>NC_086099.1:147434667-148634667 GCF_963921235.1 Mobula hypostoma
AGATGTTAAAGGAAAACTAGGAGGAGGTTAACCATCTAATCGCAGTTACAGATGCCTGCAGCATTACTTACACCAAGTTATCTAAATCACCAAACAAATCAGCAATTGTACTGCCTTTCTGCCAACAGGAAGCAGACTGTAACAAGTACCAGTTGAGCTTATTTCTGAATCCCAAGTCACATCCAAATTCTACATTGGTATCAGATTAAAATTCCCTAACATTGTGGAGAGGATAGAGAACTCTTAATGGATCAGGAACTAGGTTGATATATCAATGGTGTTATGCAACACGGAAATGGTTTTAGCCCACTGAATCTGCAATGACAATAAAGCACCCATTTATTTTAATCTTTCATTCATCCAGTTTAATCACCCACATTCCCACCAACTTCCCTCAGATCCTACCATTCATCTACATCAAAGGGACAATTTGCAGTGGCCAATTAATTTACCAACCTGATAATTTATAGGATGTGTGAGTGGCAACATTAAATAGATGCTGCAATAAAACAGATACCTTCCAGGTAGTTTATTCAAGAATGTCAGCATGGCAGCGCAGAGGTTAGTGCAAAGCCTTACAGCACTGGTTGTAAGTTGGGGCTTCTATTCTGCTGCTGTCTGTAAGGTGTTTTTACGTTCTCCCCCTGAATCTGTGGGTTTCCTCTGGCTGCTCTGGTTTCCTCCCATGTTCCAAAGACATACGGGTTAGGGTTAGTAAGTTGTGGGCAGGCTATGTCGACGACAGGAGTGTGTCGACACCTGTGGGCTGCCTAGCACAATCCTCGCTGATTTAATTTGACGCAATTGACGCCTTTCAAAGTTCATAGTACATCTATTATCAAAGTATGTATACATTATACAACCTTGAGATTTGTCTCCTTACAGGCAGCCACGAAACAAAGAAACCCAAAAGAACCCATAAAAAAGACCATCAAACACCTAATGTGCAGAGAAAAAAAATTGTGCAAATAATAAAATAGAATTTGCTGTATGTTTTGATGTACATGTGATAAATAAAGCTAATCTTTTAGTCTTTATATCTTTCAAACAATTGCTAGTGTTTCCAGCTTAGTAAGGTAATGTTATATGGTATCTTCTGTAAAGATTATGGGGCTTTATACATAATTCATTCTTTGTCAGGAATAATTTGAATTCATGAGGTGAATCTCTTGCTCTTCATGTGAAAGACCTCTGAACAATGTATCTGCCTGGCAGATGCAGCACAATTGGTGAGGCTGACATACAGTCTGTGTAATAGCTTCTGGGTGAATTGATGAAAATACGGGAGGAGTGCTACTGTTCTTTTTTCTTCAGGAGAAGAGAGTTAACAAGTAACACTAACAAATGAGAACAATATGAGCCTGACACATAGCAACTGATTTGTCCATTCACTTTGTTGACTGGGTTAGTTCACTAAACCTCTTCCATGCTGCTGATCACTTCCTCAACATCATCAGCAAGAGTTAAGTGCAGTTGTTGGGGGGGCGGGGAGCTATCTCCTTTGTCTTGATTGCAGCTGAAAGTAATGCTCTGCAGAAATGATGTCTGCCTGTTTGTTTGATGTTTTTGCAAAGTAACCAAGAGAATTTACAAGGGCAAGATGGTTGTGCCTCCGTCGGTCGTGGTCGACCATGGGTACTGTACCTCTGGGAGTCACTGGTTTGTCGAGCAGCGTCGACTGTGGCTATTGAGGCCGATCCTGGAACAGCAGACTCTGCCACAGTTGCTGCATGTGTAGAGTGTCGTGGAATTGTTGTCCGCTGTCTGCTGTGCTCTCCGTTTAGCTCTTCGCTCCTCAAACTGACTCAGGATCTCTCTTTCGCCTTGCTTTAGGTGTTGCTGAAGAGTACCTTGCCATTTTTTGCGGTCATCTGCTGTATCCTCCCAGCACTCTGTGTTGATTTTTAAGGCTTTCATGTCGTGCTTGTAGAGGTCTTTGAAGTGAAGCTGGGGGTCCTCTTGCCTGCTGTTAGTTCTCCGTAGAGGATGTCCTTTGGCAGTCTACCATCCTTCACATGACAGACGTAGCCCAGCCAGCGCAGTTCGCGTTGTCTTAAAAGTGTGAACATTGTAGGAAGTCCGGCACGGAGGAGGATCTCAGAGTTTGGGAATTTGTCTCTCCAGGTGATGCCAAGGATGTGGCGAAGGCTGCACAGGTGAAAACTGTTGAATTTCCTCTCCTGCTTGGAGTAGATGGTCCAAGTCTCGCTACCATACAGGAGGGTGCTAATAACGCATGCATTGTACACAGCAGTCTTGGTCTTTATAGCAAGTTTTGGATTCTCCCAGACCCACGAGGAGAGTCGATACGCCTATTGATTTCAGCATTGAGGGAGAGAGTGTCGCTAATGGTCGACCCCAAGTATGTGAACTCGTGGACCACTTCTAGATCGTAACTGTCAATGGTAATGACAGGTGTCTCCACTACGTTCTGGCCAAGGACATTTGTTTTCTTTAGGCTGATGGTAAGCCCAAAGTCCTTGCATGCCTTAGAGAAGCAGTCCATGAGAGTTTGTAGTTGCTGTTTGGTGTGCGAGGTTATAGCATCATCGACAAAAAGCATGTCACGTATTAAGATCTTTCACACCTTTGTTCTTGCTCTCAGGCGCACAGGGTTGAACAGCCAGCCATCAGACCTGGTGTGCATGTAGATGCCTTCTGTCGACGTCCCAAACGCGTGCTTCAATAGCAGAGAGACCAAGACGCCGAATAATGTCGGGGCCAACACGCATCCTTGTTTGACTCCACTATGAATAGTGAAGGGTTCTGATGAGCTGCCATCGTGCCAAACAGTATCCCTCATGTCCTCATGGAATGACATGATGATTCGTTGGAGTTTCGGGGGACAGCCAATCTTGAGGAGAATCTGAAAGAGCCCATCCCTGCTGACAAGGTCGAATGCCTTGGTCAAGTCAATGAAAGTGACATAGGGGGTTTCCGTTGTTCCCTGCACCTCTCCTGGAGTTGATGGAGTGAGAAAATCATGTCGACAGTTGACCTCCTTGCATGAAAACCACATTGGGACTCAGGATAGATCCATTCTGCAGGAGTTTGTAGATGTGCCAGAGTTACACGAGCAAAGATGTTGATGACAATCCTCAGGAGGGAGATACCCCTGTAGTTGTTGCAGTCACTCCCATCACCCTTGTTCTTGCACAAAGTGATGATTTTGGAGTTGCGCATATCCTGTGGTATGGCTCCTTCCTTCCAGCACTGACGGAGGACCTCGTGTAAAGGTTGAAGGAGTGAGCTCTTGCAGTGTTTGATCAGGTCTGGAGGAATCCCATCATTGCCAGGAGCTTTCCCTGGGGCCAGACTGTCAATTGCCTTGCTGAGGTCCTCAATGGTTGGTTCGGAGTCAAGTTCATTCATGACTGGTAGACAATCAATGGCATCAATGGCTGAGCTAACAGCAACATTTTCCCTCGAGTAGAGCTCAGAGTAGTGTTCTACCCAGCGTTCCATCTGCTTGCTTTTATCGGTGATTATTTTTCTGCTGGATGACTTCAGGGATGCTGTCTTGCTTTGCGATGGGCCAAGAGCCTTCTTGATACTATCATACATCGATCTGATGTTTCCTCTCACAGCTGCTGACTGAATGTCCTCACTGCGCTGGAGCCAGTACTCATTTGCGCACTGCCTTGCAGTCTGTTGCACTTTGCTTCCAGCAGCTCGAAGTGCCTGGAGTGTTTGGTCGGATGGTGAGCACTTGTACTCTATGAGAGCTGCACGCTCGGCTTCGATGACAGGAGTCGTGATGCTGGACTTTGCCTCAAACCAGTCACTGGTTTGTTAGATGGTAGATATTGCTTTTAGCAAGGCTTTTTCAAGGTTCCACATGGTAGGCTGATCTAGAAGGTTGGAACACATGGAACCCATGATAGACTAACTGGATACAAACTTGGATTGGTGCTGGAAGGTAGATAGTGGTAATGAAAGATTGCCTTTCAGAGTGGCAGACTGTGACCAGTACTGTACTGTAGATGTCCATGCTGGTTCTACTTTGCTTGTTATCTATATTAATGATTTGGATAGGAATGCAATTAGCATGATTAGTATGTTGTTGATGATGCTAAAATGTATGGTATAGACAGTGAAGGAAGGTTTCTAAAGCTACAGCAGGGCCAGACATGCAGTCCTTCTTAAGTGGAGAGATGTTGCCCCGCCCACTCATGCTCAATGGCTCAGAGACATTACGTCCTGCTTAGACCTTGAAAAGATTCCTTATTCACTTCTTAATTCAGACATAAAATTCCAAAAGGTGTGGGGTCCTATTCTTGAATATTTTCATAATTCCCATTTAGATTAATGGTTTTTTGCATTTAAATCCCTTACATTCAGCTTCTTTCGGTTAAGACTTACGTTTTTTTTGATGTGTGAACATATTATAGCTCAGGCAGGAAGCAATATACTTTCTTTTTATAAATACAGCTCTGTGATGATAACATTTCTGATCAACTTTTCTATATATCATAAGGTTGGCTTGGAGTTGGGTAGTGGGAGGGTGGGGTGGTAACTAACTTTATACGATTCTACTATGGGTGCTTCTCCTGAACTGCTATGAACTGTACATTTGATATGTCTGTTTTGCACTGTATAAACCTCTTTTTTTTACTGTTTTTTTGTTGCTGCATTGTAGAAACTTAAAAAAATGATTTAAAAAAGCTACAGCAGGAGTTAGATCAGTGGTTCCCAAAGTGGGTGATATTGCACCCCTCTGGTGGGAGTTTCTAAAGGGTGATAAAGAAAAAAGGAGCAGTGGGGGTGGGGGGGTGCTAGGTAGCAAGGGGAACAGCTGAGGGATTACAGGGTTAATTTAAGAAATTACTTATCATAAGCATTTGATCCTCAGTGCCTCATAATTGATTACAATGATTATGTAATCATCTCATCTCTTGCTAAGCCACCATTCTCTTAGACTTTGCTCGAAATGCACTATATTCGTTGAAAAGTAATGTGACACTTCTGCATTTGGCATATCATGAGAAACCTAGACTGAAGAAGCAGTGTTATTTCTGGGCTTGACCCACTCATTGCCGGTCACTACTGTAGTACAGAGTTAGATGGTGCGAGTCCCATACTCCAATCACACTGTGATGCAACTCCTGTGAATTAGTGTATGGTGTTCAAAGCGGTAAAATTCAGAATCTGTCTTTATAAATGGTTTTGACCGCATTTCTCGAGCCCACAGACCAACTGAGATATCGATGCCCCACTTTCTTTACCTTAAGGCAGAGAGCCAGGTTTTGCCTGAGCATGCACCCAGGGCATGCCCTTTTCTCACTGTTGCCATCATATGAAAGGTGCAGGGGTCTGGGGGCACATGCTCAGCAATTCCGGGATGGATATTGAATCTTTGGACACTACCTTACTTTTTAAAAAAAAATACAGTATTTCTGTTTTTGCACATTTTAAAAATCTATTCAATATACATAATTGATTTACTTGTTTATTTATTATTGTTGTTTTTTATTTTTTCTCTCTCTGCTAGATTATGTATTACATTGAACTGCTGCTAAGTTAACAAATTTCACGTCACATGCTGATGATAATAAACCTGATTCTGAGCTATTACGACATCATTACTTTCCTCTTTATGATCGCAGCCCTTGAGGTTGGACTTAAACAACAGGTGATTGACCATGGTCGTTAATCCATAATGAAAATGGCAGAAGCAGAACCAATCAAAAAGAAGTGCGGACAGTATTGAGTGGAGTCTCCGAAATATGGATTTGTACCAGCACCAAACATCCAACAGCAGCCAATGTGTCAGATGTATGAAAAAGTATTTTTCAAATGAGGCAATTCAACCATCCAGGCTCCCTGAACATTTGAAGAGAATACACTCTGATAAAGCAAACAAAAACTTTGCATATTTTATTTGGAAATGGAAAACACAACAAACCATATTTGAATCAGAATCAGAATCAGGTTTATTATCACCGGCATGTGTCGTGAAATTTGTTAACTTAGCAGCAGCAGCAGTTCAATACAATGCATAATATAGAAGGGGGGAGGGGAATAAATAAGTAAATCAATTACAGTATACGTATATTGAGTAGATTAGAAATCATGCAAAAACAGAAATATATATTTAAAAAGTGAGGTAGTGTTCACAAGTTTAATGTTCATTTAGGAATTGGATGGCAGAGGGGAAGAAGCTGTTCCTGAGTCATTGAGTGTGTGCCTTCAGGCTTCTGTATCTCCTACCTGATGGTAACAGTGAGAAAAGGGCATGCCCTGGGTGCTGGATATCCTTAATAATGGACACTGCCTTTCTGAGACACCGCTCCTTGAAGATGTCCTGGGTACTTTGCAGGCTAGTACCCAAGATGGAGCTGACTAAATTTACAACCTTCTGCAGCTTCTTTTGGTCCTGTGCAGTAGACCCCATAACAGACAGTGATGCAGTCTGTCAGAATGCTCTCCATGTTACATCTATAGAAGTTTTTGAGTGCATTTGTTGACATACCACATCTCTTCAAACTGCTAATGAAATATATTTACTGTCTTGCGTTCTATATAACTGCATCGGTATGTTTGGACCAGGTTAGGTCCTCAGAGATCCTGACACCCAGGAACTTGAAACTGCTCACTCTCTCCACTTCTTATCCTTCTATGAGGATTGGTATATGTTCCTTTGTCTCACCCTTCCTGAAGTTTACAACCAGCTCTTTCGTTTTACTGATGTTGAGTGCAAGTTTGTTGCTGTGACACCACTCCATTAGTTGGCGTATCTCACTCCTGTACACCCTCTCATCACCACCTGAGATTCTACCAACAACAGTTGTATCATCAGCAAATTTATAGATGTTATTTGAGCAATGCCTAGCCAGACAGTCATGGGTATAGAGTGAGTAGAGCAGTGGGCTAAGCATTCACAGCAAAACAGTGATGGTTTGCAGGCTTCAAACGTGGCTTATTGCTAAATCTGGAAAGCCCATACAATTAGAGAACTGATTCTGCCAGCAGTAGGGGAGGTTCTGAATTAGACCAGTAATGTACACTCTAAAATTGTTGATGAAAACTCTTCATCATTCTCAGTACAAAGCTCTCAAAAGAGTCGAAATTTGTGAGCAGTGGACTTGACTTTATTTACTGTTTTGATAACAGTACTTAATGATTTGTGCAGTCAATAATAGGCTTTTTGCAACAAGATGTTTTCTGTGAATTACACAGTGAATGGTAAGTACTTTCCCAGAATGATGCTTTCCTTTCTAGGACATTAAGGATGTCCTCCTTTGTCAAAGAATGGGGTTTCCCTTCCTCCACTATTGATGCTGCCCTTACTATTCCCCTGACATTGGCACTCTCCCCATCTTCCTACTGGCTTAACAGCGATAAGAGTTCCACTTGTCCTTACCAACCACCCCATGAGGCTTCTCATCCAATACATCATCCTCCACAATATCCATCATCTCCAAAGGGATCCTACCACTAAACTTATATTTAACCTCCCCGCCTCACTCACCGCTTTCTGCAGGGATCACTCCCTCTGCGATTTCCTTGTCCATTTGTCCCTCCCCACTAATCTCCCTCCAGGCACTTATCCCTGCAAGAGCCCAAAGTGCTACACCTGCCCATACACTTCCTCCCTCACCTCCATTCATGGCCCCAAACAGTCCCTCCAGGTGAGGCAATAGTTCACCTGTGAACCTGCTGGGATCATCTATTGAGTCCGATGTTCCCAATGTAGCCTCCTCTACATTGGTGAAAGCTGCTGTAAATCGAGGGACTGCTTTGTCGAGCACTTCCACTCCATCTGCCAAAAGCAGAAACTTCCAGTTGCCAAACATTTTAATTTCGAGTTCCATTCCTGTTCCAATATGTCAGCCAATGGCCTCCTCTTGTGCCACAATGACCCCACCCTCAAGGTAGTGGAGCAACACCTTATGTTCCTTTGGGGTAGCCTCCAACTTGATGGCATGAATATCGCTGCCTACTTCCGGTTAAAAAAAATCCCTCCCTCTCTCCTCTTTTTCTATTCCCTACTCAGTCCTTTTATCTCTTCTCACCTACCTATTAAGAAAGTAATAACCCCACAATAGTGTCCTGTCATTCATGATGCCCCATCTGTTGCACAAGTGTAACACCCTGGGAAAAGTTTCACTGCTAATGTAGTGGTCTTTCTGTAGAAGCAGTGTTTGGGGTAGGGTTAGAGATAACGGATGCTTCGGAATGTGAGCTGTCCAACAACAGGAGAGTGTTTTCCTGCTGTGTGCCTGACACCATGGTGATCTGGCTGTTTTGTTCAGCAGGAGATGAAGAGAAGACACCAGAGTGGAGCCATGATCGATGAAGGCCGAGGAGATCGGAGGAGGATCAGCGAAGGGGAAACAGTGAGCTCCAACTTGTGCACATTAGACTGTTTCATTAAGATGGGCCCTTTTCTTTTTTCGCTTTTTCTTCACTAACCCTGTGGTCAAATTAAGGATTATAAAGCTAAATTGTTTAATTGTATGCGATGTACTGTCTGTTATTTCACGGTACTGATTTGTAGCAGGGAACGAATCACGCAGCATCCACACAAACAGGGAGGTTTTGGGGTGAACTCGCATCTCAATCTCACCTGTTTGTTGTGCCAAAGGTCCCCTTTAAAAAAAATTGCCCAACAACCCAAAATATTGAGTTCCCCTTGTATCTGTTTCTAGTCCCCTTGCAAATAACAATACTTGAAGCATGCTTTTACAATATATGAAGTGAACATAGCCAAGAAGCAATGATTTGTTGTCTGATAAAGTTGAATCATCCAACAAAAGTCCAAGTTATGTTGTCCTATGAATATTGCATGTCTTCCACTTTTTCTGATATTTTATCTATTTAACTTTCAACAGAGTTGTCACTAAGCAGAATTGCTTTAATTATTTGCTCTGGTGACTTAAGTGAACCTATACTCAGAACCCCTTTACTTCTGGGAGAATCAGTTTTTTTTCCCCAATTGTATGTGCATTTCAGATTTAGCAAATTTTTTATGAAGCACAAAATCTATGTTGTTGTGAAGTGCTAGCAAACATAGAAACATAGAAAACCTGCAGCACAATACAGGCCCTTTGGCCCACAAAGCTGTATTGAACATATACTTACTTTAGAAATTACCTAGCATTACCCATAGCCCTTTTGAAGTATTTTCAGTTTCTGACAGTTTTCACAAAGTGACTCAGAATATACCAAATTCTTGTTTGCTTTATCAGGATGTATACTCTTCAAATGTTCAAGGAGCCTGGATGATTTAATTGCCTCATTTGAAAAAAAAAATCACAAAACAGATACACTGGTTGCTGTTGATTGTTTGGTACATGGTGTTATTTTAAGATACTGCACACTATACTGTCTACACTTCTTTTTTGTTTGGTCTGCGTCTGCCTTTTTCATTATCATTAACAACCAAGGTCAATCACCTTTTGTTTAAATCCCAATTCAAGCACTTCACAACAAAAAGGTGTGGCATCATAATAGCTCAGGAAAAGCATGATTCTCTGTCTGAAGGTACATAAAGTGAGCCAGTAATATCTTGGTTGGGCTGGGGGTTAAAGGAATTTGCTCAAGACCATTCAAAAGGGAAGATTCTGAACTTCACTCCATTGAATGCCAGAATCTAATTCAAAGGAACTGTGTCACGGTGTGATTAGCTAACATACTAGTTAACACTGTGCTGCAGTAGTGAATGGCAATAATGCATGGGTTGGGCCCAGAAATAACCAAGTTCAAGGTTCAAAGTAAAATTTATTATCAGAGTACACACATGTCACCACATACAACCCTGAGATTCTTTTTTCTGTGGGCATGCTTAGCAAATCTGCAGAACAGTAACTGTAAACTGTAAACATAAGGAACTGTTAACTGTAAACAAATTGTGCCAATGCAGATATAAATAAATAGCAATAAATAACAAGCATGAACTGACAAAATAACAGAGTCCTTAAATAAGTGTAGCTATCCCCTTTTGTTCAAGAGCCTGGTGGTTGAGGGGTAGTAACCGTTCTTGAACGTGGTGGTGCAAGTACTGAGGCTCTTGTGCCTTCAACCCAATGGCAGCAGCAAGAAAAGAGCATGGCCTGGGTGGTGAGGATCTTTGATGATGGATGCTGATTTTTTTATAGCAACGTCGCATGTAGGTGTGCTCAATGGCTGAGAGGGTTTTACCTGTGATGTACTGGGCTGAATCCATTACCTTTTGAAGGATTTTCCGATTTCTTCAGTCCATATTGCTCATGCTATGCTAGACACAGAAGTGTCACATTGCTTTTCAACAACTATAATGCACTTTGAGCAAAGTCTAAGAGAACAGTGGGTTAGCAAGAGATGAGGTGATCAATGTAATCAATTATGAGGCACTGAGAATTAAATGCTTATAAGGAGTAATTTATTTCTCAGCTACCTCCCTTGCTACTGAGTAGCCCCCTTCCATTGCCTCCTTAGTAATTCCCACTGCCCGCAGGGCAACAATATCACCTTCTTTGGGAATCATTAGTTTACAGGGATATAGGCCAAAGACAGGCAAATAGGACTAGACGAAATAATCAGCTTGCTCATCATGGTGAGCTGATCCAAAAGGCCATTCTCTGTGAATCTAGACAACTTCCAGAAAAAGGGCAATCAATGGATATTGATTGTCTAAGGATGGTGGTGAACATTGGTAGCTCGGGTTAAGGTGTTTGAAGTTGCGGTGCTGGCTGAGATTGGCAATTATCTTGCAGACAGTTCATCACCAGTTGAGGTGACATCCGCAGTGTACAGTTGTTGGGTGGTTCTTGCTGGGTGTTCTCAAGTTTATATAGACCCCCATTTGCTTGCCTCGGTCCTGATTGGCCACCCCTCCGTTGACCTTTGGCTTGTGTTTCTTTGGCTCTCAGGGGTTTGTAGATGGTGTCTATTTTGATACGTTTGTTTACAGAGTTATCAGAAAAGAACCATGCTTCTAAATTTTCTCGGGCCTGCATTATATTTGTCTGCACCAGAACCTCCGTGGTCTCCCCATTAAAATAGTGTCCTTCTTGGTCTTCGTGTACCAAGATCAGCAAGAGTGGATCATGTCCTCGTACTGCCAGTTTGTGTTCCTGTAAATGAGTTGAGAGTTTATGTCCTGTCTGGTGATCCTGTACATCACATTGCTTTTTTTGGTTGTCTTCAATGGTACCTTGGTTCTTGAGACAAGCTTCCTTAGAGTCGCCGTTGGTTTGTGAGGAATTGTGATGCTATGAGGTTTGAGCAGTCGAGCTGTTATTTCTGAGATATTCTTGATGTAGGGCAAGGTCGCACATTCCAATGCATGTTGAGTAGGGTCTGCACAACTTTCTTTCCTTAGTAAGCATCTCCTGATGAAGTTCCATGTGTAACCATTGTTCTGGATCACTTTGAATATTTCATCAGGAGATCCCTATAGCTAATTAAGGCATCTGTTAGTCTTGCGAGACCATGGATCTGCACCTGGAAAGTCTTCACTCTCCAGGGCACAGACCTGAGCAAGGTTGTATGGAAGACCAGCAGTTGCCCATGCTGCAAGTCTCCCCTCTCCACGCCACCGATGTTGTCCAAGGGAAGGGCATTAGGACCCATATAGCTTGGCACCAGTGTCATCACAGAGCACTGTGTGATTAAGTGCCTTGCTCAAGGACACAACACGCTGCCTTGGCTGGGCTCGAACTCATGACCTTCAGATTGCTAGTCGAAAGCCTTAACCACTTGGCCACGTGCCCACACAATATAATATCAAGAAAATCTTTGCTTTCATTTTGCTCCTAATTCACTAATTGATTTCCTGATCTGAAGATACTTCACAAAATACATGATAAAAAATGCACTACTTACGTGGTCTACAAATCTTCTGGCAATTTTTAAGATTAGGAAAATTATTATCGTTCCCACCACAACCTGTGTAGCTGAATTTCTCACAACTATTGGTATCTCGGTTGTAGTAAAACCGTGGGATATCAGCTCCGCAGGTTCCTCTGTCGCTGTGTTTAATGCAGAACAAGGGCAGTACTGTAAAGAAATTATATGTAAGAAGTGGAAAGCTTTATATACTCACTTACATCATTCCATTAAAAATGACGAAATAAATAAAAATGTCTTTAAAGAATTACGTGAGATTGGATTGCACTCCATCTGGCAAGAAGTTATGTCCCTGAAATTATTAGCATTGCCATGGCATCCCCCATACGCAAACTGCTCACACATTCCTGTTGTGATGTTGTAGAAATATCTTGTTAAGAAGGCACGACATATTCCGATTTCTGGTGGCAACTGGCACTTGTCAGCTATTGAAAGAAAGGAACATGAGTAAATGCTCGTGTAGATGCACTGTTAAATGTTTGTAGATTCTCATCTAAAATAAGCTGCAGACAATCAGGGATTATATGAAATGTTTGCAATGTAGAGTTAAACACGGCGGTTTCTTGATTTGTATATGTCTAATATACACAAGGTCATCCTGCAGTTAAGGTAAATGGCACATTTCCTTTTCAAGGTCTTGTCCACCGTGAATGTTTTTGCTACCAATTTTTTGTAAAGTCTAGAAACAAAATTTTCTTGCTTATGTATGAGGTAAATATAAGATAAAGATTATAGATTTACGGATAATCTTAAATTGACAACCCCCTATTGTAATCTCTCAGCCCACTCCCATGTCTTCAGTGATCTTCAATAATCAAAAATCTTCATCTGTCTGTGGTCAGCTCTTGTTGGGCCTTAGCCTATGCTGATCTGTCTACTGGCTTGCATCAGAAAAGTAAGGGACTCAATAAAATTCATCAGCCAGCTTTTGTTATGACTCTGATCTTGACACTATTGTAACTACAGATGTTCAGCTCCTAGTGCCTACCCTGCCAGGATCAGTGACTGCTTGGGAGTAACAGCACCACAGTATCATTGGTGTGCCTCATCTCCCTGTTGCCAGGTTACAGATGTTGAAGAACAGTTGCAGTGCATCCGAAAGGTGGAAGGTAAGAAGCCAAGGGTCATGGTTCACATTTTCACTAGGGACAATGGTAAAAAAAAAATAGAGGGATAAGGTCCTGCAACATGAACCTAAGGACCTCGGTCATAGATTAAGGAGCGAAGCATCTCTGGATTATTTCCAGCGCCTTGTGCTAATGAGTAACAATAAGAGAGTAATGTGTACCTAAAGAGATGATGTAGGAGGGAAGGCATTAGATCTCACCATACAGAGAGAGAAAGAGAAACCAACAGACAGAAACAGAGGGAGAGTGACAGATATAGTCAAAGTATCAGCACAGAAACAAGCCTTCGTCCCACTGAAATTGGGTCATTCATCAAACACCCACGAACACTAATCTTACACCAATCTCATTTCATTCTCCTCACATTCTCATCAGCTATCCCGAGATTCACCAGCCTGCCTACACAAGAGGCTATTGACAGTGGTCAATTGATCGACATTTATCACTCATGATCTTCCGGGGAAAATGTACAAACTCTACCAGAAACAGCACTGGAGGTCAGCACTAAACCTAGAGAAATTATGATAATCCATTATCTGTTACATTGGAAAAGTGGTAGGCGGTGGCCCTCCATTGGTTGGGTTGACTATGGACGTTGCATCCTAACTGTCTATGCAATATGCAAACCAGGGCAGTACGATATGGAGAGCAAGCTGTTACCCATGCAGCAGGCTCGCCCATCTGCACAGCTGATGAATCTAAAAGAATAGTAGAGACTGACGCAGTTTGGCACCAACAGAGTTAAAGGAGATGCTAGACAGCATTGAATTTCATGTAGGACTGCCTTAGGAACTCCAGCTCCTGACTTTTCCTCAGGGTTTACTCCCAAAGCCTTCCCCATGAGTGGGTACAGCCACAGAGCATGGAGGTTTGAGATCAGAGCTTTTCCTTCTGTTGGGTGACCTGCCAACCACGGCTGATGAGCCCAATCTACCCAAAGCGATTGGTTTTAAGGCATCAGTCTTCTCCTGTCAGTAAAAAGCACTGGGTACACAGCCCGGGTCTCCAAAAAGTTCTCACCCGCCCTTTACTGGCAGGCCCCCATGAGCCCCCGCACCACAGGGGTGTTGGTCCCCACCAGAAATGAAGCACCGCCCATCTCAACTGGGTCCGGACAAACCAGCACTAACGTCTCCAGAACTTCGGTTACTCCCACATCGGCTTCTGAAAACTCCTGACAAATACATGTCATAAGGATAATCACCAGCACTGACGCCCCAAATCTCCAGTGCACTGAATGGGGTCAAGGGCAAATGGTTTAAATATTGGTTGTAAAACGAATGGTATAGTAACGTGACCTACGACCCGGTGTCGAGCATGACTTAGCATAGATTCCCTCTATCTGTAGTGACACGCTGGATCGGGGTCCCACCAATCCTTCCAGAATTGGGTCTTTCACTTTCGGGGGGGTTCCTTGGTACATCGCTGGAAACGTGTTCCCCTAGAGACACCAGGCCGTTCCCTCACTGGGTCTCCTCTAAATTTCCCGACACCGCTCCCTGCTTGGATGCCCGGGGACTCCCCGTCCGGGGGGCTCCCTGCCGCTCACATTCCCGCTGGAAGTGGCCCTCTTCCCCACAGTTACAGTACATCCCCACCACTCACATTCTCTCCAAAAATGTCCCTTTTTCCCGCATTTATAGCATATGCTACCGGCCACCCCTCTTTTCACGGACCCCCCACCACTCGCAGCCCTCTGCACTGTCTGTCCCCTGGGGGGCCCTGCCTACTGACCCCTCAGTTCTCAGCTCAGCTACCACCTCCTTCATCAATTTCCGGGTGGAGCCGGCTCCGCTCACTTCACCACCAGGGGCTACACCAGAGGATTTCACCCCACTGACAGAGTCCTCCCGCGGCCTCAACGCATTCTCATCATATCTCTGATCAGCTGAACAAACGTCAGAGGAGGGCACATTTTATAGGACTGCTGGACACTCCAAGCAACCTTGTCCTCAGCCTGGGCACCCCTAACTACCTGATCCATCCTCAACTGATCCACCTGTTCAGTCTGAATGACCACCCCGGCACCACAGACCCCCAAGCCGTCTCTCCAGCCGAAAGAGGTATGTGGAGAGCTTCTCACTCTGCTCCTGACACATGTTTTGAAGCTCCCCGAGGAGCTCCCGGTCAACCCAAAAGCACTTTCCAAGGCCTCCAGATAATCCTTCAGAGTGACAGCAGGCCGGTTATCCTTCACACCGCGCACTACCCCAGCTGCCACTCCCGGCAAACTTTTAACCAATCGCTGTGGCCACTCACTTAACAACTGCGTCGTTTTCTCTATCCACGTCTCATGATCTTCTTCCCCTTCAAGGGTGGGTGTTATCCCTGAGAAAGTTCTTATTCTCTGGTGGGGCCCCTCTGCCTTTCTCGCCAAGGAGGTAATGGCAGATGCCAACTCGGAACCCTTGCCTTTCGCTAAGGGGCAGGAACTAACCAATTTTTCCAAATCTGACTAATCCTTCCCTTCATCCTCCAGTACCGAAAGAATTTGTTCCCTACGATCTCCTGCCCCCTCTGCTGGCGACTCAGCTCGCTGATCTTCGACCTCTCCCTCCCCAACAATTTGCAGATGCCATGATTCCGCCTTCCCTAGGACACTGACCCTCTCCGGCAACTCTGCCCCTCGTAAGTCTTCGTTTGTCTGCACCAATACCAGGTCTGTGCCCATCTCAAAATCAAAGCTCCGTGATACAATTTCCACTTTGCCAACAGCCTTAAGAATATAGAACAGAAATTATTTGAATATTACGGAAATCTGGGGGACGACTTCCGGGTCATCAAGGGAATGGCAGCGTAAGGAAAAGATCTCTCGGCCAAAAAGAAGGTAAACTGCCCCAAAATCTAATTTAGACGAATACTTAATATTGTATAACTATATGAATAAAAGGGGCAAGGATGATGTCTAAGAACAAGATTAAAAAATCCACTCCGAAGGCTGATAAACATAAAGAGACGCAGCAAGGCGACGGGCCTAGCTCCCCCACGGCAAGCCAGGACAGAGAGAATGAGCAGGAATCAGTGACTCTGTCTTTGATTCTCGAAGAGATTCGCGAGTTCCGACAAGATAACTACAAACAGCTGGAGGATATTAAAGGAAAAATAGTAAGAACTAATTTGCGGATAGATGAAGCTGAAGCAAGGATTGTTGGAATTGAAGAGAAGCTACAAAACGCCGAGGAAGTGATAGCAGAAATGCTAAAGCTGCAAGAGCAGCTCCAGTGGAAGCTCATAGATCAAGAAAGCCACTCAAGAAGGGACAATGTGAGGATTTATGGAGTTCCCGAAGGAACTGAAGGTAAACCCGGATTGGTGATTCCCTTTGAGGAGAAGCTGCTTAGAGAGAACCTTGATATACCGGCCGCAAAAGACCTACAGATAGAAAGGGCTCACCGCGTGTTGGCACCACAGACTCCGGCAGGCGCCCAGCCCAGATCGATTCTGGTCAGATTTCTCAGTTACAGAACGAAGGAAGAGGTGCTTAAACGGGCATGGCAAAAGAAAGGTTTCATGTGGAGCATCTGTAAAATCAGTTTAGACCACGATGACGCACCGGGGATCCTTGCCAGATGGAAGGAATATGTGGAAACACGGAGGGTCCTGAAGGAAAACAACATCAGATTTCAGACCCTGTATCCAGCTCGGCTGAAAGTCTTTTACGACGAAGGGACAAAAACTTACACTATGGTGGAGGAGGAAACGTTGGACTTGGCGGACCGGGGACTACCTATTAAAGTTATCACCCAACCGGAGTCGCTACTGGAGAGGATTCGGCAGAAGTCGTGGCAGTCAGTGGGGCGAGGACGCTCCACTCGAACCAGAGTGTCAAACTACAAGGAAAAGCTGCAAATATTCAGACATGAATGTACAGAGAATACAGACTAATTAAGAGAAATGACTGAAAAGAGCAATTTCGACTTAAAGGTAAAATGAAAGCTGGTATCTGAAAATAAACTAGACGGAATAACTTGAATGATAGCAATATAGTCGAGACATAAATAGGAGAAAATTCTCTATGATTATTCAAACTGCTGAGGGCCCTCTAACACAGGGTGAAGATAGAGGTTATCCCTCTGAACTGAGGCGGTTTGGTGCTCAGGCCTCACTGTGGGAAGTTGGGAAAAATTTTCAAATGTTATACGTTCAAAAATGTCTAGGGTGTGGTTATATGTATTGGTTTACTGTTGAGAAGGGATTGCTTACTGTTTGGTTTGAAAAGGAGAGTGTTTTTCTTCTACTAGAGAAAAATGCAAATTGAATTGGTAAAAATAATTTCCTATAATGTTAATGGGGTTTTGAATCCAATTAAAAGAAATAAGATTATGTCTAAATTGAAAAAAGAGAGGGCACAAATAGCTTTCCTCCAGGAAACACATATGAGCCAATCTGAACATGGAAAATTAAAAAGAATGGGCTTTGAGCATGTATTTTATTCATCATATAAATTGAGCCACAAAAGAGGGGTAGCTACTCTAATATCAAGTACTCTTAATTATGAACATATTTCAGAGACTAACGACAAAGATGGAAGATTTGTAAAAATCACAGGAAGAGTAGAAGGTACAGAAATAACACTGCTGAATGTTTATGCTCCTCCAGGTTGTGAATGGTCATTTTATAGAAACATTTTTGACCTAATGGTCAGTTCTCAAAGGGTAGTAATTTGTGGAGGGGATTTTAATATTAGATTAAATCCTATATTAGATTCTTCAAGAATAGTTACTCAGAATAAACCTCTGACTCGGAAAATGAATTTATTGATGGAGGAGTTGGGAATTATAGATGTGTGAAGGGAATTACACCCCACTAGTAAAGATTATACACATTACTCTTTCCCTCATTCAGCCTATTCAAGGATAGACTATTTCTTTATCTTTAATACAGATAGACTCAGGATTAAAAACTGTAATATTGCAACAATTGATCTGTCAGATCATAGCCCAGTCTCTATGTCTCTAATCCTTGAACGGAAAATGAGGAAAACACTATGGAGGTTAAATTCACATATACTCAATAACCTGAAAGTAATGGAGAGAGTAAGGGGAGAAATCAAAGAATACCTAGACCTGAATGACACGGGAGAAACATCACCAGTGATCTTATGCGATACATTGAAAGCTGTACTGAGAGGAAAAATTACTTCCATTACCACTCACATGAAAAAAATCAATGCACAAAAATTAGCAGACCTTCAAGGAAAATTAAAACAACTTCAAGTTGTAGGTAGCAACAAAAGTAATTCAAATTTAAAACAGGAAATTAGGAAATTGCAAAGTGAAGTTGACGATATTTATACGTTGGAAACGCAAAGAAATTTTCTTTACCCGAGACAAAAGAATTATGAAGTAGGAGGTAAATCAGCTAGATTATTAGCATATAAATTACGAAAACAACAAGCAGACAGTACAATTCATAAAATAAAGAATCCAAAGACAAAGCTTGTGGAGAGTACAATAGGGAAAATTCAAGAGAGTTTTGAAACATATTATCGAGAGCTGTACTCCCAACCCCGGGCCTCCAATGAGCCATATATAGACAGTTTATTGAATTCTTTAGATCTGCCTAAACTTACAGATTTACAAAATGAAAGTTTATTAGAACCAGTAACTGCCAAAGAACTGAATGTGGCCATCTCTAGGTTAAAGGCTGGAAAGTCCCCAGGTTCAGATGGGTTTACCTCAGAGTGGTACAATTCCCTGAAGTCACAGTTAGCCCCATTACTACTTAACACCTTTAATTGGATCTTGCAGAGAAGAGAAACTCCACCTTCCTGGAGAGAAGCGATTATTTCAGTTATTCCTAAAGAGGGTAAAAATAAACTAGAATGTGGCAATTATTGGCCAATTAGTGTTCTTAACTTAGATTACAAACTATTTACATCTATATTAGCGCGCAGATTGGAAAAGCTCCTACCTGGCCTAATCCACTTAGATCAGACTGGATTTATTCAACAAAGACAAACACAGGACAACATAAGGAGAACTCTACACATATTAGAACAGGTTAATAAGAACGAGACAGAGACAATGGTAGTAGGATTAGACGCTGAGAAAGCTTTTGATTCGGTTAGTTGGGCATTCCTATACAGAGTGTTAGGAAGATTCGGCTTTCAAGAAAAGTTTATTAAAGTAATTCAGACTCTATATGACAGCCCTACAACTCGAATTGAGATAAATGGGGATCTCTCTGACTCCTTTATTTTCGAGAGAGGCACTAGACAGGGATGCCCAATTTCTCCTCTCCTTTTTGCGCTATATATTGAACCACTTGCCCAACTAATAAGACAGAGCGAAATCGTAAAAGGTATCAAGGTGGCAGGGATTGAACAGAAAGTGGCGTTATTCGCAGATGTTGTTTTAGTCTATCTGAGTGAACCAGAAAAATCATTTATAGGATTGTTTACACTATTGGATGACTTTGGGAAAATATCAGGTTATAAAATAAATGTAAAGAAAACGCAGGTTATGTCCCTAAATTATACACCATCCGAAAAATTGCAGGATACATACGATCTTAAATGGGAAGCTAAATCATTAAAATATTTAGGAATAACCCTGCCGAAGGATCTTTCAACGCTGTCACAGGTAAATTATGGGCATTAATCTCAGAGATAAAAGCAGATATGCATAGATGGAATCTTATCCCCTTTTTAAGTTTAATTTCAAGGATAAATACTATAAAAATGAATATTTTTATCGGTTACTGTATCTTTTCCGTACTTTACCTGTAGAGGTGGATGATAATCAATTCAGGGAATGGGACAAATGGATTTCCCGCTTCATTTGGCAAGGAAAGAAACCTAGAATTCGATATAACACCTTACAGTTAGGGAAGGAAGGAGGAGGTATGGTTCTTCCTTGCCTGAGAAATTATTTTTATGCCTCACAGATAACCCCTCTGTTATATTGGTGTAATAGGGAATATAAGGCTAGATGGAAGGAAATAGAATTTGGATTGGTTGACAGTTTTCCTCTACAGGCCTCAATAGCTGACAAAGGATTGATGGCCCAGTTGGAAAGACTTAAAAACAGTTGGATAAATCTTACATTAAAAATATGGCAGAAGGTGGTTAATTCATGTGGAATTAATAACATGCTAAAACTCTTCAGATGGTGTGCATATGATACCAAATTCCTTCCCAACAGTGGAGATAAAAGATTTGAATTATGGATAAAGAAAGGTCTTACAACCTACCTCTCATTTATACATAAAAGAGTATTACAAAGTTTCCAAATCCTGCAGGACAAACATGGCTTAGAACACAAAGACTTTTTTTTAGGTACCTTCAAGTACGAAATTATGTTAACCAGAGTTGTAGATATACAGACCTATCAACAGTAGAATTAGAATTTTTTCAAGATTCTTAATTCGGCTTGCGGTTCAATACCTAGTAAATCAGTTTCTCGATTATATAATGCACTCTCCCATGCTAAAAATGTAAACACATTGTATATTAAAGAGAAGTGGGAGAAAGAAGCGGGGTTGGTACTTTCAGAGGAGGCTTGGGGGAAAATATGCAGCTTTCAGTGGTCTTCGACTAATTCTTTGACTTGGAGAGAACATTGTTGGAAAAATATTATAAGATACTTTAAGACCCCATATCAGGAAAAATATAAAGATACAAACGTGATGTGTTGGAGAAGGTGCGGCTCCAAGGAGGCAAATCATTTCCATATTTTCTGGGATTGTCCTAAATTAAGTCTATATTGGGAAGGTATTCATAGAACATTAATTAAGGTACTTAGGACCCAGATACCTCTGAACTTTGAGACGCTCTATTTGGGGCATGTATTGTTTCTTGAACAGAAGGAAGACATAAAGTTGCTGCAGGCCCTTTTAGCGGCAAGTAAGAAATCAATTACTAGAAAGTGGCTAAATCCAATACCACCTACATTAGAAGATTGGCATGAAATTATCTTGGAAATATTTAAAATGGAAAAGTTGACTTACTCCCTGAGAATTCAGAAAGAAAAATTTTATCAAATCTGGAATAAATGGATTGAATATATAACCCCAATGCGAGCAGACTTTAGATGAATCTCCTAATGATTTATACTTGCTCTTCTCATCAACACAGTAATATTGCTAATGTAAGCACCCCTAGTCCAAATGTTTACTGTTTTTGTCTTTTTTTGGTTTGGAAAATAGAGAATTAATACAAGTAAAGGAAAAGATTTGGGTAAGGGATAAAAAATGATAAAATTAAGTAAATAAGTACATAGGGATCGGATAATTATGTTTGGGGGCAGGAGCAAGCATGAACAAGTTAGGATATAAACGCCTACAATGGTTGTTACATAGGCTTACACACAACATTTTGGACCAGAAGAAGTGGTCCAGAAGAGATGTATGGAAACTATTACTAATCCACTATTATTACTACTTTTCTTAACAATTAATACCATTACTTAGCCTAATAGATTAGAATTTCTATTGTACATAATTATCTATTTAAGTGTCTAATTTCTTTTTATATCATCTCAATGTGTACTTAAGAATGTATAAATAATTATAGTTTTATACATATAAAAAAATGGAAAAGGTTATACATGTGAAAAAAGTACATGATATTTGTGAATTCCTTATCCAAATAAAAATAAAATTAAAAAAAAAATGAATATTACGGAAATCCTCTGAACACAAGAATAAGTGTAAATATCTGGCTGATGACTTCTCACACTGCCTATACAGCTGTACTAACAAGCAGGATCTCCCTCCCTTCCCCTCGGGTTTCCTTTTCGCTAAATGAACACACCCTGACGGCTAAGCAACTGTTGACTGAAAGATCGTTGATTTAAAAAAAACTTACTTGTAGTTTTTATGGCAGTGCAATGTACATTCTTTCTCTATTTTGAAGTTATTTTCATTGCCTTTGCAATCACCATATAAAAGTTGTACATTCTGAAGTTCACACTGTAGTAATAGTGAGGGATTTTGCCTTTACAGTGTCCTTTATCAGATGGCAGTCAGCAAACACCATTATTCTCTGGATAAGTACAAATTGCTGTTTGTAACATCGTGATAACAGAGCAAACAGAATTCAGGAACAGTAAAAAGGACAATTGAAATCTATTAATGACGAGTAAAATCTGAGGATGTTGGTGAACTGACACAGGCGTTGAAATCAGCACAGATCAGTCATGATCTTATCAAATGTGAGGATGGGAGGAAGACTTGAGGGAGTTGGTAAACCTACTCCTATTTCCTTGTGTTCTTCTAAAACTCAAAATTTGATGCCTGATCTTTAGCAGTGTAAAATCAATATGTTCAGCTGACTGTGGCGTGTGTGAGAGTGTGTGGACTTTGGACTTTGAGTAAAAGCAGTTTAGGGCAATCTCTGCAGGATGGTTTAATGGGTAACGTACTCATGAGAAACTGAAATATATGAAAGCAATGTTCAACTACTGTCCTCGTCTTCAGATAGTTCGAATTCCATGTGCGTGTCAGAATGCATAGATGGAACTTAAAGACTAGCTAGAGATGCACTGCTGAGCAAAGCTAAACAGGTGATCTGTTGTGACAGAGTACATGGAATAACTAATCCAAGAATAACTTCTGACAGTAAAATATGTGTGGAGCAAGCACTAAAACAAGTGACATGAAAAGACGTTCCTGTTTTTACTTCATCATAAATAGATTATAAACATATTTGTGGTATATTGATAAAAGTGTCAAAACATTAAATTCTGATAATTTTATCTGATTATGAATAACATAATAAGATTCTGTGAAACTATGATACTGTATACAGTAAGTACAGAGCAGAAAATTCAGGCACATATCTATTTTGAAGAAATACCTGGTTTTAAAAATACCTCGTCACCAATGTTATAGGCTCTGTGTCTATCACCCAAGTATACATAGATGCAAGAAATCAATTTTCAATATCCCCCATGTCTTTCAGCTCCAGGCATAGATTATCACTGATCTTACAGAGGACCAATTTTGTCCTTTGCTATCCTTTTGCTCTTAATATACCTGTAGAAGCCCTTGGGATTCTCCTCCACCTTCTCTGCTAGAGTAATCTCATGCTTTCTTTTAGTCCTTCTTACTTCTTAATTGCTCTCTTGTATTTCTTATACCTCTCAAGTGCCTCATTTGTTTCTATCTGCCTATACCATGCTCAAAACTTTGATTCCTGTCTTTTTATGTGGGCTTAACACTAAATCTTTCTTGACAACCTCTCCACGAACTGTTCTGATGCTCTGGTTCTCAATCCCCTGCAACTCTAGTTAAACCCCACTGTGCAACACTAGTCGGGCAAGTAAGTAGCAGTGTTTAAAAGGGCTTTAGCATCATGTGTTCTGAGGTTTGAGCATCTAATCCAGAGACATCCTGATACTGGGCCCCACATCATGTTGGGCCTCTGGCTGTGGTCCATGCTGCTTCTATGGATCAGGCCATAATTCTCACAACACTGAGTGAATGGCATCAACAAAAGAGTTGAGCACTGGACTATTTTTGGTGTCATACTTGAAACAAAGACACGACAGAGGATCCAGTATGGACAGGTATCAGCTGTGTCTCATCGTCACTTGGTTTATGATGGCAACCTAAGGGTCTTGAGCACAGGTATTAGAGTGAAACTCGATTGGTGTTTGTAAGTTCAGCCACATTGTTGAAGAATTAGTTGTTGTTTGGATGATCCATTGAACCTAGAACATCTGCATTTACAAAACCATTCAATGCTCTGAGATATTCTCCATACAGCTACCATAAATAAGCTCTTCACACTTCTGCATATTAATGTTGTAGTAATAGTGAAGGATAAGGCTTTACAGGAACCAGATCTGCTGGCTGCCACTGTGTCTAGAACTGTTCCATGTATTTTCTATATAACAATTGAGAAAATGCAATCAAGATGAATAGAAACTGTAAATAATTGTAATCCAACCCCTTACTGCCAAGTAAGTTGTCAACAAGCTGTTGAACTCAATACATGGTGGTTAACCTTACTAGTGTAAAATTGTTGGATGATTACCATCTCAGCACTGAAAGAACAATCAGCCAGAATCACATTCGCAATCAACACCAGTTTCTCTGGAAAGATAACAAGGCTAAGTAGACCTTTGGGCCACAATTATATTGGACTTGGCAGTGCTATTGCACACATCTGTGGAAAGACTGCCTGCTTGGGGTCAAAAAGGTACTTCACTGTTCTGCTGGAGGGCTGCTAACATGTCATATAACATGCATAGCTACTGTCATTGCTTTCAGATATTTTAACTTCCATGTGGTTCTCACCATACTGGGAGAATAGCATCAAGAAAACAAGTCAGTACTAGATGGTTTAGAAGGCAAACATGGAACAAAACTATGATGTGAATCCAATATGACAGGTAAAATCACAAAGCAATTAATATCAACAGATCATTGCAATACTAGAGGAAACAACACACTGGACTATTGTTACACCACCATCAAGAATGCCTACCATGCCATTCCATGCCCTCACTTCGGGAAGTCTGATCATCTGGCTGTACTACTCCCTGAGGATAGGCAGAGACTGAAGACTGCAGCACCAGCAGTGAGGACCAAGAAGATATGGACAAGAGAAGCACAGGAGCGCCTACAGGACTGCTTTGAATTGGTTGGCTGGACTGTATTCAGGGATTCATCTTTGAACCTGGATGAGTATGCTGCAGTTGTTACCAGCTTCATTAAAACCTGTGTGTGCTTACAGAGACTTACTACACATTCTCAAAACAAAAGCCGTGGATGAACCAGGAGGTACGTCATCTACTGAAGGCTAGATCTGTGGCATTCAAGTCTGGCAACCCAGGCCTGTACCAGAAAACCAGGTATGATCTGTGGAGGGCTATTTCAAGGGCGAAGAGACAATTACAAATGAGGTTGGAGGCGACTTCAGATGCACGACAACTCTGGCAGGGCTTGCAAGACATTACTTCCTACAAAGTGAAACCCAATAGCATGAATGGCAGCGATGCTTCACTACCAGATGAACTCAACACCTTCTATGCCCGCTTTGAAAGGGAGAATACAACTACAGCTGTGAAGATTCCAGCTTCACCTGATGACCCTGTGATCTGTCTCAGAGGCCGATGTTAGGCTGTCTTTAAAGAGAGTGAACCTTTGCAAGGCAGAAGGTCCCGATGGAGTACCTGGTAAGGCTCTGAAAACCTGTGCCAACCAACTGACGGGAGTATTCAACCTCTCACTGCTATGGGCGGAAGTTCCCACTTGCTTCAAAGAGACAAGAAGTATACCAGTGCCTCAGAAGAATAATGAGAGCTGCCTTAACGACTATCACCTGGTAGCACTCAGTGATGAAATGCATTGAGAGGTTGGTCATGACTAGACTGAACTCCTGCCTCAGCAAGGACCTGGACCCATTGCAATTTGCCTATTGCCACAACAGATCAATGGCAGATGCATTCTCAATGGCTCTTCATGTGGCTTTAGACCACCTGGACAACACAAACACCTATGTCAAGATGCTGTTCATCGACTATAGCTCAGCATTTAATACCATTATTCCCACAATCCTGATTGAGAAGTTGCAGAACCTGGGCCTCTGTACCTCCGTCTGCAACTGGACCCTTGACTTCCTAACTGGAAGGCCACAACCTGTGTGTATTGGTGATAACATATCCTCCTCGCTGACGATCAACACTGGTGCACCTCAGGGGTGTGTGCTTAGCCCACAGCTCTACTCTCTGTATACACATGACTGTGTGGTTAGGCATAGCTCAAATACCATCTATAAATTTGCTGATGATACAACCATTGTTGGTAGAATCTCAAGTAGTGACAAGAGGGCGTACAGGAGTGAGATTTGCCAACTAGTGGAGTTGTGCTGCAGCAGCAACCTGGCACTCAATGTCAGTAAGACGAAAGAGCTGATTGTGGACGTCCAGAAGGGTAAGAGGAAGGAACACATACCAATCCTCATAGAAGGATCAGAGTGGAGAGAGTGAGCAGTTTCAAGTTCCTGGGTGTCAAGGTCTTTGAAGATCGAATCTGGTCCCAACATATCAATGCAGTTATAAAGAAGGCAAACAACAGGAATTCTGCAGATGCTGGAAATTCAAGCAACATACATCAAAGTTGCTGGTGAACGCAGCAGGCCAAGCAGCATCTATAGGAAGAGGCGCAGTCGACGTTTCAGGCCGAGACCCTTCGTCAGGACTAACTGAAGGAAGAGTGAGTAAGGGATTTGAAAGCTGGAGGGGGAGGGGGAGATGTAAAATGATAGGAGGAGACAGGAGGGGGAGGGATGGAGCCGAGAGCTGGACAGGTGATAGGCAAAAGGGGATACGAGAGGATTATGGGACAGGAGGTCCGGGAAGAAAGACAAGGGGGGGGGTGACCCAGAGGATGGGCAAGAGGTATATTCAGAGGGACAGAGGGAGAAAAAGGAGAGTGAGAGAAAGAATGTGTGCATAAAAATGAGTAACAGATGGGGTACGAGGGGGAGGTGGGGCCTTAGCGGAAGTTAGAGAAGTCGATGTTCATGCCATCAGGTTGGAGGCTACCCAGGCGGAATATAAGGTGTTGTTCCTCCAACCTGAGTGTGGCTTCATCTTTACAGTAGAGGAGGCCGTGGATAGACATGTCAGAATGGGAATGGGATGTGGAATTAAGATGTGTGGCCACTGGGAGATCCTGCTTTCTCTGGCGGACAGAGCGTGGATGTTCAGCAAAGCGGTCTCCCAGTCTGCGTCGGGTCTCACCAATATATAAAAGGCCACATCAGGAGCACCGGACGCAGTATATCACCCCAGTCGACTCACAGGTGAAGTGATGCCTCACCTGGAAGGACTGTTTGGGGCCCTGAATGGTGGTAAGGGAGGAAGTGTAAGGGCATGTGTAGCACTTGTTCCGTTTACACGGATAAGTGCCAGGAGGGAGATCGGTGGGGAGGGATGGGGGGGACGAATGGACAAGGGAGTTGTGCAGGGAGCGATCCCTGCGGAATGCAGAGAGAGTGGGGGAGGGAAAGATGTGCTTAGTGGTGGGATCCCGTTGGAGGTGGCGGAAGTTACGGAGAATAATATGTTGGACCCGGAGGCTGGTGGGGTGGTAGGTGAGGACCAGGGGAACCCTATTCCTAGTGGGGTGGTGGGAGGATGGAGTGAGAGCAGATGTACGTGAAATGGGGGAGATGCGTTTAAGAGCAGAGTTGATAGTGGAGGAAGGGAAGCCCCTTTCTTTAAAAAATGAAGACATCTCCCTCGTCCTAGAATGAAAAGCCTCATCCTGAGAGCAGATGCGGCGGAAACGGAGGAATTGCGAGAAGGAGATGGCGTTTTTGCAAGAGACAGGGTGAGAAGAGGAATAGTCCAGATAGCTGTGAGAGTCAGTAGGCTTATAGTAGACATCAGTGGATAAGCTGTCTCCAGAGACAGAGACAGAAAGATCTAGAAAGGGGAGGGAGGTGTCGGAAATGGACCAGGTAAACTTGAGGGCAGGGTGAAAGTTGGAGGCAAAGTTAATAAAGTCAACGAGTTCTGCATGCGTGCAGGAAGCAGCGCCAATGCAGTCGTCGATGTAGCGAAGGAAAAGTGGGGGACAGTAACAGAATAGTCACGGAACATAGATTGTTCCACAAACCCAACAAAAAGGCAGGCGTAGCTAGGACCCATACGGGTGCCCATAGCTACACCTTTAGTTTGGAGGAAATGGGAGGAGCAAAAGGAGAAATTATTAAGAGTAAGGACTAATTCCGCTAGACGGAGCAGAGTGGTGGTAGAGGGGAACTGATTCTAACTGCGACTCCAGCCTTGAACTCCAGGCTGGGTCTTTATGTGCTGCTGTTGTGACTCCCGTCTCCCCTTCCCCCACCACCACTCCGCAGCCCCGTCTTCCTCAGATCCCACCGTCAACTCCTGGGCCCTCAGAGGCTCCATCTTCCTCTCACCCCAACCCTCCCCTCTCCACTGACACCACCAGCCTCCCCCCTCCCCCCTCGGATCCCAGCTCTCATCCGTGCCGGATCTTTACCATCCCCTCCGACCTTCAACTGTCGGAGGCAGAACGCTCTGTTCTTAGTAAGGGCCTCACGTTTGTCCCCCTTCGCCCACACCTCAGCGAGTTCCGTGTTCGCCATGATGCGGAACTTTTCTTCCACCGTCTCCGTCTCCGAGCCTACTTCTTCGGCAAGGACTCTTCCACCCCCACCGATGACCCCTTCTCTCGTCTTCAACCCTCCTCTTCTTCATGGACACCCCGCTCTGGTCTTCTGCCTGCTCTGGATCTCTTTATTGCTAACTGTCGACGGGACATCAACCGTCTCGACTTCATCGCACCTTGTCCCCATTCCAACCTCACTCCTTTGGAACGATCTGCTCTCCACTCCCTCCGCACTAATCCTAACCTTATTATTAAACCCGCTGATAAGGGGGGTGCTGTTGTAGTCTGGCGTACTGACCTCTACCTTGCCGAGGCACAGCGACAACTCGCAGATACCTCCTCTTATTTACCCCTCGATCGTGACCCCACTAAGGAGCACCAGGCCATTGTCTCCCACACCATCACTGACTTTATCCGCTCAGGGGATCTCCCATCCACTGCTACCAACCTTATAGTTCCCACACCCCACACTTCCCGTTTCTACCTCCTACCCAAGATCCACAAACCTGCCTGTCCTGGCTGACCTATTGTCTCAGCTTGCTCCTGCCCCACCGAACTCGTTTCTGCATACCTCGACACTGTTTTATCACCCCTTGTTCAATCCCTTCCGACCTATGTTCGTGACACTTCTCACGCTCTTAAACTTTTTGATGATTTTAAGTTCCCTGGCCCCCACCGCTTTATTTTCACCATGGATGTCCAGTCCTTATATACTTCCATCCCCCATCAGGAAGGTCTCAAAGCTCTACGCTTCTTTTTGGATTCCAGACCTAATCAGTTCCCCTCTACCACCACTCTGCTCCGTCTAGCGGAATTAGTCCTTACTCTTAATAATTTCTCCTTTTGCTCCTCCATTTCCTCCAAACTAAAGGTGTAGCTATGGGCACCCGTATGGGTCCTAGCTACGCCTGCCTTTTTGTTGGGTTTGTGGAACAATCTATGTTCCGTGCCTATTCTGGTATCTGTCCCCCACTTTTCCTTCGCTACATCAACGACTGCATTGGCGCTGCTTCCTGCACGCATGCAGAACTCGTTGACTTTATTAACTTTGCCTCCAACTTTCACCCTGCCCTCAAGTTTACCTGGTCCATTTCCGACACCTCCCTCCCCTTTCTAGATCTTTCTGTCTCTGTCTCTGGAGACAGCTTATCCACTGATGTCTACTATAAGCCTACTGACTCTCACAGCTATCTGGACTATTCCCCTTCTCACCCTGTCTCTTGCAAAAACGCCATCCCCTTCTCGCAATTCCTCCGTCTCCGCCGCATCTGCTCTCAGGATGAGGCTTTTCATTCTAGGACGAGGGAGATGTCTTCATTTTTTAAAGAAAGGGGTTTCCCTTCCTCCACTATCAACTCTGCTCTTAAACGCATCTCCCCCATTTCACGTACATCTGCTCTCACTCCATCCTCCCACCACCCCACTAGGAATAGGGTTCCCCTGGTCCTCACCTACCACCCCACCAGCCTCCGGGTCCAACATATTATTCTCCGTAACTTCCGCCACCTCCAACGGGATCCCACCACTAAGCACATCTTTTCCTCCCCCACTCTCTCTGCATTCCGCAGGGATCGCTCCCTACACAACTCCCTTGTCCATTCGTCCCCCCCATCCCTCCCCACTGATCTCCCTCCTGGCACTTATCCGTGTAAGCGGAACAAGTGCTACACATGCCCTTACACTTCCTCCCTTACCATCATTCAGGGCCCCAAACAGTCCTTCCAGGTGAGGCATCACTTCACCTGTGAGTCAACTGGGGTGATATACTGCATCCGGTGCTCCTGATGTGGCCTTTTATATATTGGTGAGACCCGACGCAGACTGGGAGACCGCTTTGCTGAACATCTACGCTCTGTCCGCCAGAGAAAGCAGGATCTCCCAGTGGCCACACATTTTAATTCCACATCCCATTCCCATTCTGACATGTCTATCCACGGCCTCCTCTACGGTAAAGATGAAGCCACACTCAGGTTGGAGGAACAACACCTTATATTCCGTCTGGGTAGCCTCCAACCTGATGGCATGAACATCGACTTCTCTAACTTCCGCTAAGGCCCCACCTCCCCCTCGTACCCCATCTGTTACTCATTTTTATGCACACATTCTTTCTTTCACTCTCCTTTTTCTCCCTCTGTCCCTCTGAATATACCTCTTGCCCATCCTCTGGGTCACCCCATCTCCTTGTCTTTCTTCCCGGACCTCCTGTCCCATGATCCTCTCGTATCCCCTTTTGCCTATCACCTGTCCAGCTCTTGGCTCCATCCCTCCCCCTCCTGTCTCCTCCTATCATTTTGCATCTCCCCCTCCCCCTCCAGCTTTCAAATCCCTGACTCACTCTTCCTTCAGTTAGTCCTGACGAAGGGTCTCGGCCTGAAACGTCGACTGCGCCTCTTCCTATAGATGCTGCTTGGCCTGCTGCATTCACCAGCAACTTTGATGTATGTTGTATAAAGAAGGCAAGACTACTTTATTAGGAATTTGAAGAGATTTGGCATGTCAACAAATACACTTGAAAACTTCTATAGTCGTACCGTGGAGAGTATTCTGACAGGCTGCATCACTGTCTGGTATGGGGGAGTGGGGGGCTACTGCACAGGACCGAAAGAAGCTGCAGAGGGTTGTAAATTTAGTCAGCTCCATCTTGGGTACTAGCCTACAAAGTACCCAGGACATCTTCAAGCAGCGGTGTCTCAGAAAGGCAGCTACCATTATTAAGGACCTCCAGCACCTAAGCATGTCCTTTTCTCACTGTTACCATCAGGTAGGAGGTACAACCAACACTCACAACACCCTGGAGGAACTCAGCAGGTCGGGCAGCATCCGTGGAAAAGATCGGTCGACGTTCCGGCCCGAAATGTCGACCGATCTTTTCCACAGATGCTGCCCAATCTGTTGAGTTCCTCCAGCGTGTTGTGAGTGTTGCTTTGACTCCAGCATCTGCAGATTATTTTGTGCTTAGGTAGGAGGTACCGAAGCCTGAAGGCACACACTCAGCAATTCAGGAACAGCTTCTTACCCTCTGCCATCCAATTCCTAAATGGACATCGAACCCTTAGACAATACCTCACTTTTTTAAAATCTATAGTATTTTTGTTTTTTTTGCATGATTTTTAATCTTTTCAATATACCTATATTGTATAAAGTATACGGAATAAGATTTATTTATTTATTTTTCTTCTATATTATGTATTGCATTGAGCTGCTGCTGCTAAGTTAAATTTCATATCTCATGCCGGTGATAATATACCTGATTTTGATTCTGATAGCTCAGTGATCACTTAATATATGTTATCAGCTCTGGGGCCCATAAGCACAAAAAAACTGACCGAAGCTGCACTGCTGCTGTGAAGGACACTTACACAGCTGGAGAAGAAAATATTTGAACAATCCATTCTACGTGGAACACAATTGCAACTTTCAAAAAGAACCACTGACCCTATTGTGAAGAAAAGCAGATCCCTTGCTAATATCCTAGCCAATATACAGTTGAAGTCATAAGTTTACATACAACTTAGCCAAATACATTTAAACTCAGTTTTTCACAATTCCTGACATTTAATCCTAGAAAACGTTCCCTGCCTTAGGTCAGTTAGGATCACTACTTTATTTTAAGAATGTAAAATGTCAGAATAATAGTAGAGAGAATAATTTATTTCAGCTTTCATTTCTTTCAGCACATTCCCAGTGGGTTAGAAATTTACATACACTTTGTTAGTATTTGGAGCATTGCCTTTAAATTGTTTAACTTGGGTCAAATGTTTTGGGTAGCCTTCCACAAGCTTCTTACAGTAAGTTGCTCGAATTTTGTTCCATTCCTCCAGACAGAACTGGAGTAACTGAGTCAGGTTTGTAGGCCTCCTTGCTCACACACGCTTCTTCAGTTCTGCCCACAAATTTTCTATCAGATTGAGGTCAGAAAATGATGTCAAGTCTGGTTCATCCTTGGGAGCAATTTTCAAACACTTGAAGGTACCACGTTAATCTGTACAAACAATAGTACGCAAGTATAAATACCATGGGACCACGCAGCTGTCATACCACTCAGGAAGGAGACGCACTTTGTCTACTAGAGATGAACATAATTTGGCACAAAAAGTGCAAATCAATCCCAGACCAACAGCAAAGGATCTTGTGCAGATGCTGGAGGAAACAGGTATCTATATCCACAGTAAAACAAGTCCTATATCAACATAACCTGAAAGGCTGCTCAGCAAGGAAGAAGCCACTGCTCCAAAACTGCTATAAAAAAGCCAGACTACGGTTTGCAAGTGCACATGGGGACAAAGATCTTACTTTTTGGAGAAAGGTACTCTGGTCTTATGAAACAAAAATTGAACTGTTTGGCCATAATAACCATCATTATGTTTGGAGGAAAAAGGGCGAGGCTTGCAAGCCGAAGAACACCATCCCAACCGTGAAGCATGGGGGTGGCAGCATCATGTTGTGGGGGTGCTTTGCTGCAGGAGGGACTGGTGCACTTCACAAAATAGATGGCATCATGAGGAAGGAAAATTATGTGGATATATTGAAGCAACATCTCAAGACATCAGCCAGGAAGTTAAAGCTCGGTCGCAAATGGGTCTTCCAAATGGACAATGACACCGAGCATACCTCCAAAGTTGTGGCAAAATTGCTTAAGTCAATGTATTGGAGTGGCCATTACAAAGCCCTGACATCAATCCGATTGAAAATTTGTGGGCAGAACTGAAAAAGCGTGTGCGAGCAAGGAGGCCTACAAACCTGACTCAGTTACACCAGTTCTGTCTGGAGGAATGGACCAAAATTCCAGCAACTTACTGTGAGAAGCTTGTGGAAGGCTATCCAAAACGTTTGACCCAAGTTAAACAAATTAAAGGCAATGTTACCAAACACGAGAAATCAAATTGACTTTATTACTATAAACCAAAGATTTAGAAACTCAGTGACTCAATGCAAAACATATCCAGGTGCAGATTGTAATAGTTACCATAACCCAGTAGTATGTCATGTAAAAGTAAAACTTAAAAAACTAAATAAGCAAAAACCTGAACAATCCCTTGACTACTTGCAATTAATTAAAGAAGAAAACTTAAAGACAAAAATTTACAATTGAAGTAAGGAATAAATTTCAAAGTCTAGAAATAGAATCTGTTGAAGATGATAGCAATCATGTAAAAATGAAATTTAACTCTCTAAAGGATGCCTTGGTAGAATTAGCAAAGTCAGTGATTCCTAAAAAAGAAAAAAAGCACGAAAAATAAATGGATGACAGACGAAATCAAAAATCTAATGGAAGAAAGGAGACGGAAAAAAGCAAATCCTATAGAATATATGTCCTTAGATAAAAAAGTTAAAAGCTTATGTCAAAAAGCCAAAGAAGATTGGTTAAACCAGGAATGTGAGCAAATAGAAAGAATCCCTATTACTGATCCAAAAAGGCTACATCAACAAATCAAGAATATCACTGGTAAAAAGCTCCTCTGTTCTTCAGGTGGATGTTTGAAAGCAAAGGACCATACCACTATCATGGAAAAAGATAAGATTATGTACAGACGGACTGAGTATATTCAGGGATTGTTTGAAGACGATCGAGGTGAAAAACCAGAAATTAAGAAAAACATTGAAGGTCCAAGTATTTTAAAATCTGAAATCCATAATGCAATAAATAAGATGAAGAAAGGAAAGGCAGCAGGTCCTGATGAATTAGTAATAGAACAAATTATCGCCCTTGAAGATTATGGAATTGAAAAATTTACTGATTTAATCAATGAAATTTATGAGACTGGAATAATACCAGAAGAGATGAAAAAATGAATATTTATCACTCTTCCTAAGAAAGCTGGAGCAATAGAATGTGAATTACATAGGACCATAAGTTTAATGAGTCATATCACCAAGATACTTCTAAGAATTTTGATGACTAGAGCTAAAAGTAAGATGCAAGCTGAAATAGGCAAAGAACAATGTGGTTTTGTGAAAGACAAAGGTACAAGAAACACAATATTGATGTTAAGGATACTATCAGAATAAGCTATTCAAGTGCAAAAAGGCTTGTTTGTTTTATCGACTACACAAAAGCATTTAATAAAGTGAAGCACAATAAGTTATTTGAAATATTACAGGAAACTCTAGATCTAGATTCGAAAGATCTCCGCCTGATCAGAAATGTGTACTGGGAACAAACTGCCGCTGTAAGAATAGATGGAGAAGTGAGTCAGTTTACAGAAATCCAGAGGCGTAAGTCAAGGGTGTGTTTTCCCCCCAATCTATTTAATATGTACAGTGAAACAATATTACAAAAAAAATGAGACATCTTGGGAATCAAAGTTGGCGGTGAAAACATCAATAATTTCAGATATGCAAATGACTCCTTGTTAGTTGCAAGTACGGAGGAAGAACTACAAAACCTAATTGATATAATTGTTGAAGAAAGTGCAAAAATGGGTCTATCTATCAATTGCAAAAAGACAGAATGTATGGTGATATCCAAAAAGAAGGAGAATCCTATATACAGGCTGAGAATAAATGGGGAAGACATGAAACAAGTACAGATCTTTTGCTACTTAGGAAGCTGGGTGACATCAGATGGCAGGTGCGACATGGACATCAAAAGAAGAATAGGGATGGCAAAAGACACCTTTATGAGAATGAAGAGTATACTGACCAATACTAAACTAGGCATGACAACCCACCTCAGAGTACTGAAATGTTACGTTTATCCAGTTATGTTATATGGCTCAGAATGTTGGACAGTATCTAGTAACATGAGGAAATGAATTGTAGCAGCAGAGATGTGGTTTTTGAGGAGGATGCAAAGAATATCATGGATAAAATGAATATCTAACGAGGATGTCATGAACAGAGCAAAAACAAAAAGAGAAATAATGTATGAGATCATGAAAAGGCAACGTAACTTCATTGGACATGTGATTAGGAAAGAGGAGTTAGAATGCACGGTAATTATGGGAAAGATTGAAGGGAAGAAAGCAAGAGGAAGACAAAGACAAATGATGGAGACAGCAGCCAGAGAATTGGAAATGAATACCAATGAATTGATCCACTTGACCTGAAACAGGAGTGTGTGGGCCATGGCAGTCAAAGCTCAAACTGGGCATGGCACCTGATGACGATGATGATGATGATGACGACCAAATACTATCAAAGTGTATGTAAATTTCTGACCCACTGGGAAAGTGATGAAAGAAATAAAGACTGAAATAAATCATTCTGTCTACTATTATTCTGACATTTTACATTCTTAAAATAAAGTAGCGATCCTAACTGACCTAAGACGGGGAATGTTTTCTAGGATTAAATGTCAGGAATTGTGAAAAACTGAGTTTAAATGTTTTTGGCTAAGGTGTATATAAACTTCTGACTTCAACTGTATATTCCTAAACCTACTGTGTTTATTAACTCATGGATTGTCATCTCGTGGGCACGATGATGCCATCAAGGGGCAACTGTTTGTGTGCAGCTTTGTTGGGAGTCATCAAGTATTCCTGTTTAGGACCACTACATCTGAACTCCACAGTCACAGACATGGGTACTGCAGTAAGTAACATTACATTAAGATGTTTAAAAAATCTACTGATATGCAAAATCGATGAACCTCAGACAGCAGACAAGGATAGCGACTGCAGTTCCCCTTTAAGGAAGCAGAAATGCCATGCCAGACTAAGTTTGATTGAAATGCAAAGGCTTTAGACTTCCACTCCCATCTAAGCTGCTTGTGAACGTACAGCCTCTGGAAAACAAAACTGAGGACCTCAGAGTGAGCAAGATAGCACAGTCTTTTAAAAGTAGAGGAGGTGAAGGATGTTTTATGATTAACTTATTGTAGTGCACAGACATGGTTCTGTCTCAGTCCTCCTTGAACATCTACCAGTCAAATGTCATCCATTTTATCTGCCAAGGGAATTTTCCACCATCATCCTGGTCGCTTTCCACCTCAGGCCATTGTCAGGTAGGCTCTGGAGGAGCTGAGAGTCGTAATCAGCATGCACAAAACTGCTCTATCTGATGCCTTCCCTATCGCCGCTGGAGATTTCAACAAGACCAACTTGAAGAGGTCTCTGAAAAACTATCAACAGTATATCACCTGTGGAACCAAAGCAGCCAACACACTTGACCACTATTATATCACTATCAAGAAAGCTTACCACGCCATCCCATGCCACACTTTGGAAAGTGTGATCACCTGGCTATACTAATAACTGCTAGCGTATGGGCAGAGACTGAAGACCACAGCACCAGTGGTGAGGACCAAGAAAGTTTTGTCAAGGGAGATGGAGGAGCACTTACAGGGCCGTTTTGTGACAGTGGACAGGACAATATTCATGGATTCCACTTTGAGTCTGAATGGATATGGCACAGTTGTTACTGACTTCATTGAAACCTGTGTGGATGAGTGTGTGCCTTCGTGAATGTACCAGACATACAAAAGTCAAATGCCATGGATGACCCAGGTGTTTGTAGTCTGGTGAGGTCTACATCTTTTCCAGACTTCCAGTTAAGATGACATTACCAAATGTAATCAGCAGCTTCTGGGAGTCAAAAAGCTAAGAAATCTGACTAAAAATAGGTTTTCTGTGGTAAATTGTGTTATCACTGCAAACAGTGAAGAGGCGAGTGATGGTGAGGTGAGTTTGGAGGATGAGCCGAGATCATGTGTTGCAGAATCATTGCAGTTGAAGATCTGATGCCTGTACAGCTTGTCCAGGAGTGAGGATGGATCACTCCAGCTGCTGAAAGTTGGGGCCCAGGCAGAGAAGATCCGATGCTCATTCAACTGACCAGGGTGTGAGGTTGGATCGCTCTGGGCACTGAGCTGAAATGAAGAGCTTGGGAGCGGCTTCAGCCTGGACGACAGAATCTGGACCCGGAGTGAGTTGCAAGGTGGCATGGTCTAGGCCCGGAGCCTTTTACTGCTGCAGCGTCCTACTGTGAGGTACAATATGCTGTTTAGACAATTTGACTGCCCACCCAGATCAGAGGCGAAAGCTGATTTTGCTCTTTGCTCTTCTCTCCAGGATGCTGGAGCCTCTGTACCTCCCTCTCCAACTGGATCCTTGACTTAACTCACTGGGAGACAAAAGTCCCTCAAGCGTCCTGGACACCTTCAAAAGGCAATGCCTCAACAAGGCGGTATCCATCATCAAGGACTCCCATTATCTACAACATGCATTTCTCATTGCTACCATCAAGGCGGTGATACAGGAGCCTGAAGGCACATATCCAGCGCTTCAGGAACAGCTTCTTCCTCTCTTCCATCCGATTCCAATTTCTCTATTTTCCCCTCTCTTACTGCACCACTTATTTAATTCAATTTATTTTTTATATATACTCCTTATTGTAATTTATAATTTTTATTAATATGTATTGCAATGTGCCACTGGCATAAAACAACAAATTTCATGACATATGCCAGTGACATTGAATCTGATTCTGATTCTGGTATTTGAAAGCAAGTTCACCAGCTAATTTCAGTGACACCAGATTGTAATAAATGGATGTCAGGTATTGAAGAACTTCTCTGATAACCATAATATTGTAGTTTGTACGAATACAGTCCTTTATAATTAGTTGCTCAGTAAAGAGGACCTGGAACTGAGGCCAGGCACAAGACATTAAAAATATTGATCCTTGACTTACACCAACCTATTCATTTATGGGATATTCATTAAAATCTTTCCATTAATCATGGAATCTCACGTTTGTCACATTTTCTTTTACTCAAATCCAACTGTCTCTTTGGCAAAGCTAAATGAAATAATCGGGAAAAAAAGTTGATTAGATACTTACTAATGGTTCTTCCACAACGTGCTGTGCATTCGTTCTCTGATACAAAGTTATTTTCATTCTTCATGCAGCCACCATAAATAAACTTCTCACACTTCTGACTTTTAACGTTGTAAAAATAACGAATCAGATAGGCTTTACAGGGTCCAGATTTTGCAGGCTGTGAGCAGATGTCTCTCTTATCTAGGAAAGAACAATTTTTTTAAATGTAATTTCTATATAACCACATAATATCAGAGGAAATGCAAAGTTGTGGGTCTCAAAACAAGAAAGAATTGAAACCTGAAATATTAATGTCAAGTAACAGTACTGACAGATTGTTGAACTTAAAATGTGGTGGGTAACCTCAGCCAGTTTAAAGTCGTCAATACATGATTACTGGCTCAGCATTGTGAAAGGACAATCAGCCAGAATCACATTCATAATCAACACCAGTCTATCTGGACAGATAATGAGACTAAAATGCTCTCCCGTAAACATTGGCAGGAAATGTTCACATTACATGATCTGTACTAGCAGGCCAACCTCCAGAGCACCATATAACATCAAAAGATGTAAGCATTCTGCAGGTTGCTCGGGATTGGAAAATGGATGTGGACTTGGGAAAAAAAGCTTGTGTTTCCCCCAGACATTGCAGCTACAACACTCCGGCCAGACATGGTCCTGTGGTCCACAACAGCCAAGCTGGCATATGTTGTGGAATTGACAGTACCATGGGAAGATGGTGTCGAAGAAGCTTATGAGAGGAAAAAGACCAAGTACTCTGAACTGGCAATTGAAGCTGCCCAGAATGACTGGAAGACCAAGATTTTCCCTGTAGAAGTAGGATGCAGGGGATTCATTGCTACATCTACGACCAGCCTATTGAAGAAGATGGGGGTGAGGGGTCACTCCCTCCAACAAGCAATCAAGTCCTTGTCAAATTCAGCAGAAGAAAGCAGCAATTGGATTTGGATTAAAAGGAAAGACAACAACTGGGCTGCAAGATGAGGACAGGAGGGTATGGAACTGAGAGGGGTGTATCTGGGACGCCAGGTAGCACCGTTGAGCCCTCTAGAGACGTCATGGGCTTATCAACGAAACGTCAAAGAAGGAGGGTGCCCACCTGATGACCATGATGACGTACCTACCCTCCCTCCTTGTCACCACTCCAAACCCACTGCCAACATCGAGAGTGCCAATTTACCATAGGGATTGAAACATCAAGTCCTAGCAGCTCTACAGTGAACACTGGGCCACAATTACATTGGACGTGGCAGTGTTGTTGCATGCACTGATGGAAAAAGCTTCTGTTTAGGGTCAAAAAACTACTTAACCCTTCTACTGGAGGGCAACCAACATACAAGAACAAACAGCTGCAGTAAAAAAAAAAATCAGATATTTTAACTTCCATGTGATTCTCACAATAGGGAGTCAATGACATAAACAAAAGAGTTTGAGCTCTGGACCATGATTGTGGGTCCAGAATGAAGAGATAACAGCAGTGTCTCAAGTGTTCACTTCGTTTACAATATCAACTCTGGGCCCATGAGCACAAAAAATTGACTGAGGCTGCACTGTTGCTGTGAAGGACAGCTACACTATTGGAGAAGCCATTATTTTCACAAGACCATAAGACATAAGAGCAGAATTAGGCCATTTGGCCCACGGAGTCTGCTCTGCCTTTCAATCATGGCTGATCCTTTTTCTCCCCCCTCCTCAGCCCCACTCCCCAGCCTTCTTCCTGTAACTTTTGATGCCATGTCCAATCAAGAAGCTATCAATCATCTGCCTTAAGTACACTGAACTACCTGGTCTTCACAGCTGCCTGTGGTAACAAATTCCTCAAATTCACCACCCTCCAGCAAAAGAAATTTGACTGCATCTCTGTTTTAAATGGATTCCCCTCTTTCCCTAGACTCCCCCACCCTGGAAAATATCCTTTCCACATCTACTCTGTCTAGTCCTTTCAACATTTGAAAGGTTTCAAACAGATCTCCCATCATCCTTCTAAATTCCAGTGAGTACAGACCCAAAGCCATCAAACGTTCCTCATTCCTGGAATCATATTTGTGAACCTCCTCTGAACCTTCTACAATGCCAACACATTTTTCTTTGATAGCGATCCCAAAACTGTTCACAATATTCAAGGCGAGGCCTCACCAGAGCCTCAGCATCACATCTCTGCTCTTATATTCTAGACCTCTTGAAATGAATTTGCCTTTGTCACCCCCCGACTCAACCTGCAAGTTAACCTTTAGGTTGTTCTGCACAAGGACTCCCAAGTCCCTTTGCATCTCAGATTTTTGAATTTTCTCTCCATTTAGAAAATAGTCTGCACACTTATTTCTTCTACTAAAGTGCATGACCATGCAATTTTCTAACATTGTATTTAATTTGCCATTTTCTTGCCCATTCTCCTAATCTGCCTAAGTTCTCCTGCAGCCCACCTGTTTCCTCAACACTACCAATCTTCATATCATCTGCAAACTTAGCAACAAAGCCATCTATTCCATTATCTCAATCATTGATATACAGCATAAAAAGAAGTGGTCCCAACCCGGACCCTGTGGAACACCACTAGTCACTGGCGGCCAACCAGAAAAGGATCCTTTTATTCCCACTAGCTGCGTCCTACCAAACAGCCAATGCTCTAACCATGCCAGTAACTTTCCTGTAATACCATGGGTTCTTAACTTGATAATCAGCCTCATGTGTGGCACCTTGTCAAAGGCCTTCTGAAACTCCTAATATAGAAAATCTACTGCATCCCCTTTATCTATCCTACTTGTCCTCTCTTCAAAGATTTCAAACATGTTTGTCAAGTAAGATTTACCCTTAAGGAAACCATGCTGTCTTTGTCTTATCCTGTCCTGTGTCACCACGTACTCCATAACCTCATCCTTAACAAATGACTCCAACATCTTCCAACCACCGTGGTCAGACTAACTGGTCAGTAATTTCCTTTCTGGTGCTTCCTTCCTTTCTTAAAGAGTGGAGTGATATTTGCAATTTTCTAGTTCTCCAGGACCTTGCCAAAGTCCAATGATTCTTGAAAGATCATTACTTATGCCTCCACAATCTCTACCACTACAACTTTCAGAACCCTAGGGTGCAGTTCATCTGGTCTGGGTGATTTATGCACTATTAGGTCTTTCAACTTTTTGAGCAACTTATCGCTTGTAATAGTAACTGCACTCGCTTCTCTTCCCTCACACCCTTCAGCACCTGGCACACTGCTTGTGCCTGCCACAGTGGAGACTGATGTGAAATACTCATGTAGTTCATCTGCCATCTCCTTGTCCCCCAGTAATATTTCTTCAGCCTCAATTTCTAGTGATTCTATATTCACTCTTATTGCTTTATTATTTTTATATACTTAAAGAAGCTCTTACTGTGCACTTTGATATTGTTTACTAGCTCGCTTTCATATTTCATTTTTCCCTCCTAATGATTCTTTTAGTTGCTTTCTGTAGGTTTTTAAAAGCTTCCCCATCCTCTATCTTCCCACAAATTTTTGTTTTGTTGTATGCCCTCTGTTTTGCTTTTACCATTAGCTTTGACTTCCCTTGTCAGCCACAGTTGTACTATTTTGCCATTCGAGTATTTCATTGTTTTTGGAATACATCTATCCTGTAAGCTCCTCTTTTTTTCCCAGAAACTCATGTCATCCCTGCCAGCATCTCTTTCCAATTTATTTTGGCCAGCTCCTTTCTCATACCACTGCTATGTCATTTTCTTCACTGAAGTACTGCTACATCAGACTTTACTTTCTCCCTATCAATTTTCATGTTGAACTTAATCATATTGTGATCACTGTCTCCTAAGGGTTCCTTTACCTTAAGCTCCCTAATTGCATTCAGTTCATTACATAACATAACTTCCTCAATAAAATGTTAATCCGCTATTAGGCTCAATGGCAAACTACTCTAAAAAAACCTTCTCCTTGGCATTCAACAAACTCACTCTCTTAAGATTCACTACCGACCTGATTTTCCCATTTGACCTGTATGTTGAAATCGCCCATGACCTTTATAACATTGGCCCCCCATGATCTATTGCACATAGAAAACAGGCAGCTACAAAAGACCCAATGGCCCTACTGTGAAGAAAAGCAGAGCTCTTACTGATATCCTAGCCAATATATATCTCTGCACCCATTATGTGATCAAGAACATAGCCAGATATTTGCAGCTATTTCCTCCAACATCTGATTTAAACAAAAAGGCTGTCAAATATTGAAATATATAATGATCTCTGTATTGTTCCTGGTATGAATCAGCTGCTTATTGAAGAGGAACAGGAAATGAGGCTTAAGAATTTAAAAATATTAAATACTAACTTACACCAAGCAAACTATTCTTTGGATATTCATTTAAATGTTTTCATTAATCAGGGAACCTCACATTTGCCATTTTTTTTCAGATTGCAAAGCTACATGACTTAATCAAAGGAAGACACTTGACTAGAAACGTACAAATGGTTCTTCCACATCGGTCTGTGCAGTCAATCGCTGATAAAAAATTATTTTCGTTCCCCATGCAGCCACCATAAACAAACTTCTCACACTTTCCAGTTGCAACGTTGTAGTAATAGCGATGGTTTATGGCTTTACAGGGCCCTTCGTCTTTTGGCAATGAGCAGTCATCTCCATCAGCTACAAAAACACAAGATGTTGTTGTATGTAGTTGAATTGCATACCGATCTAGTAAATCAAAATCTGGGTGCCTAGAAACAAGAAACAATTATAATCCAAACTTTTACTGTCAAGTACAGGTTTCAACAGATTGTAGAGTCCAAAGTGTGGTGATAAACACTGACCTTAGTCAGTGTAAGTTCAGTGGACAGTTACTGATGGGGCAAGTAGGCAATCACATTTACGATAAGCATCACTTAGTCAGGTATGTGTATTTGTTTCATTATTGGATTGGAAGTGGTTATGTCTCCACTATGGAGAAAGTTCCTCACTTGACAAGGGTAGTGGGGTGGTAGGGATGGTGAAGAGAAGGGGAGCAGGTGCTTGCTGTGCTGTACATGTTCTGCAGAAACAAACTTACTTGACTTTTTGACAGTATTTAGCCCCACAACCCACCTAACATATATTTTATCCATAGTTATCTATAAAATAAGAATATATTATATACTGAAGTTTATTCTTAATCTCTGCATTTTTTAAATATTGAAATACTTACAAGATGGAGAAAACCAATATATGATAGCAATAATAATTTTACAAATACAAACTTTTAAAAATATTTCCATTAAGTAACTTGTTTATTATTTAACTTTATGGTATAATTAGTTAATTACACAGTCATAGATGATGAAACGATAATAAATACTGATCAAAACAAAGTCCATATAATCCTAGCCAAAACCCGAATCCTACAAAACTTTTCTGTCACATGCTGTTTTTTTATCCTGAAGGTGCAAGAACTTGTCCTGTCCCTCTGCAAAGTGTTCTCAGTCATTGGAAGTGACTTAAAACTGGCATAATATGAATTTCTGCTCTGCCTGGCTTTTCAGTTGGCCACTCACTTGCTTTCCTGAACAGATTTCCGGAACATAGGATGACCACTTCCTCAATAAAATGTCCTACTTAATGGTCTACTGTGACTCCACTTCCCCTCATGCTCAAAATCCCGAGGTAGTGGGGAAACAATGGCTAATTTTTGTTTAACTCTATGCTTTCTTTAAATACTGAGTTGCATTTTCCCTCAACATCCCACTCATTTTGCTTCCATGAATTCCTTGCTCATCGGGTTTTCACTCTTTATACTCAGTGAAAACTGCTCTCTGTGTGATTATGGAAGAGCTTGGAAGAAAGAACTAGAGAAATCAAGCCTGGAGGTAACCTGCAATTTTAATGTTACAGGTTGGAATTTTTGGGCCCTGCAATTATGCTTCAATTTGTCCTCCCACAGAATAAATGAATTACAATGTTTTACATTTAAAAAGGTTTCCATGAGAAACAAAAATCAGAGTTAAGGTCTTTCCTGCTGGATGTGATCATAACATTACAAAGTTGAGTAGATCTGTAGCCAAAGAATGCATGTCAAGTGAGAACCTGGTTAAAAAGAGTAAACTGAAATGGCAGTGACAGTTAACATAATAAAGATGTCGGCATTCAAGAGGCTTTTAGCCAGGCACATTAATATGCAGGGGATGGAAAGACATGAATCAGGTGCAGACAAGTTTCATTGAGCATCCAGTCGACTTCCCTGTTCTTTACCTTACCCCTCACTCTCTCCTGGTTTCACCTATTAACTTGTATTTCTTCTTCCCCTTCCTCCATTTCTTACTCTGATATCTCATTATTTTTCTCTCAGCCCAAAACAGTGACTGTTTACTCTTTCCCATAGATGCTGCCTGGCCTGCTGATTGCCTCCAGCATACTGTGTGTGCTTGGATTTGCAGCATCTGCAGATTTTCTCTTGCTTGTAATTGGGCATCATGCACAGCACACACATCATGGACTGAAGGGTCCTCTTCACGTGCCTCATTCTTCTCTGTACTATGCGCTATGTAGGAATGCAAAGGTCTTCTGCAGTTGCATCAATAAAAAAGGAAAGGAAGAAAGAAGGCAGAGTCAATTATGGATAAAGAAATTGATCTATGCATAGGAGCTGAAGTCATACCCAGAATGCCGAACGAGTACTAAGCATCTCACTTTACTCAGAAACCAATGGGAAAGTAGTTCCAATAGATCGAGTAAAACACCGAGAAAGGAGTACTACAAAGGCCGGCAATGATTAAAATAAGTTACCCGGTCCAGGTGGTTGTTAAGAGAGATTTAAAGAAATTTTATATAAGTATTTGCCATAAATCTTCCAATCTTCCCTCAATATTGCTAAAGGTCTACAAAGTGGCAAATGTAAAATCCTTGAGCATGGACTGGAATTATCTTGGCAGAGAAGACTAGAGGCCAAGTGCTAGAAAATGGGATTAATAATGATGGGTGTGGACATAATGGTGCTGTTTGACTCTTCACTGATTTGTAAAAGCAGACAGTGTTTCACTGAAAATTTCGGAGAGGTACTGGAGAAGACTGATGAACGGAATGCAACAGATATTATCTTAGCGAATTCTAAGCGTTTGAGAAAAGTCTCGCACAATAAACTGGTTTACAAATTTCAGGCCTGTGGAATTAAAAGACCACCACCAGCATTAATAAAAAATTGGCTTGAAAAAGCAGCAAATGGTTCCTTTATCAGAGTTTCAGCATGGGAGTGGTGTTCTCCTTGGCTAATGATTGGAAGATTGCTACTTTGACATACAATAATGACTTAAACATGTATGTGCAGCGTAAAATTCAAAAGATTGTGAAAGACAAATAGCTTGCAATTGTTGTAAGCAGTGGAAAGCATAGTAATAGACTGCAAGAAAACATTGGGAAGCTGGATGAATGTACAGACATGTAATTTCATGTGAGAATTGATATACTTTGTCAGATGCAATATGGGCTAATAGAGTTCTAAAGCCTATGTAGAAACAGAGTGATCTGAAAGTACACATTCATAGTTGTGTGAAGTTAGGAAAAGTTGAGATAATAGTATCGCTGGAGTTTATAAATATAGACGTAGGGCAGAAGAGTAGGGCCGTTAATGCTGAATCCATGCAAAACAGTGTTAGGTTCCAATAGGAATGCTGGGTCCAATTCCGGTCACTACACTTTAAGAAGAATATGAATATTGCAGAGTGGGTACAGGAAAGATTTTTAAGGATGAATTACAATCAGATTTAATATCACTGGCATACTGCATGTCATGATAATTGTTAACCTTACGCAGCGGTACAATGAACTACATGATAAATAGAGAAAAAAAACTGAAGTACAGTAAGTATATAAATGTCTATAAAATAGTTAAAATAAGTAGTGCAAAGAAAAAAAACAGAACTTAAAAAAAAGTAGTAAGGTAGTGCTCATGGGTTCAATGCCCATTTAGAAACTGGATGGTAGGGGAGAAGAAGCTATTCTGGAATCACTGAGTGTGTGAGAAGAGGACATGTCCTGGATGGTTGGGTGGGTCCTTAATGATGGACACCACCTTCCTAAGGCTCATCCTAATTGCCTCAGGGAAGAAAGATTTCAGGAATAAAATTACAGTTGTAGAATCAAATGGAACAGAAACGGGGCCTTTGTCCCAATATCTTGATGCTGGCCACAATGCCCAATCCACTTGCCCAGGTTAGGTCCATATCCTTCTACTCATTCAAATACCCTTTAAAAGATCTCATTGCCTAACATTTCTAATTCCTCAGGCAACCTGTTCCATTTACCCATGACTTGCTGTATGGGAAAACATGTTCCTCTGATCTTCAAATTTCTCCCCTCACACTTTAAGACTTTACCCAGGAGTTTTAAAATGCCCCACCCTGGGAAATAGACTGTCTATCTACCCTATTGAAGCCCCTAATAAGTTTATAAATCCTCCATTCCTAAACACAAATCACTCTTCAAGCCATTTTTTATCTATGTCAATGCACTCTCACTATTCAACAGTTTAATTCAACAGTCAATCTATCATGAGGTACTTCTTAAAAAGTTTTCTTAACTCCATACAGACAAAACAGTTATTTTCAGTTAAGCTAATTGAATATTATCTTCTTAGAAACATTCTGCCCATTCTGAGTTATAACCTAACATCATCAAAGAATTTTTTTGGTTTCCTAATTATGGTTTCTAGAACTTTACCATCCACTGGTGTAAAATTGATCAGCCTGTAGTTACCAGGGATGTCCTTATGTGCCTTCTTGGAGAAGGATATCTCAAATTTAGATTTCCAATCCTTTTGCACAAGCTCAATCTTTCCCCATATCTGGAAAAAAAACTGGAAAACTATAGTAAACTTTTCCATTATTTTCTCACACGCTCCCTCCCCTTAGCTTGGAATGCAAACCAACTCCACCAAGCAAACTATCCACTTGAAGCATAGCCAACCTTTCCAGTAAAATGTTTTTGTCAGCTTTAATCCCATTCATTACTACTTTCATCAACAGTTCTAACAATATTTTGTAAACATCCTCTTCCTCAGTAAATGCCAGCCAAATTTATTAAGGGCTTTAGCTTTGCCACAAATCTTTAAGCACTTACCACTTTCTTTGTTGTTCCTCTCCTCACCTTGTGGTACACTGGGCAGTAACTTTGCCATCTCTTTCGTATTTTTCTGTTGTTTACAACACCGAGTTGCTAGCTCGATGCTCAACCCAGCACGAATGGAAAGTGTGCAAGGAGCTGGGCGGATTTAAACCAGGGAACACTTGCCTCAAAGTCCAGTGTAGATGCCATTACCCCACCGGCTGGCTAAACCATTTTCTTTGGCCCTGGTATATTCCACCCACTGCTTATTAGCTGCTTGCCATTCACATGCTGGTAAAAAGATTCTTGAAATATCTTTAAGATAGTGCCATTCTATTTTGCCAATCCTAATTTTGTTTACTTGTCCTCACAACTTACTGTACACAACTTGGCACCCATGAAGTATTCTCATGACATACATCATGCATCCTCCTTTAGTTCTCATCAAATATTCAATCTGTTTCATCCATTGGAAAGTCCTCATGTTGTCTCTCCTGCTTTCCTCGCTTGCCACTATTTATTGCCTGAATCTGGAATAATCCTTTCTTTGTTAGTTATTTCTTGTCAATCTTTTTTTCCCACTTCCCAGGGCAGTATTGGTCTGGAGATCACTTTTCGATGAGATCACCCTATCATCCACAGAAATTACTCCTCTTCCTGACTAAGAATTCAACTTTTTTTTTTTTTCTTCAGTGTCCATTACTAAGCTAATCCTTATGATACATATAAAATACTCCTGCCAAGTGTTTACTTATTGAGATTTGTTCCAGTTGGCCCATTTAATTCTCCAGCACAATCCCTAGCAATGCCTCCTTCCTAACTGGACTGATTTGATCAATTCATCACTCTATAGAACTTGTGCATCTCAGCTACTTCCCCACGTATTGTTCCCTCCATGACTCTCACTCACTACTAAAAGCCCTTAAAATATCCTCCGGCATGATCATTGAATCATAAGCCATAGAATTGTCAAAAACCTATTGCACACAAAAAGGCTACTTGGCTCATTATGTCTGTGATGATCACAGAATAAGGCTTTCCAACCTAATCACAGCTTTTCAGAATCAGGGTCATAACTCTGTGGGCCACAGCTCTTCAACAACACATCAAAGTGCAGTTTATGTTTGATGAGGGTTTCTGCCTCTGCCACCCTATCAGGCAGAGAGTTACAGATTAACACTCTTTGAATGAGTAGAAGTTTCAATTATCTCTACAATTATTTTAAATCTATGCTCCCTGGTGTCTCACCTCTTTGCTCAAGGAAATAGATCATCCCTAAGTACTCAGTCTGGGTCCCACATAACTTTATCCACCTCAATTAAGTCTCTCTCAGCCTTCCGTATTCAAGGAAGAGAACTGTAGCTTGTCTAATCTTTACTCTTTGCTACCATTTCCCATTCACACCACCTCCTCAAATTTAATTTCCATCCTCTCCATGGCAATTACAAACTTCCTGTAACATGGTGAAAAGAACTGTACACGGTGTTCACTCAGTCTGTGATCTAATTGGTGTTGCACGCCGTCCTTGAATATCCCCCTTGCTGTTATATACTATGTCATGGGTAATAAAGAATGGTGTCTTGCAAAAAAAGAACTGCTAATGGAATTAGGACAGCATTTATGATTTGCTCATTTCAAAGTGAATGTAGAAATGGAACTAAGATAGTAGTTCTACCAGAAGTTGTATTATACTTGGTAGGCTAAAGGGGATCCATTTGTATTGCAACACACATCAAAGTTGCTGGTGAACGCAGCAGGCCAGGCAGCATCTATAGGAAGAGGCGCAGTCGACGTTTCAGGCCGAGACCCTTCGTCAGGACTTTTTGTATTTGTATTGCAGCAATTTTATGATTTAATGTGTAATGTATGGACCTATGTCTTTTAGAAGAATGACACCCCCCTTAGCACTATGTATTGATCTGTTGTCTGTGCACGTGCTGTTGTCTACACATGCACATTGTTCTCTCTCACTCTTACTGCAATGTGAATACACCAGTTAAAGTTATCTCCCACGTGTGTGCTTTTATTTAATTGATATGTAGTTGTACACAGACACAACAGAATTGGCGACGAGTACGATTCTGAAAGTCAGAAAATATTGCAAATGGCACCGATAGTTACAGGATAAAACAGTGAGAGTTAAACAGTACTAGAAGGTCGTCAAAGTGCTAACAAACATATGAGTACAGTGCATTATAACAGTGAAAGACGCACTGCATTTAAAGTGAAGATAAAGTGGTGATGGCTTCAGTTGGAAAAGTTGACAAATTTGATAGTGCTAATGAAGGCTGGGAGTTGTATATCAAGAGGGTAAATGTGAACAATGTGGAGGAGTGAAAGAAAACCCCTATGCTTCTTAGCTTAATGGGTGCAAGAACGTACTGTCTCTTATGCAATCTAGTAACCCCTGAAAAGCCAGCAAGCAAGGCATTTGATGAAATTGTTATAAGTTTACAAAATTGTTTGAGCCCTAAACTGCTGGCAATAGCTAAGAGATTTAAATTTTACAAAAGGAACCAGTCAAAAGATGAAAGCATTTCTGAACACGTTGCAAAATTGTGCAAACTTTCCCAGTACCGTACTTTAGAGATGAACTTCCTGATGCATTAAGAGACAGGCTTGTATGTGGAAAGCAGTGCTAAAGCACCCAAAAGAGGCTACTGCCTGAAATCGACCTAGCCTCAGAACAGGCATTGATGCAGCTGAACTACAGAAAAGATTAGAATGGGATGTGCACAAAATGTCCCTCAATGGTGCAAAAACCCGACAATGTTATTGATGTGGCAAATCCTGCCATGATGCAAATAACTGTTGGTTCAAAGAAAAAATCTGTAGAAAATGTCACAGCCAAGGTCACACAGAGAGGATGGGCAAGGCAGACAAAAAGCACAACAGAGTGTAAAGTTTCAAACACAAAACTAAACAAATGCATACAGTGACTCAATGTGCAACAGAATTAGACAACACAGAGACTGACAAGGTGAACTGTCATGCCTAGAACTGCAGAGTACAACTGAAGGAGATCACAAAATCATCTGGATCACAATAGATGTGTCTGGTGTAAAACTAAAAATGGAGCTGGATACAGGGTCAGCTTTGTCCATAATTCCAGAGGCCGACTACAACAGATTGTTTTCTAAACTATCATTAGAGATGATGACAGTGATGCTAACGTCCAAACATCCTAGGTGAGGAAATGTCTTCCAAAGGCAAACTGAAAGTAAATGTGCATATGGAGGCTGGATACAATAGTTAGAACTTAATGTGTTGAAAAGTGGAGGGCCAGCACTCTTCAGATGTGAATAGTTGAGAAAAATCCAACTAGACTGGCACTCAATCAAAGCTCTCAACAGGCAACTGCAGCCTAAATAGTAGCACTCACCAGAGACTGTTACAGCAGTTTAATGCTAATGAGAAGGTTTTCAAGAAGGGAATAGATAAACAGATTGAAGATTGGGCCAAAAGCTGTTCAAGATGCTGAAAATCACAAAATGCACCACCAGAGGCACCATTAACCTGTGGAAGAGGCTGTCTTCACCATGGCAAAGAGTAAATATTGACTTTGCTGAGCCATTCATGGACTCCATGTTCCTGATTGCTGTGGATGCTCATCTGAAGTGGCTAGAGATTATACCAATGATGTCAACCACCTCAGCAAAGACTGTCTCTGCTTTGGGGACTACCTTCACCAGAAACAGCTTACCAGAACAAATTGTGAGTGACAACGGAACACAATACACATCAGAAGAATCCCGACTGTTCAAGAAGAAAAATAGCATCAGACATTTCAAGTCAGCTCCTCACCACCCAGCAACAAATTGGTTAGCTTAGCTGAAAGGTTTATCCAAATCTTTATGAAATACATTAAAGCAATGGACAAGGAGGACCTTTCTCTACAGCACAAGGTGGACAACTTTCTTTTTGTGTATTGAAACTCTGTTCATGTGACGACAAATCAAGCACCTGCAATCCTGTTCATGAGCAGGAATCTGAGATATTGCATAGACCTCCTGAAACCAGACCTCTGGAGGGAAGTACGGAATAAACAGTTCAGCCAGTTGCCAAGTGAGGCAGCAAGGAGCTTCGAGATTGGACAGGACATCCTAGCACATGATTATCGAGAAGGCAAATGGACACCCAGTAGGATAGCTACAAGAACGGACTACTGATGTACACAGTGGAGGTTGAAGATCGTATATGGAGACATCATATGGACCGGATACTGGATGCTCAACTGAAGAACACACTTGAATTGACTGCAACCAATGAGACATACACAGTACAGTCAGCGGACTCACCTTTCAGTGACGATGTCACTGACAGCAACGTGACACTGGCAACCGAGAGTGTTGTCTTAGACAAGACACCTACCAAACTTGATGCTACTCCACAGTTCCAGAGGCGCTATCCTGAAAGAAACAGAGCACCACCCAAAAGACAGAACCTTTAGAACAGTGAAGTTGTTATGGACTGTTATTGTGAAAGCATATTTATTTGGAATGTGTTTATGAAAGGGACATTGAATGCTTTGTTCGTATACAGTTTTATGATGCATTCATCCAAAGGGGGAGGAAGTGTAATGTATAGATCTATTTCTCTTAGAGCAATGAATCCCCACCCTTAGCACTACATATAGATTTGTTGTCTGTGAATGTGTTGTTATCTATGCATGTGTATTATTCTCTCTCTCCCACTGCAATGTGAATCATCTCCCGTGTGTGCTTTTATTTAACTGATATGTAGTTGTACGCAGACACAATGAATTTATGTTCTACTCAGCTTCTATTCAAGGTTCAAAGTAAATTTATCATTGAAGTATGTGTATCATACGTCACCATATGCTATAACCTGAGATTCAACTCCACTTTTTAAACCGGTAGATTTCACTTATCCCTCAACAGGAAAAAGAGGCACACAGGTCTAAACTTACCCAAGGAAAAATGGTGAAAAACACTCCTGCCACCTGCAATTACAGTCACTTTTGCAGTTAGCAATTTGATTTTTTTAAGCCTAAGCTAGAACAATTGAGCCCTGAAAATAGAGGATCATTTCAGTAGCAAACATGAACATTGACTTCTCAAACTTCCACTAATGCCCCACCTCCCCCTTGTACCCCATCCATTATTTATTTATATACACACATTTTTCCTCTCTCTCTCTCTCCTTTTTCTCCCTCTGTCCCTCTGACTATACCCCTTGCCCATCCTCTGTTTTTCCCCCCTCCCCCTTTTCCTTCTCCCTGGGCCTCCTGTCCCATGATCCTCTCATATCCCTTTTGCCAATCAGCTATCCAGCTCTTGGCTCCATCCCTTCCCCTCCTGTCTTCTCCTATCATTTTGGATGTCCCCCTCCCCCTCCCACTTTCAAATCTCTTACTAGCTCTTCTTTCAGTTAGTCCTGACGAAGGGTCTTGGCCTGAAACGTCAACTGTACCTCTTCCTAGAGATGCTGTCTGGCCTGCTGCATTCACCAGCAACTTTTATGTGTGTTGCTTGAATTTCCAGCGTCTGCAGAATTCCTCGTGTTTGCGTTATGAAACACCAGTTTGAGGTATCAACTGTGGCTCAGTGACCACTTGGATCCTTAAAGTATCAACTTTAAGGATCTAAGCACAAAAGCTGGACTGAAACCCAAATGCCGTTCTAAAGGTCAGCTACATTGTTGGGTAAGTAGTTGTTTAGGTGATGCATTGAATCCATTAAACATCTACTCTTATCTGCGTTTGCAGTAGCCCCATTGTGAAGAAAAGCAACAGACTTCTCACCAACATCCTGGGTACATATTTTTAGATATAGTATTAAATATATATACGTGTAAGTCCCTCAACCTCAAGGTATGGTCATCAACTGATTGCCCTATTCAGGCAAATTCACCAGGGCAACATACAAGTTTTTTTTTAATACTTTATTTTCAAAATGTTCAAAAAAGAATGAACTCAACAAAAACATACCAGCTCAGACATGTATAAAAAAGAAATAAGCAAAAAAGAAAAACAACTAACATTAGAGGGATGCCTATTGTACAAAGTGCTCAAAAATACTAAACATTAAATCTCAAATGAGAGCCGTGAGAAATCAGCTGGGGGGAAATTGCTCATCCGCCCCCGGCCTCATCCAGGTAGGCAAGAAACGGATTCCAGATAGCTGAAAATTTTTTAATTGAATTAGTTCTCAAGAACCTAAGTTTCTCCATCTGTATGACTGAGATCATATAAGCCATCCATCTCCGAAAGGAAGGGGGAAGAGGGTGATTTCCATTCCCTCAAGTTAAGTCTTTTGGCAACAATCATCCCCAGCATCAGAGACTGTTGTATGGCTGCAGGGAAACAAATAGTAGATTGCGAGCAGCCAAATATAGCGAGACCAGCTTCCAAGGGGAAGGATCTTTTATAGGCCTTTCAGTACCAGTCGAATATTTTCGACCAAAATCCAGTCAGTAATGGGCAAAACCAAAAGGTGTGTGACAACGTGGCTTCCGTCCCTTGGCATCTATCAAACATTGGTGAGACAGAAGGGTAAATCCTTTGCAATCTAAGTTTAGAGTAATGGAGACGGTGGACAACTTTAAACTGGATCAGTTGGTGCCTGCTGTTAACAGAGCAAGCCTGTATCATAGACAAACACTTATCCCAGGCAGCTTCAGATAATTCAATGCCCAACTCCTCTCTCCAGGCATCACTAATCTTCACAGTAGATGCTACAGTGCAATTATCAAACAAATGTACAAACTTAGAAACGAGATACCTGGAATCAGGAGGGATCTTTAAAATATCAAAAAACATATGTTTCCCTGGAAGGATCTCAAAATTACAAATCTTAGATTGAATGTAATGTCTAATCTGTAAATAACAAAATAAGTGCGAATGAGGCAGCTCAAATTTCTCTTTCAGCAGACTAAATGTTGCAACCCATCCCTCTATGTACAGGTCTTCAACAGAAACTAGACCCTTCTCCCTCTAAGCATGGTAGGTTCTATCTGACCATGAGGGTAGAAAGGAGTGATTGAAACAGATTGGTGTTTGTACAGAGGTCTCTGGTAAATTCAGAACACTCCTAATCTGATTTAGAATTCTGACAATTTTTCAAAACAAAACTCAAACTTTTTGAAGTCCCAGGCCTCTCTAACTTGGAGAACAGCATGGCTAGCAAGGAGGAATTGACAACAGAGTTGGACTCCATACATAGCCACAATGGAGTCCTGGGAGGGTGGGGGGGCTAGGTTACACAGAGCCTCCGTTGTCAAAACATTAAAGCCCTAGCATTGACAGCCCAATAATAGTGTCTAAATACAGGTAACCCCAGCCCTCCTTCAGACTTGGGCTTTTGTAAATGAATTTTTGAGATCCTGTGATTCTTATAATTCCAGATATAAGACAATATTAGAACATAGAACATAGAGCATAGAATAGTACAGCACATTATAGCCCTTTCAGCCCACAATGTTGTGCCGACCCTCAAACCCTGCCTCCCATATAACCCTCCACCTTAAATTCCTTCATATACCTGTCTAGTAGTCTCTTAAACTTCACTAGTGTATCTGCCTCCACCACTGACTCAGGCAGTGCATTCCACGCACCAACCACTGAGTAAAGAACCTTCCTCTAACATCCCCCATGAACTTCCCACCCCTTACCTTAAAGCCATGTCCTCTTGTATTGAGCAATGGTGCCCTGGGGAAGAGGTGCTGGCTATCCACTCTATCTATTCCTCTTAATATCTTGTATCCCTCTATCATGTCTCCTCTCATCCTTCTTTTCTCCAAAGAGTAAAGCCCTAGCTCCCTTAATCTCTGATCATAATGCATATTCTCTAAACCAGGCAGCATCCTGGTAAATCTCCTCTGTACCCTTTCCAATGCTTCCGCATCCTTCCAATAGTGAGGCGACCAGAACAGGACACAGTACTCCAAGTGTGGCCTAACCAGAGTTTTATAGAGCTGCATCATTACGTCACGACTCAAACTCTATCCCTCGACTTAAGAAAGCTAACACCCCATAAGCTTTCTTAACTACCCTATCTACCTGTGAGGCAACTTTCAGGGATCTGTGGACATGTATCCCCAGATCCCTCTGCTCCTCCACACTACCAAGTATCCTGCCATTTACTTTGTACTCTGCCTTGGAGTTTGTTCTTCCAAAGTGTACCACCTCACACTTCTCTGGGTTGAACTCCATCTGCCACTTCTCAGCCCACTTCTGTATCCTATCAATGTCTCTCTGCAATCTTCGACAATCCTCTACACCATCTACAACACCACCAACCTTTGTGTCGTCTGCAAACTTGCCAACCCACCCTTCTACCCCCACATCCAGGTCGTTAATAAAAATCACGAAAAGTAGAGGTCCCAGAACTGATCCTTGTGGGACACCACTAGTCACAATCCTCCAATCTGAATGTACTCCCTCCACCACGACCCTCTGCCTTCTGCAGGCAAGCCAATTCTGAATCCACCTGGCCAAACTTCCCTGGATCCCATGCCTTCTGACTTTCTGAATAAGCCTACCATGTGGAACCTTGTCAAATGCCTTACTAAAATCCATATAGACCACGTACACTGCGCTACCCTCATCTATATACCTGGTCACCTCCTCAAAGAACTCAGGCTTGTTAGACACGATCTGCCCTTCAGAAAGCCATGGTGACTGTCCCTGATTCTCTAAATGCCCATAGATCCTATCCCTATGAATCTTTTCCAGCAGCTTTCCCACCACAGACGTAAGGCTCACTGGTCTATAATTACCCGGGCTATCCCTACTACCTTTTTTGAACAAGGGGACAACATTCACCTCCCTCCAATCCTCCGGTACCATTCCCGTGGACAACGAGGACATAAAGATCCTAGCCCGAGGCTCAGCAATCTCTTCCCTTGCCTCATGGAGCAGCCTGGGGAATATTCCGTCAGGCCCCGGGGACATCCATCCTAATGTATTTTAACAACTCCAACACCTTCTCTCCCTTAATATCAACATGCTCCAGAACATCAACCTCACTCATATTGTCCTCACCATCATCAAGTTCCCTCTCATTGGTGAATACCGAAGAGAAGTATTCATTGAGGACCTCGCTCACTTTCACAGCCTCCAGGCACATCTTCCCACCTTTATCTCTAATCAGTCCTACCTTCACTCCTGTCATCCTTTTGTTCTTCACATAATTGAAGAATGCCTTGGGGTTTTCCTTTACCCTACTCGCCAAGGCCTTCTCATGCCCCCTTCTTGCTCTTCTCAACCCCTTCTTAAGCTCCTTTCTTGCTTCCCTAATAGACCCATCTGATCCTTGTTTCCTAAACCTCATGTATGCTGCCTTGTTCCAACTGACTAGATTTTCCACCTCACTTGTCACCCATGATTCCTTCACCCTACCATTTTTTATCTTCCTCACCGGGACAAATTTATCCCTAACATCCTGCAAGAGATCTCTAAACATCGACCACATGTCCATAATACATTTCCCTGCAAAAACATCATCCCAATTCACACCCGCAGGTTCTAGCCTTATAGCCTCATAATTTGCCCTTCCCCAATTAAAAATTTTCCTGTCCTCTCTGATTCTATCTTTTTCCATGATAATGCCAGGGAGCGGTGGTCACTGTCCCCCAGATGCTCACCCACTGAGAGATCTATGACCTGACCCGGTTCATTACCTAGTACCAGATCTAGTATGGCATTTCCCCTAGTCGGCCTGTCCACATACTGTGGCAGGAATCCGTCCTGGACACACTTAAACTCTGCCCCATCTAAACCCAATGGAACTAATCAGGTGCCAATCAATATTAGGGAAGTTAAAGTCACCCATGATAACAACCCTGTTATTTTTGCGCCTTTCCAAAATCTGCCTCCCAATCTGCTCCTCTGTTATGGAGACCAACTCTTTAAAGAAATCTGATGTAAGAAAAATGGGGAGATTTGGACAAAGATAGAGAAAACTAGGAAGGGAAACCATTTTAATTGAATTTATATGACCATTCATGGACAGAGGTAGGGTTCTCCAACTTTCTATATTCTATTTTAAGTTTTGAAATAAACTCTGCAAAGTTTGATTTGAATATTAATTTAGGATCTTTGGGGATTGTCAAGCTGAGATAAGTAAAGCGATCTTTAACTATTTTGAACGGGACACTTTCCAAAAAACCCCGTGTGTAGTCATTGGAGAGGGGCACAAGGTCACTTTTTGTCCAGTTGATTGAGTATCCTGATAGTCTGCCAAAAGGGGTGATTAAATCTAGAAGAGGGACTGACTTTTCTGAGTTTGGTAAGTAGAGTATCACATCGTCAGCATGTAAACTAATTAGTGTTTCAATACCTCCGACTTTCAAACCCAGAATATTTGGGTGACTTCTTATTTTTAAGGCAAGGGGCTCTACCGCGAGGACAAAAAGGGCCGGCGAGAGAGGGCACCCCTGCTGGACTGAACGGTGTAAGGGAAACAGAGTTGAATTGTCACCATTAGTTATAAGAGAACACATTGGGCTGGTATATATCAGTTTTACCCAAGATACAAATGACTCACTGAACTCAAACCCGTACAGTGACTCAAACATGTAAGGCCACTCAATCTGGTCAAAAGCCTTTTGTGCATCAAGGGATAAAATTGTTGCCCCATTCGCTTTCCCATGATCAGCATATATAGTATTAAGTAGGCACCTGACACTGGAAAAAGAGAACGACCCGGGACAAATCCTGTTTGATCAGGATGAATGATAGATGACAAATGCTTATTTAGCTGGTTAGCCAGCATTTTAGTAATTACCTTCCTATCAAAATTCTGGAGAGCAATGGGCCTATAGCTGGCCAGGTCTGTTTCCTCTTTATCTGTCTTTAAAATGAGGGAAATGATAGCCTCGTACAATGTCCTAGGCAAGGCTTTATCTCTCTTAGAGCAAGATATCATTCTGAGAAGAAGTGGGACAAGGATATCACAGAATTTCTTATAAATTCACAGCCAAATCCATCAGGCTTAATGGCAGAAGTTATTTCTTCCAATGTGAAGTCAGAATCTAAGTCCTCCCTAGCAGCGTCACTAAGTCTCAGCATTACAAGAGAATCAAAGAAGTCATTCAAATCAGATTGAGTGGCTTTGCATTTAGAGGTGCAGAGTTCACTGTAAAATTCTTTAAAAGTCATTTATCTCCTTGGGATTAGTTAACAGGGTACCTGCCCTCGATCTAATGCAATGAATTGACCTTAGGGCCTGGGTGCCCCTGAGCTGCCACACCAGGAGCCCCTCAGGCTTGTCCCCCATTTCAAAATGCTTTTGTCTTAATTTTAAGAGGAGATTATTTATTTGACTACCCAAGATACAATTGTACTCATATTTAAGCTTCATTATTTTATAATCTTCAGAGGATTTCGAAGCCTGGTACGTCACTTTGAGGGATGGGAGAGTATTCTCAATCTTTAATAATTGCCCTTCTCTCTCCCTCTTAGCAGTGGATTCATATGAAATTATATACCCATGGATTACAACTTTTAATGTCTCCCAGAGTGTGGAATCTGACACCTCACCGTTATCGTTAATTTCTATAAAATCTTTTAATCTGGTGGTGATATATTCTATAAATTTCTTATCGTCAAGTAGGGAGGGATTAAAAGGCCAGGAAGAGATTCGTTTGGAAAGGGACATTGTCAAGGGGCTAGGGTCAGAAATTAATCTATTATGATATCTTGTATTGGTAACATGAGATATTAAATGAGAATCAACCAAAAAATAGTCTATTCTACTCTAAGATTTGTGAACATGAGAATAATAAGAATAATCCTTGTCGGTGGGATGTTGAGCCTGCCAAATATCTACTAAATTCCTGGATCTAATCAAATTATATAGGACCTGCACTGACACGATATTTGAGGGCGGGCGGGAGGACAATCTATCTAAATATGGATCCAGGTAGCAATTCAAGTCACCGCCAATTATTATATTTGAATTACTGGCATCTGGAAGTAAATCAAAAACTTTCCTAAAAAAATCTGGCTCATCTGTGTTTGGACCATAAATATTAAGGAAGGTTAGTGGAAATGAATTAATGGTGCCAGAGATCATAATAAACCTGCCGAGAGGATCTGACGTCATGGAAGTGAGTTGAAATGGAATATTTTTCCTGGAGTATAGCCACACCATGGGTATGAGAAGTGGATCATGACTGGTAAACCTGCGATATCCAGCTAGACCTCAATCTGCGTTGCTCAGTTACTTTGATATGGGTTTCCTGTAGAAAAATCTTCAGATAGAGATTTGAAATGTCTAAAAACTTTATCCCTCTTAACAACATGACCAAGGCCCTTAACATTCCACGAGACTATTGTAATATCTTTAGCCCCCAGCTGCGTTCTACCGCAAGGCCTCTGCATATGAGAATAAAATAGATCATTAGAGTTGAGCACAAACATAGTAAACAATGCAAAATAACTGGCAGCCTCAAAAGAACACAACATACACAAAAAAAATCATGTCTGAGCTATAAACAAAAACAACACACACCCTAACCCACCCCCCTTCGTGTCTCCCTAAACCAGACACATAGTTCCCCATTTCCATCCCAAAAGGAGCAGCTGGGCAGGTAACTAACATTACACAATCACAAACACCCTTTCTGAGAAAATTTATAACACAAATTATGTAATACCATTAAACAAATGCTATTAGGGCTGGGGAAAGTTATCCAGTGTCTGCACCTGAAGCTGAACATTCATGACACCAACTCAAATTTAACCCTTATATTAACAGAAATATTTAGAATATTCTCTGCAATTAAATCCCAGTGTGGCATACAGCATTGCAAAACTACGTATAACAAGCAGATCCCTCCCCATATCTCAACATGGAAACTGAAACAAATATAAGCTGAATTAACAGTGTCAATATATCTACTCCCTTTTTCGTGCATTATTCCTTTTCAAGAATTGTGCTGCTTCTATCAGGCCGTCATATACTTTAAGCGCTCTTCTATCTTGATAAGAAATATAGAGCCTAGCCGGATAGCACAGGGTGTGCTTGATTCCTCCATCACGCAGAGTTTGCAGGACATCACGAAAGGCACGACATTGAGTCGTCACCTCTTTAGTATAGTCCGGGAAGATCAAGACCTTATTTCCCTTGTACTCCATGGGTTGTAGTCTGCTGCAGTGCAGGATCAGCTCTTCCACTTGAAAGCGATGGATACGCGCCAAAATGGTACGCGGTTTCCCACCGGCAGCTGGCTTCAGCTGGAGAGAGAGCGATGTGCGCGATCAACTTTAACCGGATACGGGAAATGCTCTTCCCCGAGCAACTTGGGAATCAGTCTAGAAACAAATTCAGTAGGTTTACCATCCTCCTCGCCCTCTTGTACCCCTACAATCTTAATATTATGTCTCTGGGAACGAGCCTCTAAGTCATGCTCTTTAGCTTCAAGCTGGCTATTTTGTCTCATTAGCTCTGAATACTTAAGTTCAAGTTCTTGCAGGTGTGTTTCAAGGTCACTGGTGGTTAGCTCTTGATTAGCCACACTGGCTTGTAAGTCAGCCTGGGAGGCCACAGGCACTTCCAACTTGGTCTCAAAAACATCAAAGCGGTCGTTAATGCCGCTCAGAATTGACTCAAATCTCTTGACCTAATTCCTTGCACATGGCGTAAGTTTTATCCAGTGGTATCTCAGACGCAGAGAAGTTCTTTACCGACCCAGAAGCTACAGAAGATCGTGAACACGGTGCAGCACATCACGCAAGCCAATCTTCCGTCCTTGGACTCACTTTACACCACACGCTGTCGGAGCAGTGCTGCCAGGATAATCAGGGACACGACCCACCCAGCCAACACACTTTCCGTCCCTCTTCCCTCCTGGAGGCGGCTCAGGAGCTTGAAGACTTGTACGGTCAGATTTGGGAACAGCTTCTTTCCAACTGTGGTAAGACTGCTGAATGGATCCTGACCCGGATCTGGACCGTACTCTCCAAATATCCAGACCTGCCTCGGTTTTTTTACACTACCTTACTTTCCACTTCTATTTATGATTTATAATCTAAATTTTTAATATTTACCATCGATTTATACTCCAGGGAGCGGGAAGCACAGAATCAAATATCGCTGTGATGATTGCATGTTCTAGTATCAATTGTTTGGTGACAATAAAGTATAAAGTTAGCACTAAAGTTTGCAGTCGGCGGTCTTGGTTTTATTTGCCTTTGGTATTGTCAAACTTTTCCAGACACTAAGTTTAGACATACACTGTTGGCCTATGAATGAATAAAACACGGTATAACAGTAATTTTATCGAGGCTTCGGAAAGGAGCACTGACCAAATACATCTAATCCATACGCACGCCCACTAGCGCCCCAATATACAAGATTTTTTAAAAAAGGTATCAGTTTGTGAAGTATTTTCTCAATAACAATAGCATTACAGTCCTATATAATGATCAGCTTGTTAAAGATGAATTAGGATTGGGACCAGACTTAAAATTTAGAAACATTAAATCTTGTCTAACACCAACCAATCTATTTTCAGAATACAAATGTGAGTCTGAACTGTTAGTGGGACTGGAAAGGAGGGGGGTAGAGCCAGAATAAGAAGGTGAAGGGAAGAGAAGGAGTACAAGTGGCAGGTGGTAGATGAAACTAGGTGAGGGGCGATGAAGTAAGAAGCTGGGAGGTGATAGATGGAAGAGGTAATATTCCAAAGGAATCTTACAGGAGATAATTGACTATGGAATAAAGGGAAGGAGGGATGGGCAGTGAAGAGGGATGAGAGGGTAACCAGAATGGGGGGGAGGGGATAAAAGAAGGGAGTAATTACCAAAAATTAAAGAAACTGTTGTTCATACAATCAGGATGGAGGCTACCCAGAAGCAATGAGGTCTTGCACCCCACCTCCCCCCACCCCACCCCAGTCTGAATTTGGCCTCATCATGGCAGTGGAGGCAGCCATGGACAGACATGTTAGAATGGGAAAAGGAAGTCAAACTGAAATGGCCAGCTACCAGCAGATCTTACCTTTTGAGGCTAACAAAGCAAAGATGCCTGTCAAAGCAGTCCCTGTATTTGCTTTCGGTTTCACCTATGTAGAGGCCGCCGCACCATAGGCAGCAGGTCCCATAGATGACCTCGGAAGACTTACAGGTGAATTGTTGCCTTATGGCAAATGTTTTGATTTAACTACACATTGCCCTTGGTTAGCTTATGTTTTTACTTCAATATATTGCTGGGGGGGGGGGAGGGTGGCTATATTTCTGACTGGTACACTGTTTAGATTGTAAACAGTTCTCAGAAACAGAATTTATGTAATTAACAACAGAGAGAAATTTTTAAAAATAGCCTTTTTAAATATGTTTAGCAATTCCATTCAAATGAATAGGGTGATTCTAGATATATTAGCCATAGCTGGCATTGAACAGTGAGGTCACATCAAAGTATATCAAATCCCTCCATTCAGGATACCACGGAAATCACTGAAGGGGGCTTTGAACTCCCCTATGGAATTGCCAAGTAACATCTCAATCTGATTCAGCCCATCACTTGCTTTGTTAAGAAATCAGTTTTTCTAATCAGGTAATCTCACATTTGACACATTTCCCCCAAATCTAACTGCCTTCTTGCATAAATTAATCAGAAAAAGTGCTTAAGTGGAATCTTTCTAATGGTTCTTCCAGAACACGCACTGTGCACTCATTCTCTGATAAAAAGCTGTTTTCATTCCCCATGCAGCCACCGTAAATAAACTTCTCACACTTCCCAGTCACAACATTGTAGTAATAGCGATGGTTTATGGTTTTACAGGGCCCTTCATCCTTTGTTTGTGAGCAGACATCTCTCTTGGTTCGAAAAACCCAAGATGTGGCATGCCATTTAACTGTATAACAATCTAGTAACTCAAAATCTGAATGTCCAGAAACAAGAAACAACTGAATTCCAAACTATTACAATCAGTACAGGTTTCAACAGACTGTAGAGCCGGAAGTGTGGAGATTGACCTGAGCCAGTGGAAATTCAATGCACAGTTACTGTGTTTGCAGAGTTGGACAATTGCACCATCAAAGAATATGAAACAATAATAAATACTGATCAAAACTAAGTGCATATAATCCTAACAAAGCCAAAGTCTTAAAGATTATTTAAGAAAATTTTCTGTCACATGTTGTCTTTTTCGCCACAGTGCAAGGTTTTACACTGCACGTCTGCAAGGTGTTCTCACTTTCGCCCACTTCAAACACTGAATGTGAATGAAGAATGGCACACACCTTGGACTTCTGCTCTGCCTGGACTTTCAGTTGGCCACTCACTTAACTTCTTGAAATATTTCCTACAGAGAGATGAACAATTCCTGAAACAAAATGATTCAGGAAATTTTCAATTTCCCTAATGCTCCACCGTGAGAACACTTATCTCTTAATGATTAAAGTTCTGAGAAAAATCACTAAATAACATGTCAACGCTGTTTAATTTAACCTTGTATTTTCATTAAATATTGAGTTGCACCTTCCCACCGCATACTGCTTTGTGAATTCCCTGCTCTCTAAATTTCCATTCCTTACACTCAATGAAAACTGCTGTGTGTGTGACTATGGAAGAGCATGGAGTGATGAACTCAAGAAATGGAGCCTGAAGGTAACCCACAACTGAATGCTAGAGTTGGAGTTGTTAGGTCCTATAATTATCCTCCAATTCCACAGCCAACAGATGAAATGAAATGCAATGCCACATTTAGGAAACTGCTGCATTAGGATGTAAGAACATGGGATATAGAACAGAACAGGAACAGGCTTTTTTTTTTCCGGCCTGCAATGGCTGTGGCAGCTATGCCAACTTTAACCAATTCTAACAGCCTGCACATAGTTGACATCGTTCCATTCCCCACCTGTTCATGAATAAATGTCACCACCATATCTGCTTCCACCACTTCCCTTGCCAGTTCATTCTCGGTACCTACTGCCCTTTGTGTAAAAGGCTTGCTTCCAATTTCCTTTGAGTTCCCTCCTCTCATTTTTAAAGCAGTGCCCTCTAAGTATTTGACAATTCCACATTGGAAAAAGACGCTGACTCTCTAATCTATTGACATCTATCATAATTTAAAATGCTTTTTATCAGGTCACCCTGTCAACCTCTGGCCCTTCAGATAATTTGTATAAAAATCTTGGGAATCGTTAATATCTGGAATTTGTTGGCTGTTAAATGGTGGACCCATAATTAATCAGCATCTTCAGAAAGGAACTAGAAAGGTACTTGAGTTGAAACTGAAAGGGGTGGCAGTAAACCCAATGTGGAAATCCCTCCTTTTGTATTCACCACAATTTAAGATTCATTGGTTGCATGTTCCACTCCAAGTATGTGACCCACCCAAGGCTGGTTCAATGTTAATCCCTGCTCATTCTGCTGATCTTCTCAGCCTTTCCACCCCACCACATACCAGGGTGATTGTGCAATCTCCTTCTCAGGGAGAAGTGGTTCCTAGCCTCATCTCACCCAGGGAGTAATGGCAAAAGCTATTCTTCCACCTGCCACTGTAGTTGCTTCTACATTTCAGTCCCCCCCCCCCACCCCCTAAGGTCAGGCTTAAAATATTTGAGCACACTGGATCATTTCAGTGGCAAAATTGAAAAAAATAGGAAACTGTAGATTTAGTAGTGGCTCAGTGCTCACTTACCTTGTGGTTTCAACTGCCATTCTGGAAAACAAAGTGCAGAGTCTAACATTATTACCCAACTATGAGAAGACGTAGTGACACTGTTGAAGGATCAATCTTGTGTATAATGAGGGAAACCAGAAAACCAACCATCCTTACATAGGGTTGTAAAAAAGAACAATGACACTATTATAGGGCAATGGAGTGTACATGTATTTATCTGTGTGCTATATACTGTGAAACATCAGTAAAGTCATTCACCTTTAATGAATCATTATTCATGATAAATGAATGTGACTCCATTATGTGAAAAATGTAGTGCCTATTTTCTTTTGTACAGAACATGAGTTTCACCCAAGCTAGATCTCACCATGTCAACTGCACTGATAGGTTTATCTTATAATAAAGAAAACCAGATGGTAAAATAATATTCTGCCAACAGCACCACAGACTTGGCAAAAAAGCTATCCTTCATAATCCAATCCATTATTGAGGACAATCAGATTCTAAACTTTAAAATACTTAATAGCAAATGGCAGATTTAGTCCACTCTAATGAGATTTAAGACCATAATAATTTGTAATGTTGAAAATTTCAATCTCTTCCAGAATAATATAAAACATGCTTAAATTTTTAAAGATATTTTATGATCATTAATTCTAATACCATTAACTTCCATATTCTTTTATTTTCTTAGTCAAACAAAATTAAGTGTTTGAGCTGCTTAACTTCAAAGGACAGTACAATGACAAATTAGCTGGCCGGTGGTGTAATGGCACCTGCACTGGACTTTGAGCTGAGTGGTCCCGGATTAAAATCCGGCAGGTTCCTGGTACACTTTCCATCTGTTTCACCTATCACCTTGTGTTTCTCTCTGCCTTCCACCACCTTATAGATTTACTCCTCATCTTTTTTTCTCCAGTCCTGCTAAAGGGTCTTGGCCCGAAACATCGACTGTACTTTTTCCATAGATGCTGCCTGGCCTGCTGAGTTCCTCCAGCAGTTTGTTGTGCTGCTTTCCATCTGTGCTGGGTTGAGGGTTGAGCTAGCAGACAAAAATGCCAAAGAGACAGCAAGGTTACCACCCGATGCACCACAAGGCATGGGAAGGAACAACAATTCATATCAGATGTGTGTCAGAATTAAATAAAGAACAGGAGTGATCTTCTGAGATCTGGTAAAGCTGAGAGTTGCAGTCCTTCTCTGAAGATGAGAACTATGAATTAATTTTACTGTGGAATGGATGTGTTAGTGAATTGCTGAATAGTGAAAAGGATTGTTTTCAGCTATTCAAGATGTTTATTACAAAGCAAGAAAACAGATCTTGCTGTTGACATGGTGTAACTCTGCATAAGTAGCCCCTACAATCTTGATGTTTATGCTTGCATATAATTTTGAACTTGAATTTATAGGCTTTACTTCTTTATAACAGAAAATTAACCAAAACTCTTTCTCCTTTTCAGCAAGGTTAAAGTGAACCTCTATTAAGTCCTTTCTATTTCTGAACTGGTTTAAAGGAATTACATATGTAACAAAATATTTTATTAAAGTAAATTGAATTTCTTGTTGACCTACTGTAGTTGATAAATTCACAGCCCTGTGTAAAATGCTGCTGAACAAACTTGGATGGCAATCTTGATCCCTGTTTACTGCCAATTAATGTGGCTGAATTGGAGACTAAAGCCTGTTCAGTGTCAGGTTAAAAAGAGTGAATGCCAGGAGCCCTACTCCTCATCGTTATCAGGTAACTATACTTGCAAGGCTAGGACATAGAAAAGGTACGACTCACCTTCTAGAATCAAGTAGTGAGGACTGCTTGCATTTCTGTTCACTTATGAAGGATAGTCATTTTTGTAAATTTCCAAAGGATATCAAACTGACCTCAGTGTGAATCAATTCCATAAAGAGAAAGGGAATGGACCAGCCAACATTAACATAGAAAACACAATCTATCCTAATAACAGGAATTCTGCAGATGCTGGAAATTCAAGCAACATACATCAAAGTTGCTGGTGAACGCAGCAGGCCAGGCAGCATCTCTAGGAAGAGGTACAGTCGACGTTTCAGGCCGAGACCCTTCATCAGGACTAACTGAAGGAAGAGTGAGTAAGAGATTTGAAAGCTGGAGGGGGAGGGGGAGATGCAAAATGATAGGAGAAGACAGGAGGGGAAGGGATAGAGCCGAGAGCTGGACAGGTGATAGGCAAAAGGGGATACGAGAGGATCATGGGACAGGAGGTCCGGGAAGAAAGACAAGGGGGGGGTGACCCAGAGGATGGGCAAGAGGTATATTCAGAGGGACAGAGGGAGAAAAAGGAGAGTGAGAGAAAGAATGTGTGCACAAAAATGAGTAACCTGATGGCATGAACATCGACTTCTCTAACTTCCGCTAAGGCCCCACCTCCCCCTCGTACCCCATCTGTTACTCATTTTTGTGCACACATTCTTTCTCTCACTCTCCTTTTTCTCCCTCTGTCCCTCTGAATATACCTCTTGCCCATCCTCTGGGTCACCCCCCCCCTTGTCTTTCTTCCCGGACCTCCTGTCCCATGATCCTCTTATATCCCCTTTTGCCTATCACCTGTCCAGCTCTCGGCTCTATCCCTCCCCCTCCTGTCTTCTCCTATCATTTTGCATCTCCCCCTCCCCCTCCAGCTTTCAAATCCCTTACTCACTCTTCCTTCAGTTAGTCCTGACGAAGGGTCTCGGCCTGAAACGTCCACTGCACCTCTTCCTAGAGATGCTGCCTGGCCTGCTGCGTTCACCAGCAACTTTGATGTATGTTGCTATCCTAATAAAATGCTTTGCGAAAGCAGTTTAAATCTAAAGTAGTATCTGAGTGGCATCAGTTCTGGTCCAGTTAGGATAAGTATTTATGATGAGCATATTGACTTTGGACTTATTCCTGAAAAGGGAAATTTACTAAAGTTTTAAAATTGTCTTGAAACAAGATCATGTGATAAAATCTTTTACTGAGTACGAAATACTTTGAAACATTATATAGCAATGAAATAAATAGCAATAAATTCAGTTAATGAAAGGCTAGTTGCAAAATTATATTTACTTTCTTTATTTGGTAGCTCATAGGCGGCATTTGTGGCTACAAGTAGAACTTTTGTCCTGAGTACGAAGGGCAGCCAGACTGTGAGAAAGCAAACACAGCTGCAAGGCAATGTTTTCAAATATTTAGATTTCCATGTGAACCTCAACACAAGATGGTAATGAGGGACCTGCTATAGAAACCTTGCAGGACAGAACTAAACTTAAGCCAACCTATTGTAGCAGAATATCTAGACTAGATGATATAAAAATGACATTTGGTAGTGAAATATAAAGAGAAACATCTGCTTAAAAAGACCTGCCTTAAAATAAGCTAGGAACAAATGTTTTGTCTACTATAAACACTAAATATTGATTATATTCAATTTTCCTGCTGATAAGGTTTTAAATAGCAAGTCATTTTCCAATTCTAAAGTTAGCTGATTATCAAAGAAGTGATTCAATAAAAAAATGTCTTCCAAGTTGGAATAACTTTATTGAACATAAATATCTCCACTATAACTCAAGCAAATACTGCATATATTTAAAGTAATTAGACACAGTGCTAAACAAGAAATTTTCTGTGGCCACATTACAGTCATGTAATGCTATACTTTGACTCTGCTTAATAAACAACCACAATCTCCAAAATATATCTGATACATAATATCTATTTTTCATAATCATATTTAATATTAAATAATCAGTTAGTTCTGGTGCATTTTGCTGAGCAATGACTGTACAGCTGACCTGAATTTAACTCACTGGGGGAGCTCCAAAGAAGAAAGCCTTCTTAAATGTAGTCTGTTGTGGTTCATTTAACCTGTTGGATGAAGTCTAACGTAAACCGCTCCAACTCTCAATATTCACATACTGATCCAGACTCTCTAGTTTCCATCTTTCCCAAATCTTCCCTTGCAGTCATCCCACATTCTGTTCTTATTAAAAACAAATATCATAAACTCATTTGTTACTGATTCCTTCTTATGTTCTGCTAATCTTCTCAAGTTCCAACAGCGTTCAAAATCTTAATGCATTGACAGGATGGTTACACACCACCTCAAGAGAATGCTAAAAAAAATCTCCCCTGCCTTTATTTATCCAGATTGAATTAGTTGAAACTCAACCACTTTTGAAGTAATTGACTGTTTCAGAATTCAAAGATCTGTGCAAATACATGTATGAAAAATATTGTGGAATATTTTAAACATACTTAAAACACCCACACAGAACTATTTGATCCAAACCAGGCCAAACTGTGTTAACTGCACCAATACCTTTGAAGAAAAGGAAACCAAAGAATTAAATGATATTCTGAAGTCTGAAATGCAATCTCTGGAACAGATATGATAATTCATAATGCATTCCATAACTGCACAAGCTCAACTGATATATTGGTCTATAGTCTGAAGGAAAATTATTTGTCAAGCTACACCCATCAAAGGATGCTAAATAGGTCTCAATGAATTTCTACTTTCTATCACTTAATACAGAATTCTACATATTAAAGCCAGATAGAGCATGGTTGAGTGATGTTAGACTGAGTTATGTTGTACCCTTGGGGCTCATTGTTAAATTCAATAATCTCTGATAACCAGCCTCCCTTTGTTGTGTTAGAAATAGTCTGTTCTGACACAAGGTCATTCACCTGTAATACGAGCACTTTTCCCCCTACAGGTACTACCTATTCTATCATTTCCAGCATTCTTTTTTATTTGAAAATGCCTAAACAATTCCAGCATATTGTTGATTCTTTTGTTTTTCCTCCCTACTCTTAAACATCCAGTTCTTTTATATGACTGCAGACAGATCAGCTATAATTAATTAATTCACACTAAAGTAGCAACTGTGGCAACTAAGCAACCTTGGTTCCTACCCAATTGGTGATAGTTCCTTAGTTTTTCTTGACACACCACACTTTCTGCAACTTTACTCCGAGTCTAACCTGATAAAAGAACTTTATTTTTATTTCTCCATAGAGGTGTACTTCTACCTCTGCTGAATACTTCCAGCAATTCCTGCTTTTATTCCATATTTCTAACATCTGCAGTTTTCCGTGATAGAAACTTCTATTAGTTGTGCTGTTGCATTTGACAGTAATTGTATGTCCGTAATTATCCCCACTGAATCTAAACCAAATTGTTTTGAACTTTAAAAGTGCTAATTAAGAACCCCACCCATTGACTCAATTTGTAATTTAGAGCACCACATTTTACTTGTAATTCCTTTTAAATACAGGGCAAAAATATCCACAAGGCTGACAGCTTAAAATAAAATGACCCAGAATTTTATGCAATAGTAAAAATTCATGCTGACTAGTGCTGCAAATGGACCTGTTAATCTACACCTCCAAGCCAGTCCAATCCTTACTAGTATTGACATGTCAGGTATGATCTGATTGTGTGAGTGCCTAGCCTGATGTGAAACTCACATCAGAAGTGCTGAAAACAGTTTTATTTTCCGGCTCACACAATGCTGGAGGAAGTCAGCAAGTCCTCCAGCATTTTGTGTGTGTTGCTGAAGTTTTCCAGCATATGCAGAAACTCTCGTGTTGAGCATTTGGCTCAATCGGTTTACTTGTCTCTCCTTTTAAGCTTTTGAATACTTCTGGCATTCAGCAACGTTCAAAGCACTTACCTATCAATCAAAAGTATTAAAATATAAACAAATATAAAAAATGTAAAAATATCGAAAATATGAACATATAATAACACTGATGGAAATTCCTAATTAATTAATGCCATTTAAGTTCAGTGAAGACAAAAATTAATTTCCAACGTGAAAAAATACACAGTAAACGTACACTATCTTAATAGAAGCTACAAATAGGAAACAGAACGGGTTCTTCCATTGTGAACTCATTTCAGTGTGACTTCTTCAAAACTAATTTAGGTAAATTATTAAGGCAGAACTCATAAATTAAGCTGTCAATCCAAGATCGACGTTCTCTTATACCCCGAGTAAAGTTATTGAATAAAAATCACGGAACCGCACGGCAACAATACATCAGACTCGTGTTGCTTTTTCATATCGAAGATACACCTCTACACTTTTTTTCTTTAAGGATGTACAAGTACTCAGACAGCCACTTTCTTCTCCCGGTTTCATCACTGGGGTTTTTATTTGCAACATTTTCTAACAAATTTCTAAGATCTGGTAAGGTTAATTATTTATGAAATTATAACATTACATCTGCTCGATTCGTTCTTGCTCGAAAAAAGATGGAAATTAAAGTTGCCGTGCGCTCAACTTTTCCGAACGCGTTACCTCTCGTCGCCGCGCCACACGGTAGAGAGAGCAGCAAGGTGCCGCAGATGAAGGCGAAGATGGCCCACTGCATTTTGGTCAGTCCGAGTGAGTTGCGTTGTTTGTCTGACGATCGAGGTCGCAGGCTACTCAGGGTTCAGTACTCACTCACTGACTCCACGCTGTCACATTTATACAGCGCGGTTTCCGACTGTGGCACTCAGGCCCGTTCAGAGATCGTCAGGTATGAATCTAACTGGAAAAACTGATGACGCCAGTTTCTTTCGAACCGCAAGATACGGCAGATAGTGGAAAATCTTTTTTTTAAGTTGTGTGTGTGTGTTTCACAATGAACATAGAACAATATAGAACAGAATAGAACATAGCAACATAGCACTGGACAGGCCATTTGGTCCACGATGTTGTGCTGATCTTGATGCCAATTTACACTAAATATTCTCCTCCTGTACATCTATATTCCCCCCACTTCCTTATCATTAGATTCAATACTGGGGAATTTAAAGTCCCCCACCCCCATGTCAGCCCTGTTGTTTCTGCACCTTTCCATGGTTCGTCCGCATAGCCATTCCTCCACCTCTTGGTGGCTTTGGGGGGCTTACAGTATAATTCTATCTGTGTAGTTGCACCTTTCCCCTTCCTGAGCCCCACCCACTTTGCCTCTGTAAATGAGCCCTCAAGTGTGTTGGCTCTGATTACTGCTGTGATGTTCTCCCTCATCAGTAGTATATCCCCTCCACCTGTTTTTCCCCTCTCTATTCCATCTAAACACTAACTCAGGAATATTGAGCTGCCATTTCTATTTCCCACACAACCAGGTCTCTATAATGGCAACAACATCTTAACCCTATGTACTAATCTGGGCTCTAAATTCATCCTCCTTGCCCACAATACTCCTAGTGTAGAAATAAACACATTTCAACCCATCCACCCCACTGTATTTATTAGCCTGCCCATTGCTGTCCTCCTTGGTCTTACCTTGTCATACTATTCTTCTTGCCCTGTTTCCTTATGGCTGTTGTTCTCATCCCTGCCACTCAAGCTTAAACCCTCATGAGTAGCACCAGTAAGCCTCCCAGTGAGGATATTTGTTTCCCTCCAGTTCAGATGCAAATTGTCTTGCTTTTATAAGTCTACCTGGCCCAGAAGAGCACTGAATAATCTGTAAATCTGAAGTGCAACCAGTATTTTGTTAAAGTTGACTGGAAAGATACCCCTGAGGGGAAATTTAGAGCCAGAGAGCATGTAGGACTGAGATGAGTTTTATCACCCAAAGAGGCATTGACACACAGGCTTCATAGTATGCAAACAGGCCATTCTTCCCACTTACTCCACCTCTGGGCACCCATCCATATCCATCCCAATATTCCAGCACTTGGGCTTCAGTGCTGAGGTGATTCAAGTTCTCATTCATGCACCACTGTCTCAGGCAGTGTATTGTGGGTGCTCACCACTCTCTGGGTGAAGGAAGTCCTCCTCAGATCCTCTCTTCCCATCAGGTAGAAGATACAAGCCAAAAGCTCACACTACCAGGCACAAAGACAGCATCTACCATGCAGTTACAAGACTATTGAATGATCCCCTTGTATGATAAGATGGATTCTTAACATTGCTATCTATGCTTTTATGACCTTGTACTTTGTTGTTTACCTGCATTGCACCTGCTCTGTAGCTTTTACACTTCTTTTCTGCAGTCTTTGCTTCTTCTTGTCTTACCTCAATGCACAGATGTGAAGTGATCTGCACTGATGACATAAAGCAGTTTTTCCACTGTACCTCAGTATATGTGACAATAATAAAACTCACCAATTTATCTATTTATCTCTTAACATAAATCTGTGACTTCTAGTTTTATTTACTTCTGACAAAGGGAAACATGCCTGCAATCGGGTCTATCTATACCCATCATAATTTGACATAGTATGTCAAATATGTTCCTTCATAACCTCCTCTGCCCCAGGGAGAAAAATCCTAGCTTCTTCATCTCTCATCAGAACTAAAACACTGATGAATCCTCACCCTTAGCAGTGCTATTAAATCTCTTCTATAGTATGGTGAACAGTACTACACCCAGTACTCTAGCTGAGATCTGAACAAGTTTATAAAACTGGAGCATAATCTCACTACTATGCTATAACCTGACTAATGAAGGCCAGTATCTCATCTGCCTGCTTAACCACAAGGACTTTACCATTCATGCTGTATGTCCTTGCATCATCTTACAGTTATCTGAACTCAATTCTATCTGCCATTTCTCATCCCATTTCACCATCATATCAACATCACCCTACTGCTTACAACTAATACTCTGGCTCCATGCACACATCGCTCCTGCTGTCCTTATTGGCCGTACTTTTTATTCTTAAAATATATATAAATTACATAGAAACATAGAAAATAGGTGCGGGAGTAGGCCATTCGGCCCTTCGAGCCTGCACTGCCATTTATTATGATCATGGCTGATCATCCAACTCAGAACCCCGCCCCAGCCTTCCCTCCATACCCCCTGACCCCCGTAGCCACAAGGGCCATATCTAACTCCTTCTTAAATATAGCCAATGAACTGGCCTCAACAGTTTTCTGTGGCAGAGAATTCCACAGATTCACCACTCCCTGTGTGAAGAAGTTTTTCCTAATCTCGGTCCTAAAAGGCTTCCCCTCTATCCTCAAACTGTGACCCCTCGTTCTGGACTTCCCCAACATCAGGAACAATCTTCCTGCATCTGGCCTGTCCAATCCCTTTAGGATCTTATACGTTTCAATCAGATCCCCTCTCAATCTTCTAAATTCCAACGAGTACAAGCCCAGTTCATCCAGTCTTTCTTCATATGAAAGTCCTGCCATCCCAGGAATCAATCTGGTGAACCTTTGTACTCCCTCTATGGCAAAGATGTCTTTCCTCAGATTAGGGGACCAAAACTGCACACAATACTCCAGGTGTGGTCTCACCAAGGCCTTGTACAACTGCAGTAGTACCTCCCTGCTCCTGTACTCGAATCCTCTCGCTATAAATGCCAGCATAACATTCGCCTTTTTCACCGCCTGCTGTACCTGCATGCCCACTTTCAATGACTGGTGTATAATGACACCCAGGTCTCGTTGCACCTCCCCTTTTCCTAATCAGCCACCATTCAGATAATAATCTGTTTTCCTATTTTTGCCACCAAAGTGGATAACTTCACATTTATCCACATTAAATTGCATCTGCCATGAATTTGCCCACTCACCCAACCTATCCAAGTCACCCTGCATCCTCTTAGCATCCTCCTCACTGCTAACACTGCCACCCAGCTTCGTGTCATCCGCAAACTTGGAGATGCTGCATTTAATTCCCTCATCCAAGTCATTAATATATATTGTAAACAACTGGGGTCCCAGCACTGAGCCTTGCGGTACCCCACTAGTCACCGCCTGCCATTCTGAAAAGGTCCCGTTTATTCCCACTCTTTGCTTCCTGTCTGCTAACCAATTCTCCACCCACACCAATACCTTACCCCCAATACTGTGTGCTTTAAGTTTGCACACTAATCTCCTGTGTGGGACCTTGTCAAAAGCCTTTTGAAAATCCAAATATACCACATCCACTGGTTCTCCCCTATCCACTCTACTAGTTACATCCTCAAAAAATTCTGAGATTCGTCAGACATGATTTTCCTTTCACAAATCCATGCTGACTTTGTCCGATCATTTCACCGCTTTCCAAATGTGCTGTTATCACATCCTTGATAACTGACTCCAGCAGTTTCCCCACCACCGATGTCAGGCTAACCGGTCTATAATTCCCCGGTTTCTCTCTCCCTCCTTTTTTAAAAAGTGGGGTTACATTAGCCACCCTCCAATCCTCAGGAACTAGTCCAGAATCTAACGAGTTTTGAAAAATTATCACTAATGCATCCACTATTTCTTGGGCTACTTCCTTAAGCACTCTAGGATGCAGACCATTTGGCCCTGGGGATTTATCTGCCTTCAATCCCTTCAATTTACCTAACACCACTTCCCTACTAACATGTATTTCACTCAGTTCCTCCATCTCACTGGACCCTCTGTCCCCTACTATTTCTGGAAGATTATTTATGTCCTCCTTAGTGAAGACAGAACCAAAGTAATTATTCAATTGGTCTGCCATGTCCTTGCTCCCCATAATCAATTCACCTGTTTCTGTCTGCAGGGGACCTACATTTGTCTTTACCAGTCTTTTCCTTTTTACATATCTATAAAAGCTTTTACAGTCCGTTTTTATGTTCCCTGCCAGTTTTCTCTCAATCTTTTTTCCCCTTCCTAATTAAGCCCTTTGTCCTCCTCTGCTGAACTCTGAATTTCTCCCAGTCCTCAGGTGAGCCACTTTCTCTGGCTAATTTGTATGCTTCTTCTTTGGAATTGATACTATCCCTAATTTCTCTCATCAGCCACGGGTGCACTACCTTCCTTGATTTATTCTTTTGCCAAATGAACAATTGTTGTAGTTCATCCATGCAACCTTTAAATGCTTGCCATTGCATATCCACCGTCAATCCTTTAAGTGTCATTTGCCAGTCTATCTTAGCTAATTCATGTCTCATACCTTCAAAGTTACCCCTCTTTAAGTTCAGAACCTTTGTTTCTGAATTAACTATGTCACTCTCCATCTTAATGAAGAATTCCACCATATTATGGTCACTCTTACTCAAGGGGCCTCATGACAAGATTGCTAATTAACCCTTCCTCATTGCTCAAAACCCAGTCCAGAATAACCTGCTCTCTAGTTGGTTCCTCGACATGTTGGTTCAAAAAACCATCCCGCATACATTCCAAGAAATCCTCTTCCTCAGCACCTTTACCAATTTGGTTCACCCAGTCTACATGTAGATTGAAGTCACCCATTATAACTGCTGTTCCTTTATTGCACACATTTCTAATTTCCTGTTTAATACCATCTCCGACCTCACTACTACTGTTAGGTGGCCTGTACACAACTCCCACCAGCGTCTTCTGCCCCTTGGTGTTACGCAGCTCTACCCATATCGATTCCACATCTTCCCGGCTTATGTCCTTCCTTTCTATTGCGTTAATCTCTTCTTTAACCAGCAACACCACCCCACCTCCCCTTCCTTCATGTCTATCCCTCCTGAATATTGAATATCCCTGAACGTTGAGCTCCCATCCCTGGTCACCCTGGAGCCATGTCTCTGTGATCCCAACTACATCATAATCATTAATAACAATCTGCACTTTCAATTCATCCACCTTATTACGAATGCTCCTTGCATTGACACATAAAGCCTTCAGGCGCTCTTTTACAACTCTCTTAGCCCTTATACAATTATGTTGAAAAGTGGCCCTTTTTAATGCTTGCCCTGGATTTGTCAGCCTGCCACTTTTACTTTTCTCCTTTGTACTTTTTGCTTCTACCCTCACTTTACACCCCTCTGTCTCTCTGCACTGGTTCCCATCCCTCTGTTGTGAACTAACCTCCTCACACCTAGCCTCTTTAATTTGATTCCCACCCCCCAACCATTCTAGTTTAAAGTCACCTCAGTAGCCCCCGCTAATCTCCCTGCCAGGATATTGGTCCCCCTAGGATTCAAGTGTAACCCGTCCTTTTTGTACAGGTCACACCTGCGCCAAAAGAGGTCCCAATGATCCAAAAACTGAATCCCTGCCCCCTGCTCCAATCCCTCAGCCACACATTTATCCTCCACCTCATCGCATTCCTACTCTCACTGTCGCGTGGCACAGGCAGTAATCCCTAGATTACTACCTTTGCAGTCCTTTTTCTCAACTCCCTTCCTGGCTCCCTATATTCTCCTTTCAGGACCTCATCCCTTTTCCTACCTATGTCATTGGTGCCTATATGTACCACGACCTCTGGCTCCTCACCCTCCCACTTCAGGATATCTTGGACACGATCGGAAATATCCTGGACCCTGGCACCAGGGAGGCAAACTACCATCCGGGTCTCTGGACTGTGTCCACAGAATCGCCTATCTGACCTCCTCACTATGGATTTGCCTTAATTCTTTATGCCAGTGACATTTATTGACGACTCTTCCTTCTCAAAATTTCTTTAAGCATCTCCCTGCACTTTATATACTTCTTCGGTATCTTTAGTACTCTACACAAGTTAAATACTTCCTTTTCTCTTTATCTAATCCTCCGTATCCCTCAATATCTTGGCTTTCACCCTCAAGGAACAAGATAGCCCTGACTCTTATCATTTCTGCTCTGAATGCTTCCTATTGTGTAGATATAGACCTAATGTCACAATGAGGTGCTAGAATGGACCCAAATGCAAGACACAGACACTGAAGTACAAGGAACAGGACTTAACTAGAGTAGGGACATGACAGGATTCAGGCAAGGAGCAGGGACAAGAACACAGTTGGGCTAGGGAACGCAGGACCAGGACTCAGAACCATCCCCAGAACCAAGCAAGGACATGACATGGCTTCATGCTGGGGTCTTGGGTCTTGAGCTTGGCTTAGGATCCTTGAGGCTTGGGGTCTTCGGTCTTGAGCTTGGCTTGGGATCCTTGAGGCTTGGGTTCTTGGAGCTTGGCTTGGGATCCTCGAGGCTTGGGTTCTTGGAGCTTGGCTGCAGGATCTTTGTCTTGAAATGTGGAGGCTGATAACTCAGAGACTGGAGCTGAGAGTGTCTGGGAACTGAACATCAACATAGAGCCAGGACTTGTCCTTCGACAAGCCAGGACTCAACTTCATCTGCACACCAAGGTGGGACAGGTCTCTCCGTCAAGAAATGGCAGAAGGGCCGGACTTACCCAGAGGCAAGGACAAGACAAGATAGCTTATCCCACGGAGGTGAGGACAAGACAAGACAGATTCCCCCGGAGGGCAACGGAAAAACATCCTGGCTTACCCTACAGAGGTGAGGACAAGATAGACCTCTCTGCAGGGCAACAGCAAAACAGCCTGGCTTACCCCAGAGGCAAGGACAAGAGGAGACAAACACCAAAGAACAGATAGTTCCATCTCTGCTCTGGGGTAGCTCCATGTCTCAGTTCAGCCAGCAACCTCAGCTGGCTACAGAAACAGCTGGATCCCTACTTAGCTTGGAGTGGCTGGCAGCCACTCAGCTGGCCCAGGAAACAGCCAAATCCATACCGCAAAGACTACTCCAACAAGTGGCAACCAGGCTCCATGAAGCAGTGGTCCTCCAACCAGGCCTAGAGATCACAAATGGTTTCACTAGCCTTCCATCAGCAGGTTGCTCCAAGGGGGACTGACAAGACAAACCAGCCACCCACACTCAATCCCAAGGCTACTTATAGTGCAAGCCCAAAGATGGGAATCAGGTGCCTATTAATTCAAACAAGGGACAGCTGGAAGACTCAGAGTCCTGAGTCCACGGACCGGACCGTGAACTGGAATGCGGACTTCACAGACCAGACCATGACAGTACCCCCCCCCCTTCTACGGGAGTCTCCGTGTGACTGAAGAGACTCTCCAGGACTAAGGACAACTTGGGTGGGTGGGAGGTTTCGGCACTAGTGAACCCTAGATGGCGATAGTTTATCTCCAGTGTCTGTGTCGCTGGGTCCATGGGTGGCTGATTTGTTCTAACACAACAGGTTGCCAGGAATAAACCAAAATGCAAGACACAGACACTGAAGTACAAGGAACAGGACTTGACTAGAGTAGGGATGTGACAGGATTCAGGCAAGGAGCAGGGACAAGAACACGGAGTTGGGCTAGGGAAAGCAGGACCAGGACTTGGTTTGGACTCCGAGCCCGAGACCAGACAAGGACCTAGAACCTGGGTCTTGCCTTGGGCTCGGGCCCCAGAACCAGGCAAGGACATGACTTCAGGCTGGGGTCTTGGGTCTTGAGCTTGGCTACAGGCTGGGGTCTGGGTTCTTGGAGCCCGGCTTGGGTTCTTGGAGCTTGGCTGCAGAATCATCGAGGCTAGGGTTCTTGGAGCTTGGCTGCGGGACCTTTGTCTTAAAATGCAGAGGCTGATAACTCAGACCAGAGCTGAGACACAGACTGGGAACTGAACATCAACACAGAGCCAGGAGTTATCCTTCAACAAGCCAGGAGTCATCTTTAACACAACACAAACATGAGATAGGACAGAACATAGACATAGAGCTGGGACTTATCCTACAACAAGCCAGGACTCAACTTCATCTCCACACCAAGGTGGGACAGGTCTCTCCATCAGGTAACAGCAGAACAGCCAGACTTACCCATTAGAGGCAAGGACAAGACAAGACAGGTCCCCCAACAAGGCAACAGCAAAACAGCCTGGCTTACCCCACAGAGGCAAGGACAGGAAGAGACAAACACCAAAGAACAACTGACAGATCCATCTCTGCTCCAGGGAAGTTCCGAGTCTCAGTTCAGCTGGCAACCTCAGCTGGCTACAGAAACAGCCAGATCCCTACCAGCTCAGAGTCACTGGCAGCCACTCAGCTGGCCCAGGAAACAGCCAAATCCATACCACAAAGACAGCTCCAACTACTGACAGCAAGGCTTCATGAAGCAGTGGTCCTCCAACCAGGCTAGAGATCACAAATGGTTTCACTAGCCTTCCATCAGCAGGTTACTCCAAGCAGGCCTGACAAGACAAACCAGCCACCCACACTCAACCCCAAGGCTACTTATATTGCAAACCCAAAGATGGGAATCAGGTGCCTATGATTAATTCAAGCAAGGGACAGCTGGAAGACCCGGAGTCCTGAGTCCACGGACCAGACTGTGAACTGGAATGCGGACTTCACGGACCGGACCATGACACCAAATGAATTTTGCCTTCTTCAAGTTTAAGATTTCTATTTCTGGTCAATCCTTATCTTTTTCCATTACCACTTTGAAATATGTGAAGTTGTGATCACCATTTCCAGAATGCTTCCTCACAGACACTCCCTCCACTTGACCATCTACATTCCCCAAGATAAGGTCCAGGGATGTTCCTTCCTTCAGTGATCTATCTACATAGTGTGTCGAAACAGTCTCCTGGATACACTTCAAAACGTCTGCTCCCGCTGAGCCTTTTACATTAAGGCTATCCCAGTTAATATTTGGGAAATTAGTATCATAGTATACCCTTAGTATCATAATGCTATTTTTATCACATCCTTCTGCTGTATGCCTACATCTGTTCCTCTGTCTTCCCCTGACTATTAGGTGGTCTATAATATGCCAATTACGATTTTTTTGCTCCTAATTTCTATCAATGTGGCCTTGTTTTAAGAGCCCTTTAGGATATCTTTTCTCAATTCTCAATGCAGACTTTGACCAACAGTGCAATACCACATCCTGTTTTACACCTCTCTCCATCTTGCTTGAAAATTCTGTATCGCAGGATATTGGGCTGCCAGTTCTGTACATCTTTTGACAATATCTCAGCAATGGTAACAATATTCTAGCATTAATAATCTGAAAAACGCAAACAGCAGGAATTCTGCAGATGCTGGAAGGTCATTTACCTTATTTGTTCAACTTTTTGCTTTAAAAAATCAATTTAGCTTTGTATTCCATTCATGTGCATTTACCCTCCTGCTCTGCCATCTACTAACTTCCTTTCCTCCCCACCTGAATACCTGTGCCCCTTTCACCTACTGCCTCAGTTTAAGCATTACTTAATAGCAGAAGAAATAGAAACATAGAAAATAGGTACAGGAGTAGGCCATTCGGCCCTTCGAGCCTGCACCGCCATTTATTATGATCATGGCTGATCATCCAACCAGGCTGATCATCCAATCCTCCCTACCAGGTTGTTGCAAGCCCTTTTTATGCAGGTCTCTCATGGTTCTAATGATCCAGGAATCAAAAGCTCATCCCCCTGCACCAGCCCTTCATCTGACCTATTCCTGTGGCACCAGAAGCTAACCACAGTTTACAGCCTTTGAGGTCCTGCTGTTTAAATGGCTATCTAACTCCCCAAATTCTTGTTGAGAATCCTCATCCCTACTGCTACCTTCCAATATGAACTACGACTACTGGCTGTTCACTCGCCCCCTTAAGAATGTCCTGTTATAACTCAGTGAAATGTTTAACCCTGGCGCCAGAGAGTAACATATAGGAGCAGAATTAGGCCATTTGGCCCATTGAGTCTGTTCTGCCATTTGATCATGGCTGATCCAATTTTCCTCTCAGCCCCAATCTCCTGCATTTCCCCCTCCCCTGTATCACATCATGCCCGGACCAATCACAGATCTGTCAACCTCTGCCTTAAATATACGTTAAAACTTGACCTCCACAGCTGCCTGTGGCAATGAATTCCACGGATTCACCACTCTCTGGCTAAAGAAACACCTCCTCATCTCTGATCTAAAAGGATGCTCCTCTATTCTGAGACTGTCCTCTGGTCTTAGCCTCTACCACCATGGGAAACATCCTCTCCACATCTACTCTATCAAGGCCTTTCACCATTTGATAGGTTTCAATGAAGTCTCCCTTCATTTTCCTGAATCCTCGTGATACGATTCTTGTATTTCATTTGTGGACACTGTAAGGTCAATCTGTTCCTCTGAGGAGTGTGTTCGCTTACACTGTTCCGTCCCAGACTTATTCCTGACTTCAGTGCAGCGGTTGTCTGTGTTGTCCTAAACTCCGTTGTGCTGCCCCTGAGGAGGCCTGTCCTCCCCCAACTATATCCAATACAGTGGTAAATATGTGAACGTGATCTCAAACACAGTTAAAGCCAAATCATTAAAAGTATATGTGAAGGAGTTAAATATCATTTTAAAGGCAAAAGAAACCAAGGGATATGGGAGACATAAGGAGCAGGATACCGTATTTTAACGATGTGACATAATCACCTCAGGCTCAAAGGGGCCAATGGTATTTTCTTGCTCTTAAGTTATTTTTCTAATGTGCCTGTAATATTTCCCTCCTTAATATAATGTGTCCTAAATGAAAGTTTTCCATCAGTATTCAATGGAAATGTATTCGTCATTGGAATACGCGACGAACGGGAAAGGGAAATTCCAATGCAACAATCCAGAAATAGAGGGGAGGTGCTTGATGCCTTTGTGACCTTAAAAATATTGTGCAGAAACAGAGTTTTGGCTCAAAACGGGACAGGATTGGGTACAGGAAAGCTGACAGGAAAGCTGACGGATATACATTTGGTTAAAAAAAATATTTCCTTTGGAAAATGCGTAGGCAACTCTAGAACAATATGCTTGGCGAGAAAGGATTTTCTCCTCTTACAGCTAACTAAAAAAATTAAAAACATGTAATTTAGTAATTACATATGAAGTTATTGTGGGCTTTGCTTTAAGAAGCCGATAACAGGTTGCTGGATCGCCGGACGTGAATGCGATAGAGGGCCGTCGTTTGCCAGTAAGTTAAATTTACCCCGACAATGGTTAGCCCACCGCTTCGAGTAACTTTCATTTACTGTGCTCTCTGCGCGTTTGCATTGGCAGACGCTTGTTCTTTTCGGAAATAGGTATTTTAAAAACTGCGATTGTGTTTGCTATATGATGAACGAAAGTTTTCTATTTTTTTTTTACATGACGGATATAAAGCCCGGGATGGAAGACTTAACGGACAAAGACCGTTTGAAAATGGAGATAGAGCAGCTTAAGAAAGAATTACCTTTAGAGAGGATGCTGGTAGGGGCTCCTTCTTACTATGTCAGAGTATTGCAATTTCAGTTCTTAAATTTTCTGCCGCTGTTTTGTGGAGTTGCAGCTATCTGGTATCTCCACACTGTTAAGATTAATGTTAGCAATTCCAAACATCCAATTTCCTACCAGTATTCTTGAATCTGATTAAAAACCAGCAATGCAAGAAACAAATTCAAATTTGAAGCATACTGTGTAATATATGGTGTACCAATAGTTCAAGCGTCACACCTAACTATGAACTTCTGTCCTAAGGACTGTTCTATCACATATGATATATCCACGGAACACAGATTTGAATGAAACTTCTTAATTATAGGCCTGGTGGTGCTTTTGCTTCTTATTTGCAGTCGCCATAGTAATTTTACAGGAAATTGAAAATAAAAATAGAAGTTTCCGGAATATATGTAGCACATTAGTTAAACCACACCAGCCTGGCCATCTGAAATAGTGCCAGCAAGGCCAGTGTAGTTATTACTCTCACAGCTTCAGGAGAGGGAGGAGCATCTGCAGATCTTCAGGTCAGCCAATGAGGTAGCTTTGGAAGTGTGAATGCCTCTGTAAGATAGGAGATGCTGCAGACTATTTTACATTTCATCATCTTTCAAATAACAATGCAATAATGGCTATATAGTTTGTTTTAGTGGCATTGATTGACTGTAAAACATTGAGAGGGACAACAGAATTCTTTCCTGTTCTAATGCAAATTATTGAAGCAGGATCTTTTATATTCTGGTAGATAGTTCAAAAAGATGGCACTCTTTGATGGTGTAGCACTCAACCAATGCTGATGTGAGATGTCAGTTCAAATCCCTGCTTCTTAAAGGCAAAGATACTACCTTCTAGGCTGTAGATTGCTAACCCTCCCTACATGTGTACATTGTCATTTGTTTAAGTTCTATGAAGACTCCATTTACCTTATGGCACTTATGGTTTGGCATTGAACTATTTCAGGTATCCAAGTGTGCGGAGGAACTGAAGGATTACATTGAATCACAGTCTGCAGAAGACCCTTTGGTAAAGGGGATCCCAGAGGACAAGAATCCTTTTAAAGAGAAGGGGGGCTGTGTGATCTCATAAATCAAGCACAGGACTCAAATATCTGGTCCACAGCCTAATGATCATTCTTACAATGAACCTGATAGATGCTGAAATTTGAAGATGAAAGAATAGGTTCATTACATGGATGTTGAATTTAAAAAAGACATTTACAAAATAGATTGGACATTAAAGGGGAAGAATGTTGGCGGGGAGGGCAGAGGGTCAGTGGAACTACAAGTATTAAGGAGATGGGAAAGATTGCTGACAGGGAAGGACCTTGAGGTAATCAGATGAAAAGATTGTAGAAGTATGGATGATTGCAAGCAAAGAAATTCATGAGTGGGGGTCAGCATCATAGGAGAGAATCAAGGGATGGGAGAAGAATATTGTGTGGATCAGCCAGGATCTCATTATGGAAAGGATATGGTTGGGTGTGATTTTTTTAAACAAGGTGTCAATTGTTGGAGGTCAATCATAGAAGTAAAACCACACAGAAGATATCAACAGTGGAGGAAGTGGGGTGATATAAATTATCATAAACAAAAGAAAAACAACTTAAAAGGAGGCATCTAATTGGAGATATGGGCAGCCCAGTAAATAAAGGTTGACTCCCTTTAATTGTTGCTAAATTGGGCCTCAGCCTCTGCTTAAGACCTGCTCTGGCTCCATCATCTTGAGTATCCTCAATGTCTCATGCACCACGAGGATCTACACCTTATCTCTAGAAGTCCACTGCTGGTGCAGATGAGATGAGGATATAAAAAAATACTATCGTGTGTCATCTATAAATGTTGCAGATCATGATATAATTTATAGTAGAGTATGTTTTTTTAAATTTTGTTTGAGCACATACTGTATTTGATCAGGAAGCTGAGTGTACTTTCATGCTAGTTTGAAGAAATGCCATATTTTCTGTGCAACAAGTTAAGAGATTAACAGGACCTTGAGTTAATGTCCCTTGATTGTACTTTGATTGAGTAGTACTTCTCACTATTGCATTGACTGGTCCACCTAGATGTTTCCTTTTTGCTTAAGAATTCACTCAAAGTGTTCAGGACTACTTTTATTATCCCAGACTCATTATCCTTCAGAGGGTTTGGGCAATGCCTCTGCAATTGTAACTTCTGATCCTTTCAACAACCTGGGATGTTTCACATCCATACCTGGTGACTTATCCACTTTAAATGCACTCAGCTTTTCTCCTGCTACTCCCTTCTCAATTTTCAGCAGCTAATTCAATTTCTATAACAGTTAAGCAGAATCTCCTTCAAAGTTAAAGAAACTATTTAATTTGGGCATCTCTCCACCCCTTTCCTTCTCAGTCCTGAAGAAGGGTCTGGGCCGGAAATGTCGACTGTTCCTCCCCAATTTTGTGTGTGTTGTTTGGATTTCCAGCACCTGCAGACTTTAGTGTTTATAAAGCAATTATTTAGTTTTGTTTAATTTGTTTTTCTGGTTTTTTATCTCTATCCTCCCATCTTACCCTATTCATATGCCTTTTGAGAACCTCTAAGGCTATTTTGACTTTGCCTTTATTTCATTTTCTTATCCTCTATTGTTTTTCTGTACTTGGCCTGATTTCCTGACACTTCTACCTCTGTGTAAATATCTTAACAATTTATAACATTTCCACTCTCTGATGGTCATAAGTGAAATGACATCTCTATTATTTCTTAATTCTAATCTGTCAGCTTCTGTTTTGGACCATTTAAGGATGTCCTTCTTGTTATGCAACATTCCCCTTAATCAACATTGCCACTTCACCTAGCTTTCTGTATGTCTTTCCTGAACTCCTCGTGTGTAAAAAGACTTACTACCTAGCCCTATCCTCTTCTACATCAAGTCACTCTGAAGGTATCTTACCAACTTCATGTACTGTATTTACATACATGTATCATATGTTGCTCTTCAATCTTCGTGTATTCTTTCTTATCTGATTCCATCAATATTCTTCTCTAGTGGAATCTACCATAGCTTAACCTGTAGCCCAGATTGATGACCTTCTGCCCCTCTTCAGCTGGTCAATGTAGCACAAGCAGTTCTATGCAAGATTGGCTAAGTCCAATGTCTTTGCTCTGGAAGCAATTCTGGTGTAGAAACTGTTAAATCTAATGAATAGGCTGAATGAAATATGAATAAAATGGCAAACTAGAAAGGAAAACAAAAGAGACAATGAACAATAAATCATAGCAAAGACCCACAAAAGTTGTGAAAAAGGGCAACAAAACAAGAAAGGAATAAAACAAGTAGAATTACTGAACAGAGTCCGGCTTGAGATATCTATGTATTATCTGATAACGATTTTGTTTACAAAGGGATAAAGATATTTTTATGGCATGGATGATGAACTACAAAATCAACAACAGAGATTAAAGCAAAATACTGCAGATTTTAGAAATCTGAAACCAAAGCAGACAATATTGGACATTAACAAATGGGTTATATATGCTCAGCCAAATTAAAGGGGAATTTGGCATCAGGTTAGTAACCTTTCAACAAAAATGGGGGGAAAAAATCAAAAATATGGCAAATGAAAACACCTTTGCTGAGAAAACCAGATTTTTTTTCATGATAAGCATTGCTGGAAGAGAGATGGTGGGAATTAATCGGTAGTATAAAACTAATGTAATAATGTAATAAAACCATGTATGCACATAATAGACCTGCCTGGCTCAACACTGATTTCAATAAACTGAGACAATAATTCCACAATTCCTATTGCAAAGTCACTTGTTCTAATATCATCACTTCCCCTTGCAACAGCTTCAGCTTTTATATCTTTTCCTGCTTTCTGCATAACAAGCGGTGTGCCACAGGATGTAGTGTTAAGGCAACAAACAGACAGTTTTTTAGAAATGACTTGGCTGAAGCACTGGAAGTGTGGTTGCTAAATTTGCTGATGAGATGAAGGTAACTAAGAAAGTGATATTTGAAGAGGACCTATGGAGGCTATACAAAGTTGTAGCTGGGTTAATTAAGTAGTAATAATCTGGCAAATGAAGCATGGTGTAGAAAAATGTAAAATTTTCCAGGTTTGAAAGGAAAAATAAAAAGGAGCATGTTATCTGAACAGGGATGAATTGCAAAGGCTTCTGGGTTTCCTGGTGCATGATGTGCATGAGACTAATAATTGCAAGTAATTAAGAAAGGACAAACAATCTAGGTTTGTATCCACTGGAATTTCGAAGACTGAAAGGGGATTGAAACATGTAATTTCCTGAGGTACGTTGATGGGGTGAGTGTGGAGAAGACGCTTCTTTTTGAGAGAGAACGGGAATTTTATGGGAAGGAGAATTGCATACAAAAGTGGGGAGGTTGTGCTTCAGTTCTGCAGGGTATTGGTAAGATCACTTATGTAGCATGATGTACTACATTGATCTTTTTAAGGAATTAAGCTACTGTGTTGGAAACAGTTCAGAGAAGCTTCACTGGACTAATACATATGGAATGGTAGACTGTTTTATGAGGAAAGGATATACAAGCTAAGGTTGTATCCACTGGGATTTAGAAGACTGAGAAGGAGCTGAAACATCATGAAAGTTCCTGAGGCATGTTGATAGGGTGGATGTGGAGAAAATGTTTCTTTTTGAGGGAGAATCCAGAACTAGGGGAAACAATTAGAAAAAGGCTGTTGATTTAAGACAAACTTAAGGTGAATTGTTCTTCTCAGAGTTCTGTGTATATTTGGAACTCCCTTAAAAGGCAGTGGAAGCAGAGTCTAAGAATTTTTAGATTAAGATTGTCGTGGGTAAATGGGAATTTACCCACAAGTTGAGGTGCCGGTGAATTCAGCCATAATCATATTGAATGGTGGAGCAAACTTGAGGAGCCAGTGACCTACTCCTGCCCCGTATATGTGTTCGCATTTGGTCATGTGAAGCTATATTCTCTTTTTTAACTCTTGTAACCTTTTGATGATATTACCGCCTGACAAAGTGATGACTGACAACATACTGCTCTGCTTCTCCAACACTCCCATGGCCCCACTTTAAAGAACATTTATTATCAAAGTATATATGCTGGACACAACCTTGAGATTCGTCTTCTTGCAGGCAGCCACAAAAGAAAGAAACACAATAGAACCGGTTTAAAAAAAACCCACATAACAAAGACTGTCACACACACAATGTGCAAAAAAAAAGAACAAATCATGCAAATAATAAAAAAAAGTAAACAAATAAAACACAGAACATAAACCGAAAGTGAGTCCACAGCCACTGAGCCAGTTCAGCCCTGAGGCGAGTGAAGTCAGTACAGGAGCCTGATGGCTGTAGGCCACAGCCACGGAGACAGTTCAGTCCTCCTGAGGCAAGTGAAGCCGGTCCAAGAGACTGATGGTTGCAGGGTTAGTTCAGTGCTGAAGCGAGTAAACCTCGTGGAATCATATGGTGAACACTAGTTCACTCATCCTCGATGATTTTAATCTTGCTCAATGCTCTAATCAACACTGAGTTATGGGGCCAACCACAGGTTTGCCTTTTGCCAATAGGTCTCAATACAGCATCTACCCCGAGCAATGGCCACCCCGGCAGAACCTACACTCTAGTGATTCTAGTGGCCGAGTCCCGCAGGAGATCGCAAAAGTGCCAGATCATTTAGTTTGTTCAAAAGAACATCCTTAAAAGGGAAACAACAGCTCTCTGCTTATCTTGTATGAACCACAGCTCTTTAACTTTAAATGTCAGGAAGACCTAAACTAGTGTTGGGCCCCCATCATATTTTCCACTCGTACTATTGTTAAAGGCTGAACCAGACTTTATGGAGTCTCAGCATCCTGTTGATTTGAGTTGTGTTTAATCAGAACAAATTATATCAATACAGAACTAGCTTTGACTTATTGCTAGTGGAAAAAGGCCGGGGGGAGGTTAATTATTACCAGGGCAAATTATTCTATTGTTGATACTCAGCAGGTTAATGTCTGTATGTCCAGTGATCAAAAACTCATCTCCATTTTCCGGTCCAGCAGTTCCTTCAGAGCAGTACCCAAGTGCCTTTTCTTTCTCACCTCCTGTTGCCTTTATTGGCAATCACATAAGGCAAGGTGATGACTGATGACACATAGCAATACTTCAGAAATCACCATTTAACCAGTGATTTGCAAAATAGCAACATTTACCAACTAAAGTTACTGTCTTCTTAGAAAATGATTATTAAAAGTATTCCTAATCATTCTTGTAACTTTTAAAGTATATATAGATAATATCTTACTATCTTCTCAAACATCACAAACACAGGATAGCTTATATAGTAATCTGAACAGAAATTCAAAATGCTCCTGGGAGTACAAAGGCCAAATGAAATAATTAACAACTAATTAATGGGACATTCTGAGAGTTTAGAAGTAATAAAAGCCGAAATAAGAATGTAATGATCATGTCTAGCAAAATGTAATAGACAAATTACTCTGAAAATGATAGTAAGCATATTTTAAATAATGAGTGAAACTTCAATTTCAAAGATTACAATGATCAATTAAAAATAATGCTTTCATGTTTATAAACCAGATTCCACTGGTTTCTTTACATATTGTAATAGTTTTTTGAAACAGATATATCATCCTTAAGTACAATGATAAGCTTATGGAGTTTGCTAAGAGTGGTCTTGTGAAATAATGGTAAATACTACTCTTTTACTTTAATTATTACCACAGCTTTTCACTTTATTCCTCAATTAAAAATGGTATAACAGTGACTGTAAAAGCAATCATTTGTGCAAATATTCAGAACTGCAACTCAGGTTTGGGGTAAAATCTATTATTTATGGGAACTGGTTGCTCTGAAGGCCGGATTTATAGTAGTTGCAGGATAAAGCCTCCGAATACTTTCCACAAATATTTTAATGATGGTGATAAAAAAATTAACATAAAGCAATATAATTGATGTTAGCTGTGTGAGAAAACAGTTCTCCCTCACTCTTGAACATTCTACAATAACATTCAAACTAGAGTGCTTGCCTGGACTTGACAGGCCAAATGTCACAATAACTAAGTCAATAAGTAGTAAAATAGTCTCTACCTTAATCAGAATCAGAATCGGGTTTATTATCACCAGCAAGTGTTGTGAAATTTGTTAATTTAGCAGCAGCAGTTCAAAGTAATACATAAAATAGAAGAAAGAAAAATAATAATAAATAAATCAATTACATTATACAGATATTGAATAGATTAAAAATTATGCAAAAACAGAAATAATATATATTTTAAAAATGAGGTAGTGTCTGAGGATTCAATGTCCATTTAGGAATCACTGCTACGACTCAGGCCTAGGGGGCCGGCCTCGGGCACGATAATGGACTCTCCACTTCTCCCTCTCCCTCATCAATGTGTTCAGTTCATCTACATTAGCCGTGCTGCTGTCTTCTAGGACGGTGTTGACAATAGTCTTCGGAGGGTGCCCAGGGTTCATCCTCCCATGCTTGGGCTCCCATATGATGACTAGGCTGGCAGGTAGCTCGGAGTGGCGTAGACAGTGCCCTGCTAGTTGCAGTCTTCTCACCTGGATTTTAGTGGTGAGCATCGGCAGGTCGTCATAGAGCTTGACGTTCATCATGTGCTGTTGCCAACTCACTTCAAGAGCCATCTGGAGCACTCGTGTATAGCAACCATCTAGAGACTATCGCATAGTCCTGGTGACTGTCCACATCTCACATCTGTACGTGAGAATAGCAGATTATGATGGCATTTAGGAATCTGTGATTATGTAATTAAGGAATAAGTAATGTGCATTAGGTGTGTCAGTCCTGGGATCACAGGTTGGAAGCTTATTTCTCTTTCTCTTTACTGTAAGACCTTGAAGCCTTGTTAATGCTCTTGGCTGTAATTTACCCTTTCAGCTTTCTGCTTTCATTGTACTTGTCATATCACTTGATTAGATCAGCAGTTGGTGTCCTGCAATGCTTTTCTTTAGGTCTCATTTGATCTCAGTCCTTTTCTCTCATCATTTCACTGGCCTTTGTCCTTTTGTTCTGCTCTGTTCAGCTCTGTTCCCTGTATTGGAGCTTCTCTGTATTTCTTCTCTTTGGTCCTGGCTCTGAACTTGTTCCTTCTGCTCTATCTCTTCTTCCTATGACAGCCCAAATACCACCCAAACCTGATCTCACAAATATCAACTAGCAGATCAGCAGTATCAACTCTGTTGCTCAATCACCTTTGGTTGTAGTACTTTCACCTCTGAGTCAGAATGTTGTTGGAGACTAAACCATGTCACCTAGATTTTACTACAGTTCTTAAGAATGGTACATCACTGGAGGTTCTACATATGACACAAAACACCTACAGTACCATCTAGCCATGCCCAAGCTGTTTTCTTGGTGTGGTCAACATTCAACCACATCAATACAACACAACTGTTGCTCAGAGGCCTTCAAATCAGTAACGATTCCACCTCCAATGAATTTTCAACTTTGAGAAAACCAAGATACCACATTATTTTAACAGTGTTTGCTTCAAAGTTCAACCATTTTCCTCTGCTGTCTAATTATGTCCCAGGCTCCACTCCATCCACTACTACAATTCCACACTCAAGTCCTAGGGATCAATTTCACCGATCTATTACCTTTAAAACTATAATCCAATCCTTCACCGGTCTCCTGAATTGAGCGGGCAGATTAACTATGTATGCTTTAGGCAGTTCATTCTCAGTGAACTAGAATATGTACCCCATCTCTACTGCTCCAGTTGGGCTCCTGGATCAGTTCTGCCCTCCTTTAGTTACCTGATCACTAGGCAGCTCCTCTATCAGCTGCTGAAATAAAACAGTTGGGCACCTGGACATCACATTTCCCCCATTGTTTTAATACTTTCCTTCTCTTGCCTCCAGGATAACTTTCTCCTCTTCTGGAAGAAGTTCTATTGTATCTTCTGAATTTTCCTCTCCTCCTCAAAATCAGTGAATTAGCCTTGTCTAATCTGCTGCACCCCTGCTTGTTCCTCAGTCTAGTACTTCCCTCCCCTGACTTGAAACAAAACTTCACTCTTCAAATAGCTGCAACTTTTCGGGTGTCCAAGCAAGTGAAGTTTCACTGATCTGCCATTTCAGCACTTCCAACTAGGAAATATTTAATTGTGCCCTTATCACCAACAGCCTCCAGAATGAGTTGCAGTGTTTTCTCTCCAGAAAGTGCAACACCCTAAGCTCTGCTGCCATATTCTGTTCTGCACCAGATTCTATTCATTTACCTCCTGATATACACTATTCAATATGCCTGTTTCCATCTCAACATCATCTGAACCTTTGCCCTCCAAATTTAACCATTTCTATTTAACTACTCCATGTTTTGGAGTACCTGCCTGCTTCTACTCCATCATTGCCTTTAAATGGTTTGATGCTACCTTCTGGATTTCACTACCACTTTAAAACTTCTTCAGGTACCAAGACCTTGACTATATCCCTGGTCACCTCTTGTCTTCAGATTAAAGTGCCAGTTTTGCTGATGCCTATACAAAAGCATTGGATGAGTTTTTTTTAAATCTTAAAATTATTAAACAAGTGCATGTTGTTATAGACACAAGAGACTACAGATACTTGAACATTGTTTTCTGAGGCTAAAACTAGATACTCCACTTCAGTAACTTCAGTTGCATAGCTCATACATTGAACTGTGATTCTTTTTTCCTTGTTTTGCTATGAATTATGTCCATCTTTATCGCTAATATTCATTGACAAGTCTTTAAAGGAGTTTCTTTGGCAAATCCTGTTAGTTTCAGATGTCTAAGGAAAGGATATCAAATCTCTTCACAGTCTTGATCCTAATGTGGACGCCCAGTGTTGAATTTCAGAATATCAAAGAAAGATTTAAATGAACGTGTTACCAAAGCACACTCTCAGAACTTAGGTTAATGGACAATTAAAGAAATAGTCCTTTAGGGTCTGAATTAAGTGGATGGTGTAGTTCTTGGAAACAAATAATATGGTAGCCTGCAACAGGACATGGAGCAACATTAGTGTCCAAAGCCATAAGTACCCCAATCAAGAAATCTCATGCAAGTCTCCTATCATCTTCAATGACAGCACCATCGTCCAATATCCTACTATCAACATCTTCAAAAGCATTGAAGGATATGGTCCTAAAGTAGGTAAATGGGATTAGTGTAGATGGACAAAAAGATTCATGTAGACATGGTGCGCTGTTTTTGAATTGTTGTACTCTATAACTTTAAGATGGTCAGTCACTGGAAGGGTCAGATTATTACCACTCACACATGACTATATCAATCATATCAAGGTTATGGCTGCAAAGGTAAAGATTGTTGGAAACCCTCCAGTTAATGGCTCACCTTAAAATTCTCCACACACTCCATGTGGCTGCTCAAGTTACAAACATGATGGCAGACCTACTTTTTGTCTATAAATATGCTAGATCATCAGCATTTCTTCATTAGTGCTTCTGCCAATTCGCACCAATATCCATTCTGAGAGTCATAAGCTGGAGCAGCACAGAAAGAGCCCATCATAAGCTGATCTACCTTTTAGCCCATCAAAGCTAATCCTATTTTCCCACGTTAGGTCCATATCCTTCAATGCCTTGCCTATATAGTCAGTCAGTCGGTGGGTGCCGTCCCGAATCCAGGGTTTGCGGCTATGCACCTCCATCTTCTTCAATGCCTATATAGGCATCTGTCTAAATGCTTCTTAAATTCACTTGCTGGCCCTTTTATTAGGTACACCTGTACACCTTGTTAATGCACATATCTAATTAGCATATCATAAGGCAGCAATTCATTGCATAAGAACATGTGGACATGGTCAAGAGGTTCCGTTCAGACAAAATATCAGAATGGGGACAAAATATGATCAAACTGACTTTGAACATGGAATGATTGTTGGTGCCAGATGGGGTGGCTAGAGTATCTCAGAAACTGCTGATCTCTTGAGATTTTCATGCACAACAGTATCTAGAGTTTACAGAGAATAGTGTGAAAACCAAAAAAAATATATATCCTGGGTGTGAATACCTTTTGCTCCGTCATCTGTTCTGATCTCTCTTTTTAAAGAGAGAGATCAGAGCAGATGGCAAGACTGGTTCAAGCTAACAGGAAGGCAACAATGACTCACATAACCATGTGCAGCATGCAGAAGAGCACCTCTGAATGCACTGCATGCTAAACCTTAAAATGAATGGGCTACAGCTGCAGAAGACCACAAACATACACTCAGTGCCAGTGTGTATTCGAGGTACCGAATAAAGTGGCCACTGTGAGTGTAATTATTGTATCTGATTCCACCACATCCTCTGGCAGCGCATTCCAGATAATATAGATTCCAGTAAGTTACCTTCCACCAACAGAATGCTTCAGACATAAGTTGTACATTGAGAAGTCAAATTTATGGTTGATTATTAAGAAAAATGCAGCTTTCCTCTGGTCTGGACATTAAATTCCTTTTCTGATCTGGAGGAAAATTTCTTTCAAATGTGCTTCACCTCTGGAGTAATGCACACAGCAGGTTGGTGATATAGTGGATGGTGAAGAAGATTATCTAATTAACAAACATCCCTACAGTGGGATATTGATAAATGGGCTGGGGGATGGCAGGTGGAGGTTAATTGGGATAAATGTGAGGTGTTGCATTTTAGTAAGACAAATTTGGGCAAGACTTGCACAGTAAATGATAAGGTCCTAGGAAGTGTAGAACAGAGGAAACTGGTCACCTACCTACTGGATTGAACGAGTACAGAGAAAATATATAAGGATTTCATCAGGTCTTGAGGACCTGAGTCATAGGGAAAAGTTGAATAGGTCAGATCTTTATTCCCTGGAGCATAGGAGAATGAAGGGAGTTTTGATAGAGGTATACAAAATTATGAAGGGTACAGATATGGAAAATACAAGTAGGTTTTTTTCTACTGAGGCTGGTTGAGACTGGAACAGAGGTCATAAATTATCGGTCAAAGGTGAAATATTTAAGGGAAACCTAAGGGGGATCTTCTTCACTCAGAGAGTGGTGAGAGTGTGGAATGAGCTGCCAGCAGAAGTGGTAAATGTAGGTTTGATTGCAGCATTTAAGAGAAATTTGGATAAGTACATGGATGAAAGGGGTATGGAGGGGCTATAGTCCAATGGAACCAGGTAGAATAACAGTTTGGCATGGACTAGATTTGCTGAAGGGCCTGTTTCTGTGCTCAGAATACAAGCATGTCCCTTTAGAAGAAGAGATGAGGATTTTTTTTTAACTACAAGGTGGTGAATCTGTTGAAGTCCTTTCCACACATGGTTATAGAGGCCAAGTCATTGGATATATTTAAAGTGGAAGCTAATTGGTTCTTGATTAGTAAGGATGTCAAATACTTTTCCCTCTAAGTTGCCCAGGTGCACTGATGCGCTGTAACTGAAATGCTCCCGCGCACATAGCCTTTGTTGCCATGCAGCTGGAATTTTCAAATTATACTAATATAATTTTGAAATCTATATTCATATAATTGTGAAATACCCTTTAATTAATTATGTTAATGAACATAATCCATAACTTTGCTAAATAAATGTATGACAACTGTTACATCGAAACATTCTAGAGCTTCAAAGAATTTATATTGTTAATATTTCAAGTTACAACACTGTTACAAATTGTAACAACAATAACACAATGGAAGTTGGTAGCTCATTGTTAATAAACCACCAGTGCGATTTAGTCAAAATATTATACTTTTGTCATTGTTCCTGTCAGTTGTTTTTATTGCCTGACATCATTTTCTTGTGTTGTGAGTTGTGGGTTGTGTTTGTTTGATGTGAAAAATTCTATATTCTGAATTTTATGGTAAGTAATTTAAAAAATATATCATAATTTAATAAGAATTAATAACTAGAAGTTTGTTAGAACAAGGTAAAAATTTATTTCAAAAAATTGTTTGCATGACTGTGCTTATTTTATTAAAACTAATTCTTTTGACTTACCTTATTAAATGTTTCAAATAATAATTATTTTTAGTATTCTCAAATAATAATATTTATTTTTAGTAAAAGCAAAAATTAACAAGTTACAGTCACAGTATCTTGGTGATACCGTTTATTGGAGTGACAAAGTGAAAGATCTATATGTTCTGTTGTTGATACTGCATCTATAATTCAATTCATTCAATGTGTGTGTAATCACTTAGTTAATAACTTTCTGATGATGAGCTTTTCAACTTGTTACCTTTGGAAATGCAACCAATTTTGAATTTTGAAAAAGAAGCTGAGCTACTATTATGAACTATTATAAATGAAGAATTTGAAGAGCTGTCAATTCTTGTTGACATCGTTGGAACATTTCAAGCTTCTAGTGCTGATTGCGAACATGGATCAGTCCAATGAATTCAGTCAAATGTAAGTCCAGAAACAGACTAAAAGTGGAACATTTGGATAATCTCATAAGATTAAGATGCATTTTTCATCTGGATATGAAATTAATCCGCACAATGTTTATAGAAAATGGATTTGTAACAAAAACATGAGAAAATGTTTACAAAATGTGAAAGATTTTATTTGTGTACCGTATTTCATTATATCTTTCAATTAATAAATTAACAACAGAAGTATGTGATTTTTCAATTTTCATTTTAAATATTCATAGTATGTTATTTCCAAAAAAAAACCATTTAAAGAGCGCACAGTTTTCAGGTCGTGTAAAAATTTCCTGCTCAAAGCAATGACTGGTCCGCACTGCTGTAAAAAAAAATAGGGAGAAAGTGTCAAAGGTTATGGGGAGAAGGCAGGATAATGGGGTTGAAAAAAATAATAAATCAGCCATGATGGAATAGGGGACCAGACCTGATGGTCCAAATAGACTAATTCTGCTCCTATGTGTTATGGTCTTATATCAACTACTCTCTTTACCTGCGCAATATATATAATGCAACAGGTCAGTAAGCTTACATCTCCTTTTCTCCCCCTTCACCACAGAAACAGCCAATGAAAAGAATAAGATCAGTAATGTTGTAGAAATACCATCATGTCTACAGTTAATTTGCACTCCATCCTGAATTGCAATTAGTTCTTCCTCACTGCTGGAATTTCCAACCCAGCACCAACAAAGGAGAATAAAAGTACTTCTAGCAAACGGGCTGATCTTAAATGAGACTTTGCCAACATTGCATGCACCATGACAGCTCAGAAACAGAATTACAATCAGAATGAGATTTTATATCAGTGGCATATGTCATGAAATTTGCTGTTTTGCACAAGCAGTACATTGCAATATGCAATAATAAAAACTATAGATTACAATAAGTACATGTAAAAAGGAAATTTAATTAACTACATATATGTAGTGCAAAAAGAGAGGTAAATAAAATACTAAGGTGGTGCCCATGGGTTCATTGTCCATTCAGAAATCTGATGGCCAAGGGGAAGAAGCTGTTCCTGAAACCTTGAGTGTGCATCTTCAGTCTCCTGTACATTCTCCATGACGGTAGCAATGAAAAAAGGGCATGTGCTCGGTGAAAGTCTGCTGACAGAATGGAAAAGGTACAAAGCAAATTGAAAAACTTGGAAGATAAAACTTTAGCAAGTAACCAAATTAAATTGCTGGTGGAATAGCATAAGGTGGCAGTTAATATACAATACATTGCATCCAGAACTTAGTGTCCAGACATTGTGTCAATGTGAGGTTATTCATAAAACAGGTAAATATTTCTAGAATTCAGTTAAGAGTAGACTTCGGTTGAAATTAGAAACTGATAGAGCAACAAACCTTTTATATAAAATTTACATTTGCCGTGACAGCTCTGCTTACAGTGCCAAACTAGTTTTATTGAAGCTTGGTGTTCTTTGTAAACTTGCACAGGCAAAGTTATAGGAGCCAAGCTCAATGCTGGAAAGTAATTTAATAGTATATTGATGATAGTTCCTGTTTGGAATCATTAAGTAGTGATTTACACACTAAACTACAGAGAAAATTTGTACTTAACTGTTATAGAGCCCGTGGTGTTGATTTGCTGGTAAATTAAGATCTATGTTCAAAAATATCAGCCCTGCTTGGTGGTAGTGCCTCATATGACATTAATGCCATTGCATAATCGCAGTGATTGGTCAGTGCAAACCCCAAAGTTCAAAATTCAAACTAAACCTGGCAAAATCACAGCTCCAGACATTCCCATACCCAGCAGGTGTCTGGCAGGACAAAGCAGGTAGTAACTGGCAAGTAAGTCTTCGGCAGTATCCCAGAATGACATGGAAGCCTTTGACAGCTCACTTTCTGATGGAGACACAAACAAATTACAACTAGATGGATAAAGGTTTAGATAATTTTTTGATGTTTTAATGTGCTTAATTGCATTAACTTAGTTAATTTTACATTTACTTAAAGAGTTATAATAAATATCTTAATTTCTTTCCTGCATTTTCATTCAGGTGAGTGGCTGATATCCATCAATCCACTCAGCAAATTAGTGTTCCACCACTAGACTCAATGATGATTTCATTGATGGAGTAGGTAGTTGGGAATGTGGTCGTCCAAGACTTAATCAGGTGCTCTGACTGTACAAAACCACTGGTTATGAATTAGCACAGTTGAGGTCATTATTTGCTCGATTCAAGTTATATTTCAATACTTTAGTTTTAAGCTTGGTTAATGGCCTTTGTGGCATTTACTAACGAAAGTAAAATGAGTTAAAGTTCAAAGTTAAAACTAAATATATTATCACCTACGTACACATTGAGTTTCATTTTCTTGCAAGCATTTACAGGGAAAAAGAAATATATTAGAACTTTATGAAAACTGCACTGGATTCCAGTTAATTGAGACACAATGGGACTAGTACATTTTTGCCAATTAAGTAGCTGCCTGATTAGCTGAAGTTTCATGAAAATAGTTAAAAATGGTATAGAAATGTTAAACTACTGTTTAACTGAATAATAAATTTTGTACTTAAATGAAATAAAGAACAATTAGAACACTACCAATGCTACTAGAGTACTATAAAACCGTGTATTACTTCCTAATATCTATCGCCTGAGTAATTCACCTAATGTATGCTACTGTGTATGAGGTGTCCAGGGAGGGTAGCACCTCCAGTGAAGGCACATGATGATAAGATATAGGAGCAGAATTAGGCCATTTGGCCCATCGAATCTGCTCCACCATTTCATCGTGGCTGATCCAATTTTCCTGCCAGCCCCAATCTCCTGCCTTTTCCCCATATCCCTTAATGCTGTAACCAGTCTAGAATCTATCAACCTGTACCATAAGACCGTAAGATATAGGACCAAAATAAGGCCATTTGACTCATTGAGTCAAGGGGCTTGTCATGTCCACTCTGAGTCAGCTCACTCACGTTTGGTCCCCACCAGATACGCAGCTCTCACCCGTGACACCAAGTGCTTGTTTGTATCTGACAGCGGCCACACCCCGGTACACCGCTTCGACAGATGAGTTAAACCAGCTGAGGGGAGCTGGCAGGCCTCATACTCTGGTGAAACAGGGATATGACTGTCCGAGCGTATGAAGTCTGCTCCCGCTGACTGGATGGATGAGATCAAAGGAGAGATCCAACAACTAAGAAGGGTGTTCTGCGACGTTTTCTGGAGAGCGAAGGTAATGATAAGGCACAGAAGAAGCCATGGTTATCCACTGCAACCAAGAAAGACTACAGTTTGTAACGACCACTTGTACCACTGGATGTGAGCTTCTCATGTTGAGAGAATGGAACTCTTCCAGTGAAATGGCTTTCCACTTTAAAAACTCTTCCTCACAGGTTTCACTCTTATCGTTGGATGTGACAAACAACAAATACAGTGCCGTGTTCTTTTGAATGACTGTAAATCAACAAAGTTAATGCAGGCACTGAGTACAGATAATGGACTGCTATCATAAAATGCATCATCCAAATCTTTATTTTCAGAATCAGAATCAGGTTTATTATCACCGGCATGTGATGTGAAATTTGTTAACTTAGCGGCAGCAGTACAATATATTACATAATATAGAAGAAAAAAAAACAAAATAAATTTATAATAATAAAAAAATAAAATTACTAAATCAATTACAGCATATGTATATTGATCAGATTAAAAGTTGTGCAAAAACAGAAATACTATATATTAAAAAAGTGAGATAGTGTCCAAGGTTTCAATGTCCATTTAGGAAATGGATGGCAGAGGGGAAGAAGTTGTTCCTGAGTCGCTGAGTGTGTGCCTTCAGGCTTCTGTACCTCCTACCTGATAGCAACAGCGGGAGAAGAGCATGCCCTGGGTGCTGGAGGTCCTTAATAATGGACGCTGCCTTTCTGAAACACCGCTCCTTGAAGATGTCCTGGGTACTTTGTAGGCTAGTACCCAAGATGGAGCTGACTAAATTTAGTCCTAAATTTGGTCTTTAGGTCCTGTGCAGTAGCCCCTCCCCTCCCCCCTCCCCCCCATGCTCTCCATGGTACATTTGTAGAAGTTTTTGAGTGTATTTGTTGACATACCAAATCTCTCCAATCTCCTAATGAAGTATAGCCACTGTCTTGCCTTCTTTATGACTATTTCGATATGTTGGGACCAAGTTAGATCCTCAGAAATCTTGACACCCAGGAACTTAAAACTGATCACTCTCTCCACTTCTGATCCCTCTATGAGGATTGGTATGTGTTCCTTCGTCTTACCCTTCCTGAAGTCCACAATCAGCTCTTTCATCTTACTGACATTGAGTGCCAGGTTGTTGCTGCGACACCATCCACTAGTTGGCATATCTCACTCCTGTACACCCTCTCATCACCACCTGAGATTCTAACAACAATGATTGTATCATCAGCAAATTTATAGATGGTATTTGAGCTATGCCTAGCCACACAGTCAGGTGTATATAGAGAGTAGAGCAGTGGGCTACGCACGCACCCCTGAGGTGCACCAGTGTTGATCGTCAACGAGGAGGATATGTTATCACCAATCTGCACAGATTGTGGTCTTCCAGTTTGGAAGTTGAGGATCCAATTGCAGAGGCAGGTACAGAGGCCCAGGTTCTGCAACTTCTCAATCAGTGGGAATGATGGTTTTAAATGCTGAGCTATAGTCAATGAACAGCATCCTGACATGGGTGTTTGTGTTGTCCAGGTAGTCGAAAGCCATGTGAAAAGCCATTGAGATTGCATCTGCTGTCGACCTATTGTGGCGATAGGCAAATTGCAATGGGTCCAGGTCCTTGCTGAGGCAGGAGTTCAGTCTAGTCATGACCAACCTCTCAAAGCACTTCATCACTGTAGATGTGAGTGCTACCGGGTGATAGTCATTCAGGCAGCTCACATTATTCTTCTCAGGCACTGGTATAATTGTTGCCTTTTTGAAGCAAGTGGGAAATTCTGCCTGTAGCAGTGAGAGGTTGAAAATGTCCTTGAATACTTACACTAGTTGTTTGACACAGGTTTTCAGAGCCTTACCAGGTACTCCATCGGGACCTTCCGCCTTGCAAGGGTTCACTCTCTTTAAAGACAACCTAACATCAGCCTCTGAGACAGAGATCACAGGGTTATCAGGTGCAGTAGGGATCTTCACAGCTGTAGTTATATTGTCCCTTTCAAAGCGGGCATAGAAGGTGTTGAGTTCATCTGGTAGTGAAGCATCGCTGCCATTCATGCTATTGGGTTTTGCCTTGTAGGGAGCAATGCTTTGCAAACACTGCCAGAGTTGTCGTGCATCTGATGTCGCCTCCAACCTCATTTTCATTGTAACATTTAGGATATTTGTTGTTACTTTCAATTCTTTGTAGTTCTTAACTTGTTCAATTAGTGAAATTGTTTTACTTTCATTTCAGCCATTTCTGGCATTTCCAAGCCTGAGTGCTTGAAACCGCTGTGAACGAAACAATTCTAATTTGTCATAACGCTTATTTCTCAGTGATGAAAATCATTGTTTTTTGAGCCCAAACACACAATTAATGCTATTTAAAAACTGTTTGCTCTAAGCACGGTGTAGTGTCTAATGGCCACACAAGTTCATGTGACTCACACTAGTTAGAAACTATTCGGCAACAGTCTCCTGTCCCAGTTACACACATAGTGTCCCTAATAAATAAAGGGAATCGTGGCTATTTTCTCAATTAGTTTTTATTCTTTAAAAGTTGTCCCAAATAAGCAGTTGCCTTCAGTAATCAATGGACCAATTAACTGGAACCCACTGCATATATAGAAAGACAAAGACTGACAAACATCAAAGATTCAAAAGGAGAGAAGCTAGCTGTGCAGATAAAAATAATACTGAGAACATGAGTCGTAAAGAGTCCTTGAAAGCAAAAGTTTGTAGATCATAGAATCAGTTCATAGTGGTGATTGAAGGTTCAGGAGCTTGATAGTTGTAGGACAATCTGTTCCTGAACCTGGTGGTGTGGGATCTAAGATTTCTGTACCTCCTACCCGATGGTAGTAGCGAGAAGAGGGCATGGCCTGAATGTTGGAAGTTATTGATGATGGATGCGGCTTTCTGATGGCAGCGCTCCATGTTAATGTAGTCAGTGGTGGGGAGGACTTCACTTGGGATGGACTGGGCTCATCACACCACTATCTGCAGACTTTTCTGTTCTTGGGCCTTAGCGTTTCCATAGCAGCCCATGATGCAACCAGTTGGAACACTATCTATAGAAGCTTGTCAATGTTTTGGCTGACAAACTGAATCTACACAAACTTCTAAAAGCCCAGGTGTTGTTGCTCCTTTTTTGTGATGGCACTTTTATGCTGATCACAGACTGAAGATGACCGTCGACACTCAAGCTAGTTGATTGGCAGAGATCTTTGGTCTTTAGCCAGGCACACACTCTGGGTCAAATGGTTTCAAAGTTTAAAATGAGAGGTAAGTTTATTCTCAGCATATGTATGCCACATACAACCTTCAGATCCGTCTTCTTGTAGGCAGCTGCAGAACAAAGAGACACATTAGTCTCCACGAAAACCCCCATACAACCAAGACCTGCAAACATCCAATGTGTGAAAACGAAATAAATTGTGCACAAAAATAAGTGAACAAAGTACACAGAACATGAATTGCAGAGTCCCTGAAAGTGTCTCCACAGGCTGCTGAGGAGAGTGAATCTGGTCCAGGAGCCCGATGGCTCTAGGCCATAGCTGTGGAGTCAGTTTAGCACTGAGGTAGCAGAGAAGGAGAGGGGGCAAACCCAGGCAGACAGTGAGCAATTTTGGCTGACATGGAGAAATGAGCTGAACACCGGTTCATTCTTCCCCCTTTGGCCCCGACACCTTAATCTTTTTAATCTAGCTCGGCACTTAAATTGGCTAAACATTGGTTCATTTCTCACTCTCATGCCCAGTTCCCCGCTGCTTCAATCCAGTCCAAAGTCCACCCCGCCCAGGCTGTGGCTGCTGTTGATGCAACTGCATTTTTGAGTGTTTAGTTCCTTCAGGAGACCACAAAAATGCCAGATCATTCATACGGTCAAACACACACCTCTAAAAGAGACATCATAGGATGCGGATTGCAGTGATTGTAGTCCAGCAGAAGTATATTTAGCGGAATAACTGCTAGTTTTGTGAGCTGACACAAAACATCACTGTACATCTCCAGCACTATCTTGGGAGGAGATAGTGCTGTCAATATACAGCGGATTCCTGAAGGATGCCAGTAAGTGGTCAGCAAGAACAGGCTGTTCACCTTCCTAATGGCAGAAAGTACTGTTTACACATGGAAGGTGTAGTCTACCCTCTAGCAAAAAGAGAATATCTGGAAGAATCTTTGACCCGAAAAGTTGACTCGGTTTCACATTCCAACAATACAGAATGTTTTGCAGCATTTTCTATCTTTGAGTGTCAAACATTGCTGTCAATATTAAGGGAGAAATTGTTGAGCTGAACAAGAGGACTTGAGAGCCAGGAGGGGGCGACTAACAACCTATTCTAATTAACCTTTGCAAACTCCTGTTTTGTACTGTCAAAATATGTCAAAATTGGTTAGAATAATTGGGTTGTATTAGTGGGAGATTTGAATTTCCCTGGTGTTGGCAGGGCTACCCAGAGTATTAAAGGCCTGCACAGGGTGGAATTTGTGTAATGTCTTGTAGAAACTTTTCTGAGTCAATATATAGATGGCTCTACCTAGGAGAATGCAATACCTGACCTTCTCTGAGGGAGCAAGTAATTTAAGTGGCAGTCAAAGTACATGTATTATCAAAATGCATATATGTCACCATATTCAACCCTGAGAACAACCCTGAGTCAGGGAGCACTTTGGTTTTAGTAATCATGACATTAATAGTTTTCAGATAATAATGAAAAGGGTAGTACAGGCCCATAGGTTGGTTTCCAAAACTGGAACAGGGATAATTTTGGAGGAATTGAACAAGATCTAGCAGTGGTCAATTGGGAGAACCTGTTTATAAAGTCAGCATAGTTTCATTGGAAAAGGGCCTGTACTGTTTTATGTTCTATGTTCTAATTTCAATCGTTATATTTAGAGTAAAAGGGTGCCTTGGGAGAGAATAGGTCCTCCTAGAGATCAGCAGGACTGTTTATGTCTTGAAGTGCAGGAGATGGATTGCATTTTTGACAAATATTTCTCTTTGTTGTTTCTACTGAGGAGAATATCATGGTTGCTCAGTGAATAAGGGAAACACATCAATATGTTTTGGAGAACATTCATATCAACAGAGAGGAGGTATTTGCAGCCTTACAGTGCATTAAGGGGCACCAGGCACATCAATGGAATTTGTGGGAGGCTAGAGAGGAATTTGTGGAGGTCCTTGTGGAGAAACTTGTTTAGTTCTTACCCTCTCTATCACATGGTACTGGAAGTAATTGAGAGATTTCTACCCTCAAGGTCCTGCTTCTTAATTTCTTCCCTAGCTCCCAATATTCATCCTGCAGGACCTCATCCCTTTCTCTACCTGTGCTATCCATGCCATCATGCACGATGACTTCTGATTGCTCACCTTCCCCCTTGAGGATGTGCTGGAGCTGCTCTGAGACACTGTGAACACTGCTACCAGAGGGGGCATCACATTGTTACCGAGTCGCTTTCGCAGCTACAGAATATCTTTCTGACCACACACCCCCAAATATTACTGTAAGCCCCCTGACACTAATCCATTCTGTCTCCATCCTTCTCTGCTGTGCCCCAGATCCATTCCTGATGCCACAGATCCAGTACTGCTACCTTCTCCTAAACTGTAACCCCCCCCCCCACACTTACATTATCCAAAGCATGGTATATTTGTTTTGGAGGGATTGCTCAGTGGAATCATGTGTGCGCTTCCTATTCCTTTTTCCTTTCCTGGTGGTCACCCAAAAAGTTTCTGCCTGTACTTTAGGTGTTACCACTTCACTAAAACACCAACCTATGATAATTTCTGTATATCGGATTATCCTCAATGTGTCCAGCTCCAAATCCCTTCATGCTGTCAGCCACAGCTGAGTCACTTCCTACGGATGCAGTTCTCAGGGACACTGGAAGCCTCCTTTTCTCCCTCATTCTGCAGGAACTGCATGCCACTTCTCCAACTAGCATCGAAGGCAAAAAAGAAAAAATTAAATAACCATGCCCGTACCTCTATTCAGCTTCCTCATGCCAATGTCTCATAGGCTAAAGCCTCTTGACTTACCACTCAAACACTGGCTGTTGTACAATGGCCACTCTGTTAGAGCCTGCCTTCCTTTTATTGATGATGTGTCTCACAATTAGCTGACTGGAATTGATGGCACCTCCTAGTTTGGTAACCCATGGTATTACAGGAAATATTCTAGCGTAGTTAAAGCAGTGGCTGATTGGCAGTAGGCAAACATTGGCAATAAAGGGAGCCTTTTCTGGCTGGATTTCCATGACTAGTGGTGTTCCACAGGGGTCTGTATTGGGAGCATTTCTTTTTACATGATATGTCAATGATTTGGATGATGGAATTGATGGCTTTGTTGCAAAGTTTGCAGAAGATATGAAGATAGGTGGAGAGGCAGGCAGATTTGAGGAAGTGGAGAGGCTACAGAAGGATTTAGAGAGATGAGAAGAATGGCAAAGAAATGGCAGATAGAATATAGTCTCAGGAAGTGTATGGTCATGCTCTTCTGTAGAAGAAATGAAAGGGTCGACTATTTTTTAAATAGAGAGAAAATACAAAAAGCTGAGGAGCAGAGGGACTTGGGGTCCTTGTGCAGGATTTCCTGAAGGTTAATTTGCAAGTTGAGTCTTTGGTGAGGAAGGCAAATGTGATGTTAGCATTCATTTCAAGAGGACTAGAATATAAAAGCAAGGTTGCAATGTTTGAAACTTTATAAAGCATCGTACTTAAGGCAGAGGTTGATAGATTCTTGATTGGTCAGGGCATGAAAGAATACAGGGAGAAGGCAGGAGATTGGGGCTGAGGGAAAAATTGGATCAGTCATGATGAAATGGCGGAGCAGACTCGATGGGCCAAATGGGCTAATTCTGCTCCTATATCTTATGGTCTTATGGTAACCCTTCAGTTCAGCTCACCAGGGGCTCAGTTTTAAATGTCCTGCTGCTTCTCTGCCTCCTGACTCTCAGCCTCTTTTGTTCAGATCACCAATAAATCCCTTGATATTGACAACAAGTGTTGATGGTAGAAGCCTGGAGCTTACAATGATTGATTAGAGTAGATTATTTGGGTGCAAAGGGACCACAAGCAAGTGTGAGGCTTTTAAAGGTGTGATAATGAGAGCTCAAGATCTGCAGGCTTTTGTCAGAGTGAAGGGCAAGGTTGGTAGTAGAAGGGAACCCTAGATGATGAGAGATATTGAGGCTCTAGCCAGGAAGAAGAGGTACGGGTCATGTACAGGCAGTTGGGAATTTATGAATCCTAGGAGAAGTGTACAGGATGAAGGAGTATACTCAAGAAGGAAATCAGGAGGGCAAAAGATTTGCATGAGATAGTTTACAGAGGGATTAAGGAGACTCCAAAGAGATTTTATAAATTGCCTGGGAATTGGATTATACCCATTTTTGATGCACAAAAAAGCAGTTGTATTAATGATCAGTTCTTCATTAATAATGGCAAAAATGGACTGACCAGTTTGAGATGTTTTACATCTGATAACATGCTTTAAACAGAGCCTCCTCAGATGTTGCACATGGTCCTACATTTAGTTGCACTACATTAGGCCTTAAAGGGCCGTGTTGCCTAGGACAGCCACACGACAATAACAGTTTTCTCATTGTTTGTGAGGAAGCTGATTAGGCATTGTCGATAAAACACTGGGTGAGATTTAGTGTACCAAAATTTATTAAAGAAATAGCTGCAGGAATTCCTACCATTGCTGCCTTGTTGTAAGACTTCTGGTAGTGAACAGCAGTTTTTCCATAAGCATTACTGCCAAAAACAGGAATATACTATTTTGGCCCTTCAACTTTCTTAGAAATTCAATAAGATCAAGTATTTATTTTCCTTTTGTACAGAGTGTACGATTGTATATAATAGCATTTCTGCAGAGTATGCAGGGATAAAGGTCTGCTTCTGGTCCGACCTGATTAGAAGTGGTGAAAGGTTTCTCTGTGTGTGGGCAAAACAGCAAAACAACTCTCCAAAAGCGGCTGTGGTAAAGGAATTTCTCCAGCATCCGCTGCCTCCAGAATTCCTCACTCCCTCACATCTCAACTGATCCCGATAACGGTTGTGTTTTCATTCTCATTTTAAGATACTTGTAGCATATTGCAACTGCAGAAATGAAAAAAGAAAGCAATCTTAATCTGAGATATTTTTGGAAATAATTTATGTTCCCTTAAAACACAGAAGGAGACAACACACCCATTCGAATCTATGCTAACAATCCTATCCTATCCTATCAAAACCATTCTCACACTTGTAGTCTACTCTTTGTTACCACCAACACCAATTCTCTTACTAGACACATATGGACCATCCTTACAGTCATCAATAAACTTAGCTGCCAGCATATCTTTGGGATGCTGGGGGAAAACACACATCATCACAGGGACATTGTGCTAACTCCACACAGGCAGATCCGAGGTCAGGAATGAACCTGAATCCGTGGAGCTTAATTGAACACCTCTGTGCCACCATTCATGCCATTTTGCTGCCCTTAATAATATGAACTCTTTATTTACCTTTCCAAAATCATCATCATTTTTTTGTGTTCAGGTTCTGCAATTTACCTTTGAGATTGTTATTTATGACAATTAGTTAAAAAGTAATTAAGGGGAGCAGCTTCCAGTGAATAATGTAAGTATTATGAGCAGAACTAGCCCGACCCTCGCCTCTGTTCCTGACACACTGTTTTTTTCAATTCATCTGGCCTGACATTTCAATCGACCAAACATCGGGTCGTTCCTTGCTCTAAAACCGAGGTCCTGCCGCATTGATACACCTGGACCGCGACACCATGCTTTGGGCATACCTGACCTTTCCAAATCAGCCCAGCACTTTGATTACCACCCCATGGTTCACAGACCAGATCCTCAGTGTCCCCCTCTCTCTTCTAGCCATTACATAAAAACTATAAAGCATGTTGATTTACGATGCACAGCAACTTCAAATTCAGAGCAGTAATAAGATATTGGAAAACAAATTCAAATATATTTAAATCTACAAGTAAGATTGTTTCTTCATGTAATGACCTGGTTAAGATTTCTACCGCTAATATTGTGAGGTATTTCATTTAGGTAGCTTTCTGTAAAAGCAGTGTGACCTGCTGGTAGAATTTTTGGTTTCGGCTAAAAATAAGGGGCTACAATGTTCAACTTAGGAATGTTGTGTTAGCCGATCAGGATGGTGGAATTGAGAAGATCTGGGTGGAGAGAGATTTGTGATGGACACTGGTGGGGTTTGTGATCTTTTGGCGGGAGATGTAGAGAAGAGAAGATTGGGAGAGACACCTGTAGAATTCGATCCGATGGGAAGTTGTAATTGCAAGGACAACTTTGCGAGATAAAGGAGTCCAACATGGGAAGCTCTACCGGTGATTGGTGATGAGAATTCAGTGCCGTGAGTAATAGTTATACCCAGGTTTTGGAAGATATGAGCTCCAACGTCATGTGCACATTTAGACTGGCTTAATTGTAATGAGCCCTTTTATTGTTTTCTTGTCTTTCCTTTTTACCTCTTACTAACTATTTAATAAAACTGAAATTTTTTTGTAATAATTTTATGCGGTGTATGATCTGTTATTTCTTGCTGACCGATAATTGTGTATGGACAATATTTACACAGCATTCACTCAAATCAGGGTTCTGTTAATTGGAACATCCCGGGCTTTTTGGTCCAACTCAAATCATACCAACACTAGACATATATTGCTTATGAAATGATGCCTTCTCAGCACTGACTCGTGGTTGTTAGCGGAGTCCACCATCGAGCTAAGGTTATATATGAGCCTAGTGAGAAGGATACATTTATTTAATTATAGTAATATCAATTTTCATCAACAATTTTAGAACATACATTAGTAAGTACAGCTATTCACTACTTCATTGCTTTCTCATTTTTCATTGAGATGGATGGGCTGGTGCAGTGATACCAGCTTCTCAACATTAGGCTGAATGTTTCAGGTCCAGAAATGTCCAGTAATTTACAGTCTGTTTTGTTGCATTGAAAGAAGTTGTGAGACTGCACTGAAACCGTGCTTCACTAAATATGATGTTGGAAAAACAATGAAGAACATCTTGACCTTTTTCCACAGTGCACGATCTGCAACCAAGAGTCTCGATATGATTTTTGAACTTCAGCTTCAGCACAAAGTCGTTTTGCAGCGAGATCAGTTTTTCCTCCATCTTTCCTGTTCATTCCTCATTGCAAGTGTTCAAGAATGGATTTATTGCCCAATCTGGAAGTTGGATCAAGAGAAGATCATGAAATCTCTCTGACATCTTTATGCAGCTCACCCAGGTGGGTACAGTATACTTGAAGATTATCATCTAGTGTTCTTTCTTTATCCTCCAACTCAGAGAGGCTTAGAAACTGAAAAAGGTTGCGACAACCAATGTTGCACCTTAATAGGGTTAACTTGGATAGGAATATAGAGATGACTGATTTGACTTTGATAAGATTTACATCATTTCCTTGCATTTGAAGATTGATTTCATTTAAACTTTGCAAGTAATTCTGACAAATAAGCAACGTCACTTCTAATATTCTTAAGTTGATTACTGAATGAAGTATTCAAGTCTTCAAAGAACTTTATCATGGTTTCAAAGAACACATAAAAACGTCTCAGGTAGTTTCGTTTAGAGAGTCATCTGACTTCTATGTGCAATAGCAAGCATTCAAACTGTTTATCTTTTTCATTTGTTCTGCTTCTGCCATTTTCATTATGTATTCATGACCACAGTCAATTGCCTGTTGTTTAAATCCGACATCAGATGCTGTGGTCAATGAAGCAGAAACTCATTGGAGATCCCAACTTGGAGTCTGTTGCTATGCCAGCCTCATAGTTATTGAAAAGCAATGTGACATTGGACCTGACACTAGCTGCACAATATGAAGAGGATCTCAAAATTGCTCAAAACACTGCGATATCCGATGAAGACAATGACCTGTGAATTGGTGGCTGGAGTTGAACACAGCAGCCTAGTTTTATAGGCAGCTGTCCTGTGATGTGGTGTTTGCCAGTTAATTAGAACAGCTTAAGTGCTTATAATCTTTAGGAGGCTAAAGGAGCTCAGGCAAAACCTGACTCTTTGCCTGAAGATACATAAAATGGGGCAGTAATATCTTGGTCAGGCTGTGGGCTGGAGAAATAAGGTCAAGACCATTTGAAGAGGCAGATTCTGAACTTTACTCCATTAAGCACTATACCCTAATTCACAGGAAATGTGTCACTGCATGATTGGAGTGTAGGAACCATATAGTAGTGAACTGGAAATAACACAGTTTCTTCAGTCCAGGTTTCTCATGATATGCCAAATACAGAAATGTCACATTGCTTTTCAATAACTATAAGGCGCTTCGAGCAAAGTTTAAGGGAACGAGTGGGTTAGCACGAGATGAAGTGATTGTGTGATCATTGTAATCAATTATGAGGCACTGAAGATCAAACGCTTATAATCTTCTTTAATCTTCTTTTTTTATTTTCTTAAATCGAGCCTAAAATCTCTCAGCTGCCACTCTTGCTACCAGGAGCCCCCTACTGCTCCCTTTATCTTTATCACCCCCTTATAAACTTCCACTGCCCTCCCGGGGGGAGGCAATATCACCCACTCTGGGAACCACAAAACTAGAATAACCTCTATAAAGTTACAGATTAATCGCCGATTAAAATACACCTTTGCAGTGTACTTTAGTGATAAGTGCAGGTAATGAGGATGAAACATATTCACATTTTCATTGGCAACACACAAAATACCAGAGGAACTCAGTGTGTGAGGCAGCGTCCACAGAGGGAAATGGAGCAGTCAATATTTCAGGTTGAAACCTTTCAGCAGTTATGGAAAAAAAGAGGGAAGATAACTGGTATAAAACATTGGGGAGAGGGGAGGTGGAGTGAGAGCTGGTGAATCCAGGTGAAGGAGAAGGTTATCAGCAGGTGAAGGAGGAGGAGAGTCAGAATGATGCAGAAGGTAGTGGGTGATAGATGGATCTGATAAGACCAGACAGTGGGCCATGCAAAATAGGGAAGGCGCTGAGCAGGGGACTGGAGAGATGAATGTATGGATTATGGTAGGTGAGGGGAAGGGGAAGGATTAATAAGACTGGTGGGACATGGAGAAATAGAGGGAAGGGTGTATGTTTGTTAGAAGGTAGAGAACTGATGTTCATGCCATCAGGTTAGAGTCTATCAAGATGGAATATAAGGCACTGTTCCTCTACTCTGCATCTAACCTTCACTTGGCAGTAGAGGAAGCCATGGATTGACATGTCAGTGTTGGAATAGGAAGTGGAATGAAATGGTTGCCCACCAAGAGATCCTGGCTATTGTGGCAGATGGAACAAGGATGCTCGTTGAAGTGATCCACCCGTCTGGGCTGGGTTTCACCAATGTAGAGGAGGCTGCACCGGAAGCATCAGATGCAATAAATGTGAACTGCTGCCTCACCTGGAAGGACCGCTTGGGGCCCTGACTGGTGCTGAGGGAGTACGGCTGCAGGATAGTTGCCTGGAGAGGGATCAGCGAGAAGTGAATTGCGAGCGACATTGTGGGAAGAGACGCAGTCAAGGTAAATGTAGGAGTCAATGTTTTTGTGGAAGATTTCGGTAGATAATCTATCTCCTGAGATGAAGATATGGAAATCAAGAAAGGAAAGAGAGATGCTGGAGATGGACCAAGTGGATTTGAGGACACGGTGGAAGCTGATGTCAAGGTTAATGGAATTGATGTGCTTCTCAGGGGTGCAGGAAATGGTGTCCATTCAGTTGTCAGTGTGCTGGAGAAAGAGTTGGAGAGCGTTACCAGTGTAGGGTTGGAATGTGGATTGCTCCATATAATCAATGAAAAGACGAACAGTAGCTGGGCCATGCACCCCCCACCCACCCCCCCATGGTTACACCTTTGCTCTGCGGAAAGCAGGAGGAGCTGAAAAAGGAGTTGTTGAGTGTGAGTACTAGTTCTGCCAGAAGGTAGAGGGTAGTGCTGGAGGGCAACTTATTGGATCTGTTATCCTGAAAGAAGCAGAGAGCCCTGAGGCCGTCCTGATGGGGGACGTAAGTGTACAGGCATTGGATGTCCGCATTATCATTGGGTCCATCTTGGCTTACAGTCCCAATCTGCTTAATTTCAGATCAGATGTTATTGCTTTGATCCATACATATGACTGTAGCCTTGGGATTTGGGAATGTTTGTCTAGCTTTACATTGGATTAGTTTGGAATTGTATTTAGTGCAGTACACTATGAATCCTACAGCCACAAATCTGTTGATTGGTATTTATCATATAATCTACCAGAAATTATTTGAGATTGAACAAGCTCCTAACAAATACTAAAAATCAAATACAACTGTATTATGTATCAGCCATCACTTGAATAGATACTTCGGCTCAACAAACTGGTCCTTATGTTGAATACCACAAAGCACACTTAAAACCCTCAATGATGAAAAAGAAATGAGAGCAAAATGAAGTGTTGGAAATTACTGTGCAATGAGCTGAATATTTGGATGACAGCCAATGTATTCAATTTAGTAAATGTACAAAAAATCTATCAAAGCTCTTCATCTACATTGGAATTTTTCACTTAATTACAAACAATGAATTACAATGGTTGTAACCAGCTGAACATGGCGATGCAATACAAATTCTAAACGTAAAAGTTCATTGACCCAGCATGGCTTCTCCTGCTTTTTAAAAATGTCATTCAATCTCACTTGCATTTTTACTGTGCCATCAGTGACATTCAGAAGGCACTTATGGTCTGTGACATTTTTTGGAAAGGACTTATTGTAATTTGGAAAGGACTTATTGTTGCCTTCTGAAATCTCTCTGTTATAAAATGATTTGAGATCTTTCTTTACTGAATTAACTGTTAGAGTGCTGCTTTCCTGCAGATCAAAAGGTAGTTGTGGAAAAGCACAGCGTTGTATAGAAGTCTTAGGTGTATATATATATATGAAACTAGGGTGCCTAAGACTTTTGCACAGTACTTTAGGTCATTCAATTCATTGTTTTGCAGCAGTAGTACATTGCAATGCATAATAATAAAAACTATAAATTGTAATAAGTATATATTGTATATAAAAAAAGAAAATTAAATTAAGTAAGTTGTGCAAAAAGAGAGGAAATAAATACTGAGGTAGTGTTCACAGAGATATACAGTACAGTGCTGTGCGAAAGTCTTGGGCACACATATATAGCAATATCCCTCCCGGCACTTATCTCTGCAAGCGGCCTAACAGCTATACCTTCCCATTCACATCCTCCCTCATCTCCATTCAGTCCTGAAGAAGGGTCTTGGCCTGAAACATTGACTGTTTATAGATTTACATAGATGCTGCCTGACCTGCTGAGTGCCCGATTTCTAGCATCTGCAGACTTTCTTGTGTTAACATATAGCTAGGATACCTTAGACTTTTGCACAGTACTGTAATTTCCACTGCAATAAATACAAAATGTGAATTAACAGGGTGGGAAATATAAAACTGCTGCTCTTTATTCCTTTGTTAAAAGAGTCTGGAAAATATCTCAATCCATACTCATAATGAAACTTCCAAGTAGATATTAATGACAGACTATTCACCATATACACAATGGGCACAGTAGTAACATTGATATTGTATTATTTTTGCTTGGTAAGGTCAGTGACTATTTTGGCACTCAATAACTTTTTGTTTGCATCTTATAGAAGCTTTCTTAAATGTCATTAAGCTATTCATCTGAGGAGCTGAGGATTTCTGAAAGCTGCTCATGCCTTTTATCCATTCAAAAACACTGAGCATACCTACTGTAATTGCCTGTGGCCTGCCTTGGTTGCTGATGGTGTGAAAAGCAGATGAAATACTTGGGAGCTTGTGAAGTAAAGGTGGCCTACTATTTTCAATTTAAATAAATATGATTAACTTTTGATCAATTTAGCATTGTGTATAACAGATCCACCATTCTGTACCTTGATGATGACCTTCATGATTTTACGCACCAGGCAAAACAACAAAATTAATGGCCAAAAAAAATTGGTCAAATCTTCTTAGCATAAATACACATCCTTTATTTCAGCTAACTCTGCTGTCTAGAAACTCCTTGCACAAAGCTTTGCCTTTTTCAGAACAAGGTATTTATTTGAACATAGATTTTTTTCCAGAGTGGATTGCATTTAAATGTTTTATTTTCTGCCCAAATTGCACATAACAAATTTGGCTGGGGGCACCCTTTTGCAGAGCACACGTTTTGTAAATAACTCATTTGCCAAAGAATGAGCATGAAGTGTCTTCTATGTTTTTGCAACGCTTGTTCAGAATATAGGTTGGGGGATTTAGGTCATATTATTTAAGGAGAAAGTGTGGCGCGTGGCCAAGTGGTTGGGACGTTGGACTAGCAATCTGAAGGTCATGAGTTCGAGCCCCAGCCGAAGCAACTTGTTGTGTTCTCAAGCAAGGCACTTAACCACACAGTGTTCCAGTCCACCTAGCTGAAAATGGGTACCGGCAAAATCCTGGGGGTTAACCTCACGATAGACTGGTATCCTATCGGGGTGGGGGGCGGGGAGTCTCATACTCTCAGTCGCTTCATGCCACGGAAACCGGCATAAGCATCAACCTGATGAGCCTATAAGGCTTGGGACAGACTTTAACTAACTACTTAATTGAGGAGAAAGTAATCCTTAGCCAATCATAGCAGAAGTATATTTTCGCGGTGCTGCATTTTGGCAAGTTGTTCAATTTAAAGGAACACCTAGATATTGAGCATATATTTTGTGGTTGGGTGCAGAACCCTCTGGAGACCAACAGCTGATCCTTTGCCCACAGAAATATTGAGTGAAATAAATGGCTATTTTCATATGCAAAGCAGACTTATAGTGTCTGTTTCTGTGCTGGTTCCAAAGTGTGTGCCCGAACTGGACCTGCAGGTAAACATGCCTGGGCACTCTGAAGGAAGAGAGTATAAAACACTCATTCCCTGACCCTAACACCCCAAATTCATGCTCTGCTGTCAACTTCTCAGAGATGCAACTTCCCAGTTAGCCAAAGATTTTAATATCAGTAATGATAAGTTGGTACCATGCACTTGTGCCTGGGTTACACTAACAGTGAAGGTCACCCTGAACTTCCTAGCTTCTGTATCTTTCAATGCAGCAGCAGCAGCAGATCCATTCCATACTACAGCCTAAGAATATAAGGAAATATGAGCAGGCTGGGCCACTCAGCCCCTCAAGCCAGACCTGCCATTGAATGTGATCAAGGCTGATTCAAAACTTTATCTGCCTCTTCTTTAAATACTGACAATAATCCATTCTCCACAATCTTTGGGGTTGTGAATTCCAAAGATTCACCAAACACTTTGAGAAGTCCATATGTGTGTGTGTGTGTGTATATATTAAAAAAAAACAGCAAAGCATCCAAAGACAGACCATGATCTGCAGTCAACAAAAACTATTGTTTACCTGACAGTACAACATTCCACAGACCTTCTGTCTCACTAGAAAGGGACAGAGAGATGTCACCCATTACATAGTGAAAGAAGAGACTAACAGCTGCCGTTACGATATTATTGTCTGCTGCGTCACTTTTTATTTCAAGATTCTCCGACTTGAAAATCAGCGGCAAACTCTCCCTACCATCGAGAGAAAGAGAGTGTGATTGCTCAACTACAGAGACCTTCGTCCACAGCATCCGCTGCCGCAAAATCCTGATGTTCCTTCTCCTGCACCACTGGCCTGGAATCGGACATCCACAGTGCCATGCAGAGCTACACCCTGGAGGCGCCATCTTCCAAGCTGCACCTAGAGAATGTTGGAAAACGGTCGGCCGATGAGCTCCAGGAGTAGGAACTCATTCTCCATAAATAAACTGCAGTTTGAGTGTGGGCACGTGGACAAGCGGTTAAGGCATTCGATTAGCGATCTGAAGGTCGTGAGTTGGAGCCCAAGCCGGGGCAACGTGTTCTGTCCTTGAGCAAGGTACTTAATCACACAGTGCTCTGCGATGACACTGGTGCCAAGCTGTATGGGTCCTAATGCCCTTCCCTTAGACAACATTGGTGTCGTGGAGAGGGGAGACTTGCAGCATGGGCAACTGCTGGTCTTCCATACAACCTTGCCCAGGCCTGCGCCCTGGAGAGTGAAGATTTTCCAGGTGCAGATCCATGGTCTCGCAAGACTAACGGATGCCTTTACTTATTGAGTGACATTGCAGATCAGGACCTTGGTAGGACCCCAGCCACCTTGAAAAGGGAAAAGAGAGACATTAAAGAGAGAAATTTAAGTTGTTTCTGCAGATGAGCTTGAAGAGTCAGCCTCTTTGCGCCATCTTAACTCCACCCACTCTTAAGTCTCATATAATATTTCAAAGTTTTACTGACAAACATTAACAGGGTGGGAATTTGAGAAGTGCAAAGAGGCATCAAGGTGAGTGATTCAGATTGAGGTAATGGGCAAGAGTGTAGAACATGGATGGAAGTGAAGTTATTAACTTCAGAAGGGAAAACAGAAATGTGGCATTTTACTTCAATATGTGTGTAAGGACGGCATTGTGGGGGAGAAGTAATAGTTCTTGGTTCAGGCTTCTAGAGTGAGAGATCAGTGTCAATCATGGTACTTTACAAGATACAGAGAACTGAGATGAGGAGAAGTTTCTTGACCTAGAGGGATAGTAAATGTATGGAATTGGCTAGTTCAGATGTCTGGACAGGTCAAGTTACTGAGTTATTTTTTAGTAGGAAGCAGTTGATTTTCTGGGTGCAAAAGGTATTAGGGTGTATGGGGGGAGAGCAGGAATATTGTGGTCTGTTGATGATCACGTAGAATGGTGAGCAAGATTCAAACAAATTAAAATCCTTTTCCTATTTTCCATGCTTCTGTGGAATTTGACCTCATGAAAAGTGAGAATAGAAGAGACTTCAGAATCCAGAACAACTATGAGCTGAACTCAGCAGGTCAAACAGCATCTATTGTTGGGCGGGGGGGGGGGTGGCGGGGTGGGGGGGAAGGGGAAGAATGATCAATGTTTAGGAGCAAAAACCAGCAATAGGACTTGATCTGAAACATCAACAGTTCTTTCCCCACTCTTTGACCTGAGTTCCTCTAGGAATTTGCTTCTTTAATCTAAAGTGGGATTTTATTGTGATTTCTCAAGTCAACCATTAGGTGGAGCACTTTATCCAAAAGATGAATATCACAAAGGAAAGATTTTTTAAAATGCAATCTCTGATTTATTGTAGAATATCAGAGGAGTGTCTGAACCTTGATAGGAGAGCAACAAACTCTTCAGATTGGAATGGCTTGACTCTGTGTATGAAAAGACACCTGCTGTACCTAATAAAGTGGATACTGAGTATATGCTTGTGGCCTTCTGATGCTATAGCCCATGTGTGTTCACAGATGCTCTTCTGCACACCACTGTTGTAATGCATGGTTCTTTGAGTTACTGTCACATTCCTGACAGCTTGAAACAGTCTGGTCATTCTCCTCTGACCTCTCTCATTAACAAGGCATTTTAACCCACAGAACCGCCGCTCACCAGATGTTTTTTGTTTTTGCACCATTCTCTGTAAACTCTAGAGACTGTTGTGTGTGAAAATCCTAGGAGATCAGCAGTTTCTTAGATACTCAAATCACCCCGTCTGGCACCAACAATCATTCCATGTTCAAAGTCACTTAAATGACATTTCTTCCCCATTCTGATATTCAGTCTGAACAACAGCTAAACACTCGACCATACTTTTATACATTGAGTTGCTACCACATGATTGGCTAATTAGATATTTGTATTAACAAGGGTGTACACATGTATCTGCCACTGAGTGTCCTTTGTAAATTATTCACTATTAAATATTATTGCCCCACATTGGAAGTTTAGTATTCATTCTAATTGATTACAATTATACAATTATGGTGTTTCGAGAAATAATATGATTATTATTACATTAAAACACTTTATAATTAATAAAAAATCTAAACTGCAAGTGAGATTTTATTAATAACAAATGTCCTGTTGTTTCCTGTCATTGACCTACAGTAAGTGTACTCATATGCACGGAATGGAGACAAAAGCAACATGAATAAAAAATAAGCAGAAGTGAAAATAATAAATGAAAGTAACAAGTATCTGTAATTCACACAGGGCTTGTCATTTTAAAACAGAAGAAAATGTCTGTAAACTGCACTGCAGTTACTTACTTGACAAATCCAACAGCATCTCCCAAATCTATATCCTCTTCCATAAAAGGCTGCAGATGTTGGGGAGCACCACCAACTAAACGTTCGCTTCTAACTCCCACACCAACCAGGGTGATTTGGAAATGTATCACTGTTGTTTTGTCCTCACTGAATTAACACCTGAAGTTATCTACCCAGCTGCATTCTAGGGGTACATTCACCAGAAAGACTGCAATGATTCAAGAAGGCAGTGCACCAGCAACTTCACACAAGTGACTAAAGATAAACAATAAATGCTGCCAGCAATCTCATATTCCAAAAAATGAACTGAAAAAGATGGCCAAATTGTCATGTTACAATTTGAAAACCATTAACAATTTGATCTTAAAAATTTCTAGAAGTCTGCTGTTTGATTTTATTTCTTACAAGGCTTTTCAATTAAGTTGTCACCTGGAGATTATTAAAATTCCTTGATGAATTTTAGCTGAAAGGCTTTGTAGTAGGCATGAAAGGGTCTATTCAAAGATTCAAAGTACATTTATTATCAAAGAATGTATGAATTATAAAACCTTGAGATTTATTTGCTTACAGGCAGCCACAAAGCAAGAAACCCAAAAGAATCCAAATAAAAAAAATTAAATAAAGATCAACACCTGATGCACAAAGAAGGGGAAAAAACAGAAATCATGCAATCAATAGAAGCAAGCAACAACACTCTGAACCAAAATGAATCCATAGATCCGAACCCCGGAGCAGCTCGAAGTAGAGCCAAGCCTTGGTATCAGTCTATCATATTAGTGGGCATGGAGCACAGCAGCCAGGGCAATCTTCATAGCCTCAGCACCATAGAGAGAGACTCACTCGAGGCCCAGATTTCGTCATCCAGTCTTAAGTCATTCTAGACGTCACCAAATTGGCTCGGCGCCCAGAGCTATAGCTTAGGTTCCACAATAGATCTGTTTTATTAAGATGAGGCCTCAAAGCTTAATAATGGAGCAATTAAATAATCTCTTAAATTCATTATATCGTGTTAATTTTAATGAAGTATCACAGCATAAACATTAGTTTATGACTTTTGTGATGCCAATTATATCTTGAATCAAGATTAGCAAAGAGCATGTTTTGGTGAAACTTCGAAGTTGCTGGTGAACGCAGCAGGCCAGGCAGCATCTCTAGGAAGAGGTACAGTCAATGATTTGGGCCAGGACCCTTCGTCAGGACTCACGAAGGGTCCCAGCCCGAAACGTCGACTGTACCTGTTCCTAGAGATGCTGCCTGGCCTGCTGCGTTCACCAGCAACTTTGATGTATGTTGCTTGAATTTCCAGCATCTGCAGTATTCCTGTTGTTTTTGTTTTTTTTTCTGAGAGAGACACTGCTTGTTCGAGATCGATTTCAAGTAAAGTTCGGAATGTGAGACCTGAACCGCAAAAATCTTCAGCTGTGTACACAAACAGGATGACAGCAATTAGCAGGTTCACCTCAGGAAGGTATGTTACTCTCCTACATGGGATGCTGATTGCTCCTCTTTTTCCCGTGAGGGCAGTGTCTGGTTTTCCAGGGGAAATTAAAGAGAAACAGTCTCCTGGATTGAAGACGTTGATATCGAAGTCAGGCACTGTTGGTGACTCACCAATAGCCAAGAAATGAAAAAGGAGATTAACTGAAAAGATGTTCAAACATGAAAATGTCTTTTCTACTGATGAGTCTGATGTTGGTTGTTCCAAGAGTACGTGACACATTATTTGAGTAAATGGGAAAACCCCTTTCTGAGAGAGAGGTCTCGCTGGTGCTAACCAGTGGAGGTTGAAGATGTTCGGCAGCACCTGCTTAAACTGAATGAAGCTAAGTTCAGTCATGGGGCAGGGGGACCTGAGCAGCCGGAATATACAAGTGATAGATGGAGGAGGAATCCTCTAGTGGATGGGAAAGGTCACAGGGAGTGCCTGAAGCTGGAGATGAGATAAGGAAGTCTTGGAGAGTCAGGAATCCCCTAGCCGGACTGGCAGAGGATGCACCTGAGAAACAGAGAGTTATGTGCATTCCCGTGGTGAGAGTTGCTTCTTCCATTTACAAATAGATTGGGGGTACCGAAGTCACAAAATTCATTTGAATACTGTGTTATTAATAATTGTTTAATAAGTTACCAATTCATGAGGACATGACTATTTTTGGTGGAGGGAGAGTGTAATGCCCTGTTTAAGATTTCTACCACTATGCTGTAGTATTTCATTTCAGCAATTTCCTGCAAAACCAGTGTGTCCTGCTGGTAGAATGTTTTGCTTTCGACTAGAGATAAGTGCCCTGCTGTTCCGCTTAGGAATGTTATGTCAGCCAATCCGGGCGGTGGAATCAGGAGAAAGTTCTAGAGAGTTTCGGTGACGGACAGCGTGGATTGCGTTTTATTTTTGGTCAGGAGCAGTGGAGAGGGGAGGAGGGAAGATGGCTGAGCAAGCTGTGGGAAGGAGCATTTCTGTTGCACAAAGTGTATTGTGCAGATGAATGGCTCCAAGAGGAAGGAGCAATACTCCCGAGAGTCACCCGTTTGTTCAAGATGGATTTTGAGCAAAGTTCGGAATGTGGGGGGTGCTTTCACACAGATCGTGGGTCCAGAGTGTGAGTAAAAAGACAACGCCAGGATGAGCTCCAACTTCATGTGAACATTTGGACTGGTTTAACTCATAGGTCCTTTTATTTTGTTTTCTTTTCTTTTTCCTACTACACAATTGTTCAATAAAGCTGAAATTTGTAAATATACTTGCTTTATAATTTTATGCAGTGTACAATCTGTCATCTCTTGTTGACTGACAATTGTGTTCGGGCAGTATTTGCACAGTATTCTCTCAAATCGAGGTTTCTTTAATCAGAACATCACAATGTTCTTCTTTGGTTGAATCCCAATTCATACTGACCCTAGTCGTATATTGTTAATGAAAGATGCCCTTCTCCCTGCTGAGTCCCGTGGCTGTTAGCCGAAACTGGTGAGGGTTTACACAACCAGCGACAATGAAACCGGCGAGGGTTTACACAACCAGTTACAATGAAACCGGCGAGGGTTTACACAACCAGTTACAATGAAACCGGCGAGGGTTTACACAACCAGTTACAATGAAACCGGTGAGGGTTTACACAACCAGTAACAATGAAACCGGTGAGGGTTTACACAACCAGTTGCAATGAAATCGGCGAGGGTTTACACAACCAGTAACAATGAAACTGGTGCGGGTTTACACAGCCAGTTACAATGAAACCGGCGAGGGTTTACACAACCAGTTGCAATGAAACCAGTGAGGGTTTACACAACCAGTTGCAATGAAATCGGCGATGGTTTACACAACCAGTTGCAATGAGACAGGCGAGGGTTTACACAACCAGTTACAATGAAACCGGTGAGGGTTTACACAACCAGTGACAATGAAACCGGTGAGGGTTTACACAACCAGTAACAATGAAACCGGCGAGGGTTTACACAACCAGTTACAATGAAACCGGTGAGGGTTTACACAACCAGTTACAATGAAACCGGCGAGGATTTACACAACCAGTAGCAATGAAACCGGTGAGGGTTTACACAACCAGTTGCAATGAGACAGGCGAGGGTTTACACAACCAGTTACAATGAAACCGGTGAGGGTTTACACAACCAGTGACAATGAAACCGGTGAGGGTTTACACAACCAGTAACAATGAAACCGGTGAGGGTTTACACAACCAGTAGCAATGAAACCGGTGAGGGTTTACACAACCAGTTACAATGAAACCGGTGACGGTTTACACAACCAGTTGCAATGAAACAGGCGAGGATTTACACAACCAGTAGCAATGAAACCGGTGAGGGTTTACACAACCAGTTGCAATGAGACAGGCGAGGGTTTACACAACCAGTTACAATGAAACCGGTGAGGGTTTACACAACCAGTGACAATGAAACCGGTGAGGGTTTACACAACCAGTAACAATGAAACCGGTGAGGGTTTACACAACCAGTAGCAATGAAACCGGTGAGGGTTTACACAACCAGTTACAATGAAACCGGTGACGGTTTACACAACCAGTTGCAATGAAACAGGCGAGGGTTTACACAACCAGTTACAATGAAACCGGTGAGGGTTTACACAACCAGTGACAATGAAACCGGCGAGGGTTTAGACAATCAGTGACAATGAAACCGATGAGGGTTTACACAACCAGCGACAATGAGACCGGCGAGGGTTTACACAACCAGTTACAATGAAACCGGCGAGGGTTTACGCAACCAGTGACAATGAAACCGGCGAGGGTTTACACAACCAGTGCCAATGAAACCGGCGAGGGTTTACACAACCAGCGACAATGAAACCGGCGAGGGTTTACACAACCAGTAGCAATGAAACCGGCGAGTGTTTACACAACCAGTTACAATGAAACCGGCGAGGGTTTACACAACCAGTTACAATGAAACCGGTGAGGGTTTACACAACCATCGACAATGAAACCGGTGAGGGTTTACACAACCAGTTACAATGAAACCGGCGAGGGTTTACACAACCAGTAGCAATGAGACCGGTGAGGGTTTATACAACCATCGACAATGAAACCGGTGAGGGTTTACACAACCAGTTACAATGAAACCAGCGAGGGTTTACACAACCAGTTACAATGAAACCGGCGACGGTTTACACAACTAGTGGCAATGAAACTGGCGAGGGTTTACACAACCAGTGCCAATGAAACGGTGAGGGTTTACACAACCAGTGACAATGAAACCGGCGAGGGTTTACACAACCAGTTACAATGAAACCAGCGAGGGTTTACACAACTAGTGGCAATGAAACCGGCGAGGGTTTACACAACCAGTTACAATGAAACCGGCGAGGGTTTACACAACCAGTTACAATGAAACCGGCGAGGGTTTACACAACCAGTTGCAATGAAACCGGTGAGGGTTTACACAACCAGTGCCAATGAAACGGTGAGGGTTTACACAATCAGTGACAATGAAACTGGCGAGGGTTTACACAACCAGTTGCAATGAGACGGTGAGGGTTTACACAACCAGTGCCAATGAAACCGGCGAGGGTTTACACAACCAGTGCCAATGAAACCGGCGAGGGTTTACACAACCAGTGCCAATGAAACGGTGAGGGTTTACACAACCAGTGCCAATGAAACCGGCGAGGGTTTACACAACCAGTGACAATGAAACTGGTGAGGGTTTACACAACCAGTTGCAATGAGACGGTGAGGGTTTACACAACCAGTGCCAATGAAACCTGCGAGGGTTTACACAACCAGTTGCAATGAGACGGTGAGGGTTTACACAACCAGTGACAATGAAACCGGTGAGGGTTTGCACAAACAGTTACCATGAAACCAGTGAGGGTTTACAGAATCAGTTACAGTGAAAGCTGTGAGGGTTTACACAATCAGTTACAATGAAACTGGTGAGGGTTTACACAACCAGTTACAATGATACCGGTGAGGGTTTACACAACCAATTCGAATGTATTAAAAAGCAATAAGTTTAGAATTGAGAGAGGCTATTTCATAACGTCTTATGCCAAGTCATTTTGAAATGCAGTCCTTGGCCAGGTCAGCTTGGGTTTTATAAAGAAGTTGCCAAAATGGAGCTAAATTTTGACAAGTCACAACTAATTGAATGTGTAGGTTTATAAGGCAATATTGTTTCTATCTGCTGGTTACCATAATTTGAATTTGTATCTAAAGTCTACAACATTCTAGATTTACAATTTTTATTAAGCTGTATTCATTGGCTCCATGCACTAGCATAAATGTGGGTTGGGACAGTTCTGGCTGACATATGTTGATTTTCCAGGCAGGCTCAAATAAAGCGACAGAGGATGCACAGATTCTCAGAGGTAACTCTTGTGGAGGAAGAGACGGGAGAAGGAATAACTTGCACGATACCTGATCTTAACTCAACTATTGTTTTTTTATCCAAGGGGTTTCAAGGCAAAAGCCCAAGACACTCTTTTCTTATACCTCTGGGGCAACTCCTGTAAGATGGAATAGCAAAGCATAAACTGTTTTCGTACACTCTTCTCAGATTTACTGCAATAAAGTTTATGTGGCTGTTAGTGTTCTTGACAAACTCTCTCAATGTGCTCCTCATTGTTCTTTGACATTTCCTTAAACCTTCCAATCAACAGGAATCATTAAGTGTTGTGTATTTAATATTTCAGTAATGTTTGAATAATATTGTAAATATATTATTTGACTAAACATTCATTGATGGTTACATAATTCATTATGGCTTATATGTAAAAGTACATGAATGGTTTACGCCATTATGTCACCACATCATAAGTGCACACCATACTAAATTAAATCAAAACATACACATTCTTCCAGGCTCCCTTTTTTTTATTAGTTTCTGGAGTTACAGAACATATTCAAGATGTACTACCCACATGTTGAAGTGCAAGATATTTTTTCTTTGGAAGGTGAGAGAGAAACGTTTGAGTTTTAAAAAAAGCACAGCATGTTTTTTCTTTGTAAAGGGGAGATGTACAGTCTTGTTAAAAACAAAGGCAGAAAATGGGCAACATTCATAGGTTCATAAACAGTGAGTATCGCGTGATAAAAATAATAATTTATTTGAAAGATCAAAAATGGCTGGCTACATCAGAAAGATAGAGGCGTTTGATTGCAAAACAGATAGCTGAATGATGTATACTGAATTAATTGAGTAGTATTTTGAAGCAAATTAAATAGCCAATGAAAAGTGAGTGCCAACGTTACTGAGTGTAATAGTTGGAAGACCATATGGTTTGCTTAGAAGTTTAACTGCTCCAACCAAACCAGCTGAAGTGAGTTTTGCTGATATTGTACAAGTAGTGCAGGAACACTTAGAACTTAAACTATTGTTGATTGCAGAGGACTTTAGGTTTCATAAGCAGAATCAAAAGAAAAGGGAGTCCAATACAGCTTAAGTGGAGGAATTGAAGGGATTACCTGAGCATTGTCAGTTCAGTGATGAGATTAATGATGCATTGAGACATCATTTAGTTTGTATATTCTTGTAATAATGCATTCAATAATGGCTCACAACTTAACCACAAATGATATTTTTAAGAGCAGTTGAAATTGCTGTATCAGTAGAAAGAGCAGAAGAGACATAATTGAGTTGCAGTCAGGAATGAAAGTAAGTGTGAACAAAATTGCAGCAAAATCTAGACCAGGGATTCCCAAACTCCTTTTTATGCCATGGACCCCTGCCATTAACTGAGGGGTCCGTGGACCCAAGATTGGAAACACCCAATTTACATGCAGGCCTGCCTAACCAAATAAATTATTTTACTGTTGTAGCAAGGGCTCACATACACCAGACCCATGCAAGTTTAAAAGTAAAATTTGCAGAAAATACAACAAAACAGGATATGTACAAAGAGCATAAAATGCAAACAACAGGAATTCTGCAGATGCTGGAAATTCAAGCAACACACATCAAAGTTGCTGGTGAACGCCGCAGGCCAGGCAGCATCTCTAGGAAGAGGTAGAGTCGACATTTCAGGCTGAGACCCTTCGTCAGGACTCGGCCTGAAACATCGACTGTACCTCTTCCTAGAGATGCTGCCTGGCCTGCTGCGTTCACCAGCAACTTTGATGTGTGTTACATACAAAGAGCATATTGGGCAGACAAAATTAAATGGACTGCACAGGGTGGAGAAAAAAATAAAAAGTCAAGTTGCAGTTTCAAAAAGAGCATTAATTTGCATGCCGTTGATGAAAAATCTGATAATAATTAGAGTGACACAGACCTGAGTAGCCTTGAGATTTACATTGTAAAAACTAACAAGGCAAGCAATATGGCTTACATCAGAAGTGAATGGCAAATTCATTGAAATGGAATTGGATGCTGGCTCAGCTGTTTCAGTCATTCCACAAATGATTTTGAATGGCATTTCAAAGATTCTGAACTGAAGCATGCAGAAATCCAACTACGAACTTACACAGGAGACAAGATAACTCTTGTGGGAGTGACATTTGCAATAAGGAAATACAACTACCAACCAGCCACATTGAGCTTGTATGTGATAATAATAGGAGGGCCAGTACTGTGGGGCTGTGATTGACTAGGACAACCACAACTTGATTGGAGATCTGTCCATCATTTACATGCCTCATCCCCAGGAACCAATTCAACTGAGAGCGAATTACAAAAGGTACTGGATGATGCCACTGCAGTTTTCAAGAATGGCATTGGAAAACTCAAACAAATCAAGTGTAAAATAGTGTTAAATAAAAATGCCATACCCAAGTTTTACAAAGCCCAACCAGTTCCTTATAACATCCGGTTCAGTGATAAAGTAGCCAGCAAGCAAGACCACATGAAGATTGAAGGAATTCTTTCCAAGTTTGAGTGGAGCCCATGGGCAATGCCAGTGGTCCCAGTAGCCAAGAAGAATTGGTCTGTTAGGAACTCTGGTGATTTTAAGGTCACCATCAACCCAATACTGAAAGTAGATCAGTACCCTCTGCACAGGATAGAGGAAATATTTGCAAACCTTTCTGGAGGGAAACATTTCAGCAAAGTGGACTTAGCTGAGGCCTACCTACGGATGGAGATGGAAGAGGAGTCCACAATGTTTTAACACTCACAATGAGCTTTATCACTATAATAGGTTTATTTTTGGAGTAACATCTGGACATGCACTCTTACAAAAAGCTGTGGATCAGGTGCTGCAAGGTTGCTCAGGCACTCAGTGTAACCTGGATGACAGCATTGTCACTGGTGAGGATGACAAGGAACATCTCCAAAATCTCAAGACAGTGTTAAAAAGATTAGAAGATTACAGGCTCAGAGCATGATGCAAAAAGTATGAATTCTTTATACCACATGAGGAGCGCCTGACAGTTTTGAGCCTGTACTTGCTGGAGTTTAGAGGGGAGATCTCATTGGATCCTATCGAATTTTGAAAGGTCTGGATAAAGTGGATGGGGCGAGGATGTTTCCTATTGTGGGGATGTCTAGGACCAGAGCACACAGCCTCAGAACTGAGGGACGTCTATTTATAACAGACATGAGGTAAAAGTTCTTTAGCCAGAGTGGTGAATCTGTGGAATTCATTGCTACAGTCAGCTGTGCAGGCCAAGTCATTGTGTATATTAAAGGCAGAGTTTGATAAGTTCATGATTAATCAGGGTGTCAAAGGTTACAGAGAGAAAGTAATGTACCAGGTGCTACAAGGTTGCCAAGGCACAGTGGTACCTGGATGCTATTATTGTTCCCGATGAGGATGACAAGGAACATCCCCAAAATCTAAAGACAGTGTTAAAAAGATTAGAAGATTATGGACTCCGAGCAAGACAGAACAATTGTGAATTCTCCAAAGCAAGCATCATTTACTGTGGCCATATCATTGATGTATAAGTATCACACAAGTGTGCTGAGAAAATTCAAGCTGTGATGGATTTCATGGTCCTGGACTTTTTAGGATTTATCAACTACTATAACAGATTCCTGCTAAACCTGGCTACTGTGCACCCCTTAAACCTATCACTACAGATTGGGAAGAAATGACAATGAACAAAGCAGTGTGAGGTGGCTTTCCAAAGGTAAAGGAAATGGTGACATCAGACACTGTACTCATACCTTATAATCCACATTATCCAGTGAAGCTTGCCTGTGACACCTCACCTGTGACACCAGGTGCAGTCATGTCACATGTTATGATGATGGAGGTGAATGTCCCATAGCCTTTGCATCACAGTCCCTTACCACAGAGAGAAAATATGCATGGATTGACAAAGAGGCCTCGAGTCTGATTTGTGGTGAAAAATGTTTCAATCAGTACATGTATGGGAGAGAGTTTACCCTCATTACTGATCATAAGCCACTAATGTCCTTTTTCAACCCTCAAAAGTGTGTTCCACTAATAGCAGCAGCAAAAGTGCAGAGGTGGGCTTCGATTCTTGGAGGACACAATTACAAGATCAAATTCAAGAGGACAACTAATCATGGAAGTGCTTATTGATTATCCCGTTTACCTTGGGAAAAGGATTCCCTTATGGCGACCCACCTTCTACGCAGGCCAACCGGCTCACAAAATGGCGTGTGCGTCGGCAGAGAGGCCAGCCCCAAAATGGTGCTGGGCCTTCTTCTTCACCAGCAAGGGAAGGCAACCCACACGTGGGAAGATACTTTTGTAATGCACCTCTGATGTCATTTCCGCCCGGCGAGGGCGGGAACGGAACTGCATAAAAGCCAGTGCCGCGAAGTTTGAATAAACTAGTCTCGAGTGCAACTTATAGACTGACTGTTGTTGTTTCTAGCTCTGAGTGTAGCACATCGCTATATTGGTGACCCCAACGTGATTCGAACACACAGCCTTCTGATCTGTTCATGCAGTTTCGCTAAAACTGCCAACTTTCCGGATGCTGCGACCATGTGTGTGGTTTGACCAAGCAGAAGCCCAGTTCCAGATTTGGCAGATATCTTCTGATTCCACACGTTACTATTACGTGGTGAACTCCCTTGACCAGGAGACAGCTGCCCAGGTTGAGGATTTCATACAGTCACCCCTGGAAGAAGGCAAATATGCAGCATTCAAAGTGCTGTTCATAGGGACATTTGGTCTCTCATGGCGTGAGCGAGGTGCCAGCTTGCTGCACCTGGACGGATTGGGAGACAGGCCGCCGTCAGCATTAATGTACGAGATGCTGGCCCTGGCTGAAGGACACAAGCCTTGCCTCATGTTTGAGCAGGTGTTCCTAGAACAACTGCCCGAGGACATACATCTGCTGCTGGCCAACGCAGATTTCAGTGACCCCCGGAAGGTGGTGGCCCGGGCAGACGTGCTGTGGAAAGCCAAGAGGGAGAGCGGGGCGTCCGTCGGACAGACTACCAAGCCACGCGCCCAACAGCAGGCCAGACCAGGCCCGGCAATGGAGCGCACACAACCCAGAGGCAGGAGTGAGGAGGCCAATGAACAGTGGTGTTTCTACCACCAGCTGTGGGGCACAGAAGCCCGCCATTGTCGCCTGCCCTGCACGTTCCCGGAAAACGTCAGGGCCAGCCGCCGCTAATGGCTACGGCGGCTGGCCACCAGGACAGCCTCTTGTTCATCTGGGGCAAACAGTTGGGGCACTGCTTCTTAGTCAACACTGCTGGAGTAGAAATCAGCATCTAACCCCTGATGCGGTATGACACCCACAACAGGGAGCCAGGACCCACCCTGAGGGCCGCAAACAGCAGCATGATACAGATCTACGGCACCCGCACAGTGCAGCTGCAGTTTGGCGCCAGCCGGTTCACGTAGGACTTCACACTGGCCGCCGTGGCCCAGCCACTCCTGGGGGCAGACTTCTTGTGAGCTCACAGCCTGCTGGTCGACTTGCAAGTGAAAAGACTGGTCCATGCCAAGACTTTCCAGATGTTCTCCCTGGGTGAAGCCAAGTTGCTGGCCCCACACCTGGACTCCATCACGCTGTCTGACAACGAATTCATCAGAATCCTGATGGACTTTCCATCGGTTCTGGCACCGCAGTTCACGGCAGCCATGCCCAGACACGGAGTACAGCACCACATTCTGACCCAGGGACCACCTCTCCATGCCCGTGCACAAAGGCTCCCCCCGGACAAGCTCCGACTGGCGAAGGAGTTTGAGAGGATGGAGGAATTGGGGATCGTACGGCGGTCTGACAGCCCATGGGACTCCCCCCTGTACATGGTGTCCAAAGCAGCGGGGGGGGGGGTGGAGACCATGCGGCGACTACCGCAGATTGAACGAGGCTGCAACTCCAGACTGCTACCCGGTGTTGCACATACAGGACTTTGCTGCAAACCTGCATTGGGCAAGCATCTTTTCCAAAGTAGACCTCGTCCGGGGATACCATCAAATCCCAGTACACTCTGAAGTCATCCCCAAAACAGCACTCATCACCTTGTTTGGCCTGTTCGAATTCCTTTGAATGCCATTTGGCCTGAAGAATGCCGCACAGATGTTCCAGCGGCTAATGGATGAAGTGGGACGGGACCTGGACTTTGCATTCATCTATTTGGACGACATCCTCATAGCCAGCAGTAGTCGGCAGGAGCATCTGTCCCACCTCCGCCAGCTCTACTCCCGCCTGAGCGAATTTGGCCTTACAATCAATCCAGCCAAATGCCAGTTCAGACTCGACACCATCGACTTCCTGGGCCACAGGATTACCAAAGACAGGGCAACACCTCTTCCCACCAAGGTAGACACGATCCGCCACTTCGCCCAGCCCAACACAGTCAAAGGCCTGCAGGAGTTCGTTGGTATGGTGAACTTCTACCACTGCTTCCTCCCCTCAGCAGCCCGTACCATGCGCCCTTTTTTCACCCTGATGTCGGGTAAAGGCAAGGACATTACTTGGGACGAAGAAGCCACGGCCACTTTCATTAAAGCCATGGAAGCCTTGGCAGATGCTGCAATGCCGGTGCACCCCAGAACGGACGTTCCAACCGCCCTCACAGTGGACGGATCCAACACAGCAGTGGGTGGGGTGCTGAAGCAATTCATCGAGGGGTGCTGGCAACCCCTGGCGTTCTTCAGCGGGCACCTACGGCCACCCAAACTCAAGTACAGTGCCTTCGACCGGGAGCTGTTAGCACTGTGTCTGGCAATTCGGCATTTTAGGTACTTCTTAGGAGGCAGGCCATTCACCGCGTTCACGGACCACAAACCATTGACCTTTGCGTTCACGAAGGTGTCCGATCCCTGGTTGGCCCGCCAGCAGTGACATCTGTCCTACATCTGCAAGTACACGACGGACATCCAGCATGTCTCGGGAAAGGACAATGTCGTGGCGGACGCACTCTCCAGACCAGCTATCCAGGCCCCGTCTCAGGGTGTGGACTATGCAGCACTGGCAGAGGCACAGCAGGCAGACGATGAGATGCCCAGCTACAGGACCACAGTCTCTGGTTTGCAGCTGGAAGACCTCCTCGTAGGCCCAGATGAGAGGACCCTCCTATGTGACGTGGCTACCAGCCAACCCTGCCCTGTCGTCCCGGCAACCTGGCGGCGGCGAGTTTTCGACTGCATACATGGCTTGGCGCATCCATCTATCAGGACTACCATCCCGACGGTCTCCAGCAAGTTCGTGTGGCATGGACTTCGTAAGCAGGTCAGTGAATGGGCCAAAACGTGCATGCAGTGCCAAACGGCCAAGGTGCAGCGGCACACCAAGGCTCCGCCGCAGCAGTTCGAACCCACCCACCAGAGGTTCGACCACATTCATGTGGATATCGTGGGGCCCCTGCCAGTGTCGTGAAGAGTGCGGTACCTCCTAACTATGGTAGACTGGTTCACCAGATGGCCAGAGGCGGTCCCGCTCACCGACACCACCCCCGAATCCTGCGCCCGAGCACTGATCGCAACCTGGGTAGCACGCTTCGGGATATCGGCCCACATTTCCTCCGATAAAGGCACCCAGTTCACCTCCAGCCTGTGGTCAGCTGTGGCCAGGCTGTTGGGAACACAGCTACACCACACAACTGCCTACCACCCACAGTCAAACGTACTAGTGGAACGTTTCCACCGTCACCTGAAGTCGGCTCTCATGGCCCGCCTGAAAGGGCCTAACTGGGTGGACGAGCTTCCCTGGGTCCTGCTCGGAATCCGCACGGCACCCGAGGAGGATCTGCACACCTTGTCGGCCGAGTTGGTGTACGGCGCACCCCTGGTCGTCCCAGGAGAGTTCATACCAGCCCCAAGGGGGCAAGAGGAAGAACCCGCAGCAGTCCTGGACAGACTACGCGAAAAGCTCGGCTACCTGGCCCCTGTACCGACTTCACAGCGCGGTCAGATCCCGACCTGCGTACCCAAAGACCAGCAGAACTGTAAGTTTGTATTTGTACGAAGGGGCGCACACCGGGCACCACTACAGTGGCCGTACATTGTCGTACTTTACTGATCCCGGGGGAAATTGGTTTTCGTTACAGTTGCACCATAAATAATTAAATAGTAATAAAACCATAAGTAATTAAATAGTAATATGTAAATTATGCCAGGAAATAAGTCCAGGATCAGCCTATTGGCTCAGGGTGTCTGACCCTCCAAGAGAGGAGTTGTAAAGTTTGATGGCCACAGGCAGGAATGACTTCCTATGACGCTCAGTGCTGCATCTCAGTGGAATGAGTCTCTGGCTGAATGTACTCCTGTGCCCAACCAATACATTATGTAGTGGATGGGAGACATTATCCAAGATGGCATGCAACTTGGACAGCATCCTATTTTCAGACACCACAGTCAGAGAGTCCAGTTCCATCCCCACAACATCACTGGCCCTACGAATGAGTTTGTTGATTCTGTTGGTGTCTGTACGAGGCGCAGTTCAAGGTGATCAGGAACAACGGGTCCACGTACGTTCTGGACATTGGGGGGAAAGAGGAGGTTTTCACGGTGGACCGACTCTAACCAGCCCATGTGGACTTGGTGCAACCGGTCGAAGTTCAGGCAGCGCAGCGCAGAGGCAGACCGCCCAAACAGAGACTGATCCAGACTGCGGATATTGGGGGGTGTATCGCCGGTTCTGGGGGGAGGGTGTTATGTGGCGACCCACTTTCTACACAGGCGAACCGGCTCACAAAATGGTGCGCGCGTCGGCAGAGAGGCCAGCCCCAAAATGGCGCTAGGCCTTCTTCCTCACCAGCAAAGGGAGGAAGCCCACATGCGGGAAGAGACTTTTGTAATGCACCTCTGACGTCATTTCTGCCCGGAGAGGGCGGGAATGGAACTGCGTAAAAGCCAGTGCTGCGAAGTTTGAATAAACTAGTCTCGAGTGCAACTTACAGATTGTGTGTCGTTATTTCTAGATCTGTGTGTAGCACATCGCTACAACCTGAAAAATTTACAAAAGAGGTCACTCCTCTTGTCGTATCCTCTCTGAAGCAAATTGAAAGTCTCCCTATTACATCAGGGATGATGCAATGAGAAACCAGAAAATATCCCTGTCTCAGGTCTACATGCACCCAAAATGCCTGGAATGTATAGATGAAATTCCCATTCCCCATGTTTACCAGCGCCAGGATGAACTTGCCCTTGTCAGGCGTTGCCTCATGTGAGGATTGAGAGTTGTTGTAGGAGTTGGAGGAGTTACATGCCGGTCATCTAGGCATGGTCAATATGAAATCATTGGCTCAGAGCTTTGTCTGGTGATCTGGGATAGATCAGCAGATCGCGCAGATTGCCATGCACTGCTTGGGGTGCCATCACGTGCAGAGGAGAAGTGTCCAGAGCTGTCAGAACCACTTCCTGCAGTCCCAGAGTCAACTCCTACAACCACCATGGAGGAGGCCCCAGAACCTGAGATTGTTTCATGGCCATCAGTTTCATCCCAGAGTGAACCCCCCACCCCACCCCTTGTCAGGGAAGATGTTGTCCCACAAGAGTAAGAAATCCTCCGCAACGATTAAACCTTTAGGCCTATATGTCTATATAGTAGTTGTATTATCTTCTGCGTCATGGAAGGATTGTCCACTGAGTCAGTGACGATGGATGGAAGTCAGTACAGAAAGGAAGCAATCACTCTATCTGAAATCACAAAACATAACATAGACCATTCTAAATCATGGCTATGATTTATTTGCCATTGTTCAGCCAGTCTGTGTTAGAGTGGTAGCTACCAAAATGTGCAGTTAATGATTGATGATTAGTTAACTGAGAATTCATTCTTTAGGAATCCTTCTGATGACTACTCCTTTTCATTGGCACTAACCATCTTTTCAAGAATACACTTGTTATTTTATAGACAAAATTAATGGTACAAGCCAAGACCCTGAGTGGATTAATTAAAGGCATTTAGTATCTCGTATATCCAAAGTATACGGCTTAGAATTTAGAAGACATTGGGTACATGAGCAAAGGACATTGTACATTGTACATTGTACCCAATGTACATAACCATGTGGAAGAGATCTTGCTAAACACATCAGCAGACATCATATGGAATATATTTAATGTTATAATGGCAAATATGTGATTTTATACAAATGAAACTCAACAAGGTGGCATTAAACAAACATTTATTAATTAAATTAAAAACTATACGGTATAAAGAGGCAATAAGATGTTTAGAAATTAAGGGGGCAGTACAAAATGAGTAGGATGAAATATGTTAATAGCCAGAAAACAGATAATGCTGTTTTAAGGTGTTAAGTACCATGAATGGAAAATATAAAACTCACATACTCCTTGAATAGTGTTGAACCATATTGGAAATAAGGCTGAAAGAGATCTCTTAAAGAAATTAATGATAAGTGTATTCAAACAGAAGAAATTCTTCAAAAGAAGACATTTGGAACTGCTAGGCAAACAGAGGAATATGTCAGAGAAAGCCATGATCAAATCATTATCTAGTTGGCCCATCATCCAATTCCTCCTTCCCCTCAGTCTCATCACTCTCCCTCTCCAATTTCTCTCCCTTCTATCTCAGTCCTGTCCTGATGCACAGTTTTGACCTCAAATGTTGAGAATTCCTTTCTCCCTACATATATATCTGCCGAGTTCCTCCAGCAGGTTGTTTCTCATACCTGGAATACTATGGCAATTTAAGTCTGGTGCAGGGAAAAGCTATATGGTTGAACATGCTACTGAAGATCAAACCTTTGAAGATAACCTAGAGAAATCTGGACTTCTTCAGCTAGTAAAATATTATAAGTAACTATATAGTTAATTGCTATTAAATAACTTAATCTGTTCAAAATGCCAATGGTTGTTTTAATCAAGACATTTATAATTACTCATTAAGGATGAGGATTTGATCAGATAGGTGGGAAGTAGGAAACTTCTCATTTCTATTGACTAATTAATTTGTGCAGCTTTGGCATTTGCAATAATCTCCATGGATCTACAACGTATTTTGAATAATAAACAAGTTGAACGATTTTGTTATTGAAATAGGGAAGGTGTTCTCATTTATATTTGTGGAGTCCCACCCTGATGTAATTAGCCTCTCAGAGCAGTACATTAGGAAGCTACAACTAAACCTTGAATCCAGCAACATGTACAAACCAAATATGTGATATTGGAAACAAATTTTACACAGTGCTACGAAAGAGTGTGTGGATGCTTTATCTGGTGCTCAATGCTCCGCAACAACTTCTCCAGAGTGTACTGCTTCAAATACAGGACTTATCTACCATGGTCTACACAAAGTAACAATAATAGAAGGATTTAAACAGAATATGATGCCATAAGGCAGGAACTAGGGGCCATAACTTCGAAACAGATGCACTCAGGGAAATGCACAACGAATATGTGGATGTTGTTTAGGGAACAATTGCATGAGGTTCTGGATAGGTTTCTCCCATTGAGGCAGGGAAAGGATTCATGGATGACAATAGATGTGGAATGTCTAGTGAAGGGAAAGAAAGAGCTAACTTAAGATTTAGGAAGAAAGGATCAGACAGGGCCATGCAGAATTATGAGGTAACCAGGAAAAAACTTAAGGAGGGATTTAGAGAACTAGAATGGGACATGGTGAGTAGGAATAAGGAAAAACGCAAGGCATTCTACGTATATGTGAAGAACAAGAGGATGATTGGCGTGAGGGTAGGATTGATCAGGGGTAGTAGTGGAAACGTGTGCCTGGAGTCAAAGGAGGTAGGAGAGGTCCGTAATGAATACTTTGCATCAGTATTCACCAGTGAGAGGGGCCTTGATCAATGTGAGGGCAGCATAGAACAGGCTAATATGCTGAAACATGTCAACATGAGGATGTGCTGGAACTTTTGAAAAACATTAGAACTGATAAGCCCGCACAGCCTGGCAGGATCTACCCCAGGTTACTACGAGAAGTTAGAGACTGGGCACAGGAGTAATGGCAGAAGATTGCAGGGTGGCAAATGTTGTTCCTTTGTTCAAGAACGGTAATAGGATAATCCTAGGAATTATAGATCAATCTTACTTCAGTGGTGTGTAAGCTATTGAAGAAGATTCTTAGAGACAGGATTTATGAGCATTTGGAGAAACTACTTACCACCTCACCAGCCTCCGGGATCAACATATAATTTTCTGTAACTTCTGCCACCTCCAACTGGATCCCAGCACTAAGCACGTGTTTCCCTCCTGCCCCCTCTGCTTTCCGCAGGGATTGCTCCCTACGCGACTCCTTTGTTCATTCGTCCCTCCCATCTCTCCCCACCGATCTCCCTCCTGGCACTTATCCGTGTAAGCGGAACAAGTGCTACACATGCCCTTACACTTCCTCCCTTACCACCATTCAGGGCCCCAGACAGTCCTTCCAGGTGAGGCGACACTTCACCTGTGAGTCGGCTGGGGTGATATACTGCGTCCGGTGCTCCCGACGTGACCTTCTATATATTGGCGAGACCCGACGCAGACTGGGAGATTGTTTCGTGAACACCTACGTTCTGTCCGCAACAGAAAGCAGGATCTCCCAGTGGCTACACATTTTAATTCCACGTTCCATTCCCATTCTGATATGTCTGTCCATGGCCTCCTCTACTGTAAAGATGAAGCCACACTCAGGTTGGAGGAACAACACCTTACATTCTGTCTGGGTAGCCTCCAACCTGATGGCATGAACATTGACTTCTCTGACTTCCGCTAATGCCCCACCTCCCCCTCCTACCCCATCCGTTATTTATTTATATACACACATTCTTTTTCTCTCTCTCTTTTTTCTCCCTCTGTCCCTCTGACTATACCCCTTGCCCATCCTCTGGGTTTTCCCCCCCTCCCCCTTTTCTTTCTCCCTGGGCCTCCTGTCCCATGATCTTCTCATATCCCTTTTGCCAATCAACTGTCCAGCTCTTGGCTCCATCCCTCCCCCTCCTGTCTTCTATCATTTTGGATCTCCCCCTCCCCCTCCCACTTTCAAATCTCTTACTATCTCTTCTTACAGTTAGTCCTGATGAAGGGTCTCGGCCCGAAACATCGACTGTACCTCTTCCTAGAGATGCTGCCCGGCCTGCTGCATTCACCAGCAACTTTTATGTGTGTTAGAGAAGTATAGACTGATTAGGGATAGTCAGCATGGCTTTATGAGAGACAGGTTGTGCTTCCCAAGCCTGACTGACTTCTTCGAGGAAGTAACAAAACAAATTGATGAAGATAGACCAGTGGGTGTGGTGTATATGAATTTTAGTAAGGTGAAGGACAAGGCTCCCCATTGTAGGCTCATTCAGAAAGTCAAGAGGGATGGGATACAGGGAAACTTGCCTGCATGGATTCAGAATTGGCTTGCCCACTGAAGACAGTAAATGGGGTGTTATTCTTCCAGGAGGTCAGTGACCAGCGGTGGTCTCCAAGGACCTGTTCTGTGACCCTGCTTTTTGTGCTTTTTTTATAAATGACGGGTGAGAAAGCGTAAGAGTGGTTAATAAGTTTGCAGAGGTCCAATCAGTGTTGGGAGCAGAGCACTGCAAATTAAATTGAAGTATGGAAGGGGCAAGCGGGGCGGCCATTGTTGGGAGTAGGCCAGCGGTGAGAGTAGGGCATCAGGCTTTGACTCAAGAGGCTTCAATGAGAAGAGGCTGAGGCCAAAGAAACAGGTTAGAGGATTTGGTCTTGGTTGCCCATTGTACAGTGCAGGCAGGATGGCAGATATGGCAGAGGAATGCTCCTCCTGTAGGATGTGGGAATTCATGGAACCTGATAGTCTCCCTGATGACTACACCTGTGGGACGTGCAGCCAGCTCCAGCTCATGAAAGACCCGCAGCAAGGAGCTGGAGCTGGAGTTGGACGAACTTAGGGTCATCTGGGAGGCAGAGCAGTTGATAAATATGTCTTTTGAGTAAGAGTGCAGAATTTGGGGAGTAGATGGGTGAACACCGAGAGAGGTAAAGGGAGAAGGAAGTCAGTGCAGGGGCCCCCGAGGTCATTCCTCTCAGCAACAGGTATACCCGTTTGGATACCGCTGTGGGGGATGAGCTATCTGGGCAAAGCAGCAGCAACCAGACCAATAGCACTGTGGTGGTCACCTCTGAGCCTCAGAAGGGAAGGGTGAAGTCAGGTGGAGCAATAGTCATAGGGGACTCGATAATTAGAGGGAGAGAGAGGAGATTCTGTGACAGCAAAACAGTCACCAGGATAGTGCGTTGCCTCCCAGGTGCTAGGGTCCAGGATGTCTCTGAGCGGTTGCAGAATATTCTTGAAGGCAAGGGTGAGCAGTCAGAGGTCATGGTACATGTTGGTACCAATGATATGGGTAGGAGAGGCGTAGGGGTCCTGCACAGTAAGTTTAGGGAGTTAGGAAGGAGGCCGGAGAGCAGGACCTTTATGGCGGTAATCTCCGAGTCCCACCAGCTAGGGAAGATAGCACAGATTAATGAGTGGCTATGGAGATGGTGTGGGGCAGGGTTTCAAGTTCTTGGATCATTGGAACCTTTTCTGGGGAAGGGGTGACCTGTACAAGTGGGATAGGTTGCACCTGAACTGGAGGGGAAACAATATCCTGGGAGGGAGGTTTGCTAATGCTATTGGGGTAAACTAGATTTGCAGGGGGGTGGGAACTGAAGAGAAGAGGCAGAGTTTGGGGCAATTGGTGATGGCTTGTAGGGAGTTTATGAAGAAGGATAGGCAGATGATAGAGCAAAGAAGCACTCAGCCAGATGGTTTAAGATGTGCTTATTTCAATGCAAAGAATATCACGAGCAAGGCAGATGGACTTGGAGCGTGGATCAATATGTGGAACTATGATGTTGTGGCCATTACAGAGACTTGGATGACTCAGGGTCAGGATTAGCTACTGAGTGTGCCAGGTTTTAGATGATTCAAAAAGGATGGGTGCTGGGAAAGGTGGAGGCAAACGAGGTGGGAGAGGAGCTGCTAATCAGGGATAGTATCACAGCTGCATAAAAGGAGGAAGTCATGGAGAGATTGTCTACTGAGTCATTGTGGGTGGAAATCAGAAACAGGAAAGGGGCAGTAACTCTGTTGTTTTTATAATCCCCCCTAGTAGTAACAGAGACATTGAGGAGCAGGTAGGGAGGCAGATTCTAGAACAATGCAATAATAATAGGGTTGTTGTGATGGGTGATTTTAACTTTCCTAATATTGAATGTTATCTCCTTAGAGCAAGGGGTTAGATGGGATGGAGTTTGTTAGGTGTGTTCAGGGAGGTTTCTTGACGCAATATGTAGATAAGCCAACCAGAGGAGAAGCTGTATTTGATCTGATATTGGGAAATGAACCTGGTCAGGTGTCAGATCTCTCGGTGAGAGAGCATTTTGGAGGTAGTGATCACAACTCCTTTACCATAGTGCTGGAGAGGGATAGGAGCAGACAATTTGGGAAAACATTTAATTGGGGTAGGGGGAAATATGGTGGTATTAGGCAGGAACTTGGGATCATAAATTGGGAGCAGATGTTCTCAGGGAAATGCATGACAGAAATAGGGAATATTTGCATGGCATTCTGCATAGTTATCTTCCATTGAGGCAGGGAAAGGATGGTAGAGTAAAAGAACCACGGTGTACAAAGGATGTAGAAAATCTAGTTTAGAAAAAAAGAAAATTACGGAAGGTTCAAGAAACTAGGTAATATTGGAGTTCGAGAAAATTACAAGAGTGTCAGGATGGAGTTTAAGAATGGAATTAGGAGATCCAGAAAGGGCCATGAAAAGACCTTGGTGAGCAGGATTAAGCAAACCCCCAAGGCATTCTACAAGTATGTGAAGAGCAAGAGGATGAGCCATGTGAGAATAGAACCAATCAGGACTGAGAGTGGAAATAAGTGCGTGAAGCTGGAGGAGGTAACGGAGGTACTTAATGAATACTTTGCTTCAGTATTCATCAAGGAAAAGGACCTTGGCAATTGTGGGCATAACTTAAAGTGGACTGAAACACTTGAGTGTATAGAAATTAAGAAAGAGGATGTGCTAGAGCTTTTGAAAGATATTAATTTAGATAAGTCACCAGGACCGTATGAGATATACCCCAGGATACTGTGGGAAGTGAGGGAGGAGTTTGCTGAGCCCCTGGTGATGATCTTTGCATCATCCATAGGAACAGGAGAAGTACCAGAGGAGAAGAAGGTTGCAAACGTTGTTCCTTTGTTCAAAAAAGGGAGTAAAGATAACCCAGAAAATTATAGACCAGTAAGTCTTACTTCAGTGGTGGTCAAGTTGTAGGAGAAGATCTTGTGAGGCAGGATTTATGAACATTTGGAGAGACATAATCCAATTAGGGATAGTCAGCATGGCTTTGTCAAGAGTAGGTCATCCTTATGAACCTGATTGAATTCTTTGAGGATGTAACAAAACACGTTGATGAAGGTAGAACAGTGGATGTAGTGTATATGGATTTCAGTAAGGCATTTGATGAGGTTCCCCATACCAGGCTCATTCAGCAAGTAAAGAGGCATGGGATCCAAGGAGACCTTGCTTTGTGGATCCAGAACTGACTTGACCACAGAAGGCAAAAGGTGGTTGTTAATGGTTTGTATTCTGAATAGAGGACGGTGACCAGTGGTGTTCCACAGGGATTTGTTCTGGGACCCCTCCTCTTTGTGATTTTTATAAATGACCTGGATGAGAAAGTAGAAGGGTGGGTTAGTAAGTTTGCTGATGATACAAAAGTTGGGAGTGTTGTGGATAGTCTGGAGGGTTGTCAGAGGTTATAGCGAGACATCAATAGGATACAGAACTGGGCAGAGAAGTGGCAGATAGAGTTCAACCCAGATAAGTGTGAAGTGATTCATTTCAGTAGATCAAATTTGAAGACAAAATATAATATTAATGGTAAGGCTCTTGGCAGTGTGGAGGATTAGCTAGATCTTGGGGTCCGTGTCCATAGGACACTCAAAGCTGCTGTGCAGGTTGACAGTGTTAAGAAGTGTATGGTGAGTTGGCCTTCATCAACTGTGGGATTGAGTTCAAGAGCCATGAGGTAACTTTACAGCTGTAGATTAGATCAGATTAGATTATGAGGACACGCAGTCCTCTTTCATTGTCATTTAGTAATGCATGCATTAAGAAATGATACAATATTCCTCCGGTGTGATATCACAAAAACACAGGACAGACCAAGACTGAAAAACTAACAAAACCACATAATTATAACAACACACATCAGAATTGCTGGTAAACGCAGCAGGCCAGGCAGCATCTCTAGGAGGAGGTACAGTCGATGTTTCAGGCCGAGACCCTTCGTCAGGACTAACGAAAGTCCTGACGAAGGGTCTTGGCCTGAAACGTCGACTGTACCTCCTCCTAGAGATGCTGCCTGGCCTGCTGCGTTTACCAGCAATTTTGATGTGTGTTGCTTGAATTTCCAACATCTGCAGAATTCCTGTTGTTCACATAATTATAACGTATAGTTACAACAGTGCAACAATATCATAACTTGATGAAGAACAGTCCATGGCACAGTAAAAAAAGTTCAAAATTTCTCGCAAGTCCCACATCTCACACAGACGGGAGAAGGAAGAAAACTCTCCCTGCCATGCCCGACCATAGTCCGACTCTGAGTCGTCCGAAAATTTCGAGCTCTGATCAGCCCTCCGACACTGAGTACCGAGCACCATCTCTGTCCGAACGCTCGGTACTCAGCCTCGGTCGCCAGCAGCAGGCAAAGCCGAGGATTTTGGGGCGTACCCTCCAGAGATTCTCGATCGCTCAGTAACAACAGTAACAAACCAGGCATTTCAGAAATTTCTCCAGATGTTTCTTTGCTTCTCACGTCTGCCTTCATCAAATCAGAATTGTCCACGGCCCCTATTTAACAGATACCATATCATTTCACTGGAGAGCTGCGCGCACTGCGTCGTGCTGCCATCTTCTCCTCCCGCCCTTCAAGACCTTAGTTAAACCCCACTTGGAGTAATGGGTTCAGTTCTTGTCACCTCATTACAGGAAGGATATGGATGCTATAGAGAGAGTGCAGAGGAAATATACAAGGATGTTGCCTGGATTGGGGAGCATGCCTTATGAGAATAGGTGAGTGAACTTGGCCTTTTCTCCTTGGAGCGATGGAGGATGAGAGGGGACCTGATAGAGGTGTATAAGGTGATGCAAGGCTTTTTCCCAGGGCTCAAATGGCTAACACAAGGGAGCATAGTGAGCATAGTTTTAAGTTGCTTGGAAGTAGGTACAAGGGGGATGTCAGAAGTAAGTTTTTCACACAGAGTGGTGGGTGCATAGAATGCACTGCTAGTGAAGATGGTAGAGGCAGATACAATAGGGTCTTTTAAGAGACTCTTAGATAGGTACATGGAGCTGAGAAAAATATAGGGCTATGTGGTAGAGAAGTTCTAGGCAGCTAATAGAATAGGTTACATGGTCAGCACAACATTGTGGGATGAAGGGCCTGTAATGTGCTGTAGATTTTCTATGTTTCTATGATACCAAGGTGTGTGGGGCTGTGGACAGTGTAGCAGATTATCATAGGTTACAGTGGGACAATGATAGGATGCAGAGCTGGGCTGAGAAGTGCCAGATAGAGTTCAACCCAGAAAACTGTGAAGTGATTCACTTTGGAAGGTTGAATTCAAAGGCAGATAAAGGGCTAAGGGCAGTATTCTTAGCAGTGTGGAGGAACAGTTGGATCGTGATGTCCACATCCATAGATACCTTGAAGTTGGCGCACAAGTTGATAGGGTTGTTAAGAAAACGTATGGAGTGTTAGCCTTCAATTGTTGGGGTACTGAGTCCAAGAGCCTTGAGATAATGTTGCAGCTCCGTAAAAACACTGGTTAGACAACATGGAGTAAGTATTGTGTTCAGTTCTGGTCACCTCATTATAGGAAGGATGTGGAAGCTTTAGAAAGGGTGCAGAGGAGATATACCATGATGCTACCTAGATTGAAGAGCATGTCTTATTAGGAAAGCTAGGGCTTTACTCTTTGGAGCGAAGGAGGATGAGAGGTGACTTGATAGAGGTGCATAAGATGAAAAGAGGAATTGATAGAGTGGACAATCAATGACCTTGTCCCAGGGCAGATATGGTTAATACTAAAGGGCATAGTTTAATAGTGATTGGAGGAAAGTACAGGGGTGATATCAGAGGTTTGTTTTCTTTACATAGAGATTGGTGGGTGATTGGAACCACCAGCATGATGGTAAAGGCAGATACAGAACAGATATTTATAAGATCCTTAGGCACATGGCTGAAAGAAATATGGTGGGTTATATAGGGGGGAGGGAAGAGTTAAATTTATCTTGGAGTAGGTTAAAAAGGCTCAACATCTCAAGCTGTACTGTGCAGTACTGTTCTGTGTTCCGTGAATCTTTGACTCAGCTCTGTGTAGTGTTTACAGATCAGACCTGATGACGAACCATGGGGTGAACTTATTCATGTAGAGGTTTTGTACATTTAAAAGATTACTTGAAGTTTCCCCATGCTAAGCACGGCCGTAGTATTAGAAACATCACTTAGAAACTCCAAAGATCAAATAATAACAGTTATGAATAACATCTTCTCGTGCTTCCAGCCGGGTACAAGGATCAATTTTAACAGATGTTTCATTGACAAACTCTGCCATCTTCATCGGGGATAATAAAAATGTCAACTGAGCCACCATTTCTTTCTGTTATTTTCCTCCTTGCGTGAGAGTCAAAATAGCCTCAGACTACAATATGTTCCGTAGAGTTTGGAAAATCACAGATATGAATGTCTTCCTACATACACTGCAGTAATGCGTGCATTATTTACAATGCACAGTAAATTCCTTGTCAATTCTTGGCAATTGAATACTTAAACCTTCTAAAAACTAATGCAATTCCCGTATCAGAATAACATATAATAGGTGTCATAGCAGACATAAAATTTCCTAATACATGTCTGCTAATAGATGAGTATTGAAGTAGTGTGGTGTCTAAATTAAGCTGGTTACATCAAGGATGAGGTATATAATGGTCCATTTTATTGAAAGAGAAATTGCCTTCACATATTGGAAAGAGAACTCATCAGCAAAAGGAGATTCGATATATTGGAAGCAATCATGCAGGAAGATAATGTAATTTCCAAAACCAACTGTAACCTAGGAGGTTTATCAAAGGTGCCATCAAAATTGTCTTGCTTTCTGGAAATGCTCTGTGACATCCAATGGAATTGGGTTTGACTTATGTCAACATCCGATTTCAGATTGCGAGCGAAATTGCAGTGATGCTGTAGTTGAACTGCCTGATGCCCAATTGAGGTGCATTTTCAGCTTCTTTTTGTTGGTTAGAAGCATCCGGTGCTGGTAATAATCACAATAACAACCATTCTGAGCGCTGCCAGGTACCTGCTTTGTGGCCGCAGTACTGCTTCAAGGAGGTGTGCAATTGCATACTGTTTAAGGTTTTTGACTTGCTTGCAACAGTTTAGTAAAAGCAGCTAACAGTCTATAAACAGTATAGGTGTTACTATATTTGAAGGCTTCAGCACCTCTTTCATTCCATGATCCCGTTAAAGATATTCATTTATTTCAAGTGTGATTGCACTGGTCAATTAGATTGAGCAATGTTACAGTCAATACTGGTTTCTCTCCCTAGCCAACATCCCCAGCATCGAGGACTTGGGTATATTTAGTTGTTATGGAGATTACATTATTCACATGTCTGACACTAACCCCACCTAATATACATAATTCTAACCTCTGTCACAGGAAAATGTTATCAAATGGACAGAAGAAAAGATTAAAGAATGAGCTCAAAGCTTTCTTCAGAAATACAACGGATTTTGCCTCACAATTCCAGCAATTCTAGTTTTCTTTTCAATTTCCAGCATCTTCAGTATTTTGCTTCTTCTTATCAATGTAAAAGGTCAATGCCTGCAGCAGAGTTGCATTAAAAGCAGAGACATTCAAGTTTTACTGATTTAAAGGGACACTTCAGACAAATGCATATTTTATCTACAGTATGTGTAAATACACATACAAATGCCCTGAATGATTATGGGTGGAGTGGGAACTGTGTGTCTGCTGCCCCCTACTGGAGATACATGCTTATGCAGATCCTTTCTCCGTCATGCCAAAGATTTATTGTTCCAAATCTCTCACATGCCTCTACTACATTTTCTAACTGGACTAATACGATTCAAATCGTAGATTTTCTTGCATATCTTAGAGATGCTTGTCCGGCAAAAGAGTATTGTTGAGTTGATAGATATTTTTTCTTCAGTATAAGCAATTATTTAACTCTTTCCATAATGTGTTCCCAAGCCTGCTCCTGATTAAAATGATGAATCACATTACAATTCCTCTTCATAGCCACTTCCCCAATTTCTTTCAAAGGTGGTTCTTGTGACTCCTGATCAAATTCATTTTATATTGCATGTTACCTTCTTTTGAACTGTAATTCTTTTACTGTTAATTCATCTTGTACAATTGCATTGGGAAATGGCTACTTGATTTTGAATAGGTGCTGATCCTTTTGGTGTTATAACAATTCTTTATTGTAAATGCTGGTGGGTTGAAGCTGGTTCTACCAGTTCCAGCTTATACAAAATCAAATTCAGTAGAGCTCTATAAGACAACAATACTATTTATTTTTTATTTAAATCCCAGGAACAGGCCCTTCTGGCCCAATTACACCCATGTGACCAATTAAACTACTAATCCGCGCATCTTTGGAATGTGGGGGGATACCGGAGCACCCAGAGGAAACCCACATGGTCACAGGGAGAATGTAGAAATTCCTTACAGACATTGGCAGAATTCAACCCGGTCACTAACATGGTAATAACTGCTATGTTACCGTGCTGCCCAATGTTAAGTCACCCACATTCCCACCGCCTTTTATGAAAAAACAGACAATAATCTAGGTTGATCCTTTTTGGAATATTCCCACTGATAATGAATTTTCCCAAAGTGCAGACTATACTAAGGCCCAGATTTACTTTTATAGTTAATAGAAATAAAGCAGTGATCCTGACTGCAACCACACTATTGAATGGCCTAGGAGTGAGAGGGACCTTCGATATGTAGAAAATTAGTTTCTTATAATAATGTGGTACTACAGTTTTGCTTAAGTCCTATAAAATGGAGAATTCTCTTTCTTTTACTATTTCCCTTTAAATAATCTATTTTATTCCTATACTCCTTCTCCACCCCCACACCTCCTTACCCTCAATTTCATTTTTTTGCTTCTTTAATCTTAATTTCCACTCATTACTTCTCCAGGCACTGGAGCTGAGATCTGGAATCTACCACTTCAGGAGAGGGGAAAGATGACAGTCAAAGAAACATCAGATAACCATACCATCATTTTCAGAGAAAGGTTCTTGACTCATGAGTAACTGGTATGAAAGACAAAGCGAAAGAGGTAGAGTAACTGCACCAGGTGTCAAAAATAAAATAGTTTTAGGATGAGGCAGCCTGTTAGTTGAACTCAGTTGAAGTGTAACCTTGACTGCTGTTCAAAGACCATGTTATAGTCTGACAGATGGGTTCTTCATACTTAAATGCCTTTAAGAAATACAGGTCCCAAGACAGAAACAGGGAAAGACGGAGGTGAGGGATGAAGAAGAAGGACCATTTAAAGCCCAAATATTAATTGCTTACTATTTTTCTCAAAGACTAATTTATGAATATCAACAACATTTAAGAATGTTACAAAAGAATGAAAGCATTCAGATACAGGAGGGAAATGATAGAATATTATTAAAAATAATCAGGTCACCCACAAATACAATTTCCAACTCTTCATTACATTGGAGTTTTTAAGCCACAAATCAGTAAAGATGGCTATTTGCCTCTTTTGAATGTGAATTATGAACACTTGAATTCTAAAAGAAGAGAAGTTAGTTTAACAAGCAAAATAGCTTAGAGAACGTCAGAAAAAAAACCTTGATAGAGGTTCTAAAAACCTTTTCAGAATAATGCGTGGAGATCTCATTGAAACCTACCGAATATTGAAAGGTCTGTATAGGGTGGATATGGAGAGGATCTAGAGGGCACAGCCTCAAAATTGAGGAGTGACCCTTTAAACAGAGAGTAGTAAATCTGTGAAATGCTCTGCCACAGACTGCGGTGGAGGCCAAGTCCGTGCATATATTTAAGGCGGAAGTTGATCATTTCCTGATCTTTCAGGGCATCAAAGGATATGGTGAGAAAGCAGGAGAATGGGGCTGAGTGGGATCCAGGATCAACCATGATGGAATGTCAGAGCAGATTTCATGCTCTTATGTCTCATGGTTTTATGGATTATTGATATTAGATTAGATTGGATTGGATTAGATTATGAGGACACGCAGTCCTCTTTTATTGTCATTTAGTAATGCATGCATTAAGAAATGATACAATATTCCTCTCGTGTGATATCACAGAAACACAGGACAGACCAAGACTGAAAAATTAACAAAACCACATAATTATAACATATAGTTACAACAGTGCAACAGTACCATAACTTGATGAAGAACAGTCCATGGCACAGTAAAAAAAGTTCAAAGTCTCTCGAAAGACCCACATCTCACACAGGTGGGAGAAGGAAGAAAACTCTCCCTGCCATGCCCGACCATAGTCCGACTCTCAGTCGTCCGAAAACTTCGAGCTCTGATCAGCCCTCCGACACCGTGTACCAAGCACCATCTCTATCCAAACACTTCGACCTCAGCCTCGGTCGCTATTAGCAGGCAAAGCCGGGGATTTTGGGGCCTTCCCTCCAGAGATTCCCGATCACACGGTAGCAACAGCCGCGAACCAGGCATTTCAGAAATTTCTCCAGATGTTCCTCTGCTTCTCAAGTCTGTCTTCATCAAATCAGAATTGTCCACGGCCCCATCTAACAGATACGATATCATTTCACCGGAGAGCTGCGGGTACTGTGTTGCGCTGCCTTCTTCTCCTCCCGCCTTAGGGACTTATTCAAACCTTTTTATGGCAAACAACTATATAGAGGAAGTCAATGTATGCTCTCTAAGTAAAATGATATTTAGATTAATGTAATACCTATTTACTTCAAAATATCTCACGAAGGTTTCACACAATCATTGTCCTTATGTAAATAATCTTTTTAATAGGGCTTCAATCTAGTACTGCAGTGTTAGCAACAACTGAAGAGACAATTAATGCTGCAATATATGCTAGGCAAATTAGTTAAAATATATTGCAGATTAAGTTAAATGTTTGTATTGGTGTCTGACAAATGTTGTAAAACAATTAAAATGAGTGGACAAAGCAAACCCATGCTGAATGGAACTTAGTTCAGCCTGCCTCTGTTGGGGGCAGTATCCTTAAATGTGTTGAGTCAGTGAGATTATTTTATGCAATTTATTTCTAATGGTAAGATGGAGATATAAATGAGAATCCAAATTGCCTTTAGATCAATTGAAGTACAAATAGTTGAGGTCAGAGCCGGAATCTTTTATTATACATTGCAGCCCATTGAAGGAAATGATTTCTGGCCCTGCTTTTTCCTGGAGGAAGGGTATTCTTGATCTTTATTAATTACATCAGCAGGACCAGCTAAATCTCCAGAAGAATGATGTAATGGACTAAGCAGGGGCATTAAAGTTTTCCTTTATGGTTCTGAAGATCTTTTGTCAAAGTTATAGTGCAAAAGTAGGAAAACAAGCAGTTCTTGGGCTATTTTTTTAAGTTTACTTTTTATGTTGTCTCTAGGTCAGAAGTATATGAGGAATGTTTCTACAGACCTGATGTTAACTAGGAACACAGAAGTAAATTTAATCAAAGTTTTAAGCTGAGTAAGATGTATTTTTAAAGTAAACTGCAGTTTAAAAAACCAATATTTATTAATACATTTCTACTAGAGCTAATTTTTAAAATGCATTACATGTAATATAAGATAAACAAAAGCAAAGAAAAGCCTAAAAAACGATTTGTTGAAAGGGGTTGTCCAAAAACTTGAAGTTGCTTGTATGCTTATTTTTTTTCTATTTAGCTCTCTGGTCATTAAAGGCAATTCGCTCCAGGCTAAGTACTAAATGACATTTCCAGTCTTGTCTGAGGTACGTATATAAACTCCATATACATACAGAGCAAAGTAATTGGGACTGTAGATCACTTCTGGATTCTCCATCATTTTTTTCATTTAACAAATGTGCTGGTAGTATATATGAGGGGTGATTGATAAATTCATGGCCTAAGGTAGAAGGAGTCAATTTTAGAAAACCTAGCACATTTATTTTGCAACATAGTCCCCTCCTACATTTACACACTTAGTCCAGCGGTCGTGGAGCATACGGATCCCTTCTTTGTAGAAGTGGTCCACAGCAGGGCTGATTTATAAGTTTGTGGCCTAAGGTAGAAGGAGATGAGTTACTAACTTCAAACTTTCTGTATAATCACTCAAAGAGTTGAACTGCACAAGTATGTAATGAGAGCGTCTTGGACCTCCATAGCAAGGGTGATTGATAAGTTCGTGGCCTAAGGTAGAAGGAGATGAGTTATACAACTTTCATTAAATGCACGTGCAGTTCAACTCTGAGTGAAAATGCAGAAAGTTTGAAGTTAATAACTCAGCTCCTTCTACCTTAGGCCACGAACTTATCAATCACTTGTAGACCACTTACTGGAGATCCAAGACACCGACTTCTACAAAGAAGGGATCCGTATGCTCCACGACTGCTGGACTAAGTGTGTAAATATGGGAAAAATAAATGTGCTAGGTTTTCTAAAATTGACTCCATCTTCCTCAGGTCATGAATTTATCAATCACCCGTCGTATAATCAACTTGTAAATTGGAAAGGTAAGGAGTTATGGATGTAGCTGAGGGGGGAGGTGGAAATTAAATTTTCTGAAGATCTGGCACCATATACAAAATATCTACAGACTTTAATTAGTACACTATTGTTGCAAAAGCACAGAGATAACAAGCATAAACATCTCAGGAAAATACAGGGGAAAAATGCTTTGTGTAATTTGAAAACAATTCAGCATGATAAATTGAATATTAATTTCATGGAAAAATTAAATTCTGTCTTGACTGGTGATTGTTCTGAAATCTGAGAATCCTGCTTTTAAAATTATAGGTGATATTTTAGATCTAGAGAGCCACAGCTGGATCCTGTAATGAAATTCTCCCCCAGCTCAATTCACGTGCAACTTTGATAGTTGGGACAGATGTTGCCCAGAATAACTAATGCCAAGATTAAGGAAGGTATATTTGTTGGTCCACAAATCAAACAGGTCATCAATGACAGGCAATTCAAAGAACTTCTAGTGGGACCAGAGAAAATCACATGGAAAGCATTCAAGCGTGTTGTCGAAAATTTTTATGGCAACAACAGAACGCCAAACTGTATGCAGCTGGTGGACAACATGCTTCAAGAATACAAAACCATAAAGTGTAACATGTCACTAAAGATTCATTTTCTGCATTCCCATTTACACTTCTTCCTTGGAAATCCTGGCGCTGTCAGTGACGAACATGGTGAATGGTTTCACCAGGACATTGCGGTCATGGAGAAACAGAATCAGGGCAACTGGAATCCATCAGTGCTGGTTGATTATTGTTGGACACTTAACTGAGAAGCCTCAGATATTGAATGCAAATGAAAGTCATCAACAAAACATTTTTGGCTTAATTAAACTCTTGCAAAGCGTCGGCACTGTTATGGAATTAAATGCACTATCATTTCTTGTTTCTCCAAATTCCTACATGATACAAGTAGTCTGAAATTATATGTGTGTTCAGCTTCAAGCAGTCCCTCATAAACAAAAAAAATTCTGAGGAAGCAACATTTTCAAAAAAAATTGTTCTCCAGTGTTATTGACAAATAATAAATGTAATATGAAATAGCTAAATCATAAAAGTAAGAATAATAATATGAAACATTTCTGCAACTCTGGAAGTCATGAGAGCGATCTGGTAAAGCTAAATCTTGACAATCACTATCATCTATCTTATGGTAGTTCTGTAATTGATGAAATCAATACCTTTATATGATCTATCAATCAATCATTCTTACTTCTGCTCCTCTAAATCTTTCTCACTACATCTATAAATCTCTACATCTATTGCTGTCTCTCTGCTTCTATCTCTATTTCTCTATATCTATCTTTTTCTACATTTATCACTCTCTACATCTATCTCACTATATCTATCTACAATATTTCCATCTCTATCTCTCTACATTTCTTTCTTTCTCGTTCTCACTCTAACTCCAACAGAGGGTACAGATTTACAACATCTCCAGAGTGTCATCCTCCATCAGGGATCTGCTGCACGCAACCTCTTGCCTGTCTCCTCCCCTTGCCTTTTGCATTGTCTTATGAATGGCAAGAAAGCAGACACGCCAGTGAAGGTCAGGAATCCTTTTGATGGAGGGAGGTCACTGGGTGAGTCAGATGTATAAAGAATGGGAAAAATGGCTGGGAGAGATTAAGTGGGAAAGTGATGAACTGTTTGGATAATGATGGCCAAATGCTGCTGATATTTGCATTGATATGATGAAGAATGCTCGGAAAGACAAGGTGGAAGTGGAGTTTGATTGCAGGTGGCTTATTCAGCATTCGTGACCAAGTTTGGTTATTACAGTAAACTGCTTCCTTGCATTATAGCTGTAGCTGTGACTTGGTGGAGTTGTGCTCACACTCAGCTCCTTCCTGCCTCAGAAAAGCATTATGAATTCTCTTGACCCTTGTCTAACAGATTAACGTTAGGAGAATGGCTACCAGAGTAGAAGTAACTGTGTGATTATTTTCCAGATATTTTGAAGCCATGACTAATGGTGTTTGTCAGGGAATCAGATGTTGTCCTACAGTTGATTCAAGGATGACATCTGTCTTCCCTGTTGTCCAACAGCAAAGCATATATTTTCTAACTTAAATAAAGACAGAAAGCTTTCACACAAATCTGTTTCAATGCTTGTCCCTTCTGTATTTGTGGGTTCTTTTCCAGGGCTACCACTTCAGGCAAATAACCATAAATATCTCACATGCCTACATAAGACAGCTTAACTTCATATTCATCAACATTCTGTCTCAGGAGGTCTGAAGAAGAGAACTAAAATAACAAATTTTTCCCTCCTACAGCACAGGATACAGACCACACAAGTTACAACGTCGTGTGTCCCACAGCAGTATTTCCTCAGTTAGAGTTCTGTAATTTTTGCTGGTGCCTCTTCCTCCATCTGGTCCACTGAGCACTTTGGTTTAAAAGACAGGGAGGGGAGGTAATGAATATATTTACAATGATTTTCCAAATTTTCCTAAACTTTGGAAAGGTGATGGCTCCCAGGGAATGTAACACTATTAGCCAAGAAAGGATGGAAAAAATACAGAAATATCAACCAGTTAACTTGGAAATGGTTGAATTCATCTTTAACAATGAGGTAAGAAGGTACAAAATAGTGTCAAGTGTGAAAATAGTGGCAGTGTCAAGATAGTGTTATAAATGTAATATTTTGTTTGACTGATCTAATTATTTTGAAGATATGGCAAACAGCATCATAGGTGAAAATAAGTAGCCGTGGAATTTAGATTTTCCTGAAGCATTTGGTAAGAACTCATAAAAGACTGAAATGTAAAATGAGCATTCACTGGTTTAGGAGCAATAATTATTTATGCAATTTGTTAATGATACAAAGCTAAACTAGAATGCGAGTCATCAGGAGGCTGCAAAGTCATATAGGCAAGTCAACTATTCAGGGAAGAAACAGGTAAAGGGTAGTTTGGGGGGAGGGTGCAGTTGGGGAGCTGAGGAATAGTGAGTCAGGTATAAGGTTATTCACTTCAGAAGAAGGAAAGAGAAAACCTGAAATATTTTCCTGAAAGTAGTAAGTCTTGGCAGAGAGCTTGATTTCCTGATTTGTGTCACACCCAAATTACCATACAAACAGCTAAGAAACTTAATGATATACTGACATTTTTTGAAAGTAAGTTGGAGTGCAAGAAAGGCAAAGTCTTGCTGTGATGGTATAGAGCTTCAGTAAGACCATAGCTGGCTAGTGAGTGCCAAGTTGTCTTCATAACTATAAGGGCTACACTGGTCTCACGGGGAATAGAGAAAAACTCCACCAGATTGATTCGTAGGGTGAGATGAGGTCTCTGATCTATCAATAGACTCGCCTGTACTTACTAGAATTTAGACAAACAAACGGTGAGTTTAACATTGGGAGAGAGAATGAAAATGTAGATGTTGGAACCTTGCTTCCACAGGCTAGAGAATCTGGAACTAAAGGCCACAGTCTCAGGTTAGGAAGTCTGTACTATCAGGACTGAGCTAAGGGATGTGGATATTCAGACATGGATAAATATTTTAGGTCATGCAGGAGTCAGACCTTATGGAAATTGTTGTGTTTGTTCTTAAACAAAGACAAACTTTACATGGATTTAAACTAACACATATTTATTCACAGGACACAACAGTCATGGTGGCTTCTAGCTCTATACTTTAGCACACCCTCCCAGTTCACCAATATCACTTCTAGTTCCTGGCGAAATTGCATACTAGGAGCTGAAGTTCTTCATTATACAATGTCCCCATAAACTTACAATAAATAATAAGTGCTTTCCAACAAAGATACTCACATTAACTTCAATTGAAATGAGCAAATACAGTCAATAAACTCAACTCTCAATCTGTCTCTGTGGTGGTTTAATAATTCTTTTGGGTCTGCTATTTGCGTCCACAAATGTATAGTTTTCATTTGCCATGTTCAGTCTCTGTTCTTGTTCTTGCTGTGTGGGCATTAGTCATTTCACATGCCTCAAAATGGAACCCTGGACTACATCCATGTGATTAGTGAGTCGTTTGGCACAAGTTGCAACTGATTCTGTTTCAACTCACAGAACTCCTTCTGTTGGCTGCGTATCATAGATAGCAGTTTCCTACTGGCTTGTGTGGAATGGTTGCTGTTGTTCTGACATTAGGTCTTGCGTGGTCTCCCTATCTTCCTCTTTATTTTTCCTCCAGCTTTGACACAGCCTCAGAATAGAGGGGCACCCATTTAGAACTGAGGTGAAGAGGAATTTCTTTAACCATAGAGTGGTGAATCTGTAGAATGCTTTGCCAGAGGCAACTGCGGAGGCCAAATTTTTATGTATATTTAAGGCAGAGGTTGATAGATTCTTGGTTGATCAGGGCATGGAGGGATACGGGGAGAAGGCAGGAGATTGGGGCTGAGAGGAAAATTGGATCAGCCATGATGAAATTGCGGAGCTGGCGTGATGGGTCAAATGACAAATTCTGCTCCTATATCTGATGGTCTTATGAATTATGGAGACACTTTTGATTTCCATTCTTTAACTGAAAGTCGAAGACAGACAGACTTTGAACCAAAGTTGCATGATGTGGAAGCAAGACTGGTGACTTCTTCATCATGATCACTCTGTTCAGCACTGGCATCCTGGCTGTCATGCTGGTGTAACTGGTACAGATGTCTATGGAAAGTGGTGTTCTTGTGCTTCTCTTGTCTAACCTCTCTGGATCTCTCATGGATGCTGTTATGAGTTTCTCGAGTTACATTGGTTAAATATTTGAGCTCCTCAAAGACATCTGCATACTCTTTATTGCATATTACATGGTCTTTGTTGGTCTGTGAATCCACTGCAAATAATCTTTCCACCAGGTTGAGCCTTTTGCATGCAGTCAGACCTAATATTGTCTGTATTCGCTTTTCAACAATCTGTAGTTGTGTCTTTAGGTGTTGTCTCTTGTGTTTGACGGTCACTATACAACCAGCTTTTACTGGAATGTTCTCTCCAGTATAGCCTGTCACTTTTAACTTCACTGGGTAAAATCTTGTTCTTTACTTTGAGAGTGTTGAATTCATCCATACATAACAGCTTCACCTGGGCTCTAGTGTCAAGCTTGAATGGAATTCCTGTCTCATTCACAGTCACTGGAACAATCCATTCTGTCTTACCAGCACCAGCAATCTGCAGAGAATCTACAAAAACTTCCTCAATTTCCTCATCAACAGTGTGCGCCTTCCTCTTTCACAGCATGCACCATTGTTTCTGCTCTATGCAGCTTCTTAGCTTGTGCTCATGTGGTCTCTACTGCCCTACACATATTCACAGCCCTTTCTAGTATTAAATCCTTTTCATGGAACAGGCTTTTTCTAAGTCCATTAACTAGGATTCCACAAACTATTCTATCTTTAACTATTGAGTCTCTCAAATCTCCAAACTCATAGGACTTACAGTGTGTGAAGCTCAGCTAAGTATTGGTCACAGATAACACTTGTTTCTGTTTAGAGGAAAATTAGTTATATCTTTCAAACTTGACATTTTTACTTGGGACAAAATACTCCTCAAATTTTGACATCAGTATGTTACAATTTAAAACCTGTCTAATCAATTTGAAAGCTGTTGTAGATGCTCAAAGCATCTTCACCGTGTAGAAAGATAGACACTTTCCATTTTTCATCTGCCACTCCTGCTCTATTTGCTGCTAGGTATGTATTGAATCACTGCTTAAAGCATTTCCAGTAATGCGTTAAATTCCTGGTAAACTGCATAGGTGCGTGAGGACTTAGCTTATCCATTGAGGGGATTTTTAGCTCTCACCTCAATTCCTTGGTGTACTTTGAGGCAATGTGCTCTCTTGTTGGCAGCTTCTCTCTGTCAGTTCTAGTGTCTCTTTCTTAGCTGCTCACAGTATTCAATAATAATAAAAAAAAATTTAAATTTAAAAAGAATTAAAAAAATGTAGTTATACTTCGTTTTATACCTCATGCCAACTTCTGACACCATGTTATGTTTGTTCCTTAACAAAGACAAAGTTGCACGCGTTTAAACTGCCACTTATTTATTCACAGGACACTACAGTCATGGTGGCTTCCACCTCCACATTTCAGCATACCCTGCCAGTTCACCAGCATCACCCCTAGTTCCTGGTGAACCACAAACATTGCACACTGGCAGCTGAAGTTCTTTATTATGTACACATAATAACACAGAATTTGGACTGAATAGTAGAGTTCATGTCTCCAAAGCTTTCTCCTCATTTTCAATTATTGCTTTAGCCATTGGCACTCTAATTCCTTCAAGAATACAGTTAACGATCTGCCTTCAAGGGTCATTCCATATTAGAAAATTCCAGAAATCACCACTCTTTGGATTTAAAAAAATGTCTCATCATCTCAGTGTTAAATGGCTTACTTGTCGTCCTTATGACTGTGACTCCCGAGTCAGGATTTACCCACCATTGTATCATTATTCCTGTACCCAATCTGTTACTTTGTAAGCTTCAATGAGGTCCTGTCTTGTTCTTCTAAACTTTAGTGAGAATTAGCCCAATCATCCTCATCTTCCATCATACATCATTAGAACATTAGAAAGTTTTTGACAAGAGTAGGCCACTTGGCCCAACAAAGCTTGCCAAATTGTCTTTTATATAGTGCGTTGAAATAACTATTGAGTTTAGATTTGGAAGTCTCTAAGGTACTACTCTCAACTACTAGGAAGTTTGTTCCATGTGTCAACAACTTGCTGTGTAAAGAAATGCTTCCTGATGTTAGTCTGAAATCTCCCCTTAACCAATCTCCACCTATGGCCCCGCATGTCCCTGTTGCTGGATTAATTCTGAAGCAGCAGCTGGCAGCCACTTTACTCATACCCTTAATGATTTTGAACACTTCTATCATGTCTCCTCTCATTCTAGGTCTACTTAGGCTAAAAAAGATTTAATTCTTTCAATCTTTCTTCAGAGCTCATACCTGGCAGACCTGGAATGAGCCTGACTGGCCTCCTTTGGACTCTCTCTAGTGCCTTCACATCTCTCAAACAATATGGAGACCAAAATCATACACAGCCTCACAAGCAGATTATACAGGAGAACGTCTCTTGACTTGAATTCCACTGAGTGCATTATATAGCCTAACTTTCTATTAGCCTTCCTAATCACTTCCGTGCATTGCCTAGATGGTGATAGAGATGAGTCTACTGGGACAACCAAAACTGATCCCTGCAGAATCCCACTTGTAACATCTTCTAGGTGAAAAAGATCCTCTCACAATAATTCATTGTTTTCTGTTTTTGAGAAAATTTTGCGCCCATTTGCATACCTTACCCTGAATCCCTACCTCCTGTAATTTGATTATTAACCTTTTGTGGGGTACCTTGTCAAAAGCCTTCTGAAAGTCCAAGTAAGTTATATCAACCGCTCTATTGTTATCATAAATTTTAGATGCCTCTCCATAGAACTCCAGCATATCAGTAAAACATGATTTTCCCTTTCTGAACATATGCTGGCTTTCTGCTAACATGCCTATTCTTATCAACTGATTTTCCATCATATTATTTATTATGGTGTGAGCAGAATTATCTGCAGCTTAATGTGAAAAAGACTAAGGAGCTGGTGGTAGACCTGAGGAGAGCTAGGGTACCGGTGACCCCTGTTTCCATCCAGGGGGTCAGTCTGGACATGGTGGAGGATTACAAATACCTGGGGATACGAATTGACAATGAACTGGACTGGTCAAAGAACACTGAGGCTGCCTACAAGAAGGGTCAGAGCTGTCTCTATTTCCTGAGGAGATTGAGATCCTTTAACATCTGCCGGACGATGCTGAGGATGTTCTACGAGTCTGTGGTGGCCAGTGCAATCATGTTAACTGTTGTGTGCTGGGGCAGCAGGCTGAGGGTAGCAGACACCAACAGAATCAACAAACTCATTCGTAAGGCCAGTGATGTTGTGGGGATGGAACTGGACTCTCTCACGGTGGTGTCTGAAAAGAGGATGCTGTCCAAGTTGCATGCCATCTTGGACAATGTCTCCCATCCACTGCATAATGTACTGGCTGGGCACAGGAGTATATTCAGCCAGAGACTCATTCCACCGAGATGCAACACAGAGCGTCATAGGAAGTCATTCCTGCCTGTGGCCATCAAACTTTACAACTCCTCTCTTGGAGGGTCAGACACCCTGAGCCAATAGGTTGGTCCTGGACTTATTTCCTGGCATAATTTACATATTACGATTTAACTTTTTATGGTTTTATTACTATTTAATTATTTATGGTGCAACTGTAACGAAAACCAATTTCCCCCGGGATCAATAAGGTATGACTATGACTATTATTGTTTCCATTATCTTACCTACAACACATGTTAAGCTTACAGGTCTATAGTTACCAGGGTCAATACAGTCACCCTTCTTATATACTGGGACAATGTTAGCCCATTTTCAGTCCTTAGGGAATTCACCAGTCTTCAATGACTTTTGAAAAATACATGCTAGGGGTGTGTAGATATAATCACAATCCCGTTAAGTGCCCTTGGATATGTTGTCTGGCCCTGGAGATTTATTAACTTTCTGCCTCTTTGCCAGAAGCAGGAACTCACTTTCTAAGATCTCTAGGACACCCTTATTTTTCTCTACACTTACTGGCATATTGCTAGCATCTTTGCAGGTGAATACTTCAGCAAAATATGAGTTAGCAAAATATGCTATGTCCTTCGCTGCATAATTTACCACCCCACTATTACTCCTAATACAGTTAACTACCTCCTTGAATTTTCTTTTACTACTAAAGTATTGAAAAAATCTCTTGGGGCCAGTCTTAGCATTATCAGCAATATCCTTCTCAACCTGCCTTTTGGCAGTCTGAATTTCCCTCTTAACTATAGCTCTGATATTTTCATGTGCCCTATGGTTAGTATCATAACTATTTTTTTGTGTATTTCTTATATAGCTGTCTTCTCTTCAATATTTTTTATGTATATCATTATTCATCCATGTGGTTGATCGATTGTTTTATTTCTTTTTCCGACCTTGTGTATGAACATTTCCTGCACTGCATTTACTACCTCTTTCAATCAACTGCATTGATCCTCACCTGACTCAACATCAAGCAGTTCTTTCAAGTTTACCCTTTGCTGCATTTGCACAAACTTTGCCTTTGTGAAATTCAATTTAATGGCTTTGGATTTTACTGATATACTCTCCCTCCTCAAAAAAAACTTCAGCAGTAAAAAATGTTATGTTCTTAAAGGCTCAACAACTTCTGTACCCAAAATTCTATCTTGATTGTTACAGGGTATGAAATCTTGATCAGTCCTGCCATCGCATGAATCAGTCTGATGAATCCTCACTACACTCCATCCTTAGTATGAACATAAGGAGGACAAAACTGCACACAATATTCAAGGTGTAGCCTCACCATGGTCCTGTGCCCCTCTCAGTATGAGGGCCAACATTGGATTGGTCTTTGTAACCACCGACAGCACCTGCATGCTTAGCTTCATCAATTGTCATACAGGATTGATACATAAAATGAACAATGGAAGTGAGAAAATGCAGTAGGAACTCATCAGGCCAGGCAGCATCTATGGAAAAGAGTAAACAACTGTGAAATCGATATATGTGGCATCCCTGTTTTATGTGCAAATCACACCTCAGGTTATTTGACCTGTCTTCTGGTGCAAGACCCATCTGTCAGGAAATAGTATCTGATATCTCTGAGCCTCCTGCACTAAAGATTGAACAGTATTCCTCTACATGTATTGACATCAGCAACTGGCTCAGTGCTGTCTCTGCCCTATCAGCAGAAATTGAAGCATTATGTGCCACCTACAACCTCTGGTTTGAACTCCCACAATAGCAAAAAGCAAACACCAGAGCAAGTTGCCTAGGAGATCTGAAGTAAAGAGCACCAAATGGGACATCAATGTGTTTTTTTCTCCGATTTTAATGCTATATACTTGTTATTTTATTTGTGTGTTTCACAGTGCTTAATGCAGAATTTCAGAATCTCTGCCTGATGATGAGCCTGGGCCTGCTGGTGGCATGGGACGCAAGCTAGGAGTGACAACACACAGATAATGTATCTACCTGGACAATGCCTTTACCTCAGAGACAGGTTTTAATGCTGCTGGACTCAGGGTGCTTTGAAGAAACTTCTTTAACTCCTCGAGGCTGTCACAACCTCTACAGTCAGTTCAGAACTAGATTTATTACTGACGGGTGATGTGAAATTTGTTGTTTTACAGCAGTAATATTGTGCAAAGACATAAAATTGTTATTAATTACAAAATAAATAAATGGTGCAATAAAAGCATTAATGAGGTAGTGCTCATGGGAACGTGGACCATTCAGTTATCTGATGGTGGAGGGGAAGAAGCTGTTCTGAATCATTAGGCTCCTGTACCTCTTCCCTGATGGTAGTAATCGAATCAAATCAAGTTGCATTATCATTCAAACCATACATACAAACGTTTGTAGATACAGCTGAATGAGACAGCGTTCCTCTGGGGACAAGGAGATTGAGAAGGCCTGTAGTGATGGATACCACCTTCCTGAGTCACTGTCTCTTGAAGATGTCCTTCATGGTGGTGATGGATCTGGCTGAGTAGACTTTCCTCCGCAACCTCTTGCCATCCTGTGCATTGAAGCCTCCATACTAGTCTGTGATGCAACAGGCCAGAACGCTCTTCACTGTAAATCTGCAGAAATTTGTAAGAGTCTTTGGTGACATACTGAATCTCCTCGAAGTAGAACCACTCGCATGCTTTCTTCATGACTGACTCAATATATTGGGCCCAGGATAGAATCTGTGAGATTTAATCAGCCAGGAATTTAAGACTGCTTACACTTTCAACTGCAGACTCCTCAATGAGAACTAGCTTGCATTCTTCCAACTTCACCTTCCTGAAGTCCTTAATTAACTCCTTGGTCTTGCTGATGTTGAGTGTGAGGTTGTTGTTGCAACATCAGTCAACCACCACAAACCCCCCACCCCACCCCACCCCAATCTATCTCGCTCCTGCACACCTTCTCGTCACTGTGTGAGATCTTACCAACAACAGTTGTGTCATTGGTGAATGTAAACAGGGTGTTTGATCTGTGCTTAGCCGCACAGTCATGAGTGTGAGATGGAGTAGAGCAGTGGGCTGAGGTGCTCCTGTGTCAATTGTTTGTGAGAGAGCAATTGTTATTACCAATCTGCACTGACTGTGGTCTCCCGATAAAAAAAAGTCGAGGATCCTGTTGCATCAGTGTGTTGCTGCTGGGAACTGCACAGGTCATGTTTTAATGAAGAGATTAGGGTGAAAACCACCCTAACAATTTGAAAGATGTATTTTTCAATTTTGTGATTTATGAGATGCTGGAGTGACTTCTCTCATTGAATATATGTTCTAAGCTTAGCACTTGTTAGTTTCTATTTCGAGATCATTTGCCTTGAAATTGGATGGAATGGTGATCTTCTTTCAAAGCTACATGTCAAAATCTATCTTATCCTAGGTAAATCATATTATTTATTTATTTATTTATTAAAAATATTTTACCAAGATACAGCACTGAATAGGCCCTTCCAGCCCTTCGAGCCATGCCGCAAGCAATCCCCTAACTTAATCCTAGCCTAATCACAGGACAATTTACAATGACAAATTAACTTACCAACTGGTACGTCTTTGGACTGTGCGAGGAAACATGAGCTCTGGAGGAAACCCACGCAGTCACAGGGAGAACATACAAACTTCTTACAACACAGGCGGGAATTGAACCTGGGTTGTTTATACTGTAAAGCATTGTTCTAACCATAACACTACCGTAGTGGTTAGCAATTATCCAACTTCATCCAATTTCACTGGATGAAGTTGGATAATTGCAGAAGTGAAAAGGCGTGAACACATTGATGAGTCTGATTACGCCCCCAGCATCAGAAATACAGCAAATGATGACAATCATTGCACAATGCTTTATCCCCTTAAGGTATACAGTAAAATGACGATCTCTGTTCAGAAATGACTGTCATTGAACAGGATTGCACTATATTATTTAAGCACCATTTAAATAGTCACTCTCTTACCAGTAGGACACGTCCTAAGGCATCTTTACACCTCACAGGAAGATGCTCATACACATTTCAAAAATGCTCAAACTAACAAGTGTTTTTGGAGAAGGTAACTAATAAGAGAATCATGCTGTGCTTGACTCAGTGTTCATCTCACAGGTAATACAAGTGCTTTGAGTAGCAGATAAGCATGAGAGGGTTACTGACCCTGAGGGAGCAGACACAGCTGCAAAAGCCCTCACCACTGCAGCATTCTCGCCTCACAACCCCCACCACCTCCATAGCAGCCCTGATGCCTGGCTGGCACGTGATTTTGTTTTTTAACAACTGACAGTCGTTTATGTGTGTTATACGGTGAAGTGGTGGAAGCAGCATAACATTGAGGCTGCCCCTGTTAAAGACCCACACTGAACATTATTCAAAGCAATGTTTAAAATGGAATCCATACTCTTACTGTTGTACACTTGTTTTTAGCTAACTTCTTTAGCTATCAGAGGAACCTGATTTGTTGGTGACAGTTTAGAAATGATAAAAGATGGTAATATCATTCCAAATTTTAGTTTAAAAAATGTATTCATCTTTAGCCAAAACAAGCATCCTTTATTGTGAATTGATCTTGAGGAGACGGCATCCCTACCACCCTCCCCCATTTTGTTGGCTTGATACAATTCAGGGTTTGCTGAGCTACCTCAAAGAACAGTTTAGAGGTAACTAAATTATTATGGGTCTGGAGTCACATTTGGATCAGAACTGGTAAATATAGCTGATTATTCTCTTCAAGTACATTAATGAAACAAATGGGTTTTAAAGAACATGATAATATCATGGCCATTATTATTTACATTACAATTTCAAAAAACGGCAGATTTACCAAATTAATTGAAATTAAATTATCAGTTAATCAGTTGATATTTGAACATTCCTATTGATCTAATTTAGTCCTTTGGATTGTCTGCCCAATAACATGATTTCATTTACCCCATCCTGCAATCAATTAGGTCTTCAATTACCAATTTTAGAATATGAGATACAATTCAGTCTTTAGTCTTTTATAAATGATAACAGCCTCTGACTATATAGTCAGTGAATTTGCTCTCAATACGTACAGCCTATCACAAGAGTAAATTGAAAAGAGAATAGTGATGCCAGTGTAACTCAATAACAAAAATGTATTTTGATTTAATTGGATGACTATGATATGATCCTTCCTTGTTGGTCATAAGGTAGAACTAATGAAGCAGTTAAACAGATAACAGTTTTCCTACATGTTATTGGGGCCTTTGCTATTGCATGCTTGTTGGGTGGAGGGTGCTGATGTTTTTTTTCAAAAGTGGGTGGGGGTAGGGGAGGGTCATTGTTTTGCTGTTGCTTCTGCATGGGTGGGGGGAGTAGGGGAGCTTTGGGGTTCTAATCTTTTAACTGTCACTCATTCTTTGGGACACTCTTCTGTTTTTGTGGATGTCTGCGAAGAACAAGAATTTCAGGATGAATCTTGCATATATTTCTCTGATATTAAATTGACCTACTGAACCGTTGAACATATCATGTAATTGTCATTGCCTATCAACCTATCAATTCACCCACGAGTATAATAATTAATAGTTCTAATGAAAATTCCAAAAATTCATTTGTTCATATTGTGCAAGAATTTTGAGTTGAAGCCGAATTTTAGACTCTCCCATTAGAGGAAATATCACCTCTTTAAAGCCCTCTAAGAATTGTCTTCCTCAATCATCTCTCATTTATCTAAACTCCTAAAAGTAAATGGCATCTCTCCCTCCAGAAAAACCAATCTAATGCTACACATTCATTAAAACTCATAAATACTGTACATCCTTCCTTAGCTAAAATGAACAAATCTTCACATGGTATTCAAGATCTGGTCTCAATAAAGAACCATGTAACTGTATCAAAATTTTCTTATCCTTTGTCTCCAAAAAACTTGCAATAAAGCTTCACATTCATATGTGCCTCTTCATTTACTTCCTGCATATGTAACTTGTGTTCATACACAGGGATGCACAACATTCCCAAATCAGCATATAGGAAGGAGGTTGAAGTAACTAAAAGACAACAAACTGTCCAAACACAAAAGGAAAAATAACAATAATAAATAAATAAACAATAAGTATCGAGAACATGAGATGAAGAGTCCTTGAAAATGAGTTCACCAGCAACTTTGATGTGTGTTGCTTCATAGGTTGTGTTCAGTTCCATGTTGGAGAGAATGAAGCTGATTGAACCCTTGGTTCAAGAGCCTGATAGCTGAGGGGTAATAATTGTTCCTGAACCTAGTGGCGTGGGTCCTGAGGCTGCTGTATCTCTTTCCTGATGGCAGTAGTGAGAAGAGAGCATGACCTGGATGGTGGGGGTCTTTGATGATAGATGCTGCTTTCCTGCGACAGCGCTCCATGTAGATATGCTTAGTGGTGGGAAGGGCTTTGCCTGTGATGGACTGGGCAGAATCTGCCACTTTTTGTAGGGTTTTCCATTTAAGGGCATTAGTGTTTCCATACAAGGACATCTTGTCACCAGTTAATATACACATCCTCCGAAATTTTTCAAAGTCTTAGATGTCATTCTAAATCTTTGCAGACTTCTCAGAAAGTAGAGGAGCTGCTCTGTTTCTTTGTAATTACACTTACGTGATGGACCCAGGACAGATCCTCCAAGATGGTAACACCAAGGAATTTAAAGTTGCTGACCCTCTCCAACTCTGATCCCCCAGTGAGGACCGGCTTGTAGTCTTCCAGTCTCCTCCTCCTGAAGTCAATAATCTGCCTCTTGGTCTTGCTGATGTTGTGTGAGAGGTTGTTGCTGTGGCAGCACTCAGCCAGATTTCCAATCTCCCTCCAGTATGCTGATCTGTCCCCTCATTTGGTTTAGCCAACAACGGTGCTGTCCTCAGCAAACTTAAATATGGCATTGGAGCTGTGGTTAGCCTCACAGTCAGAAGCTTAAAGTGGGTAGAGCAGGGGGCTAAGCACACAGTCTTATGGTGCACCTGTGTTGATTGTGATATGGAGGAGATATTGTTGCCAATCCAGACTGACTGAGGTCAGCAAGTGAGGAAATCAAGGGTCAAGGAGGTATTGAGACCTATGTCCAGGAGCTCATTAGTTAGATTTGAGGGGATAATATTATTGACTGCAGGCTGTAGTCCATGTAGAGCATCCTGATGTATACATCTTCACTGCCCAAATGTTCCAGGGTTGAGTGAAGAGTCAATAAAATGCCATCTGCTGTTGACCTGTTGTAATGGTAGGCAAATTTGAACGATCCAATCTGCTTCTCAGGCAGGAGTTGATATATTTTATTACCAACCTCTCAAAGCACTTCATCACAGTGGATGTAAGTGCTACTGGATGATAGTCATTGAAGCAAGTTAGCACGTTCTTTTTAGGCACTGGTATAATTGAAGCCTGCTTGAAGCAGGTGGGTATCTCAGACTGCCGAAGTGAGAATTTAAAGATAACAGTGAACACACCAGCCAGTTGCTCAGCACAGGTGCTTAGCACTCAGCCAGGTACCCCATCTGGGCCGGATGCTTTCCATCTCCTGAAGGATGCTCTTACATTGGCCTCAGAGGCTGAAATCACAGGGTAATCGGGGGTTGTGGGAGTTCGTGATGGTGCCTCCATGTTTTGATGGTCAAAGCGAGCACAAAAAGCATTGAGCTTGTTTGGGAACGGAACCTTGTTATCATTTCTGTCACTTGGTTTCACTTGGTAGGAGGTGATAGTATTCAAGCCCTGCTGCAGCTGTAGGCCATCCATCAGTGAGACGGTCCAGAATTGCTGCTCCAGATGTGAGATGGTTCTTCAGAGTCCATGCCTGAACCTTTTGTATTTTATTTGGCTGCCAGACCCGAATGCCACTTAACTAGCCCTTATGGTTCATCCAGGGCTTCTGGTTGGAGAAGACTCTAAATCATTTTGTGGGACACACTTGTCTATAACAGTTTTTGTAAGTCCATGACAACGATCCTCCGATGAGTCCTTGAACAGCCCAGTCCACTGACTCAAAGCAATCCTGTAGCCAATATAATCTATCAAAGGATTAGTGGGCCAGATTTTACAGACCCGATTCCCTAATGGATCACAAGAATTGCAGCCAGTGACCCCTGTACCATCCTAACATATCCAATGCAAGCCAAAATACTGATCCCATGAGCACTAGTTTTTATTATGTAGTCCACATTTTAACATAACAACCACTATTTCCGGTGAATGTATGTCCTACCTGGCAATTGATCTAGGTCTTCCAGTTGTGATTCACCTTACTTCAACTGCAATGTCATTTGTAAACATGATGTCACAATCAATGTGTATTATTCTCCATCTTGGCTTTACATTCAGAAGTTAGGAACATACTATATAATCTATGACTTTTTTTTATTCTTAAAACAAAAAACAAACTGTCATTGATATATATTCAATGGTCACTTTATTAGGTGCACCTGTACACCTGCTCATTAATGCAAATACCTAATCTGCCAATCGTGTTGCAGCAACTCAGTGCATAAAAGCTTACAGACATGGTCAAGAGGTTCTGTTGCTTTTCAGATCAAACATCAGAATAGGGAAGAAAAGTGACTTAAGTGACTTTGATTGTGGAATGATTATTGGTGCCAGATGGGGTGCTTTGAGTATCTCAAAAACCACTGATCTGGGATTATAGTCTCTAGAATACAGGAGGTACCAAATAATTGGCCACTGAGTGTACAAGCTAAAGGATACCCATGAGGACATTAACATGTTGGGCATAGATTCGACTGCACTTTTGTCCTGAAGTACAACTAATAAAGACTAGAGCATATCTGTATCCTGACGTCAGTGAAGGATGTCATCCTTCCAGTGACTTGGAAGTCTATCTACTCAGTCCACAGCAACAGATGTGCACATACACAGATGAGATGGCACTTCAAGGAAAAGACCTGCTTTTCAGCAGTCAGTATGAGAATTCCTCAGCAACTCTAAGCTCTGCAGACTGCTATCATCAGGAAATGCATTAGACTGGAACGTAGCCAACTGTTCATCATCAATTTCACATTTTTTGTAAGTCATCCAGTTTGGTCACCAGTACTATGGGCAATGCCAAATCTGTACACCACCGTATCGACTTCCAGTCAGATGGCGGAGTGCTTGGACACAGTAGCTTCTATGGGATCAACCAAAGGTGGCATTGTCATTTTTAAAGTATTTTTATGATCACAAGACCCTACTGGACATTAAGAACTTAAAGTATTGCAGGTTTACCCCAGCAGTGAGTTGCTTGTTGGTGGAGAAACTGAAGGAACTGGACGGTGCTGCGACCTGTGTCAGAGAAAGGTATCAGAATGGTTGCACAAAGGAGGTGTGCAGTCTAACAACGAGTAACACTTTTCTTGTGACTGCAAGACCCTGTTGGCATTGTTGTTGCGGAACACTGGTTTGTTGGCCAACGTCGGGGGAGCTGCATGGCCTCTATCGTAGTAAGGATGAGGCCTTAAGCCACAGTGCCACTTGTTTACAGCCACCCAGGAGAGGTGTCAAAGTCATTGTACTCCACTGGACTGGTGGAAGTGGTGTGGCATTGCATACAGGCTGGAGCTGGTGCTGCCCTCTAGTGCTCACTCGGCAGTAGACAAGATATATTGTGTTCAATTGCAGACTGCTGCAAAATTCATGGACTCAGGGACTTGGACTATAATATTTCCTGGTGACTTTATTTTACTCTTGTCTTCTATGTGCCATGTGTGCCTTGAGCTGTGTATGACTGTTGGTACCGTGTTTTGCATCCTGACGCCAGAATAATGCTAGAGAGAAAGCTAGCCTTGTTAAAAATACCAAAGTCCTAAAAAATTATTTATTATAAACAGAGGATTCATTATCTAGTTTCTTCTCCCTCTCATGCTATCTAATCCATTGAGTCCTTCCTTGAGCATTGTTAAAAGGGCATCAGATATTCTCTAGAACTTTGCCCTCTGCATTTTATTGCTGTGTTTCAAAAAGCTATTCCAGAAAGGCAGACACTTGAGATAAACCTGATTCTGAACTCACCGCGTACTTGATTCATGGTTTTTCAGTGAGCGTGAATCTTGGAAGACCCTGAGCCAATTATAGAACATCAGTTTGAAGGAGTTAATTCAGTAAAGAAATGAAGCATGAGGTTTTGTTGTCACAGCTATTCATGCAATAAACTTACTGAACTACTGACAGAATTGCTCCCCTTGCAAGCGATTTTCACAGGCAAATGATTTTCACTTTGTCTGGTGAATTTGTCAAACCAAAATAGAACCGGCTGGATGCCCAATGACTCTTCACATTGAGTTAGAAAGAGAAATTTAGGTCAATGCAAGAAATTACTCTGTGATTCTAAAACCTGGAATACACTTGCTCATTTGGGTAGGAAATATTTAGCAGATCTTCAACTCCCCTCTATTTTGATTATTTTGCTCATTTTTATCTGTATGGCCTTATCAAGTTCAGAAGAAGACAGTTACAATGATCAAACTTTTCAACAATACAGAACGTTGACAATTAAACCGTTATTCTAAGCAGCAGTCATTAACCAATTATGTCAGCCAAGTATGCGGATGTAAATTACCTGTTCAACCTGGAGCTTTTTCCACCCTATTAGTAATGTAAAATGAAAACAGTGAACACTGCATGTGGAATCAATTAAAATTAGATAACAGTTTCTTACTCTTTAATATTTTCTTCCAATTTTATGATGTTGGTGTGCCAGTGAATGTGTTAGGTGATATTCAGTTTTTTTGGTTACTGGGTATTGCAAATGCTAAAAATAACATGATGTTTTTTGTAACTCAGTTGTAAAGCAAAATAAATATCTCAAGCATAACTCAGCTACCCCAACAGGGAAGGCACCATATCCATTCACTGAGATTAGTTAAAATAGCAGGTGGGTTAGGTTGAGAACTCCCAGGCAAGGGAGTGGATAAACCATTCAGTGTTTCCACTCACGGTTGTTATCCAAATTCTGACATGAACCTACTCCCACCTTTGCAGCTGAATAGCTGCCAAGATTTTTCAGAAGAACACTGCATGGATAAGGATTCCATCCTAGCATGAAGTTGAAACTTTGGGTTTAGAAAAACACGGATGAAATATAATGTGGAAAAATGTGAGGTCATTCATTTTGGCATAGAAATTCAGAAAAGCAGAGTGCTTTTTTTCTGTGGCGATACAGTGAAAGATGGTGTTCGGGGAACCTGGATGCCTTTGTATCTCAATTGTTGGAAGTTAGCAGGCATATTCAGTAGACAATTTGAAAGTGAAATGGTATGTTGGTCTTCACTGCAAGAGGATCTGAGCACAAGTGATGTCCCACTTGAATTACAGAGGACACCAGCATGGCCAGTTTTGGTGTATACTTAGCTAAAGAAGGATATGCTTGTGATAGAGGGAATGTAATAAAGGTTCACCATATCAATTTTTAGGATGGCAGGTTTGAGGAGAAATTAAGCAGATTTGACTGTACTTTCTTGCATTTATGTAAAATGAAAAGTGATTTCATTGAAGTGTATGAAATTCTTAAAGAGCACTCAGGGTAGCTGCAGATTTGACAATTCCACTGGTTGGAATACCTAGATCTACAGGTAGCAATCTCTAAATAAAGGGTTAGTATTCAGAATGTATGGTCTTCAGCCAGAAGGTATTGAATCTTTGCTATTCTCTACCCAAAAGAACTATGGCAGCTCAATTGTTAAGTATACCCTATGCATATCAATATTAGGAGAAACAGGGATGGAGCTAATGCAGCAGAGTAACTTTGATATAAATAGTTATCTGTGATCTTATTAATAATTGGATCAAGAATAAAGTGATGAGCTCTTATGTTCTCCAGTTCTTATGTTTTTAATTTCTATGTTAAAGTAAAATAAAAGAGCTCGTAATAGTTTGAAGTCCATCATGTTCCAGTAAGGGTGAATAGCAAAGATGCAATATCAGGTGTGACAGTGGAAAAGAGTGTATGGAACCGGAGGAGATAGCAGAGGTACTTAATGAGTATTTTGCTTCAGTATTCACTTTGGAAAAGGATCTTGGCAATTGTAGGGATGACTTACAGCAGAATGAAAAGCTTGAGCATGTAGATATTAAGAAAGAGGATGTGCTGGAGCTTTTGGAAAGCATCTAGTTGGATAAGTCACCAGGACCAGACGAGATGTATCCCAGGCTACTGTGGGAGGTGAGGGAGGAGATTGTTGAGCCTCTGGCGATGATCTTTGCATCATCAATGGGACGGGAGAGGTTCCGGAGGATCGGAGGGTTGCGGATGTTGTTCCCTTATTCAAGAGAGGGAGTAGAGATAGCTCAGGAAATTATAAACCAGTGAGTATTACTTCAGTAGTTGGTAAGTTGATGGAGAAGATCCTGAGAGGCAGAATTTATGAACATTTGGAGAGACATAATTTGATTAGGAATAGTCAGTATGGTTTTGTGAAGGGCAGGTCATGCCTTACGAGCCTGATTGAATTTCTTGAGGATGTGACTAAACACATTGATGAAGGTAGAGCGTGATGTAGTGCATATGGATTTCAGCAAGGCATTTGATAAGGTACCCCATGCAAGGCTTATTAAGAAGGTAAGGAGGCATGGGATCCAAGGGGAAATTGCTTTGTGGATCCAGAACTGACTTGCTCACAGAAGGCAAAGAGTGGTTGTAGACAGGTCATATTCTGCATGGAAGTCGGTCACCAGTGTTGTGCCTCAGGGATCTGTTCTGGGAACCCTCTCTTCATGATTTTTATAAATGACCTAGATGAAGAAGTGGAGGGATGGGTTAGTAAATTTGCTGATGACACAAAGGTTGGGGGTATTGTGAATAGCGCGGAGGGCTGTCAGAGTTTACAGTGGGACATTGATAGGATGCAAAACTGAGCTGAGAATAGGCAGATGGAGTTCAACCCAAATAAGTGTGAGGTGGTTCATTTTGATATGATGACAGAGTATACTATTAATGGTAAGACTCTTGGCAGTGTGGAGGATCAAAGGGATCTTGGGGTCCGAGTCCATAGGACATTCAAGGTTGCTGCGCAGGTTGACTCCAGGTATGTCCAGTCCAGCATAACTAACAATCCGACAACACCAGTTCAGGTATGTCAATAATCAAAGGCAAGGCACCTTAAGAAGGAGGGTTTGCTAAAGGCTGAAGGCTTGAAAGATGTAAGAATGGTTTCTGAAAGGAAGTTGCTGTTTCTGAGTAAATCAGAATGGTGATGTTATTCATGGTTTGAAGGGTTGCTGACCTTCACAGACTCATTGCTGCTGGAGCTGTGCAGAGGTGTCCTGAATTGCAGGTGCCTTGAAACATATTGTCATGGACATTCAGTTCATGCCTATTATGAAACTCTCTGAGCATGTCACTGGAGAAGAAGAAATGCTGTGCATCTCCTCTTCATTTGCTAACTTAAGGAAGTCACCAGAAAGAGTTGACGGGTATCTTGCTAGCTGGTCTGGATGGAGAATGAAAGGAAGACAAGGCCACCCAGAGCTTCACCAGTGGCTGCAGGATTCACAGCCAGAAAGACACCCATCAACGACAAAGTGACATTCTCCCTTTCTGTTGCTTCTCCCTCCATGTCTCCAATGTCATCTCAAAAATATATGCAACCCCTTCCATTCATTCTGACCTCTCCTGATACTTACTACAGTTTACTGACTGGTGCACTTTACACCTGGTTCTGAGCATGAGGAATCACATAGGCTGCTTAATGAAAATTGGGTCTTATCAGTATTTGAGGTGTTTTGACTTGTTCTTTTTTTTGGGATCTGGGTGTCACTTGCAGGGTTATTATGTAGTTTTTATCCCTAATTGCCCTTGTGAAGATGCTGGCAAGTCAGTGTCTTGAACTGCTGCAGTCCTTCTGAAGAGATACTCCAACATGTGGAGACAGAATTCGAGGATTTAGACACAGTAATAATGAAGGCTATAAGCTTTAAGTCAGTATGGTGTGGGACTAGCAAGCTAACATACAAGTTGTGGTGTTCCATGCACCTGCCACCTGTCTTTTTCCTTCTTGGTAACAAAAGTCATGATTTTAGCGGATGCTGTGGAATAATTGCATTTTGTGATGGTATACAGTGCAGCCACAATGTGCTGGTGTGGTCTGATTGTTTGGTATGCTGGACTGGACATCATTCAAGGAGATTGCTGTTTTTTTCCTGCTTCCTGCCAAGTTTGCTAAATACCAGAGTTTCAATAATCCGATAAATGGCAAATATTCCATTACAATATTGAATCAGAATCCAGAACAGGTTCATTATCACTGGCATACACTCGGTAACCGCTTTATCAGATACACCTGTACATCTGCTTGCTAATGCAAATATCTAATCAGACAGTCACGTGGCAGCAACTCAATGCATAAAAGCATGCAGACATGGTCAAGAGGTTCAGTTATTTTTCCATCCAAACATCATACTGAGGAAGAAATGTGATTTAAGTGATTTTGACCGTGGAGTGATTGTTGGTGCCTGATGGAGTGGTTTGAATATCTCAGAAACTACAGGTTTCCTGGGATCTTCATGCACAATGGTCTCTAGATTTTACAGAGAATAGAGTGAAAAAAAAACATTCAGTGTCTGGCAGTCCTGTCGGCAATTGAGTGAATTCAGAGGAGAAAGGCCAGACTGGTTCAAGCTGATGGGAAGGGAACAATCACTCAAATAACCATGTATTAATAGTGGTGTGCAGAAGAGCATCTGTGAATGCCCAGCATGTTGAGCCTGGAAGTGGATGGTCTATACAGCAGGAGACCAAGGACATATGCTCAGTTGCCGCTTTATTAGGTACAGGAGGTTCCTAAAGACGTGCCCATAGAGCGTATGCTGTGAAATTTGCTGAACAGTGCATTACATACATTGGAACCTGACGCCTTGCAAGAGTTCACCTGTCAGCCTCTGAGATAGATATTGCAGGGATCCAGATGCTGCAGGGATTATTGACTAATGCCATGTAGATGGTGGAAAGGCTTTGAGGAAGTGAATCAGTCACCACTGGACACCCAGATCCTGTATATTTGTTACACACACAATATTTACAGTATTTCTCAGGTCCAGTTGAATTTCTGGCAAATGGTGACCACTGGAATACTGTACTGATCAGTGGGTTTCCAGCAACGAAAATGTCCAAGATAGGTGATTAGACTGTCCTGTGTGGAGCTGGTATATCACTTGCAGCTTATTAATCTCTGTCCAAATGTTGTCTAGAACTTCTCCCCAACCATATTTATCTTCTTCATTTTCCAAGGAGCAATGACTATAAATTAACATTGTGCAACCATTGATAAACATTCCCACTTCTGCCCTTCTGATACAATGGTGTTCATAGATGAAGCATCTAAAGATGGTTGGGGTTGTGAATGTGCTTTGAGGAACTCCTGAGTGATGCCCCATGACTGGGGTGATTGAACTCCGACATTATAATTTCTACTATTTGAATGTGTTGACTGCAGAATTCAGTTCTTTGGTCCCTTTGTGGACTAAGATGGTAATCATGTTTGGAGGTAAATTTTAAACTGGGAGTTCTTGAACAGGTTAATAACACTGCTGATTGCCCACCTCTTTGCTGCAAATTCAAAGGAGATCGATGGGGCAGTAATTAGCCAAGTCGGATTAGTTCTACTCTATTGTGGACAGGACTACCTGTACACTATTCCCTATTGTTAGCAAAATATTAGAATTGTGTGCCCAATAATGCAACTTGGGTTAGAGGCACTGCTAGTTCTGGTGTGTCAGTCCACAGCACCACAAAAGAAATGTGATATAGTCCCTATAGACTTTATGTTTCTTCCTTTTATGCAGAATGAACTCAATATGGTGCAGTCTATCTTTCCTGTAACGGCAGGGACCTTAGAAGAAAGCTGAGATAAGTGTCCGGTCTCAAATTTCTCTTAAGTCTCTATCAGTCTGCAGTCTGCAGGTATATTTTATTACCCGAAGCCAGGTAAATAGATCACAATAAACCTCCAATTTGTGTTAACCATTTTTCGTTACCTTAAATGCTTAATTATGTCATTTTTAATAGTATTTTTACCTTTTGAAACTTCCTGAATATTTTCAACATTACTGATGGCATTGATTTATGGTGAAGCTGGGGGGGGGCGGGGGGCGGTGGAGGTTGCACTGGGTAGCACTGAACCCTGCTTATACCATAAGACCATAAGATGTGAGAGCAGAATTAGGCTATTCTGCCTATTGAGTCTGGTTTGCCATTCTTTCATGGGTGATTTATTATCCCTTTCAACTGCATTCTCCTAGCCTTCTTCCCATAATCTGCGATGCCCTTATTAATCAAGCTGCCATCCACCTCTGCTTTAAACATACTCAATGGCTTGGTCTCCTAAGTCATTGGTGGCAATGAATTCCAGAGATTCACCACCTTATTAAAAAAAGTCCTCTTTCATCCCTGTTCTAATTGGACATGCCTCTATTCAGAAGCTGTGCCCTCACTATAGGCTCACCCACTATAGGAAACATCCTCTCCATATCTGTTCTGTCTAGACCTTTCAATATTCGATAGGCTTCAATGAGATCTCCCCTTAATGTACAACTCCAGCGAGTACAGGCCCAGAGCCATCAAACGATTCTCATCTGATAACCCTTTCATTCCTGGAATAATTTTCATGTATATCCTCTGCGCCCTCTCCCATGACAGCAGATCTTTTCTTAGATAAAGGGTCCAAAACTGCTCACAATATTAAGTTCAGTCTGACCAATGCCTCAGCATCATGTCTTACTCTTATCTTCCCATCCTCACAAAATGAATTCTAACATTGCTCTTGCCTTCCTTACTATTGATTCATCCTGCAAGTTCACCTATAGGGAATCCTGCACCAAAACTCCTAAGTCCATTTGCACCTCTGATTTTTGAATTTTCTCCCCAATTAGAAAATTATCTACGCCTTTATGCCTTCCACCAAAGTGCATGATCATACATTTCCCAATGCAATATTCTATCTGCTACTTCTTTGCCCATTCTCCCAATTTGTCCAAGTACTTCTGTAAACTCCCTGCTTCCTCAACAGTACCAGCCCCTCTACTTATCTCTGTATCATCTGCACACATGGCCGCAAAGCCATCAATTCTATCACCCAAATTGTTGATATATAATGTGAAATGAAGCAATCCCAATACTGAAACCTGTGGAACACCATTTGTCACTGGCATTCAACCAGAATAGGCTCCCTTAATTCCAGCTCCTTGTCTCCTGCCAATCAGCCAATTTTCAATCCATGCTAGTATCTTGCTTGTAATATCATGGACTCTTACCTTGTTAAGCAGCCTCATGTATGGATCATCCTTAAAAATGGACTCCAACGTGTTCCCAACCTCTGAAAACAGGCTAACTAGCCTATAATTTCCTTTTTTCTGCCTCCCTCACTTCTTGAAGAGTGAAGGGATATTTCTAATTTTCGAGTCATCTGGAACACTGTGGTAATATGTGGGGCAAATCTTTCACTCACTGTGGTAATATGTGAGGCAAATTATTCACAAACTGTGGTAATATGTGAGGCAAATCTATCACATGGTCTGGTAGTACGTGAGGTAAATCTATCAGAGTGTGGTAATATATGAGGAAAATCTATCACACGCTGTGGTAATATGTGAGACAAATCTATCACATGGTGTGGTAATATGTGAGGCAAATCTATCACACACACTGGTAATATGTGAGGCAAATCTATCACATGGTGTGATAGGTGACAAAATGCTCTGCCACTGGAAGTGGTGGAAGCAGCTACAATAGCAATGTTTAAAAAGCATGTAGGTAGGCACACCCACAGGCATGTAATGGAGGGATACAGATGATTTGCAGACAGAGGCGATTAGTTTAAACTGGCCTTATGCTTAGTACAGATCTTATGGGCCAAGAGACCTTTTGCTGTGCTGTACTGTTTTAGGTTTCAATGACCTGAATGATGTGTATCAGCCAGAAGTGAAAACTATCCTCCATCTGCGTTGCTACTGCCTCAGAAATAACTAACATTTCCAGCCTATGACTGCATCTCATTCTTTATGCACATTCATAGTCATTCAGCCATCACAGGAATATCCATAAAGTCAAAGTGCTCCACTCATTAATACTTCATATTCTGTTTCCGTCTCATCCCACGATGTCTTCTGTTTGCTGAGGTACAGTTTGTGTTTTGTGTTACTGCACAAATCGTTCTTCTATCTTTCTCTCACTTACCTTTTGCCTTTCTCCTCTGGGATAGAAACTGGAGAGTGGCTGGGAAGCACTAGTGAAACTATGCTCATTGAAAGCACTGACTGATGTTCTCTATCAGTCTGAACAGCAACGCAATTCCTATTTTGCTTGTGTCTTTCTCACCTTCGCTTGCTCAACCACTTCTTCTACTGCTGGTGGGGACTGAACCTGCATGGTTTAGGTTGTATAGCAAACACTGGATCACTTAAGATTTTTTTAACATAGTGGTGAAAACTGCAGAGCTCCCCCTATTTCAGAAACTTGTGATGCCAGTGGTCAGCTTTGTAAAGCTACAGAAAATAAAATTAGTTTCCTTATAGACAAATCTTCCTTGTGAGCTGGAGTTGTGTAGGTCAGGGGTCCCCAATCCTTTTTTTGCACCACAGACTGGTTTAATATTGACAATGTTCTTGTAGACCGGCCGACCCGTGGGGGAGGGGAGGAGTTGTTCAAGTAGGGTTAAACTCACTTCAACATGTCTTTTACAGTTAGGGTTGCCAACTTCCTCACTCCCAAATAAGGGACAAAAGTAGCAGTCAAATCCCGGGACATTTTACCCCAGGAAAAACTACCATGACCATGAAGCCTTGCGCGGGCACCTGTGTGCACATGCGTGATGTGCACATGTGATGCCATGAGCAAACGTACCGATTTCTTTCCCCCACAAATCAGTTTTGCCTTCATCTTCCCGACCATACTGTACATAGGTTATTTCTACTTTATATAGGCTGTGTATTTATCATATCATTCCTGCTTTTACTATACGTTAGTGTTATTTATTTTTGGTTTTATGTGTTATTTGGTATGATTTGGTAGGTTATTTTTTGGGTCTGGGAATGCTCAAAAATTTTTCCCATATAAATTAATGGTAATTGTTTTTTCGCTTCATGCCATTTTGGCACGAAAGGTTCATAGGAACACTCTACCTTAGCGGGGGAAATACTGGACAAACCAATTTAGCCCAATATACGGGATGGCCCGACAAATACGGGACAGTTGGCAACCCTATGTTCAAATTCAACAGTGCGTGACACAGGGAATGAGGAAAGGTACAGCTGACTCATATTGTTTCCTCGTGGCCTGGTACCACATGCTCTGCAGCCCGGTACCGGTCTGTAGCCTGGTGGTTGGGGACCGCTGGTGTAGGTGATTCAAAAGCCTTTGCCATATTTGTCATGGAGATTGCTTCCTGGATGTGGACAGATGCAAATGGTACTACTCGGTGTGGATGGAATTCAGGGAATGACAGCCCTTCCTGGTGCACATCTACAAGCAAGAATATGATAATTTAATTGCTGTAGAGTAGAGTTCACCTGGGAATTCCCTCCTGCAAAGTGAAAGGCTACTCCTACTTCCTAGCTCCGTACCACAATGAATGGCGACACTGTACCTTCAATAGCCATTGAAATCATGGCCCTGGCCATGCTTGTAGCTCCATTTGTGATGACAACATGTGACATTTTTGTTAGCACCTCGCACTGAGTTTGCAGCACTTTGCCTCATTAATGAAGAGACAGAGAAACATCTTCCAGAGCAATCATGTCCTTGTTCGGCCGAGAGCCAAATGTGATACTCCCTTCTCCTCACCTCCCTTGTAGAAAGTTGCCCTGCATTATTTCAGTTCAGTTATTCTTCCATGGTCCACTATTTACAATATTTCATTTATTCTTCATGTTATACTTGAAGGAGAATGGAAAACGAGTACACTCAGAGTGGCGGAAGAAAAATTGCTGATTGCCATTAAAAAGTGTCTATAAAGCACTTGAATCTACTGGACAAGTGCTGGAAGATGGGATTAATACAGATGGGTACCCAGTGATCAGGGTGGATGTGATGGGCTGAATAGCCTACTATCATGCAGTATAATGGTACATACGACACAACCCTCTATGATTCTCTACAACTTCCAGGTCAGAAAGCATCAGGTTCCTGCTGGAGTTATAAGCATAGACACATCAGCTTATCAATCACATTGAGATTAACAAACCAGGTAAGGCCTAAAAACATCAAGCAGCACATTACTGCCTAACAATCAACAACTAAACTGGAAATAATTGAAGGTCCCTTTTAAAAGCACAGATGACGGCCATAGGGTAAATGTTCACATTGCCAGACATCAGGTCCTCGCTGCATGTCGAATCTGATTAAAATCAATCCTCCTGATTAAATCCAAACCCTCCACACAGATTCTAAAGTTGTGAATGCCCCCACTGTTTTGCTGATGTTGGCACCTATTATTTATTACCTTACCCTCATAAAGCATAGAGTATTTGTTATCAAGTATCACTCATTTTGTTTGACTGATTTCTCAATCAAGGCCGAACCTTAACTGAACCTGAAAGATGCTAGGGGCATTTTTTGACTCGGAGTTCAGACAGTATGACTTCAAAGGAGCAATGCACACTGACATTATGATTGGCCTCTCTGTGTAATTCCAGGCTCAGTAACTAACATGACTCACACTATATACTTTCCAGTGTGCATCAGATACCATATTGGAATCAAATCAGCATATGATGCACTTGAAAAACAAGTGAGATGTAACTGGATTTTGCCCCAGGACATCTTTATGACACTTCTAGTCCCTTGACCAGCAGTTGCAAGCAATAATTAAATGTCACTTTGTGAAGAATGTTGGAAAGGCACAGCCAGGTGTACACATGCAGACTCCAGCTGACTCTCCATGCAAACTATAGCAAATGCTGCTTGCTGTTTGTAAAGCAGAGTCCTGTTAGAGAGCATGCTTTTTCTTTCCCTTCCCAGCTGGCAGCTCCCCTCTCTGCACAATATTGCTGATGTTTCCATGGTGCTGAAATATTGCAATTTTATCCAAGTTACACACCATTAATAGGTAACCAAAAGCAGTAACCAAGGAAGACAGGCACACACAAGACCAAGTACATTCTGCAAAGGCCAGTCTTGCCATTTTACCATTAAACTCACAAAATGATTAATATCCAGGTGCATGGGCAGAACAAAATATGGGACAATGTGCCAAGGGATACTGTCAATTACTTTTTTTTATTTCAATGAAAGATTCCATTGTCCAAGCGTGTTTTTTTAAAAAATTAGCTTTATGTGATAAGTGGCTAAAATATTAGATGAAACCAATGTGGTGAAACATGAGTACCAGTCTCTCATTCCGGCGGCTGTTACTATTTAGAGACTCTAGCCATCTTAGCTGTCATTTGAAAGCGCAGAGCTCAGAAAAGAGTAACCTTGACAGTGAGGTGGTCGGTGTTTGGTGACACGAAAGTCTGAAATGCGCAACTTTATTTCTGTTTCCTTATGGATTTAATTTCTTTTTTAAATTTAATTTAGCCTAAAATGTCTCTTTCCCAAAATCATAAACAAACAAACAGGCCACCCAGTTTAATCAGGCCTTCCCTCTTCCTTAGCAGCATTGCAGTACACGGTTGAGATACTTGTCTGGTGATTTAGTGCTCTTCTAATGAAGTGTGCTGTTTTTTTTCCCCTTGGCTTCAATCTATGTGGATTTAACTACTCGAAAATGAAAAATGAAGACCTAGCAGAAATAATTTCGGCCTCCTACGTTCTTGTTATTTTGGAGTAAGTAATCATCCATAGCAAAAAAAAACATAAACCTATTTGGATTACATATGGTTTGACACTACTGGTCGCTAGTCTTAAAATGCGTTGGATTAAATTAGATAAGAAAGCCTTTCCGACCTCCGAGACAACAATCTTCCAAAGTATTGATCCACTTCCGTTTCAATTCGTCCCGAATTTAAAAGGGGAAGTTTCGCGTAGTCTCCACCTCCGTTTCTCCCGAGGTCTGTTTCAAGGTCCATTGTGGGTACGGTTACCTACGCCTTGCTGCGGTAACTACACCGGACCGCTGGACGGACGGCGCGCATTGGCCTCTTTATTACAAATTTAAATTTGTAATCAGCAATATGTACTTTAACATTGTTAACTGATGATTATGCATCCATATTTAGAAATGTAGGATAAAATTATAGAAATAAATAACCATCTACATTGATGATTCAAACTACTAATAGCAAAATTGTATTATGTAATCAGGCCAAAATTTACAGCGCACACCCCTACCGCCAACTCCTCTCCTGAAGCCAATATACAGCAGAACGCAGGCATTTTCAAATTAATTTAATCCGAACTTGAAATCCGACCAGATAAATATTCGGTACGGGCATTAGGGAACAAGCTGGGACTTGCCGATGGAATGAAAACAAAAGAAAATACTATTAAAAGTTACACACTTCCCATATAAATTATGATGTTTCTTCAGGTTACAGATGAAAATATTTTAGATATCTTTGGCGATAGCGGTGTGAATTTAAATTAACTACTTCAGATGGTAGGAATGGGGGGCGCCAATATATTTTTCCCAAGCCAAAAGCATTAAGAAGAAAAATGCAACGGTTGAGTTACTGATAGACTTTGAAAAGTGGGTTCTTCACGCTGCAGGCGATCATGTTCGGTAAATGAGGGTACTTTTTTCCCCAGCCCAGCATCGCCGGAATATTTGACATGGCCAAATGAACATGACTCTGTCTTCTGGTAAAGAACAGGAATTCCGAGGAGGAATACTTTAAGTATAATAGTTTTACTAAACGTGGGATCCCACGCATAAAAGAGTACAGCGATTGTGAGAAACACATGCTGAGATAAAACGGGAGAAGGAATCAGAATTAGGTTTAAAATTAGCGGCATATCTTGTGAAAGTTGTTAACTTTATGGTAGCAGTACAATGAAATACATGATAAATAAATTTAGAGAAAAAACGGAGTTACACTAAGTATGTATATGTCTATTAAATAGTTCAGTTAAAATAAGTAGTACAAAATAACAGGAACAAATAAAAAGTAGTGCGGTAGTATCCGTGGGTTCACTGTCCATTTAGCAGTCGGATGGCAGAGGAGAAGAAGATGTTTCTGAATCGCTGAGTGTGTGTCTTCAGGCTTCTGTACCTCCTTCCCGGCGGTAACAAGGCATGTCCTGAGAGGTGAGGATCCTTCATGATGGACTCCGCTTTCCTAAGGCACCGCTTCTTGAAAACGTCTTGGATACTACGGGAGCTGGAAAGAGGGAGTTAAGCTTTCAGCGCAATAGCGGAGTTTCTTCGTCTCTAGAGCCTGACTGACCAACTGAGTATTTAAAGCATTTTCTGTTGTATTTCAAATGTCCATCAAACGCAATAATTTGTTTTTTTAATATATCAGATCAATCAACATTTCAAGAATTAGGATTGAGAAGTTCAGAGAAACAGTATCACTATTTCGAGGAAAAACTCCTCGAAACGGGGGGGGGGACACTATAGCTACTTCCGCTTTGAAGATACAATATTAACTATTTGCCAAGTTCTAGGTTTCATCAACTAAATAACAGCAGGAATGTACTAGTTTGGTATAGACCCACAAAACATCCAAGAGAAGCGATGTCACGTTTAAATGTGGCTAGAAAAAAATGCCGGAGGATTGAAAAGTGTCCGCTACTGTCTTTGGCATTGGATAGGTGACTGGCGACCACTATCATCTCTGGAACATCGGGTCTCAAGAAACGGTCCCTTCCAGTTCGCGGTCCATTTTTATTCTGTCTGCTAAGTTCTTCAAACGGTCCGAAGCTTCTCAATAGACCTGAAACCAAACCGGTTCTCCAATGAATACATTTACTATGTTGTTCTCTCTGTATTTTTAATATGTTTATGCAAACAACTTGGGGAACGTACACCAACGATGCAAAATTAGAACGATCCACCTTTTTCCCCGAAATCGGGCCCATATTCTTCAGAAATTAAGATCTACCTATTGGACCGCAATCATCTTTCCAGTATCAATGCATCATTTCGGGTTTAGCGGCCATTGCCAGAAAACGCGGCTTTGTTTAAGAGCAGCGCTGTAGCCCGACAGTGTCTGATTAGAGAGGAATAAGAAAGACCCCGTGGTATATAATATATGCCAAGCCGTTCTATTTCGCACTGCCGGGATTGTGATGAGCGGGGGCGTTTAAGAATCGCAGTCAGGGTCTGAAGAGCAGTCAGTCACATCTTGCAGGCAACACCAGCGGCAGGAGACAAGGAAGCTTTAGCTGCAGCATTTAGTCAGTCATTCATTCAGATCAGTCTCTCGGTGAGCCAACCCCGTGGGACTGAAACTAAGATTCTGAAGAGGGAGAGCGAGCGAGCGAGCGAGAGAGAGAGAGAGAGAGAGAGAGAGAGAGGGAGAGAGATAAGAATATTGCCGATGTTAAGACAGGAATTACAGGAACCTCGCGGATCATCGAAATTCAGCTGCATTATCTGTGCAGGAACATTTACATCAGGTGAGCCTTCTCATCTTTGGAGAGGAGTGAAGGAGAGAAAGAAAGATGCAGCTTTAGTCTTTATTTTCGATTTGAGAGCTGTCATCCCAACTCAGTTCATCTTCAGAGCAAGCACCTCAGAGGTATTGATTCATCGTTTATGTAAGTTTCTTGATGCAATTAAGCAAAATGGTGATGAGAGGGAATCCCTGTCCGGGCGCCTGTTGTCAGACTGTAAGATTGTGATGATTCATAAAGTTCATTTCTATTGCCGAATTTGGCATGAATTCGGACCTACAGGAGCAACTGCGCCGAACCCCGACTTAAATGAGTGAAAATTACTTCACACAAACCGAAAACAAGGGCTGACTCGTAAACCTAGCATAACATTCATAATTGTGAAATATCTGCTGATTTCGGGCTCGACACAACTAAACACAGCAAACCAAAACCAACTCGGGAACCTTTCAGCACTGTTCCTGAAAAAAAAAGGTGATCTTATATAGATCATATAAGATACGAGATTTTGTCTAAAAGGCGTATGGCTCGCCTTATTTATTGGGCTAAGTGTCTTGTGAAGGTTAGTTCTCGACATACAGTATGTTGGTGAACACTAGGAGATATTGGAACATAGACACTGTATCTAGAAAGAAAGCCACGTTGATCTATGCAGGATGTCTGAAACAGTTTGAGCAACATTTTGTTTTGCTGGGATATCAGGTCCGTGCCTAACGCCGCGGCTCGTCTCTGTTAACTATTTACCTCCGTAGAATGAAGTTATAATAGGATGCAGACTCAACTATTTACCAGTAATACTTGTAGAATATTGCAGTACAGCATTGCTCCGTTCACTATCAGCCAGTGTGCAACTTAAAGAGATAGCTCCTCTGTAGAGCCACGTTGTCCATTAGGGATACATAATTTGCGTACTGATCTTTCCCTTAAGATCACTACGTAAACAGTGATACGGAGATGTGAAAGATATTATTCCTTTATAAAACTATATAAGGTCTGACAGCGAGCAGACAGACTGTTAAATCTTGAGTGGAAACTTCGCAAAACTACGAAATAAGACTGGTATGCTTAGTTGAACTAGCATCTATTTGTTTCTTGCTTCACGTTGCCTGAATCCGATCTTAGTTCAAAATTTACTGGTGTAATAGGTTTTGGTTAGTAATGCAATTCCAATATATATATATTTTGCAAAATAATATTTAATCAACGCGATTACACGCTGCTCTCTGCAAAGGACCACAAGCTGCTATTTGAGTACACAGTGGATAATTAAGTGCAAAGCGAGCTGTTGAATGATTTGACATTTAAGATGCCGAATATTCGAAATAAACATATAATTGCGAACAACAGGAATTCTGCAAATGGCCTGCTGCGTTCACCAGCAACTTTTATGTGTGTTGCTTGATATAATTGCGAATCTAATTCTTCATTCACCCTGTCATACAAGGTGCCCCTTCCCTGGAATAACTGCAGAGAACATTTGTCAAACTCTCGATAACGCAGCTTGAGAAATGCGAATTGCAGTTAACGAGAAAAGTCGACCTTCAGCTATGACTGTAATAGTTTATTTTTCCAGTGTCGCATTTTGCTACACTCTCTTTAACAGTTTGGGCTAAATTAAGTTGCGGCGACTTTGATTTAACCATGCCAAAAACACAGTTTAAAGATTGAGTGCAAGAATGCAGATAGTCCCCTAGTTTCGGGTGCAAGGAACTATGAAAGCACAATGCTGCTCTTGGAGCGTGGGATCTGCCTCGGTGGACAGACGCCCGTCCAAGTGGTAAATGACTCATCGATTGAGATTTAGCTGTACCAAACATTAGGAGCTGCCATCAACTGAGCTCATCCGCATCTTGAGGCTCGGTAGAAATATACTAACGATCTGATGGGTTTTGTGCAGACAGGAGAAATCAGAGATCGCAGGGCAGGAGAATCAAGACTTCGGAAGATAAGACAGAAATACCGCCTTCCCAAATTCTTCACAGTATTTTCAACGTAGGCTATTCCAAATAATTCACATCTGTATAATTATCTTTCTTTTCACTTGAAACCGCTTACTGCTCGGAACTTGGTTGGATTCGCTTAATTGCACTGACACGTATACTTCTGGTATGGGTTCCATCCGGCGAAATTTTTAAGGGCTCTGCTCAATTAACATACATTTCTAAAAATCTTACCCTGCAGAAAAGTTGGGACGCGGAGAAGATTGAAAAATATATATACTTAAAATGTGGACTTACTCGAAACAGTGAACGCTTGGAATTTATCGGGTGGTTACAACTCAATGCATTTGGCCATTTGCTTCAGATTTAAGTCTAGAGGCCCGAAGAGACGAAAGGGTGGTTGATATAGTCAGATGGAAATACATCGACCAGATGATTATTGAGTCTGCCCCATTCAAGAACAGTATATCCACAACAAGATTTCACCTCATATTCTGTCACCCACATCCCCGGGCAATTTTAGTGAAACGCTCTGAAAATTTCCTCCCACTTTGCTCCATAGGGATCAAACAACTAAGCAACTAGTCTTGCTGGCTAATCTACTTCCTGTGGGTATGTTAGGAATAGCGACTTGCTTGGAATTCAGGGTCATAAAACCTGCTGACAACATGTAGGTGTCCACAGGTCCTGTTATAATTAAACTTACCTATTCTACATTACATTCTGGCAGACTGAACCAAATGCAAACCCTTTCTTTCACTCATTAAACAACAAAGATTTTATATTTATAAATTTTCTTTCTGATCTTCCTAATAATCATTAGTGCATTGATGTATGCACATTCCTGTGCAGAAGTTGTCACGAACTTGAATGAAACAAGTCTTCTCTTCTAGCAAGAGTGGGGGAGGGATACAAACAAAAGTTAAGGTTTGGTTTAGGTTGGTGTTGTGTGAAATAGTCACTGATTGAGTCAGGCAGTTCTGCCAATACTCCAAAACAGTGGTTAGTTTATCTTTGATGGTGATCTCTTTCAGATATTAATGCTCATTCAAAGTCTCCCCATATTAATTCCCAAATGCAATATTAACTTCATGAAGCAACCAAAACACTTTCATGGATTACAGTGTTATGTTTAACATTATGTCCTTTATTCAATCTGCTTTCCACAGGTACTGAACACAATCTTTTTTCTAGCCACTGTATCATATATTTTCATTAAAAAAAATCACATCATGTGTAAAAACAGGCTATATTTTAAGCTTTTGTTCTGTTTTGTATTTCTTCATACCAGGCAGTTTTCCAGTGACCCAGGCCGTTTTGCCCTTTCTTAATATTCCTTATCTTTCAAATTGTATTGAAATAAGTACTTTAGCCTGAAATTATAATTAGTATCTTACAAGTTTTATTCACGCATCCACATTTCATATTCTCAAGTAACACAGAGAGATGGTTTATACCCACTGTCTACCCGCTGTCATGTTTTTTTTGGCAGGTCATCAGTCTGCAATGTTGTATTAGGAATTTGTATCTCCAAATTCTTGTATAGATACTGTTTCCATTAAGATTCCAATTCCTACAGCTGTTACCAAATCAAAGTTCAAAGTTCAAAGTAAGCTTATTATCAAACTATGTATCTGTCACCATATATTACCCTGAAATTCATTTTCTTGTGGGCATCACAGGAGAACAAGAAAAAATAGAATCAAATGAAAAGCTACACACAAAGACAAGCAAAGAATATGCAAAAGGAAAAAAGGCAAATACAATAAATAAATAAATATTGAGAACATGAAGAGTAGAATCTTTGAAAGTGGGTCCATAATTTGAGGAGTAAGTTCAGTGTTGAGTTGAGTGAATTATGCATTACATCCCATTCACGTTAATGACTTAACTCAACTACTTAAAATCAGTATCTGGTATTCCTAATGTCGAAAACAGACAAAACTTACTAGTAATAAATCTAATGTGTTTATTTTGTTAGGAAGGGTGGAAAGATAGATTAGATAGTGCAATTGTGAAAGTGGGTCAAAGTAGGGAGTGGAGGGGAAGGGGGAGGGAGAGAGAGGAGGGGAGGGGGAAATGGGGGAGAGAGGGTGAAGTGAGGGGGAGAGGGGAGAAGGGGAGGGGGGAGGGGAAAGGGGAGAAGGGGAGAAGGGGAGAAGGGGAGAAGCAGACAGAGGGGAAGAGAGTGGGGGAGAAAGGGAAGGGGAGAGGGGAAGGGCAGAGAGGTGAGGGGGAAGGGAGAGAGGGGCAGGAGAAGAGGGGAGGGAAGGGGGAGAGTTGGGGAAGAAAGGGAGTGGGAGAGAAGGTATGAGAAGGGGAGGGTGAGAGGGCATGGGGAGGAAGGGAGAGGGGGAGAGGGGAGAGGGGGAGAGGTGGAGGGGGGAGAGGGGGAGGGGAGAGGGGGAGGGGAGAGGGGAGAGGGAGAGAGGGAGAGAGGGAGGAGAGGGGGAGAGGGGTGGAGGGTGAAGAGATGGGGCCAAGAGGAGGGTAGGGGAGAGAGAGGGGGAGGGGAGGGGGAGAGAAGGGGAGGTGGAGAGGGGTAGGGAGAAAGAGGGGAAAGAGAGGTGAGGTGAAGAGAGAGAGAGAGAGATTGAATGGTGGAGAAAAGGCTAGAGAAAGGGCAAACAGGAAGAAATAAAGAATTGTAGAGAGCAGGTGTAGACAAGATCAGCTGAATGGTCCCCTACATGTAGCAACCACTCTAGGATTCTGATACAAACTCCTAGGTGCTGTATTTATAATGTGAATTGTGAGCTGGAGATCCTCTTGGAAACCTTTAAGTGTTAAACAACTAACCTTGAGGAAAATTTGATTTGCCATTTACCAATTACTATATTTGCAAAGCCCCAGCTAATGTCACTATGAATAGAGAATAATGTATGAATTCAACCTAAGTTTTCATTCCAGTACTAAATTGCCATTCTTCAACAATTTCCTTGGTCTGATGTGAGGAGATCAGTAAAATTGTAAAGGGGCTTTATAAGGTAAGATTTAGATTTTCTGGCGTAAGAATCTACGAATGGGTATTTTAAATCCATGAGGGTATTTCTGTACGAAACAGGAATCCAGATAATTGAACTTCCATTCCGTCGGCACCACAGTAGTGTAGCGGTTAGTGCAATGCTATTACAGCTCAGGACATTCCAGGGTTTGGAGTTCAAATCTGCGGCTGCTCTCCCCGTGGATGGTATGGGTTTTCCCTAGGTGATTCGGTTTCCTGCCACAGTTCAAAGACAAACTAGGTACGCTAATTGGTCACTGTACATTATCCCATGATTAGGTTCAGATTAATTGGGTTTGTAGGGCTGCTGATGTGATGTGCTGCAACAAGCTAGAAGGGCCTACTCTCTGCTGTATCACTATCTAAATAAATACATCCATAGATAGACAAACAACCCAGGAAATGTTTAGAATACAGTATCACATACAGTAGTGGAAGTGACCAGTGCAGATAGATTTTAAGTTATAAAACATATGAGTATGAAGGATTAGAAACACATACAAATAGAGTAAGATGAGGGTCAGAGGGTTGTAAATTTAGTTGGTTCCATCTTGGGTACTAGCCTACAAAATACCCTGGATATCTTCAAGGAGCGGTGTCTCAGAAAGGCAGTGTCCATTATTAAGGACCCCCAGAACCCAGGGCATGCACTTTCCTTACTGTTACCATCAGGGAGGAGGTACAGAAGTCTGAAGGCACACACTCAGCGATTCAGGAACAGCTTCTTACCCTCTGCCATCCGATTCCTAACTGGACATTGAACCCATGAACACTACGTCACTTTTAAAAATATATATTATTTCTGTTCTTGCACGATTTTTGATCTATTTATTATATGCATACTGAATTTATTTATTTATTACTTTTTTTTCTATATTATGTATTGCATTGAACTGCTGCTGCTATGTTAACAAATTTCACGGCACACGCCAATGATAAAGCTGATTCTGATTCTGAATGAAAGAGACTTCTGTGAAGTTTAACACTGACTATGCTATTGGGTTTAAATAGTCAGTTTTGGTTCTGTAAATTCTTTATCACTTATCTGAACTTCTGCTTCACAAATGTTAGAAATATGATATCAAGTCAACAAAATATGATATATTTTTGTCAAAGCCAAAGTGGGAGCATAAGATTTTTTGGTGTTAAGAGTTTTTCCAGAGGATCATTGGTATCTTTTAACAATGGCCATAATCAAATTAGATAGTAGATCCAAGTGCAAGACAGGACTCTCTTTCAACAGCAAATAATGTCAGTTCACTCAGAAAACAGAATATTTCAAAATAGCAAGATAAATCAAACTTACAAGTAAGACCACGACAATGAAAGCTGGGCAATTTCTACCCATACTACAAATATTTCACAGCGACTCGGTCCAAATCACTTACAACTCAGCAGAGGAGCCACCAGATTTCCTAGCCCACTTTGGATCTGCAGGATGTATGTCAGCACCTTTGTGGACCGGCAGCCCGCTAATCAAAGTAAAATGGGGCTCAATCACAAAAATGTTTCTGGTCTTTTTCTCTGCTAGCAATCAGGCAGTTTAATAGCCTGACCACACTGCCTACCCAGCATGTGCTACATACATACAACCTTCCTTTGGTTTTGGACTCTCGCCTCTGTCAAGTCACCCAGTTGATTAGTGACAGTGTAATAGGAGAAAGTCAGAGTGCATTTTATAGTAGTGTTACTATCTTACATCTTTTCTAAATTATATCCTCGAACTACATATTCTAGCTATTGCATTTAAGGGTAAATACATGGAAAATTTAGAAGTTTGGTGCTCTTTTAGTGACTATTAATAATACTGACATGGTTAATCTGAAGTATTTTGAGTGAGAACAGACAGTTCCTTATTTCTTATACCTTGTTTATGAACATACAGTTTGCAATAAGTTATAAACCAACATGATCCAGATAGAAGACTACAAACAACATATCTTTAATTTGTGGTGATTTTATATTACTTTTGGGTTATGTTGGAAGGCTCAGACTAATTCCAGGAAAAGTGGTGGTTTAATTTCCATACTTTAATTAAAAAAAAATACAAAGGCAGTGTGTAAATTGTTCAGATTACCCTCTCACCACTTTTCTTCTCCCCACCTGCCCATCATCTCCCTCTTGTTCACCTCCTCCTCTTTATTCCATGGTCCACTCTACTCTATTATTAGATTGCATCTTCTTTAGCCCTGTACCTCTTCCACCTGTCATCTCCCAGCTTCTTACTTTAGCCCTCCCCTCCCCATTCAAAAATACTCACCCCTCCCCCAACTTGGCTTCACCTATCACCTGCCAGCTTGTATTCTTCCCGCTCCCCCACCTACTTATATCGCCTTCATGACCCCTCTTTCTTTCCCCTAGTCCTCGGCTTAAAATGGCGGCTCTTTCTTCCTCCCTATGGATGTTACCTGATCCGCTGAGTTCTTCCAGCATTTATGCATGTTGCTTTGGATTTCTCTTTGGATAACTCTTGTGATAACTTAATTCCCTCTCGCCCACACATCCACCTGTCCCACCGCCTATCATCTGCCAAATGTACTCCTTACCTTTCCCCACATTCTTATTCTCGCTTCTCAACCGCACCCCCCACCCACCCCCCGTTACCAATCCAGATGAAGGGCCTCGGCCCGAAACATCGGCTGTTTATTCTCTGCATGTATGCTGCTGGACTTGCTGAGTTCCTCCAGCATTTTGTGTGTGAATCTGCAGAATCTCTCTTCTTTTCGACTTCACTGCAACAGTTTAGTAGTGAAATGAGTCATAAATATTTGGAAAGAGCTTTATGCCCGAAGCATTTTGTTTGGAAAGCACATTTAGAATTGTTTCGACCGGAGGAGGTGGAACTTGACCAGGATCCCGTGAACCAAGAGGCGGCGCTGTGGGCCTGCTCGCCAGCCGACTGAATCGAGTGCAGCGTTACATAGAGTAAAATAGACGGGCTCACTCTGAATAGCTAACCCTTCCAGTGCGATGCCAGCGCAGATTTAACGCTGCCACGGCTTCACCAGTTTCAGCTCTTACGCTAATCAAGATAAGATTGAAAGGATTTATGGAGAACACGGCATTTACGCTGACGAATCTTCCACTGTAAGGACGTGAGAGGGAGAAGTATTATGAATATTATCCATTAAATGAGCGAACAAGGTTTGCTTTTTACTGTTGAACAGTCACTTGAATTGGCCAAAAAGTTAAAAGTACTCATTAGGGTTTAAGAAAAACAAAATTGCATATATGATTTCGTCATCGTACTTTATGCAATTGCCGATCATTCTCGAACTACTTTCGTTATCTGCGATGTTGTAATCTTGGGGTTTTGGACAATCTTTGTATCCCATCCCCTGTCTGGAAGAGGAGCTGGGGGTCTATTTTCTTCACCCACAGCAGTTACGTGGTGTAGGTGTTCCCACGGTGCACTTCTGCATGTAGTTCTAGGATCTTGACCCAGCAACAATGAATGAATTCTGTTAAATATCCAAGTTGGGATGTAAATGGGTGAATTTAAGCAGGTGTATTGGTTCATCACTGTTATTTGTACAGAGGTACTGTGGGAGCGCTTTGTTTTGACTGTGATCCACACTGATAATTTCATCACTTCATTACATTGAGATAGTAGAGGGTAAACAAGAAAATGGGGAATAAAATGCTACAGTTACAGAGACAGTGCAGCATGGGCAGGAAATAAGGTGCAAGGCCATAAATGAGCTCCATTGTGAGGTCAAGAGTCCATCTTTCTGTAAAAGGGGACTCAATGTCTTATAGAAGCTGGATTGAAGCTATCCTTTGATCTGGTGCCTACTAGCTTTTATATCATGGTGACAAGGTTCTGCAAAGCAAGTTCAGGGAGTAAGGTGCCAAGTTAAAGGGCAGGAGCTCCAGGGTTGTAATCTCAGGATTGCTCCCCATGCTATGTGAAAGTGAGGCCAGAAACAGGAAGATTTTACTGTTGAAGCACATGGCTGAGCAGTTGGTGTGGGGGGGGGGAGGTATTTGGATCATTGGGCTCTCTTCCAGGGAAGGTGGGACCTGTACAGAAGAGATAGTTAGTACCTGCACTGGAGGGGGACTAATATTCTAGTGGGATGATTTGCTAGTGCTGCATGTGGGGGAGGGGGGATTACACTGGGAGTTGCAGGGGAATGAGAACAACAGTGCCAGAACAGATAGTGGCGAGGTTATGGAGATAGGTTGTGTTAAGACCTCAAAGTCAGGAATCATAAGGTTGAGAATGGTGCAAAAAATATCCTGAACTGCTTGTACTTCAATGCAAGAAGTAGGAAAGGTAGATGATGCAGGACGTGGATCAACACTTGGAATTATGATATTTTAGCTATTAGTGAGACTTGGTTGCAGGAGGGGCAGGACTGGCAGGTCAATATTCTGCAGTTCAGTTGTTTTAGAAGTAACAGATTTGGAGGGAAAATGCCATGGCTGTGCTCTGTCAGGACAGGTTGCAGAACTTGTCTAGTGAGGTGTTATGGGTGGAAATGAGGAATAAGAAAGGTATGACCATGTTAATGGGGATAGTCTGTGGGACTTAGATGAATAAATTTCAAGAGAGATCGCAGACTTGTGATTTTAACTTTCCACATATTGCCTGGGACTGTCAAACTGTGAATGGACTAGATGTGATACTTTGTTAAATATGGTTAAGAATGTTTTCTTAATCAGTACCTAGAAGTTCCAACAAGAGAGTGTGGAATACTTAACCTACTATTACATAATGAGACAGGGCAGGTGGCAGAAGTTTGTGTAGGTGAACACTTTGCACCTGGTGATTACAAGGCCATTCATTTAAAAGTAAATGTGCAAAATGATAGGTCTGGTTTACGGGTTGAGATGCTAAATTGGAGAAAGGCCAATTTTTGATGGTTTCAGGAAGGATCTGCAAGTGTGGATTGAGACGGGCTGTTTCTGGCAAAAGTGTACTTGGCATGTGGGAGGCCTTTGAGTGAAATTTTGAGAGCACAAAGTTTGTATGTGTCAGTGAAAATAGAAGGTAAAGAAAATAGATTTAGGGAACCTTAGTTTTCAAAAGATATTGAGGCCCTGGTTAGGAAAAAAAGGAGGTGCATAGCAGGTATACGTAGGTAGGAACAAAAGAGGTGCTTATTGAGTATAAGAAGTGCAAGAGAACATTTAAGAAAGAAATCAGGATGGTTAAAGGAAGACATGAGGTTGCCCTAGCGGACAAGGTGAAGGAGAATCCTAAGGGATTCTGCAGAGCCAAAAGAGATGGGGGAGATCTTCAATGATTTTTTTGCTTCTGTTTTTAATTATGAGATGGACGCAGAATCTGTAGAAGTGAGACCTAGCAACATTGACTTTATGGACCCTATATAGATTATAAAGGAGGCGGTGTTTGCTCTCCTGAGGAAAATTAGGGTGGATAAATCCCCAGGTTCTGACAAGATATTCCCTTGGATCCTGTGCGAGGCAAGTGCAGAAATTGCAAGGGCCCTAGCAGAGAAATTGAAATCATCCTTAGTGATTGGTGAGTTACCGCAGAATTGAAGGAAGCTAATGCTCTCCTGCTATTTAAGAAAGGTTCTAAAATAAACTAGGAAATTATAGGCCAGTGAGCCTGACATCAGTAATGGGAAAGTTACTGGAAGGTATTCTAAGGAATCGGATGAATATTTGCATAGACAGGGACTGATTAGGGATAGTCAGCATGGTTTTGTGTATGGTAGGTCACGTCTAACCAATCTTACAGTTTTTCAAGGAAATTACCAGTAAAGTTAATGAAGGCAAGGCAGTGGATATGTCTACCTGGACTTTAGTAAGGCATTTGATAAGGTTCCGCATAGGAGATTAGTCAAGAAAGTTCAGTTGCTCTGCATTTAAGATGAGGTAGTAAGTTGGATTGGAAATTGGCTTTGTGGGAGAAGCCAGAGAGTAGTGGTAAGTGGTTGCCTCTCTGACTAGAAGCTTGTGTCTAGTGAAGTGCTTCAAGGATTTATGCTGGGCCTATTGCTGTTTGTCATCTATATCAATGATCGGCATGATAATGTAGTAAAATGGATCAGCAAATTTCTGGATGACACAAAGACTGGGGGTGCAGTGGACAGTGAAGAAGACTATCAGAGCTTACAGCAGCATCTAGCCCAGCTGGAAAAATAGGCTGAAAAATAACAGGGAATTTAATGCAGACAAGTATGAGGTGTAGCACCTCAGTAGGACCAACCAGGGTAGGGTTCGCACAGTGAATGGTAGGGCACTGAGGAGTGCGGTAGAACAAAGTGTTCTGGGAACACAGGTCCATTATTCATTGGAAGTGACATCACAGGGTCATAGAGAAAGCTTTTGGCACATTGGCCATCATAAATCAATGCACTGAGTACAGGCTATGTTGAAGTTGTTGAAGGCATTGGTGAGGCCTGATTTGGAGTATTATGTGCAGTTTTAGTCACCTACCTACCGGAAAGATGTAAATAATTTTTTAAAAGTATAGAGAGAATTTACAAGGATGTTGTTGGGACTGGAGGATCTGAGTTATAAGGAAAGACTGAATTGGTTAGAACTTTATTTCGTGGAACATAGCAGATTGAGGAGAGATTTGATAGAGATGTACAAAGATATGAGGGGTATAAATAGAGTAAATGCAAGCAGGATTTTTCCACTGAGGTCTGGTTGGACTACAACTTGAGGTCATGAGTTAAGAGTGAAAGGTGAGAAGTTTAAGTGGAACATGAGGGGAAACTTATTCAGTGGGTCATGAGAGTGTGGAATGAGCTGCCAGCACAGGTGGTGCATGCAAGCTTAAAAATGTTTAAGAGAAGATTGGATAAGTACATGGATGGTAGGAGTTTAGAGGGCTACGGTCCTGGTGCAGGTTGATGGGACTAGGCAGTTTAAATGGTTCAGCACAGATTAGCTGGGTTGAAGGGCTTGTTTGTGTTGTACTTTTCTCTATCATATGGCCATTGGAAGTGGGGAGAATAGAAAATGTTTGGGTGGATGGAGTTGTTGATTATGTTGACTGATTTACTAGGGTAGTGAGAAGTGTAGAGAGAGTCCATAGAGGGGAGGTTGGTTTCTGGAATGTGTAGAGCTCTGTCAACAACTCACTCTCAATAAACTGGAAGGTGATTCCTCCTGGTTATTTGCCTAGAGAATATCAACGTGCTCCTTCATATACATTATACCTTTTTTCCGCACTGGTGCAGAAGATTAGAACCCTGTGGCTTCTAGGGTGAGCTAGATAGTCAACTGGGTACATAATTGGTTTGGTGGTACACTGTGAGGCAAAAGATGCAAGAGGAGAGCTGTTTTTCACTTTGAGGGCATGCAAGCAGTGGTGTATGGTATTTGATCGTTTGTTATTTATTTGTTAAGGAGTCAAATGAGAAAAGTACTGTAGGTAACATGATTATTGAGTTCACAGATGGCACCAAATTCGCTGTACAGTGAACAGTGAAGAAGGTTATCGAAGATTGTAACAGAAGCTAGATGAACTGGAAAAGTGGGCAACAGAATAGCAGAAGGAATTTAATTTAGGCAAGTATGAAGTGATGTAATTTGGGAGGTTAAACCAGGGCTGAAGGTGTTTAGTGAATGGAGGGACCTTGGGGAAGGTTGTTGAACAGAGAGATCTTGAAATACCAGTATGTTGTTCTGAAAGTAGCCTAAGAGTTGGAATGTCGTGTTACAGTTGAACACACTCTTAGTTAAATCACACTTGAAGTACGGTATTATGGGTGCCTTTGATTGCTACAGTATAGGAAGGGTGTGATTAAGCTAAAAATAATGAAAAAAAATTCCACAAGGAAGTTGCCCTGACTAGAGGCTGAGTTACAAGGAGAGATTGGATAGATTGAGTTTGTTTACCCTGGAGTGAAAGGGACTGAGGGGTGGTATTTTCAGAGTTATTTAAAATTGAGAGGCATAGATTGGGTAGATAGCCAGTGTCTGTTTTCCACAGTAGGGGTGTCTAAAATAGTGCAAACAGGTTTAAGCTGAAAGGGTGGTGGTTTAAGGGAGATATGAGGGGTAAAATGTTCATACAAAGAGTAGTTGGTATCAGGAATGAGCTGCTGGAGGAGGTGATGGAGACAGGGAGAATAACAGGATTTAAGAAGCATTGAGACAGTTTATTTGGATGAGTAGCAGACAGAGGCAAATAGAATTAGTGAAGGCATGTGGGATTCGTATAGATAGGTGCGGTGGTCAGCATAGATGTAGTGAGCAGTAGGGCCTGTTTCTATCTTGTAGATCTCAATGACTCTATAATTATGCTCCTTTATACTGGCTGTCCTTAATTTGGTGGTGGTATTTATAGGTTTGGACATTTCTGCCAAAGAAACCTTGAAAAGTTGATGCATTACAGTCAAAGGAAATGGAAGGTGTGTTGAGTGATTAGGCTATTGAATCAGTACTTGATTAAATGAATTACATTGTTGTGCGTGCTTTGAGATTGAAGTTGTAGCTCACGGTGCTGAAATGTTACTGCTCTGATTTTAAAGTGATAGCAATTTACATCATGTCCATGATGGACCGAAGTAGACATAGTTCCACTGCCCAGATCTTGATTCATAACTCTTTATCAGATCATTCGGGAATGTTATGGTTAAGGGGTCTCCACATCCACCGCACTTCAGGCCAGTGGACTCCTGACCCCTGTAACTCATTAAATGGAAACAAACTCCTGACCCCCTTAAATCATTCCATTAGCAGCCCTGCTCTCACATTATTAAACTCCCTGCTAATGGAATTAGAGCAGCATACTTAGCCTTCTCACAAGTGTACACATTTCCATTAAGTCCCCTTTCAGTCTTTGTTAAAAAATATACAACCTCAGCATTGATAGTCTTTTCCCATAATGTTAATTGTCCCAGCAACATCCACTTAAATTTCATCACCATCCTTTCTAGTATTATCAGTTCTTTATGATAGGGTGGTAACAAGGAATAGTACTCAATACTCTAGTAGTGGCTTGAGTAACATGTTACACAGTTCTAGCATAGCTTCCCCATTCTTGTATCCTGTCCTAGGTCAATGAAGGTAGGTACTGTCTGCTTTATTTACCCAACATGCTGCCTTCAGGATCAGTGGGCATGTTCTCTAAGATCCCTCTGCGCCTCAGTACTTTGTGAAATACACACATTTGACACATACAGTATATACTATCTTACATTTTTTGTATTTACTTTCATTGGTCTATCAATATTTTCCTGCAGTCACTAACCTTCTTCCTTACCATCAAGCACAACGCTGTCAAGTGTTATCAGAAAACCTCTTAATGGCTCTTAAGTCTGAAAGATAGTATATATCATGGAAACCCAGGGTCCTACTACTGAGTTATGTGGAATCCCACTGCAGGCAGTTCTCCAGTCACCGAAAACTATTTTGACCAATGTCCATTAAGCAAATTTTTAATTAAACTGACCACTTCCCCATGGGAGGCTTTCCCTTGAAAGTGTCTACATACCTGATCAATTTGCCATTTGTGAATTTGTCAACTGCCTTGCCAAAATCTAATTGCACTACATCAAATATATTACCTTCATTGGCACTTTATGTTACCTCCTAATGAACAGTCAATTGGTAACCAGATGTGACCTTCCGTTAAATTTATACTGACTGACCAAGTAGTAATAACCTGTGTATTCCTAAAAGCTGATTTACGGAATTTTGTTCCAAGAATTTGTCCATCACAAATGTTTGAATGTTTATCTGAGTGAACGACTTTGGGGAGTCGATGGTTATATTTATTTGCTGCAGGCATGCAGCCCCTAACCTTTTTAATCAATACATGACATTTATGTGACTTGTCCTGTCTGAGTTGCTAGTCAGATGTCAACTGATAAGTTGTTTAACTTTATATCTTAGTAGTTTGTAAAAGTTGCCAAAAGAGCAGAATTTTAAAGGTTCACACAGCAGAGTTATCAGGAGTCACGGTCTATGTCTCTCTGAAGCCAACATGGGCATTGTCTGCATTGTATCCCGTATTGATATATTGCGAGTATTCACAGTCCTTTCAATATAGTCCAATATTTCAACATCTCCGGCCAACCCTTAAAGGACAAAGAAGAAGAGCTTTCCAGATGCAGAGGGGTAAATGGAGTGATGGTAAGCAATGGGTCAGAAGAACTTGGAGAGACTCCTGAAGGTCAGTGTCAAAACTGGCCTTGGGCTAATGAGGCCCTCAGGGCTCACACCAGGCACTCCTGACAAGAAGCTGCCAAGAACATTGCTTCAATGTGGGTGCAGTCACGGAATTCCCATGCTCCACCTGATCCTGGGGTTGAGGCAAATGCCAATAGAATCTCCTGTGGGGTTTGGGCAACCTCCCTGTGCATCAGGGAACAACAAATAGAAATGTGGCAGGGATCAGCAGCAGCTTCCTGGGCTGATCCGGAGCCTTGGAAGCTGAAAGTGACTGGCAACCTGACGTCCACAGGGAAAACAGTAAAGGCACACACGGGCCACAGTGTATAAGGTTGCAGGATGTGGAAGGACTCAGTGAACATGAGGTGTGCAATTTGACTCGCATGATTTCAGGAGAAACAAACTTTGTAGAGGCAGGTTGTGAGTAATTACTATCCTCTTTCAGACCAGCAGGTTTGAAACTCCAGAAAATTAAAAGTATTTTCAATAAATAATGTTATGTTACTTTTGTTAAACGTACCGTGGGTTAACAGTAAAGAATCATATTCTGGAAGAATTAGAGAACTTTTATTTACAGTAATAAGCAAGCATGTCTTGACCCAGCCACATGCTGGAACATTCTAGCAATCCTGCGCATGCTCAGTGCTCTGTCCAATCATGTACTGGCACATCATTGCACGTGATATCACCACATCTTCCTTTCCTTAAAAAGAAAAAAATAATGAACAACATTAATCAAAGCAAATATATAATTCAACAAGTCTCTATCAGTCTCTCTGTGGGTTTATGAACACGAGTAGACCTTCTAAGTGGTACACACAGATCTTGTGTTTCCTTGTTATTATTTACATGTTGTCTCGTCTGCATCAGTTAACTGAATCTCTGAAATATCACATCTTCCTTTCCTTGAAAAGAAAAACAAATAACAACATTAACCGATAAATAAATCTATATTAGCTAACTGAAACTCTGAGGTTGGCTGTTCGCTATCTGAGCCATGACTCTTCCTGTGCTGCTTCTTTTTCTTCTTCTTTTCTGCTTTAAGCTTTTCTTTATGTATCTCAACGAAACTTTTTGGTATACTCCCACATGCCTCCTGGTTAGAATCTGGAATTTCAGGTAAGCAGTTCACGCTATCCTCCTCAGCAATCTGCTTCCCTGTTTCTGTTTGGACTGTATCTTTCCTAATTCCTTCCACTTCCATTTGTAATGAAATACAAATCTTCTTTTCTTCATCTAATTCATTCATTAACTGTGTAATCTCTTTTTTATGCTGAGACTTCATCATTTCAATACAACTCAATTCCTTCACTTGTGCTTTCACTTCTTCCTTATACTGTGCCCACTGTGAGCGTTCTTGCTCTAGCCAGTGACTAGACTGAATCTCATATTCTCTCAGTGTCTCTTTCATTATGACTTGCATTGAAGCTACCTCCGCCTCCCATCACTTTTACATATCATCAATTGCCTCCTGTTTGGTCGTCTCAGACATTGCAGCTACTGCTTTTATATTCTCTATGTCAGCATTTTCATAAAGCGCATCTATATAAAATTCCTCATGTTCATCTTCAATCACTGCATTTACTCGTTTCATTTCATTTTCCTTCTTTCTATTTCTACAACAGCACAAAAAATGATTAATCTTACCGCAGTTGTAGCAAATTTTGCCATATGCGAAACACTGATTTGGGCGATGTTCCCGCGCACAGCGATCACATGACTTTTCCTTTCAAATGCTGTCTTGCTCCCTGTCGGTTTTGTCGACGAATTAATATATTTCTTGATATATTCGCGCATTTTTGCAGCGTTTACATTACAATTTTCAACAAAAAGCACTTCGGCCTGCGACACTACGGTCTCAGAAGCTTTGCAGAGAACGAAAGTTTTTTCAAAATTTAAATCTTGCTCTCTCAACAGCCTTTCACTCAGTGCATTATCTCAAATGCCACAAACTAGTCTATCTTTAATAAGAGAGTCTGTGACCAATTCAAACTTGCACGTTCTACTACGCTTTCTTAACTCAGTCACAAACTGATCAATTGTTTCAGTAGCTCTCTGTGCACGTGAAGAATTTAAATCGCTCATATGTTAAATTACGCTTAGGTATATAAAATACTTCAAATCTGTCCATTATCGACTTTAAATTGAAGTTGTCTCGATCTTCAAAGACAAAATTATTATATACCTCTACTGCGTCATTCCCGATTACAGGGAGCAGGACTGCAGCTTTAGTTTTGTCTGCTTTTCTAACAGCTCCGATCTCCGATAAATATATTTCAAACTGTTGCTTGAACATCCTTCAATTCTCAGTTACATTGCCAGTCAGTTGCAATTTTGGTGGGGGTTGTGAACCTTCCATTTTACCGATTACAGTTTGAACTTTTTTCTTTTTTTTGATTATCTTCGATTCTTGATTCTCGATTCTCCCGTATTAGTCTTCCAGAACCACTTCTGACACCATGTTATGTTACTTCTGTTTAAACGTACCATGGGTTAACAGTAAAGAATCATATTCTGGAAGAAATAGAGAACTTTTATTTACAGTAATAAACAAGCATGTCTTAACCCAGCCACGTGCTGGAACATTCTCGCAATCCCATGCGTGCTCAGTGCTCTGTCCAGTGATGTACTGGCACATCATTGCACGTGATAGCACCACAAATAAATTATTGGAAAGTGAGGAAATGCAATTCTATATTGATACAGAAGCATCCAGAATTCTACTCTGGGGTAAAAAACTGAGGCTGTTCATGTTGGTGGAGTCAAAACTGAAAATGTCATAATGGGGGAAGATAAATAGTTGGCTTATTCTTGCTGAAAATGGTTAACATTTGCATTTGCCCAACGGCAATGTTACTTGTCCGGGTACCATGTCATGTACAGCTAGTTGTGGTGTTCAGTTTTCCCAAGGCAGCATCTAATGCGCGCGCACGCACCATCACTTTCCCCTTCCCTCAATCTGGAAGTTGATCTTGCAGGTCAGGAGTGAGCTTCTTGAATGGGAACATAGCCTTCACCAAATGCAGACCATAATTTTTTTCCTCAAAGCCTTTGGTCAAAAAAATGTCCAGATTTCTAAATGTTTCTGAACGTCTCTGATATTCAGAAAGATTGAGAAGAATCTATTAACTGTTAAACAAAAATTAAGAGAAACAATTAACCACAGCACAAATAAAGCAAAAATTAAATAAAATGCAAGTAATTTTAATAAAAGTAACACCTTACTTTTCCCTTTCTTTCCTGCAGCGTGACAAATCTCATTAAAAATAATGGGCTTCTGGCTCCTGGCACAGGTTGTGAGAGCTGCCTCCCCAGTGCTGGTGAATGTTAGCACACTTATATTTTGATGCTGGATGCCATGGCGTGTCTTGTAACTGAGCATAGCCAGTAAGTTCTGGGCTTACACATTTGCGTGGGAGTCCCAGAGCATAATTATGCCAAGCAATACAGAGCTGCTGAGAAGTACAGAAAGAACAAGCCATTATTGTGTATTGAACTGTATGAAAATAACAAGGGAATCCAGAAGAACTGAGTTGTATGTCACAGTGTATTAGAACATCAATAACAGTGGCCTGCACATCAGATTAACAGAGTGGAAGCAGTGCCGTATGTACTGAAGTAGACATTTCATTTTCATTATGTTGCAGTAGGGATGTAGATTAACACTGATTAGAAATCAAGCATGTAAAATGTTTCCTGGTACAAAACAGACTATTTATTCTTGTTTAGCTAGTGTTATCCACAAGATGAATATTAACGCCTGCATCTGCGGCATAGTCTGGACCTCAACATGCAAATAATGATCTTCCTTCAAAATCTTTTTCACTGTGTTAAGACTATGTCAAACTGCATTGTTCTAGAAATACTGGTCATAACAAGGTTGTTCAAACAGTTCAGTATTCAGATTATCATTGATCCCTGACGGTTGCAGTGGGAAGTGACAGCCTGATAGCTGTGGCCATATATGTGTCATGCTGTGCAGCAGTCACATTCATAACAAACGAGGAGTATTTCTGATATTTTGAAGTTCTTTTGAGTGTTTATGTTCACTTTCCATCCCCCTTCCCCTGAAGGAATTGATTCTTATTGTATGGTCATTGCTTACCCTCCGATACCCTAATGCATGATTATCCTCTGTGTGTAAACTTAAATAATGCAGACAGGAAGTAAATTTATTATGATTTGCATCGGTGTTGTAATTAATCCTGCCCTAACCTATTACCCTCAAATACAAGGAGCAAAGAGGCAGTACATAACAGATGACTGTGAAATATCTGGTTGTTAATCTAGAGAAAGAGGTTAAATTCAGAGACCATATTGATAGGGAAACACTATTCTCCCAGATAAAAGCACCTGGAGGGCATAGTTTAACATTTGCTAGTTTTAAAGGACCAGATCCAATCAAGGTACTGAATTCACCAACTGAACTATCGGTATCACAGTGCATGTAAATAAACTTTTCCTAAGGTTAGTTTACATCAGTGAGAATTTTGGAGAAGAAAGTTTCGCTATTGTTTTGTTTGAAAGAATGCATTTATAGTATAATTCTGCTATAAGATAATTTAAAAACAAAGTCTTGTGCCCCTATTTGAGGAAATAATCTTATTGCTTGATGTTGATTTTTCACAGGGCAGTTCTACATTGCTTTGGTAGTTGGATGGAAAAATCATAACCTTGAGCTAAATCCAAACCAATAAAGATCAAAGCATCAAAGCCGTGTTTAAAGATTTTACTTTTCTAGGCTTCTTGGCTGTCAAAGCCATTCTGTGAGTGTAGCTAGCCCTGGTGCTGGGCGAGATCCCGTACATGTCAATGCCATGGGAGCCAGCTTCTCCAGAGAAAGTTGTCCAGATGCAAGATGAAATTGTATTATCTGCAGGCAGATGGATAGTGACCTCAGAGCAGTACAACATCTCCATGCATGTACTCAGGTATATTTACCCTCAGTGCATTATTAACTGTAAATAAGTATTTCAGTGATTGTATTTATTGTTTTAGAAAGACTTTGGCAAACTGACTATCTTGTATGACCATGAGCAACAGAGCAGTTATGTTTCCCCCTACTACTCTGTGAAAGAGCAAAGTGCTTAAATTAAGTAGCAATGCTCATTGTTGCTTTTGAAAATCATTCACATGAAGTGAGTGCCACTGGTAAGGCCATCTTTTGTTGTACATTTCTAGTTGTCCCTGGTGAGGTGTTTTCTTGACCTGCTGACACTCTTTCTCTTGCAATGATGTTGAATGTCAAGAAGACATGATTGGATTCTCTTTGGATGATTGCCTGGTACTGTGTTTACAAGTAATACTTGCCATTTCTGAGCTCAAGCCAACAGGCTTCAGAAGCATATTTGTTCAGATGCAAATAGAACCAAATATAGTCATCAGCAAGTATCCCCACTTCTGAAAGAAGGAAGCTTACTGATGAATTAACTAAAGTGACCAAGTTCAGAGCACTTAACTGGGGAACTACTGCACTGCGGCTGAGGTAGTTTGTTTCCAAACACCAAAGCCGTGTTCTTTTGTGGTGCATATAATTGTATTGGGATTATTTGGTGAAACTCTACCATGATGCTGAGGGCTGTCACTCTTGACCATGTTTAAAGCTAGGCTGTAATATCCTGCCTGTCAGACCTGCATGAATGAGTAAGTTATTGGCGCTTAAGGGAAAATTTGATGGCCGATTCCAACACTTTGCTGATGTCTGAGTCATGATTGACAGGGTAATAACTGGTCAGGTAGGATCGGTACTACTTTATACAGACAAGATATAACCAAGCAAACTTCCACATTGCTAGCTGGATGTTAATGCAGTAGCTACACTAGAACCACTAAGCATTAGTCTTTGGTACTAGAATTAAGATGTTTACGATGAGAGGGGAAAGATTTAAACTTCTTCACACAGAGGATGGTGCATAAGCTGACAGAGAATTTGGCCGAGGCAGGTGTAACAACACCATTTAAATGATATTTGAATAAAGATATGGATAGAAAACATTTAAAAGGATACAAGCCATTCCTGGGAAATGGGACTAGCTTGGGTCGGCATCTTGGTCAGTACAGATGGGTTGGGCAGAAAGGACTGTTTTCCTGCCTTTGTTGTGTCAGTGATCTCAGTCATTTCCTGCTATCATGAAAATGGTGTAGACTGCCTTACTGCCTTAAATCTGCCTTCTGTGATAGTGGGGTCCAGGAGGAGGATGTGATGGCTGAAGCCGGCTACAAACCCTTGAGTATTGCCTTTGCATCCACATACAGGGCTGTGCTGCTGCTCACACATGGAACTTCCAATTAGCTGCTTAATCATCTGCCATCATTCACAGGTAAATCTGACAGGACTGCAGAGCTTTCAGCTGAGCTTTTGGTTGCTGAATATGGTCAGTGATGTGATACTTCCACTATTGAGTATGCATATAGTCCATGATTAGTTGCTCCAGGTTAGCATACCTATGTTACTCACAAAGATGCCCGCCATTCCTGTGCTGCTACTCCCCATTTTTGGGGCAGTTTCTCAGCATTGAGAATGCCTTTTGCTTTCACCTCAGTTTTGCAAGTCTTATAGTGGCTAATGAGGCCACAAAGGGAAACACATACGCTTCTGCAGATTGGGTAGGAGCAAGCTGAGATGGAGCGAGAGTGGGCATTTTCAGAAGTGGTACTCTTTGGCCACTTCTGCAGGGCTTACATGCCCTGAGACTCTCAATACCATCCCAAATTGTCCTCCTACCTTGAGCTGTCATATCCAGAAGTTCCCAAGAATTGGTGGGGACATTGCACTTTCTCAAGTAAGAACATCCTCAAACTTGCGTGGTAATTTCCTTCTATTTAAAGATTAAAGTCTGTCATGAGCCTTGTGGCCCATCAGGCCGGTGCTTATGCCGGTTTCCGTGGTGTGAAGCGACTGAGAGTACAAGACCACCACCCCCCCCGCCCCCGGATAGGACACCAGTCTATCGCGAGGTTAGCCCCCAGCATTTTTGCCGGTACCCATTCTCAGCAGGGTAGACTGGAGCATTGTGTGGTTAAGTGCCTTGCTCAAGGACACACATGCTGCCTCGGCCTAGGCTCGAATCCACGACCTTCAGATCACTAGTCCAACGCCCTAACCACTTGGCCATGTGCCACACTAATTTCCTTCTATAGCAGAGCTCAAAATAGTGTCTGCGTTGGGAAGGAAGTGCTGGTGTGAAGATGATGTGAGTGCATTGGTGGTGGTTTCCAGTGCATTGGGATGATTGCTTCGAAGCATATATCAATATATAACGTATATCATTACTCATAGGATGATTTGGCAGATAAATGTGTGAATGAGGGATTTGTGCAGGGGGCAGGGTTTCAGATTTCCGAATCACTGGGATCTCTTCTGCAGGAAGGTACGACCTTAACAAAAAGGATGGATTCATGTAAACTTGAGGGGACCAATATACTTGTGAGTAGGTTTACTAGGGCTGTTGGGGAGGGTTTAAACTAATTTGGCAGGGGGTTGGGAACCGGCGTGATAACGCTGAGGATGGGGCAGTTGGAATACAAGTCAATGCAGTGCATAGTGAGACTGTGAGGAAGGACAGGCAGGCGAAGAGGCAAAATTGCAGTCAGTGTGATGAATCGAAGTCTAATAAGACCATAAGACATAGAAGCAGAATTAGGATTTTGGCGCATCGAGACTGCTCTGCCATTCCATCATGGCTGATCCCGGATCCTGGATCCCACATCCCACTCAATCCCATGTACCTACAAGGCCATAAGACATATGAGCAGCACAGGGCAGAATCAAAAAGAGTGATGAAAATGGAACTGAAGGTGTTATATTTGAACACACACAGCATACAGAGTAAGTGAATAATCTTGTGGTGCAGTTAGAGATTAGCAAGTACAACTATATGGGCTTCACTGTGCCATTGTTGAAAGGAGTTCATAGTTGGGAAATTAACATCCATGGATACACATTATATTCAAAGGACAGGCAGGTAGGCGGAGGGGCTCTGTTGTTAAAAAAAGTGAAATCAAATCCTTAGAAAGAAGTGACATCGGATCATAAGAGTTAAGAAACTGATGGGAGTTATATACAGGCCCCTGAAGAGTAGTCATGACGTGGAATATAAATTACAATGGGAGATAGAAAAGGCACGTTAAGAGGGCAATGTTGCGACAGTCATTGGGGGGTGTTCAATATGCAGGTAGATTTGGAAATTCAGAAGTCACTGGACCCCAAGAGAGAGTATTTGTAGAATACCTACAAGATAGCTTTTTAGCGCAGCTTGTAGTTCAGAGTGGGGATAAATGGGGCTTTTTCTGCTTGAATGCCAGTGACTAGTGGTGTTGATCAGGGGTCAGTGATGGGATGGCTTCCTTTCACGTTATATATCGATGTTTTCGATGATGGAATTGATTGCTTCATGGCCCAGTTTTCAAGTGACAGGAAGGTAGATTGAGGAAGCAGGGAGTCTGCAAAGCAATTTAGTCAGATTAGGAGAATGGGCAAAGGAGTGGCTGATGGAATATAGTATAGGGAAGTGTATTGTCATGAACTTTGGTAGAAAGAATAAAGGCATAGACGATTTTCTAAACAGGAAGAAAATTCAAGTATCAGAGGTGCAAAGGGACTTAGGAATCTTTGCAGGATTTCCTAAGTGTTAATTTGCAGTTTGAGTGGATGGAAAGGAAGGCAAGTATATTCATTTCAAGATCACTAGAATATAAAAGCAATGATGTAATGCTGAGAATGTTTAAGGTATTGATCAGACCACACTTGGAGTATTGTGAGCAGTTTTGGTCCCTTCTCTAAGAAAGGATGTGTTGGCATTGTGAGAGGTTTCAGAGGAGGTTCACAAGAATGACTCCAGGATGAAAGGATTTGTGTCTGAGGAGCATTTGATGGCTTAGGGCCTGTACTCACTGGAGTTTAGAACAATGGGGGAGGATCTCATTGAGACTTATTGAGTATTGAAAGGTCTGGACTCTAGACAGAGTGGATATGGAGAGGATATTTCCTATAGTAGTAGAGTCTAGGATCAGAGGACACAACCTCATAATAGAGGGTTGTCTATTTAGAACACAGATGAGGAACTTCTTTAGCCAGAGGGTAGTGGATCTTTGGAGTTCATTGTCGCAGATGGCTGTGGAGGTAAAGTCATTGGGTATACTTAAAGTGGAGGTTGATAGCTTCTTGATTAGTTAGAGTGTCTGAAGTCATGGGGAGAAGGCAAGAGAATGGGGTTGAGAGGGATAATAAATCAGCCATGATGGAATGGAGGAATAAACTCGATGGGCTGAATAGCCTAATTCTGCTCTTATGCCTTATGGTCTAAGCAGGGATCACTGCTACCCAATGCAGCCTCACCATCTATCAAAGCTGTCAGTAAAGTTAAAAACATTCAGGATGCTTCAAAAGATAAAAATACTATTACAAATAAAATAATTAAACATTTAAGATAATGAAAAACAGTTAAGTTAAATTATAAAAGCAAAAGAAATCTACTTATTGTTCTAATTTATCTAAATAGCTAATCTAGCTATTTCTTCCTATATTACAAACTGAACCATTGTTCTTTTGACTAGGTTTAGTCTGGTGAACAATCAGGCAACATCTTTCCGATGTTGTCCTTTGTAATCAGTGAGAAACCCACTGGCACAGCACAGTGCAAGCTGGCAGCAAAGGCAACAAGACTGGAGGTGCTGCTTCTGACTCACACCCACACCAGTCCAGACTTAAGGATATGCAAGAAAATGTGTGTATATCACAATAGATGTACTGGCATCTGTGCAGAGGATCTGTTATATAATATATGCATCCAAAAGAAAATTCTCCAGAATTGTTAACTTCTGTGAGACTTTGGCATCAAATAACCTACCCTGTGCTTGCACTTCCTTTTATATGCCTGCATATACAGTGGATTCTGGTTAATTACGTCATTGCTTAATTGGGGCAGAAGCTTTTTTGGGACAACTCTTAAAGAACAAAAACTAGGTGAAAAAATAACCAGGATTACCTTTGTTTATTTGGGACACTAAGTTACTTAATTTGTCCAGGAGACTGTTGCTAATCAGTTTCTAATTAGCGTCAGCTATTAGGCTCTACTTTGAGCTTAGAGTGAACCGTTCTTAAATAGCATTAATTGTGTGTATGTCTGTGTTCAAAAAGCAGTGATTTTTGTCACTGATAATTAGCCAGAAATAAGCAGTAAGGCATTTCAGAACTGTTTGACTGACTACAGTTTCAAGCATTTCGGCTTGTAGATGCCAGAAATGGCTGGGAGTGAAAATGAAATGATTTCACTACTTCAACAAGTTAGGAACTACGAAGGACTTTAAGGTATCGCCAATCATCCTTGAATTTTGCAATGAAAATAAAAATTTGAAGGATTCGATCATTGAAGGCATTGAATGAAAGCAGTCCATTATCTGTGCTAGGTGTCTGCCCTGATTTTGTTTGTTTACAGTCAATCAAAATAAAACAGCAGTTTACACTGAATGATTTCCTCTGTCTATAACTATTACAGATTTATAATACTATCGTTATATTGATAATGTTCTAATTTGTTCTGTATTTCATTTAAATACATAATTTGTTACTCAGTTTGTCTTTTTTATATCTTTTTATCTATTTCCATGAAACTTTGGCTAATTGGGGTAGCCACTTAATTGGACCAAATTGTACTGGTCTCGGTGTGTCTTAGTAAATCAGAATCCACTGTACTTAAAATTCCAGCCGCTGATTTCTGGTGCCTTGTTAACTATAACATGATACAAATGTAGTATTCAGTGGGTAATTTGTTACATTATGGAGATAGCTTTAGTTATCCAACCAGATCACCAAGCATTGATAAACTGGGCCTACTCTGTCAGACCTTCCTTAATTCTGGACTTATTTGGAACTAACCATTTGGAGTCAGAGAACCATGCACCATAAAAATAGACCCTTCAGCCCAATTGATCCATGCCTTTCAAGATTCCCATATAAGCTAGTCACGTTTCCCCACATTTGATCCATTTCCTCTCCAAGTGCCTGCCCAAGTGCCTTTTAAAAGTTGTTAATGTACTTGCCTCAATGACTTCCTCTGGCAGGTCATTCACTACACTAACTGTCCCCTGGGAGAAAATGTTGCCCCTCAAGTTCCCATTTAATCTCCCTTTCTCACCTCGAGTTTTTGAACCCCAACCTTGAGAAAAAGACTGTGCTTTCTATTATCATGATTTTTTACATATCTATAATATCACCCCTCGTTCTCCCATGTTGAGCAATGTACTGTGTAATTCAATGCTCTTAGAAATATGGTCTGGTATAGAATTTTTTCCATAGAACAAAACTTTGGAATATATGGCACAGAGAGAGGCATTGCTTCTCTGCCATCTGAGAAAGCTACCCAGTCCAAGCCTACCTAACACTGTTGGAATATGGCCCTGAGGTGACGTCTGTTCAAACACAAGTCCAAATTTTGTATGATGGTTTCTGCTTCCTCACACTTTCAGAGCCCTACCAATCAATAAGTGAAATAAGATCTCCTCTAGTCCTTTTACGAACTGCTTTAGATTTGTGCTCCCCTCCTCTCCAACCCCCCCACACCACTCTGATTTTTAATCCCATGCTAAGGGAGCCGTGTCTTACTTACAATTCCAGTTTCCAAGGGCCCCTCGTGATTAAATACCCCTCAACTATGTTGGCCCTCCTCCTGTTCTCTAACAAAGAAATTAATCATGAGTAATCCAGTCTCCCCTTGGAGCTGCAATATCTAGTTCTGTACATCCACGTGAACTTCCTCTGCACCAAATCCAGTGTAATTGGAGCTTTTCAGCAATGTGCTCACCAGAGGTATACGTGACACTCAAACTATGGTCTAACTGGTTTTGTATATTGTTGGAGCATAACCACCCTGCATCTGTATTTTATAACTTGGCTGATAAAGAAAAGCATGTGCTTTTTTGGCCACTCTATTGACCTTTGAGAATCTGTGGACATATAGTCCCAGGAACCTCTGTCGTTCATCACCATTCAACATCTGTCCATTTTTTACATTCCTCGCTTTCTTGTACATTCTCACTTCTCTGGATTAAATTCAATTTGCTAATTTCTATTCAACTGATTTGACCTTCTATACTTTTCTACACTATGAAGCTTTAACTTGCACTGTCAACCATACACATCCAATTTATGGTATCATATGCAAAGGTCTTTACCGTTCAGCCCCTCCCCTTCCTCCTATGATAAGTTAATGATATATATTGTAACAAACATAGACTTTGAAACAGCCTTCTATTCGGAAAAATACCAGTTAATAGCCAAACTCTTCATCCTGCTACTGAACGAAAATTGTATCTAATCTGCCAATCTCTCTTGGATTTCATGGGCTTTTATTTTTGTTTTATCCAGTCTATCATGCTAAATTCTTGCTAAGATCTTGCTAGACTACAGAAATGTACATATTTTTTGAGCTGCTTTTCAACCTCCTAATTAAATTCAATCAATTGGATTGAATTGAATTGAATTGAATGATCTTTATTGTCATTATACATAGGTACAATGAAACTTTGTTTGGCTTCCTCTCAGGCAGTTAGACAAAGCGGTAGATAAAAACAAGACAGTAATAGAAAAACAGTATTAAATAGATAAGTAGCAGAAAATAAGTTGCATCAGCACCAGAATATCACAGTAGTGCACGAAGTGCAGTTAGTGCAAGTATTTGTTCTGGTTCTGGAGACTTGTTCTGGAGCTGCTCCGGCCTATGGTCAGGCCACACTTAGATCCCCTCCAGTTCGCCTACCAGCCCTGACTAGGAGTTGAGGATGCCATCGTCTACCTGCTGAACCGGGTCTACGTCCACCTGGACAAGCCAGCGAGCACTGTGAGGGTTATGTTTTTTGACTTCTCCAGTGCGTTCAACACCATCCGCCCTGCTCTGCTGGGGGAGAAGCTGACAGCGATGCAGGTGGATGCTTTCCTAGTGTCATGGATTCTTGATTACCTGACTGGCAGACCACAGTACGTGTGCTTGCAACACTGTGTGTCCAACAGAATGATCAGCAGCACTGGGGCTCCGCAGGGGACTGTCTTGTCTCCCTTTCTCTTCACCATTTACACCTCGGACTTCAACTACTGCACAGAGTCTTGTCATCTTCAGAAATTTTCTGATGACTCTGCCATAGTTGGATGCATCAGCAGGGGAGATGAGGCTGAGTACAGGGCTACGGTAGGAAACTTTGTCAATGGTGTGAGCAGAATTATCTGCAGCTTAATGTGAAAAAGACTAAGGAGCTGGTGGTAGACCTGAGGAGAGCTAAGGTACCGGTGACCCCTGTTTCCATCCAGGGAGTCAGTGTGGACATGATGGAGGATTACAAATACCTGGGGATACGAATTGACAATAAACTGGACTGCTCAAAGAACACTGAGGCCGTCTACAAGAAGGGTCAGAGCCATCTGTATTTCCTGAGCAGACTGAGGTCCTTTAACATCTGCTGGACGATACTGAGGATGTTCTATGACTCTGTGGTGGCCAGTGCTATCATGTTTGCTGTTGTGTGCTGGGGCAGCAGGCTGAGGGTAGTAGACACCAACAGAATCAACAAACTCATTCGTAAGGCCAGTGATGCGGCGGGAATGGAACTGGACTCTCTCACTGTGGTGTCTGAAAAGAGGATGATGTCCAGGTTGCATGCCATCTTGGACAATGTCTCCCATCCACTACATAATGGACTGGTTGGGCACAGGAGTACATTCAGCCAGAGACTCATTCCACCGAGATGCAACACAGAGCGTCATAGGAAGTCATTCCTGCCTGTGGCCATCAAACTTTACAACTCCTCTCTTGGAGGGTCAGACACCCTGAGCCAATAGGCTGGTCCTGGACTTATTTCCTGGCATAATTTACATGTTACTATTTAATTATTTATGGTTTTATTACTATTTAATTATTTATGGTGCAACTGTAATGAAAACCAATTTCCCCCGGGATCAATAAATATCACTATGACTATGACTATTTGAGTCCTGGAGTGTGCATGTGTGTGCTGACAGTTTCAGTCATTGTTCTGTGGGAGTGGTGTGATGGAGGCCACGGGTCTGGGATAGAAGCTGTTTCTCAATTTATTTGTTCTGGGTTTTACTGTCCTGAACTTTTTGCTGGATGGCAGCGGGTCAAACAGGGAGTGGCCGGGGTGTGTGGTGTCTCTGGTTATGCTGATTGCTTTCCTCCTGAGTCTGCTGGAATAGATGGTGTCCAGTCCCGGGAGCTCCATCCTGACAATTCGCTGGGCTGCCTTCACCACGCGATGCAGGTCTTGTCGCTCAGCGGCTGTGCAGCTGGCATACCACACTGTGGCACTGTTGGTCAGGGTGGTTTCAATTGTGCTTCTGTAGAAGTTAAGCAACAGCTTTTGTGGGAGTTTGGCCTGTTTCAGCTTTCTGAAGAAGAAGAGTCTTTGTTGTGCCTTTTTTACAAGCAGCGAGGTTTTGTTGGTCCATGTCAACTGTTTTGAAAACATAACTCCAAGGAACTTTAGGTTTTCCACACTTTCCACTACCTCTCCAAGTCTCTCAAAGCCCTTCATGGCTATGGGTGTCAGCGCTACAGGGTAATAGTCATTCAGGCGAAGCAGTGAAAAAAGACTTACCCTTAGTACGTTCCGATTGATTGATCTGTGGTCTCATGAATGAGGTTTTATATTGCCAGTAGCATTGACTCCAATAATGTTCAAGGGATCTGCATAAGATACCTTAAGGAGATTTAACAAAGAAGACCCTTTGAATCAGATATAATCTTTCACATCTACTGTATATTTCTTTAATCTTCCTGAAAATAGATTTCTTAAAAAGAGATTTGATATCGGATTTGAGATGATCAATAGAGCAGTATACAGTAAAACTCTGGTGATCTGCCGTCTGACGAGAAATCCTAATGGTTCAGTATTTGACTCACCAGGTGCTGATTCTTGCATTTGCTCATAGACACAAGGAGCCCATTCCCATACTCTCACTAATCTATCACAGTCCTCCTTCCTATGCTCTTTTAAGATGACCTGGTTCTCTATCCTGCAATTATGATACCACTGTACTATGTATGTAACATCTAATTATAAGTACATTAAAAGTGTGTCTGAGTATTAATTGGACTGACATACGATAGTCCAAAAACCTGTCTGTCCAGCACCAACAAAGTCCTGAAATTGCCAAATTAATGAAGTTTCATTTCTCATTGTAAGTTAAATTCAGCCCACCAAATGTATTCATAATAAATATCGCATAGAGTTCCTCATTTGAAAACATCCAAGAGCCATTGTTTGAAATAAGATGGAGCAATATGAATATGTAGCAGCTGGGTTTGAACAGCATGTAAAGTTGCTGAGGTTCTTCCATATACTTTGCATGCTGCTGAGGATCTCAAATGTACAGGGTACATGATGATGGTAAGCCAAGCTTCCATACAGCTTGGTCTTTCCTTTGTGATAGATGAAACAACTTGGAGAAAATGGTTTTGGATGTTTGTGATGGTGAAATTGTAAATTATGGAAAGCCTAGATGATTAATTGAAGATTATGAAGTATTTCAGGCAAATTTATATGTGTGACAGAAATTATCTGATTTCCCAACAGGCAGTCAACTATTAGAAAATTTGTAAGTTGTTATGAGGAAAAGAAAGTTGGCTGTCAGTTCACCATCTTCCACCAACTTCATGATTAATACTTATTAATAATTAATTAATAAACAATTGTGCCGGAATGTCATAACTTCACAAAGAATCATCGAACACTATTGTCCGGAGGCATGGTCAAGCTTCCATTGCAACATTGAGGCTGTATGAGGCACTGTCTGTACTGCAATTAAATCTAATATATTGATCATGGTTGGGTCTACTAGCGTTGGAATGGAGCTGTTTATCGATTACAGCTTTCAGCATCATTATCCTCTCAGTACTAGTCAAAAAGCTTCAAAGACTGCAACTGGAATTCTTAATTTCTTTATTAGTAGAAGTTCAAAGTAAGTTTATTATCCAAGTACATGTGTGTCACTTTATACAATGCTAAGATTTATTTTCTTGCAGGCATACTCAGTAAGTCCAATAGCCGTAATAGAATCAATGAAAGACCACACCAACAGGGTGGACAACTATTGTGCAAAAGACAACAAACTGTGCAAATACAGAAAGAAAGAAAAATAAGAAATAATAATAATAATAAATAAATAAGCAATAAATACGGCGAACATGAGATGAAGAGTCCTTGAAAGTGAGTCCATTGTTATGGGAACAGTTCAGTGATGCGGTGAGTGAAGTAATCCCCTCTGGTTCAAGAGCCTGATGTTTGAGGGGTAATAACTGTTTCTGAACCTGGCGGTGTAAGTCCTGTATGTTTTTCCTGAAGGCAACAGTGAGAAGAGAGCATGACCTTGGTGGCTGAGGTCCTTGATCATAGATGCTGCTTTACAGCGACCATGCTCTGTGTGGATATGCTCAATGGTGGGGAGGGCTCTACCTGTGGTGGACTGTGCCATACCCATTACATTTTGTAGGATTTTCTGTTAAGGGCATTGGTGTTTCCATAACAGGCTGTGATGCAGCCGGTCAGTATACTCTCCACTACACACCTGTAGAAGATTGTCAAAGTTTTAGATGTCATGTCAAATTTTCGCAATCTCCTAAGGAAGTAAGGTATTGCCGTGCTTTCTTCATAATTGCATTTATGTGCTGGGCCCAGGACAGGTCCTCTGAAATAATAACACAGAGGAATTTAAATTTGTTGATCCTTTCCAGTGCTGATGCTCCAATGAGGACTGGCTCACAGACCTCTGGTTTCCATTCCCTGAAGTCAATAGTTATCTCCTTGGTCTTGCTGACATTGAGTGAGAGGTTGTTGTTATGGCACCACTCAGCCAGATTTTCAATTTCCCTCCTCTGTGCTGATTCATCACCACCTATGATTCGGCTTACAACAGTAACATTGTTAACAAACTTGAATATGGTATTTGAGCTGTGCTTAGCCACACAGTCATAAGTATAAAGTGAGTAGAGCCAATGCCCTAGAGTCCTCAATTCATCACCAAATTGTATTTAACTCCTCTTTAAATACCTCCATTGATTACTGCTTTGAATCTTCCTCTAACTCAACTTGTTTGTAAGTATATGAATATCAAATATTGTGAAGATCTTTCCTCCACCTATCTGAATAAGCCAATTACCAATCGGGGTAAACAACATCTGTCTAACTTACATTCCTGTTGACTGATAATTTATAATCTCACCAGAGCACAATGAAGCTATGTGCCTTGACTATAGAAAGAAAATAACAGGCCATGAGAAAAGTTCATTGGTTCAAAGACTTCTTGTGATGGTATTGGATTTGCTGTCCATGAAGTTTTGAACTCAGATAAAAATCTTAAGCCCTAACCAATATAGATAAATACAGGTACCCTCACTAAAGCCACTACTGTAGCCACCTACTCTTCAAAGGCTAGTTCACTTCCTTCTTTATCCTTCATTGTGAGTTTAGCTGCCATTTGAGCAATGAGCATCCCGACAAGATGGAGATACTTCCAACTAACAATGTAGTTTAAACAAGTTCATTTATTTTCAGTGATATATGTTTAAATTTACACATTTAAAACACAGAGGTTTTCTATCATGTAAGATTTCTAAATTACAAACTATTTTTAAAACAAGGGATTTCCAAAACACAGGTATAATTCCAATAAGCTAAAAAGTCATACCAATGAGTTGCAGACAAATGAATCATCAGTCGCAGAAATTGAAAGCAGAGGAATGGGTTCGGGTGTTCTGCACAAGGACTCCTAAGTCCCTTTGCATCTCAGATTTTTGGATTTTCTTCTTTCTGTTTTAATGTGTTAAGTTATGCTTTGAAATGGCTGACCAGATACCAAAGATCGGGATTTCCAAGCAATTGAAGAATGGATCATTGGAATATTTAATGCATAGTGTTCTTCACAGAAGCAAATCCATCATCCTTACTCACGCTCTCTTCTAAATCTGATTCTAGACTTAACCTATATGGTTGACTCCTAAAAGTCCTAGGAAATTGTTTAACAAGCTACTCAGCATATGTTCAAACAGAGAAATAACTAAATCATCCAGAACACTTTTTATTGCTGAAGGCATTAAATTTGATAAATGGTAAATTTGCTCGAAACTCAAGTCAGTCTTGCCGACCCCTCCCTATGACCATAGAGGGACTGGAGAGACGACCCACAGACAAACTGACTGAGCTGTACTCACAGAATCATACATTGCACACAATATGCCAACTCCTCCATCATATTTCCTGGGTGCATCTTGTCCCACAGCCAGGACAAACCCAACTGGAGAAGTAGCACCATGGTGGGGAAGGAAAATAACATTCTTGATGTCTGTTGTATTAAAATCTTGTAGCATCAGGTCAAACAATGGCAAGGAAGCCCCTTGATTTCCACCTTCCATTATGTCTCAGCTGGTGAATCAGCACTCCTCCATGTTGAACTGGGAAGATTCAGTTTCCATTACCAGGAGTGGCTTGTATTCAATCACTGATTGAATCCTGCAGGACAAAGCTTCCATAATAGGTCTGTAGCAGATTGTGTGTGAAAAAAAAACACAAGGGATAAATCCGCTTGACTTCATTCACACTAATCTACTAATTGACAACTTTGGCCAAGGTTCTCATGGAGACCAAATTCAATCCTCACACCGAAGTCACTCTCCATCTTGTGTGTGATACTAAAATGTACTCGGTGGAATAGATACAGAGAGATCTGATGGCTGAAAACTAAGCACTGACCAGGTACTATGGACAATCATTACCTGCAGATGGATACACCACAACTATCTGTAACCCTGGCATATCCCTAACTTGACCATTACTATCAAACCAAGGATTAATACTGGTTTAATGGAGCAGGTAGAAGAGCATCCTGGGAGCAGGACCAGGCACACCCAAAAGTCATGAAGTGGCACTTCAGTGAAGCTGTAGCACAGTACTATATGCATGCTAGACAGCAGAAAAAACTATATCATAGCTGAGAAAAGCAATCTTGCAGTGAATGGATCTGATCAAAAGTCTGCATCCTGCCTCATCTTAACATGTATGGTGGTGGAAAATTAAGGAATTAAATAGAGGAGGAGGAGGCTCCAAGAATGTCCTCAGCATCAGTGATGGTGGGACCCAACAGAAGAGTGCTAAGCACAATGTCGAAGCATTCACAACTATATTCAGCTTAAGGTGCTGTGTGGATCATATATCTCAGTTTCTTCCTGAGATATCTAGGGGTACAGAATGTAGCTCTCAACTTCTTTACTTCTCACCACATCAGAGTCTTCATGGAAAAAGCTGTGAGCACTGGATACTGCAAGGGATACAAGTTCTTGAGAGCATTCCTTCAGTACTAAAGCTGCAAATACTGCAACTTTACTTCTGAAGCTCTGCAGTCTGGAACCTTTATGCATCTCCAAGCTTGGCTGTTCCAGTACAGATCTATAAATGGCTTGCTTTCAATTTCTGTCTGATAGTTCTAACAATACTAGTTTTATCAGCAACAGCAAGTGACTGAAAAATGAATAAGCATATTACACCAGATGTGATTTGAGAGCTGCATGATATTGAATGTTAAACATAGGGAATAATCAATTTCTTATCATAGATATACTCCAGCTTGAAGAACAAAATCTTCAAAAGATTGAGAAAATATTCTGTTTAAACTAATGGAGAACCAAATTAACAAACCATCGTCTCCACTATCTACCTGTGCTTCACATTCATTTTATATCTGTTAATAATTATTTTTATCTCTTACCTGTGATGTCGTTGGTCCAATCTCCAAAGTTTATTCTCATTTTCACACACTATGTGAAAAAGTGATTTTCGTCATTTATCTTGAGTTTGAAACTTTTAGTTTCAACTCAAGATTAAAAGATACCTCTTACGCTTAGGAAAACCACTGGAAACTGGGAGGAATTAAGGCAGTGATTATTTCAGATAATTTATGGTGTTTAGCAAACCCAACCTCTATTTGTCAAATTTAATAGTTAAAATTGTTTAGTTACACAACATGAATTATTTCCTTTCATCCTAAAAGGGTTCTTCCACTTCTGGTTTCATTGTAGTTGAACTCTTGTAAATCATGCTTCCTGGTGAAGCCGGGTTAAATCGGGACAAAGTGGCCTTCATTAATATTGGTAACAATAACAATTTTAAGAGACATGCTGCAAGAGCAGTGAGAACATTCCTATCTGGTAGTTCTGGGAAAAATAAATAGGTTTCATAGAATGGGTTAACACTGAAGTGAAAATTAGCAGGAGGTCTTAAAATTTCACAAGTGTTGGAATCACTTCCATCCCAGATTCCCAGATCTCCGATCAACTGTACAGATTAACATTTGGACAGTTGATTGGAGAAATTTCAGTTTTTACACCAAATTATGGCAGGGGACATAGAGTTTTATGGCTAGCATTAGAGGAACAACAAATTCTAAGTCTAACTTAGATTTGAGTATTACAATTGTTTGTCACTCTCTATGTCAGGAAGAAATAAAGATCACCCAAATTTATTTTCTTTTAATTGTTATTCACTAATTCTACTGATATATGTGCATTGAACACAGTGGAGGAACAATTCTGCATCAAGTTTTCCAATTGTCTAGTGTAATTCCAGAGAATATTGGCTGCAGCCTTGGAAGAATATTATGAACAGATGTTTTAGCTATTTCTCTAGGGTTTCATATGACCTTCCACCAAAGTTGCTTGAGGACATTGGGGGAGAGTAGGCACTGGGCTGAGTGCCCCATGGAATGCCCTGGAATGTTCCATTGATAACCATTTATTGTTGAACAGTCCAATTACATTTTCTGTTATGTAAAAGTATGCCTGAGGGTTGCAAGGCTTAATGCAACTAATCTTAGCAAATAAGCACAAAAAGTTGAAAATTTGAAAGGAATAAAAAGCACATTAAAAGCAATGAGAAGGAAAAGCAATATTAAACTATGTGAAGAAGAATAGCCATCTGGCAGGGAAGAATAAATAAGAACACAGTTTCAAGTGATCTAAAACATAGCTAAGCAGATTGCTTGTGAGGAAATTCTAAAAATACAATATTCACTTGATGCAAGATTCAATATTTGGAAATGTTCCCAATAAAAGCTGATGTGCAATGCTTTCTTCCAACAAGAATCCTCTTACTAAATAATGTTTGATGAGACATAAATTATTTTGACAATCCAATTTGCTTCAAAGAACAATCTACTTTATAAGTAGATTATATTATTAGTGGATGTGGATCCATGGGACTACAATTGCTGTATTAAATTGTTTAATTATTCGAATTTAATTATTTAAAGGAAGATTTGGCTTCATTAAAATAGCTGTAGGTTAACTCCATTATTGAAATTTTCTGTTGTTCCTTCTCGACAAATATTTTTAATCATAACAGTGTGAATAAGGTTCAATAAGATATTTTGTTGTAAATGTTTAGAGGGAAAATATTTATGACACTGGTTTAGGTGAAAGAGACAATCCTACCTTATCCCATCCTACCAGGAAACCAACCTATACCACATAGGTGTACTTTCTCCTTCACATGACCTGTTCCAGATGTGTACCTATTCCCTAAAATTATTTAGCATGATTTGTTGCATTGATATAATTATTGTGCAACTTGCAGTTTAGAAGCTGGTTACAGAATCTAGCTTCTATGGACCAGGCGGATCTTCATGATCAAAATCTGCTATCGCTAAGAATTAGCCCCAGTATTGTGTGAAATGGTTCAAATGTTCTCACTGTGTATTTAATTATCAGAAAGTATTCTGTGTAGTGGGAGTGGGTTCATATAGAATTCCATACAGAAACATTGTCCTGTGAATGTTTGTCTTGGAGGGGGTATTGGCATTGGTCACTTTTCTCTCCAGTGAATGTGGTGAGTTCACCTGAGTCAGGATTGGTGGTATATTTCCAGTTCCTTGAAAAGCCTGTCGTAATTTGTTCAAATCTTATAGTCTTTTGGCAGACATTGCTATGGCATTGAAACCACGTAGCAAAGGCTGAGTTTCAAATCTGGATGATCTGGGAGATGTCAAAAAGTGGAAGAAAATCCTAGGGTTAGTATATTCTCTCTTTTGGAAGAACAGTTCATATTCGCTGTACAGATAACAAGTATGGGGTGTTGGTGCTGCACTGCATCCATTAATATCAGGTGGATACTGCTGAGGAAGACCATGTTAATTCCTCCATCTGGGTGTAAAGGCTTATAGTACTTCACTACAATATTCCTAGAATATGCCAGAAAAGTCTTTCACCTTTAATAATTTACCCAGAAGACTGTTATAAGTGTCATTTAAAGTAAGTGCAGATAATTTTGCTGTTAGTCCTGAAATTGCCACCTTGAAATTATAGCCTGTAATTTAGCATCATGCTTTGGACAAAATTTCCAAGGCAGTGAACTTGAACAGCCAGTGAACTGACAATTGTCATGGGAATGTTGCATTTCCTTGAATCTTTTTCGCTGTTCCCATGAACGAGCTTGGAATGGAGAATCTGTTTCAAGAGTATAGTGTCAGGTGGGCAAATGATGTGGGCTGCCCAGCCAAGCTGGCACAGTGATATTGGAGCCTCATTTATGGAATTGCTGAAACTTACACTCAATAATTGCAATACAAAAATCTCCTCCCATACTGCCCCTTCACACCATTGTACTTCTCAACATAAATGTTCACAGCAAGATCCTGGAAAACAACTTCCATATCTTAGGAATCATATCTTAGCAAAGGCAGGCAGCTATGGTGAAATTCATTACCATTTTCAGTGTAATAGCACTCTGGTTTCATTGAGGAAAAGAGTATTTGAAGTCCAAGACAATAAGTATACATTAATACTCCATAACAAATAGTAATTCATCACATTCAGATGCAAATAAATAATTATAATGCAAACTGTTTAAGCCACTAAATTATTACAGGTTGATTAACGTTTATTCTAAACACTTCAGTTTTGAATCCTTGCACTGACTCATTGTTTAATGCATTTAAAAAAAATCTTTCAAGCTGGTTAATAAAAGTAATGTTATATAAATATAAATAGAAATTGTCTTCCTTCTAGCTGGGTCAACCATACTCTTCCTTTGAATGCCTTATTGTCTTGCTTGATTGCATATCGTGACCCTGCTTAAGCTGTTAATATTCATGTGAGTATCAGCAGGATATTCATTCTTAAGTAATATCACAGGTGAACTTCTTTCTATTCTTCCCTGTTGGCCACATTTATGAACTTGTGATTAGGTGTAGAAACGTTGGGCAGTTACCTTTTTGCTATCCCTGAAGTATTGCAGTCAAATTATAGTTTTCCATCTGTGGTCCTCACAGCTTGGGGGATCTTGCTCAGGGATACAGTAATTATATTGTTAGAGTCATACAACAAGGAAATAGTGTTCAAGCTAATCCCATTGACTATGTTTGGTCCTTATCCCTCTAAGTCTGTCCTATTCATGTACTTATCCAAGTGTGTTTTGAATATTGTCATTTTACTTGCCTCAACCACTTTCACTTGCAATTCAATGACTCTCTGTGTCATTGCCTCTCAGGTCTCTTCTAAATCCTTCACCTCTAACCATAAACCTGTGCTCCTTAGTTCCTGATTTCCCAACTCTGCACATTCACCCAATCTATGCCATTCATGAATTTATTCAGCTCTGTAAGGGCATCTCAATCCCCCATGCTCAGAGGAATGAAGTTGTAGCCTGCGCAACCACTCCCTACAGCTCACGCCCTTAAGTCCTGGCGACCTCCTGGCAAAACTACTCCGCACTCTTTTCAGTTTACTCATGTCTCTCCTATAACAGGGCTCTCAAACTGTACATAAAACTCTGGTTAGGCCACACTTGGAGTACTGTGTCCACTTCTGGTCGCCTCACTATAGGAAGGATGTGGAAGCATTGGAAAGGGTACAGAGGAGATTTACCAGGATGCTGCCTGGTTTAGAAAGTATGCATTATGATCAGAGATTAAGGGAGCTAGGGCTTTATTCTTTGGAGAGAAGGAGGATGAGAGGAGACATGATAGAGTTGTACAAGATAATAAGAGGAATAGATAGAGTGGATAGCCAGCGCCTCTTCCCCAGGGCACCACTGCTCAATACAAGAGGACATGGCTTTAAGGTAAGGGGTGGGAAGTTCAAGGGGGATATTAGAGGAAGGTTTTTTACTCAGAGAGTGGTTGGTGCGTGGAATGCACTGCCTGAGTCAGTGGTGGAGGCAGATACACTAGTGAAATTTAAGAGACTACTAGACAGGTATATGGAGGAATTTAAGGTGGGAGGTTATATGGGAGGCAAGGTTTGAGGGTCGGCACAACATTGTGGGCCAAAGGGCCTGTACTGTGCTGTACTCTTCTATGTCCTATGTTCTATAGTACTCCAAGCGTGGCCTCACCAACCTCTTATACAATCACCAGCATCTTGTAGTTTAATACAACATAAAAAAGTATTTTCTGAGCTGATAATATAGATTAGATTAGATTATGAGGCATTATATTGCAGAATATTTCTGCTCCTCATTCATTTTCTATCATTAATCTTGAGGCATACATATTTCCTATGCTGTTGTGCAAAGTAATGAAAGATTTCCATTACTTCTAATAGCATACTGGCTGACTCACTTGGGCACAGTACTTTTGTGTGACTTCTTAACTCAGAATTTGAACTAACACACGAAATCTATTAAAATAGTACACAAAATCATTTTACAAAAGTATGTTAAGCAATGAACTTAAGCAGAAATTAAAACTGCAGGTCAGAGTGCAATATTTTAGCACAGTGTGAAATAATATTATATACATATTATACACACTACACACATACTGACAAATAATGACAATCTTATATTCATTTACAATTTTTAGACATTACTGTAGTGTTCAGTTGTAAATGGTGTTTCTGTTCTTATAAGAGGAACTACTGTTCAAAAGTATTTGATTGGCTGCAGTGTTCCGTGGTCTTGAAATTACACTATATAAATGGAAGTTCTCTCTTTCTGTTGACTAAATTCCAGTTACTCAAACACAGGTAATGATTTCATCCTGTATTAGTACAGAGCAATGTATCACACAAACCACAGCAAGTCTTTAAGTGTAGCATATTAAATCTAAAGAGGACTCCTTTATTACCTGTCCAGTCAAGCGTGAACTGAAATAAATGATTGAAGTTGAACATGTAAATTTATTATAAGTATAAAAGGAACTTGTTTGGAAGTCAATAATCTTAGATTTTAATTTCAAAGAGCTTGAATAAAGAAACCTTTCATCACTCACCAGAATCTTCATGAGACATTACTAAACTGAACACCTCATTGAAGAGTAAAGCTTCTCTAAGTATGATAGCCAAAGACCATGGACATCTAAAGCCAGTGAAGTGAAATTTCTTAGAACTACTTACACATCTATTGAAGAAAAGAATAAATCATTGACCTATTTAGTTCAGTATAATTGTCATTGATTCAGAAATCTGTGAGAAGAACATTAAACTATCTCCCAGATACCTTTTATGACCTGAAGAAAATAATTTTCACGAAAAAAATGATGGGAAACTATTGTTTTCTATAAATAACGATATCCTTGGGAGTTTAATCTGCAGTAATCAGTATCTAAAGTGGTCCAGATGAAGTCTGAAATAATACTTGGTAGAAGGCTGCAGTTTGAGAAAGTAAAGCCTCAGTCTATTTAGTGGACTTAATATCCCAATTGGCTTGTTGTGATTGTAGATTATACAATTCATTATTTATTCATCTCCCATAACTGCAGGATCCTGCCAAAACACATGCTTGCAGGTAAAAACAGCTGCAAAAGCTCTGGTCCTATTTTGTTGTAGAAATCATTTCCTTTTTAAGAGAAAGTACTGGTTGATCCAGCTACTCAGTGCACTGCAGGAAAGCAATATTTTCTGAAGTCGAAAAATCAATGATACTACAGAAAATAATGCAGTTTTCAGTGATATTGATTGTTAATTTTAGGTCTCTACATGTGCACTGATCTGAGGGACAGATCGGTATTTTGTCACTCAGACTTAAGTGTTTTCCTAGAATATTTAATTGACTACATGATATTATTACCAACAAGTCACCTATGGAACCAAAGGAACCAACACGCTTGATCACTGTAGCACCACCATCAAGAATGCCACCCCACACCCGTACTTTGGCAATTCCAATCACCTGACTGTACTTGTACTGCCGGCATACAGATGTATAGAATGAGCACCTCAAACACTATGGCCAAGGGAAGTGGATGAATACAGGTGTGTTTTGAATTGGTGCACTGCACCATAATCAGGGGTTGATCTCTGGATCTGAATGAATACGATGCACTTGTCAACAATTACATTAAGACTTGTGTGCGCCTTCAGACATACATAAGCAGAAGCCGAATTTGAACCAGGAGGTTCACAGTCTGCCATGGGCTAGTTCTGTGGCATTTAAGACCAGTGATCCAGAATTCTGCAGGAACTCCAGGTATGACCAATGAGAGTTTATCCTAAGAATGAATAAACAATTCTGAGTGATGCTAGAGACAATATCAGATGCAAATTAGCTATGGCAGGGTTTGCAAGCCAAAACCTAATATCATAAATGGCTGTGATACTTCACTCCCCAGTGAGATGAATGCCTTTTAACCCTGCTTCGAACAGTGAACGGAACTATCTCTGCAGTATCTGGTGACCCTGTGATAAGGCCTTGATGATGTACCTGGCAGGATGCTGAAGACCAGTGCTAACTAACTGTTTGGAGTGTTAAAGGACATCTTTGATTGCTGCAATCTCTCATTGCTGCAGATGAAGTTTCCTACCTGTTTCAAAGGAGTATCAGTCATACCAGTGCCCAAGAAAAACAGGGCAATATGCCTCAATGACTCTCTTTCTGTAGCACCCACAGCTATTGTGATGAAGTGCTTTGAGAGGGTGTTCATGGCTACAATCAACTCCTGCCTATACAAGGACCAGGACCTGCTACAATTTGCCGTCCATCACAACAGGTCGACAGCAGATGTGATCTTATTGGCTGTACATTCAGGCTCGCACCACTCGGACAGCAAAAATACCTGTGTCAGTCTGCTGTCTATTCATTACAGCTCAGCGTTCAACACCATCATCCCCTCAGTACCAACCAACAAGGTTCAAAAACCGGGCCTCTGTACCTCCCTCCGTAACTGGATCCTTGACTTCTGCATCAAGCAATCACATTCAGATATCTCTTCCTTGCTGACAAGCAACGCAAGCACACCTCAAAGATGCATTCCTAACCCATTCACTACTCTCTCCAAACTCATGATTGTCTGGCTAGGCACAGCACAAAGCCATTTATAAATTCATTGATGACACAAGGGTTGGCGGAATCTCAGACAGTGGTGAGGAAGCATACAGGAGTGAGATAGATCAGCTGATTGAATGGTGTAGCAACAACAACCTGGCACTCAACATCACGAAGACCAAAGAATTGATTGTAGACTTCTGGAAGGGGAAGTCTGGAGAACACATACCATTCCTCATCAAGGGTCAGCTGTTGAAAGTGTGTGCAGCCTCACATTCCTGGGTGTCAACATCTCTAAAGATTTATCCTGGGCTCAACATATTAATGCAATTACAAAGAAGGCACACCAGTGGCTATATTTCATTCAGAGTTTGAGGAGATTTGGTTGGTCGCCAAGAACTCCGGCAAATTTCTACAGATATAGCGTGGAGAGCATTCTGACTGGTTGCATCACCGTCTAGTACAGAGGTGCGAATGCTCAAGATTGTAAGAAGCAGCAGAGAGTTGTAAACTCAGCTATCTCCATCACGGGTACGAGCCTACACACCACTGAGAACATCTTCAAAAGGTGGTGCTTCGAGAACTTACCATGCATCGCCAAGGACTCTTCTCATTGTGACCACCAAGGAGAAAGTATAGGAGCATGAAGGCACATGCTCAATGTTTTAGAAGCAGATTCTTCTTCTCTGCCATAAGATTTTGAGCGCTCTATGAATGCTATATTACTATTTTGTTCTCTTTTTACACTGTTTATACATTTACATTTGTTATTGTAATTTATGGTAATTTTTACACATTGCACCATACTGCGACTGCAAGGCAGAAAATTTCACAACATATGTCAATGATAATCATTCTGATTCTGATGAAGTACCTGCAATCATATCAAGGGGTTTCAGCTTGGTACTTAAGGCAATATATGATTGCAGAGGTTATTTTTTCCCAATAGACTAACAACTAGAAATAGATGGGAAATTATGTGAAAGAAATAAGGACAAGCAGGGCAGATATGACTGAAATATTGTATAATATGCTGCTATTACAGTTATTCTAATTTCAGTGAAATAGTCTCTTTATAACTATCTCATTTGCAGCCTGTTAATTGAACATAAAATGTTAATACTATCCATCAGAACAGAGTTTACCATAAAAAAGAAAAAAAAATGGTATGTTCTTAATTTCATACTGATGTACCTAAAGGTATATTTATACGCTACGTTTTGTGTTTCTGAACAAATAAATTGAAAATTGTTCAGAACAGCGTCAGAATTAGAAAGGGAAGGAATAAAATAGAAAGAAAAAATATCTGAAACACATATTGTGAAAAAATGTTTGTGAAATTTCATGCTTATATCTGTAACTTATCGCAAACAACAGGAATTCTGCAGATGCTGGAAATTCAAGCAACACACATCAAAGTTGCTGGTGAACGCAGCAGGCCAGGCAGCATCTGTAGGAAGAGGTGCAGTCGATGTTTCAGGCCGAGACCCTTCGAAGGGTCTTGGCCTGAAACATCGACTGCACCTCTTCCTACAGATGCTGCCTGGCCTGCTGCGTTCACCAGCAACTTTGATGTGTGTTATCTGTAACTTATCGTTTCTTTTCCTAATTTTGTCTAAACTTCTCTGTACTCCCAGCAAATTCTTATTTTATTTCAGAAGTCAATATTGTATGAAATAACTGTATTTTCCACTTAAATGCCTTCCAGAAAAGGTAGTCAAAAGTAATAAGTTAAATCAGTAGCAAATTGACTATAATTATGTTAGATCTGTAATCCTTACATTCAGTTTAAAAATTACTTAAATGAAAATAATAACATATTTCGATTCTATTTAGGCAGACAGAACTCAAAAAAAGAGCAACTGAAAAATATTAGCTCTGGAACTAACCTAGTTCTAGTAGTTCAAAGAACAAAGTGTAACACAATTTTAGATTGTTATATAATCTACCACATGATCACTACTTTGTGGTTGATATCAAAGAAAGTATTAAATTATGGGAACACATTAAGTTTATTATTTCAGTGATATTAATGTCAGCCACCTAGTCCAATTGATGAAAATGAGATGAACTCAAAGCAACACAGACAAAACTCAACAGGCTAGAAAGCATCTATGGAGAAGAATAATGCATACAGACAATGCACAAAATATCTGGTCTTTGCTGACAATTGCTAGTTTCCCAATAATTGAAACAACATTCAACACGAGGTCACTGCTTACCAATGTTGAATTGAACTGAATTTATTTCTTACATCCTTCATGAACATGAGGAGTACAAATCTTTATGTTACATCTCCGTCCAAATGTGCAATGTGCAATTGTAGTACCATAATTTATAATAATTTATAATAAATAGAACAGTCAATGTAACATAGGAATACACTCAAATCAGCGTGAGTTAATCAGTCTGATGGCAGGGTGGAAGAAGCTGTCCCGGAGCCTGTTGGTCCTGGCTTTTATGCTGCGGTACCGTTTCCCGGATGGTAGCAGCTGGAATAGATTGTGGCTGGGGTGACTCAGGTCCCCAATGATCCAATGAGCCCTTTTTACACACCTTTCTTTGTAAGTGTCCTGAATCATGGGAAGTTCACAACTACAGATGTGCTGGGCTGTCCGCACCACTCTCTGCAGATTCCTGCGATTAAGGGAGGTACAGTGTCCATACCAGCCAGTGATGCAGCCAGTCAGGATGCTCTCAATTGTGCCCCTGTAGAAAGTCCTTAGATTTGGGGGCCCATACCAAACTTCCTCAACTGTCTGAGGTGAAAGAGGCACTGTTGTGCCTTTTTCACCATACATATGAGATCCTTGGTGATGTGGATGCTGAGGAACTTAAAGCTGCTTACCCTCTCAACCCCAAATCCATTGATGTCAATAGGGGTTAGCCCGTCTCCATTCTTCCTGTAATCCACAATCAGCTCCTTTGTTTATGCAACATTCAGGGAGAGGTTGCTTTCTTGACACCATTGTGTCGGAGAGATGACTTCTTCCCTGTAGGCCACCTCATTATTGTTTGAGATTAGACCAATCAATGTAGTGTCGTTGGCAATTTAATTAGCAGATTAGAGCTGTGGATGATGACACAGTCATAGTGTACAGGGAGTAAAGGAGGGGACTTAGTACACAGCCATGAGGGGCTCCTGTGTTGAGATTCAGAGGGGTGGAGGTGAAGGAGCCCACTCTGCCGGCGGCGGTTCGACAGGAAGTCCAGGATCCAGCTGTACAAGTTAGGGTCAAGGCCGAGGTCTCTGAGCTTCCTGTTGAGCCTGTATGGAATTATGGTGTTGAATCTTACACTGTAGTGTAAGAACAACATTCTCACATAAGCATTCTTTTTCTCCGGATGTGGAAGGATGGTGTGTCGAGCTGTGGCTATTGTGTCATCTGTCGATCGGTTGTGTTGGTAAGTGCATTGTAAGGGGTCCAGTTTGGGTGGTAGCAAGCTGAAGATGTAATCCTTGAACAGCCTCTCAAAGCTTTTGCTTATTATTGAGGTGAGTCCAACAGGACGCCCATCATTCAGTCATGTTACCTTGGTCTTTTTTGATACAGAGACAATGGTGGATAATTTGAAGCAGGAGGGCACTCTACACTGGGAGAGGGAGAGATTAACAATGTCTGTAAACACTCCTGCCAGTTGTGCTGTGCACATCTTGAGTACTCACCCTGGGATACCGCCTGGTCCTGCAGACTTGGTCAAGGGAAGAATTTTGGAGGAATGGTACAACATGCTGACTTGCTTACATAGTGAGGTTAGCACCAGCGACAGAGGAAAAATTTCTTGACATGTGCTTTTTTCAAACATTTATCTTTGGGATGAGGTAATTTGTCAGGTTTATGTATTTGATTCTGTTGTCCAACACTGGAGGAAGTTCACAGGACTTATATTTTATAGGCCAGAAAATAAGTGCTGGAAATTCACAGTGAAATTAATATAGAACCGTGCTTCCAACAAACTAACATGCTATCTGTTCCATTTACATAGAACATAAGACATAGGTGCCCTGCCATTCCATCATGGCTGATTTATTATTCCACTCAATCCCATTCTCTTGCCTTCTCCCCATAACCTTAGATGCATGACTAACCAAGAACCTATCAAATTCTCCTTTAAATATACTCAATGTCTTGTCCTCCACAGCCATTTTGAATTCCACAGGTTCACCACTCTCTGTCTAAAGAAATTCCTTCTCACCTCTGTTCTGAATGGGCATCCCTCTTTTCTGAGGCTGTGCCCTCTGGACCTAGACTTACCCACATTCTCTCCATATCCACTTTATTTATCTAGGGCTTTCAATATTTCATATATTTCAATGAGCTCCCCCCTCATTCTTCTAAACTCCAGTGAGTACAGGCCCAGAGCCGTCAAAAACTCATAATTCATTAATTCTTTCATTTCTGGAATCATTCTTGTGAACCTCTTCTGGACCCTTTCCAATGCCAGCACATCTTTTCTTAGATAAGAGGCCCAAAACTGCTCAAAATGTTCCAAGTGCAGTCTGACCAATGCCTTATAAGGCCTTAGCATCACATCCTTGCTCTTATATTCTAGTCCTCTCAAAATAAATGCTAACATTGTCTTTGCCTTCCCTACCACTCACTCAATCTGCAAATTAACTTTTAGGGAACCCTGTACAAGGACTCCCAAGTCCCCCTGCTTCTTGGATTTTTGGATTTTCTCCCCATTTAGAAACATAGTTCATGCCTTTATTCCTCCTACTAAAGTTCATGACCATACACTTTCCTACACTATATACCATTTGCTACTTGTTTGCTAATTCTTCCGAACTATTAAAGTCCTTACACCTTGCCTGCGTCCTCACCTGTATTGCTGTCAAGTTCTACCGCTGGAGCAAGACCGGAACCTTGCTGTATCTAGATAAGGAACTGTCTATCGTTGTTTGGAACTGTCTCTGTGTCCATGCCTTTGCTAGGTAGGTCCGGCTGTTTGCTGCTAACATGTTGGGAACTGTCTCTCTGTGTTCTGTGTATGAGTCCCGGCCCTATGTCCTGTTCCCAAGGAGGGGTCCCGGCTCTGTGTTCCATGTTCCTGTCTCCCAAGACCAAGGCTCTGTGTTCTGCGTTCCTATCTCCCGAGACCAAGGCTCTGTGTTCTGCATTCCTGTCTCCCAAGACCAAGTCAAGTCTTCGGGGTCTCGTCCTGTCCTTGTGCCTCGCCCAGCCCAGGAGTACCTCGTCCTGTCCAAGCCACGTCCAAGAACCTCGTCCTGTCCAAGCCACGTCCAAGAACCTCGTCCTGTCCAAGCCAAGGTTTTGTGTTCTCGTCCTGTCCATGTGCCTTGTCCTGTGCAGGAGTTCCATGTCCTGTTCTGTAGCCACGTCCTGTCCTTGTCAAGATCCTAGTCCCAAGTCCTAGCCTAGATCCGGGTTCCGGTTCTGAGTCAAGACCCAGGTTCCGAGTCCCAAGCAAGACCCAGGTTCTGGATCCTTGTCCAGGCTCTGGTTCCGGAGTTCTGTGTCACTAGTCCAGGCTCCTTGTTCCTAGTTCCTTGTCCGGGTTCCGTGTTTCTTGTCCATGTCCTAGCCCAGGCCCTGCATCCTAGTCTCGTCCAGGGCCTGTGTCAATGTCTAGTGTCCTTTCTTCCCCACTTCCTTTGCTTACTTAACTCTAGTCCTAGTCCTGTTCCTAGTACTTCCGTGTCCGTGTCTTGCATTTGGGTCTGCTCCCAGTGCCCCCATTATGACAATCCATGCTAGTATCTTTCCTGTTATACCATCAGCTCCATCTTGTTAAGCAACCTTATATGAAGCACCTTCTCAAAGGCCTTCTGAAAATCCAGAGAAACAACACCCACTGGCTGTCTTTTGTCTATCCTGCCTATTACTTGCTCACAAAGATTTCCTTTTTCAGAAACCATACTCACTTTGACCTACTTTATCATGCACCTCCAAGTACCCCAAACCTCATCTTTAATAGTGGACTCCAGCATCTTCCCAACCACTGAAGTCAAGCTAACTGGCCTAAAATTTCCTTTCTTCTGCCTTGTTCCCTTCTTAAAGAGCAGAGTGACATTTGCAACTTTCCAGTCATCTGGAACCATTCCAGAATCTAGTGATTCTTGAAAGATCATTACTTCTGCTACATCTTTCAGAATCCTGGGGTGTAGACTATCTGGTTTTGATGACTTACCTACTTTCAGATCTTTCAACTTCCCAAGTACCTTCTCCTTTGTAATAACAACTACACTCACTTTTGCCCCCTGACACTCTTCAATTTCTGGCATACTGCTAATGTCTTCCACAGTGAAGACTGGTGCAAAATAATTATTAAGTTTGTCCACCATTTCTTTGTCCCGATTACTGCCTCCCCAGCGTCATATTCCAGCAGTGAATATCCACTCTCACCTCTTTTACTCTATATATCTGAAAACCTTTTGGTACCTCTTTTATAATATTGACTAGCTTACCTTCATAGTTCATCTTTTATCTCTTTATGGTTTCTTGTATTTATACATTAATATAATATAGATGGTAAGACTCTCAGAATATAATATAAATGGTGAGACTCTTGGCAGTGTGGAGGACCTGAGAGATCTTGGGGTCTGTGTTGATAGGACACTCAAAGCTGCTGCACAGGTTGACAGTGTTGTTAAGAAGGCATATGGTGTGTTGGCATTCATCAACCATGGGATTGAGTTCAAGAGCCATGAGGTAATGTTACAGCTATAAAGGACCCTGGTCAAACCCCACTTGGAGTATTGTGTTCAGTTCTGATTACCTCACTACAGGAAGGATATGGATACTATAGAGAGATTGCAGAGGAGATTTACATGAATGTTGCCTGGATTGGAGAACATACCTTATGAGAATAGGTTGAGTGAACTTGGCCTTTTCTCCTTGGAGTGACGGAGGATGAGAGGTGACCTGATAGAGGTGTATAAGATGATGAAGTGCATTGATCGTGCGCATAGTCAGAGGCTTTTTCCCAGGGCTGAGAAGGTTAACATGAGGGGGCATAGTTTTAAAGTGCTTGGAAATAGGTACCGAGGGGATGTCAGGGGTAAGCTTTTCACCAAGAGAGTGGTAGGTGCGTGGAATGCACTGCCAGTGGTAGTAGTGGAAGCGGATACAGTAGGGTCTTTGAAGAGCCTTTTGGATAGGTACGTGGTGCTTAGAAAAATAGAGGGCTATGTGCTAGGGAAATTCTAGGCAGTCTCTAGAGTAGGTTACATGGTTGGCACAACATTGTTGGAAGGGCCGGTAATGTGCTGTGAATTTCTAGGTTTGTTCTATTAACATTTATCTGCTAATTGTCGGTGGATGCAAGTCTCAACAAGAGGCAAATACTAAAAGCAGCGAGCACCACTTAAAGCTATCCTAGATTAGTCAAAAGAAAACCATTTAAAAGTGCATCAGTGATGCCTGTAGCAGAGCTGCTGTCTCACAACTCCAGAGATCCAAGTTCAATCCTAAACTCTGTCCTGCCTCTGTGGATTTTGCATATTTTCTCTGTGATTGCATGGGTTTCTGTCAGGTGATCCAATGCTCCAAAAGTTATGGAAGTTAATAGAATATGGTGTGGAAGGGGTTGTGAGGTAAATAAAATGAGATTAATATCAATGGTGCTTAATGATTAGTGGGGCCACGATTGTTTCTATGCGGTGTGACACTATGACTCAAAGATTATAATCTGAAGTGACCTAACATTGTGTTGAAAGTCACTGAAATAGTGCATTGATTCTCTTGCAATTTAATATGTTTGCGTAGGTTCACCAGGAAAATTCCACCCCCACATGAGATACAATAAAACTGATAGGCAGATTTCCTTGCCTTTAAAACTGTTGAGTCTTCTGAATGCTTCTGGATATTCCCAACAGTTAATCAAATAGTAACATTTGATTAAACAATTAAAAAAAAGTCTTGAAATTGCTGACTCTTATGAGGGTAGACTTTGGCAATTAGGCAGTGACTGGTTGTTTTTTCCTCAGGTAAGTTCTAGCTCACTGATCAACAGCACCACGGGAGGCTACCTGCCAGAATCTAAACTAAAAGCCTGAGCGGAGGAGTTGCAGATAAAGATTTGCTCTTTTCAGAGAATATTAAGTGGGCTGCCAGCCAAACCCCAGAAGCTGATTACTGTGCCAGGCAACTCCAGAACTTCGAACCTTACCCACCTGCTTCAGTGCTTCAAGAAGTTCAGAAACTTTTCATACATGGGCCAGGCCAATGAATGAACCATCAAGTATAATATTATGCACTGTTCAATTCATCACTCCCATCACGTACGCATTTACAAGCAACCTCTTTCAAGCAGGACCCATGCATTCTTTTCATAGGCTCACTTCACCTTTACACACTTCGCACATCAGGGAAATTTCACCCCCTCAATTTCCCAGAGTTCACTGTCTTTCTCTTCCAGGTGAACATTGGAGGCATCAACAGCTAAGTAGCAGAGTACAGATTATGGGTGCTCAACATTTTCCCTAAATGCACAATTATGGTGTCAGTTGTTGATGATGTTTTCACCCTCTGCAGGAACTGAAAAGATGGTTTCCACATACTTATCTTCCTTTGCCCATCTCCTTCATTGTCATCCCAGAATTTTTTCTTACAAACATTTGTAATTTTTTCTGATTTTTGAACCAAATTAAGAGGCCATCGTGAGAGCAAGCAGGGAATTTCCACTGAAAACCAACGTGGAATTGATCGCTAAATGAGTCATAGAGTGGAAGAGTTATACGGTCCCTTTGACCCAATGACATGAGTTGGTGCCAATTGCTTTTATTTGGTTAATACCCCTCTAAAACTTTTCTGTTCATGTACCTGTTTAAGTATTTTTAAACTTTGTAGTTTTACCCACATCTGCTACTTTCTCTGGCACCTATAAATCTCTGTGTGAAAAATATTATCCTTTTGTCTCCTTTAAGAATTTCCCTTTTACTTTAAACCCATGCTCTCAAGTTTTAAACTCCCTTGATTCCCTTATCTTGGGGAAAAATGTGTGATCATTCACTCCAGCTATGCCCCGTGATTTTATAAACTTTTATCATGTCGCCTCACCCTGCAGCCTCATACACTCCAGGGACAAAAGCACCTGTCTATCCATTCTCTTCTGACTCAAGTTGTTCAGTCCTTGTGAAACTTTTTTACATTCTTCTCAGCTTAATGACATGCTTCCATTAGCAAGATGATTAGAACTGCACAGAATGACTTGTGGAGCCTCACACACAATTATATGGCTGTAATATGATCTCTTGCCAATGATCTCTTTCAATATCATAACAACTGTTAGCTGCAGTTGAATTAAACATGGACCATTAAATTCTGCACCTTCCACTCCACTCAATAAGACCTGTCATCTTTCAGACACCCAAGCACTGAAATGAGGCCAATGGTGGAAGAGCAAGATGAAGTCACCATCTAACGATCTTGTATTCACAGCTGACAGCTCAGATTCTGGTGCTGTGTTTAATATAGAGGTTAGACCACTCTTGATGGCAGCAATGAGAAGAGGGAATGACCTAGGTGATGGGGGTCTTTATTGACTGATGCTGCCTTCAGAGGCATCCCTTTTTGAAATTGCCCTTGAAGTTGGGGGGGGGGGGGGCTAGTGACCATGATGGAGCTGGATGAGTTTGCAACTTTCTGCAGCTTTTTCCAATCCTGTGTGGTGACCCCTCCACAGTTAGAATGCTCTCCATGGTACATCTGTGGAAATTTGCAAGAGGCATTGGTGGCATACCAAGTTTCCTCAAACTCCTAATGAAATATAGATGCTGTTGTGCCTTCAATATATTGGACTCAGGATAGATTTTCAGAGATGCTGACATCCAGGAGCTTGAAACTGCTCACCCTTTCCACTGTTGATCCCTTGATGAGAACTGGTATGTGTTCCCTTAACTTCCCCTTCCGGAATCCACAATCAATTCTTTGGTCTTTTTAACACTGAATGCAAGATTGTTTCTGTGATATCACTCAACCAGCTGATCTATCTCACTCCTGTACACCTTGTCACCATCTGAAATTCTGCCAACAATGGGTACGTCAGTGCCAAGTTTATAGATGGTGTTTGAGCTATGTCTAGCCGCACAATCACGCGCGTAGAAAGAGTAGAGCACTGGGTGAAGTACATATCCTTGAGGTGTGTCAGTGTTGATTATCAGTGAGGAGGAGATGTTTTCTAATCTGCACTGACTGTGGTCTTCCAATAATAAGTCAATGGTCCAGTTGCAGAGGAAGTACAGAGGTCAGGTTTTGGGAACTTGATTAGAACTGAGGGTATGATGATGTTGAATTCTGACCTGTAATCAACAAGCAAAAAAACTGCCTTTGTCTAGATGACCTAAGGCCATTGGAGAGCCAGTGAGATTGCATCTGTAGCAATAGGCAAATTACAGCAGCTCCAGGTATTTGCTTAGGTAAGAGATGACTCTGGCCATGACTAACCTCTCAAAGTACTTCATAACAGTAGGTGTGAGTGCAACTGAGCGATAGTCATTGAGGCAGCTCACTCTGTTCTTCTTGGGCATTGGTAGATTGTCCCCCTTTTGAAGCAGGTGAGAACCTCTGAAGTTAGCAGTGGGAGTTTGAAGATACAATTGGATACTCCTGCTAGTTGGCACAGGTTGTCAGTGCTCTACAAGGTACACTATTGAGGTCTGACACCTTGCAAGGGTTCATCCTCTCAAAAGATGTTCTGACATTGGCTTTTGAGACAGAGATCACAGGGTGACTAGATAGCGTAGGGATTTGCACAGGTGTCATTTTATTCTCCCTTTTTAAAGCATTGAGCGCATCTGGGTGTGAAGCATCACAGCTATTCATGATGATAGGTTTCACCTTGTAGGAAATAATGGCCTGCAAACCCTGCATCTGATTCTGTCTCCAAGTCCAATCGCGATTGTTTTCTTGTTCTTAAAATAGCAAGTTCGTAGCTGAACTTCTTGTATAGTTCTGGATTCCCTTTCTTGAATGCCACAGATCTAGCCTTCAGTAGACTATGAATATCATGGTTTATCCATGGCTTCCCGGTTTAGAAATGCCTGGTGTGTTCTTTTAGGCACACAGGTCTTGATGAAGTCATTGACAACTGTGGTGTATTCATTCAAATTCAAAGATGAATCCCTGAGTATTGTTCAGTCCATCTACTCAGAGCTGTCTTGTGATCACTTGTGCACCTCCCTTGGTCATGCCTTCTTGGTTATCACCAATGGTGCTGCAGTCTTTTGTCTTTGTCTGTACTGTTACAAATTGTAATGTCTAGAAATAAACCAGCAGCAAGAGATTTCACACAGAGTAGGGTTTTGATATTAAAACCTCTATCTTTATTAGTATCTACTTATAATATCATAACTTAACCAAAATAAACAAATGTTAACAGTTTTATGTGTATGTATATATGTGTGTAATATAGTTCCCAAACTAAGTTAAACTTGGGGAAACAAAGCTTAGAGTCTTGAGATGGTAAAGTAGGAAAGTTCAGCTCATCCACAGAATGTATGATAGGGGAGAGATATTTGTAATCCAGGGTGAAACGTAGAGAAAAGGTGGTAACATTGAATTCCACAGGTAAACAAAAGTATCGTCATTGAAGATCTTGTCCGTCGTTTTGTTCCAAATCCACATGCAAGTTATCACCGAAAGTGATCTGTCACAGTGATATCGTCTTCAAGGGATTACCACACAACATACCGGGGCAAGGGTTAACACACGAGTGGTCTTCACAGGATATCCTGAAAAATCCACTCCTTTAGGACAGACACACATTCTGTTATGCACTCCGTGCCGATGTTTAACCCACCCTTGTGGGTATAAGAGAGTTCCAAGCCTCAGGTGCGACCAGCTGAAGCTACCAGCTTCCCAGTTTCTCTCTCTCTCTCTCTCGACTAACTTCTGACTGTGACTGCCTGAGTCTTTGTTTTAAAGTTAAACAAGCTGCAAGTCAGTCAGTGAACAACATCATAGTCCTGACTTATTTAGATGCTCTTGAAGTGACAGTCCACAGTAAATGAAACCTATGGGTGCGTAACAGTACACTGAGAGTAGAAGTACAGCTAGGTGATTGGACTTCCCAAAGTGCAGGCATGGGATGGCACAGTAAGTGTTCCTGATGGTAGTATAACAGTGGTCAAGTATCTTGGATCCTTTGGTTCCACAGATGATATGTTAGTGGTAGTTGTTCAAAGGCTTCTTCAAGATAGCCTGGTAGCAGCATCTCCAACACCATCACACTGAGCACGAGGGCCCCCCCAGGGCTGTGTGCTCAGTTCACTACTGTTCACCCTGCTGACCTACAACTGTGCTGCAACACACAGCTCGAACCACATCATCAAGTTCGCCAATGACACGACCGTGGTGGGTCTCATCAGCAAGAATGATGAGTCAGCGTACAGAGAGGAGGTGCAGCGGCTAATGGACTGGTGCAGAGCCAACAACATGTCTCTGAATGTGAACAAAAGAGATGGTTGTTGACCTTCCAGAGACTATACATTTGCTATAATTGAATGGGGGTCTAAGGCTTCAGCATTTCAATCGTTCCTGCAGTCTGGCCCACTTTCTGTGCTATCATTTTCTTAAAGAGGAACTGCATTTGTAACCCAAGTCTGCTGTCCAGAATCCAACAATTTTGAGGAACAATAGATTTTTTAAACATCTTAAAATGATGCTACTTTCTGAAGTACCCATGACTATGACTGTGGATTTCAGCGATAGTAGTCCTAAATGGGAATATTTGATTATTCCCAGCAGCACTGCAAGCAAAGAGTTACCACTTATCGGTAGCACTTTAGAGAGTGGTGGTACAGTCGATGCATTAGGAATATTTAAGACATTCTTGGATGGGTACATCGATTAAAGAAAAATGGAGGGTTATGGACTGTGTAGGGGAAAGGATTAGATTGACCTTGGGGTAGCCTAAAACTTTGGCACAACACTGTGGGCTGAAGGGCCCATTCTGTGCTGTACTGTTCTATGTTCTATTTTAGTTTGGGAGATTGGTTTACATTTAGAAACTCACTGGACAAATGGGCTGTGGCCAGTGCAGAGTGCAAGGGTGGTAAAGATGTGAGATCACGTCATTAAGTGAAGCTATAAGATTCTCTTGAAAGTGGCTCAGATGATAATTTTATGTGACAACCTGGAGAGGAAAGCTGCTGTGATCAAACAGATATGCTTGATATCTTGATAGAAAATCCAAGTGTGATGGAGAAGGTGAAAAGTGTTGGTCTAACACCTTCCTTATTACAGCCTTTGTGCGGAGCCTGCAACCCATCCTTCTAAACATGAAAAAGATAAGGACATATCTTGTAAATCCCACTATAATATTAATGCCTCAGCTTTCACTGCTGTTCAAGGGAAAACATCCAATAGCTGGAGCTGCAGTGGAGACATCTATTGTGCAGCATAAGTTTGTGATTTGTGTCATCACAGCTATGGGTACAAGTAATCACAGGGGCTTTGGGAGTGTCATGGCAATCTGCATTTTGACCTCCAAGAGATTGCCAGGACTGTCGAATCACTCTCTAGGGGAATGACAGGGATGGGCGAGAGAAACCTTGTAACTTCGCCCAAAACGACAGAATTTTTGCCCCATCTACCCTGTTGGTGTCTTTGAGTTTTCGTACTTTGCCTTGCTACTGACAGTTCGTGTTTGAATGTTGTCTGTGACTTGGTGCTTTGAGACATAGACCACTTCATTTTTTGGAGAGTTGCAAATGGAGTTGAACATGATGTAATCATCAGCAAATACGCCCAATGTGAAAGCAATTGATGCAGCAGCTGACTATGGTTGGAACTGGCACATGACACTGAGGAACCCCTGAATCAATATCCTGGGGTTAGGCTGATTAATCTACACTGGAATAATCATCTTTCTTTGTATGATGAATGACAGAAAGTTGTCCTTTTAATTCCTATTGGCTCCCACGTTGCTAGGGTTCTTTGATGTCAGGTTTGGTCAAATGCTGCTAAAATATCAAGAACAGGCACTCTTCAAAGTTCAAAGTAAAATTTATTACAGAGTACATACATGTCACCACATACAACATTGAGATTTTTTTTCCTGCAGGCATACTTAGCAAATCTATAGCATAATATCTATAAACAGGATCAATGGATGAGCAAGAGCAAGAAGACAACGAACTGTGCAAATGCAAAAGTAAACACATAGCAGCAAATAACAAGAGCATGAAATAACAAGATGAAGAGCCCATAAAGTGTAATCATTGTTTGTGGGAATATCTCAATAGATAAGTGCAGTTATCCTCTTTTGTTCAAGAGCCTGACGGCTGAGAGCTAGTAACTTGTTCTTGAAACTGATGGACACTTATACCTGCTACCTGATGGCAGCAGTGAGAACATAGCATAGCCTGGGTGGTGAGGATCTCTGATGATGGATGCTGCTTTCCTACAACAGTGTTTCATGTACATGTGCTCAATGTTGTGAGGGCTTTACCCATGATGTACTGGGCTGAATCCACTACCTTTTGCTTTCCCGTTTGAATTTGGTTCTTCTATCTACTGTATATTTAGGTTAAAGTGGGAATGAGGTCTACAGCTAGATGGTCCTTGTGAATCTGAGCATGGCATTGATAATATTGTTGGTAGCATTGAGCTGACAATGATTGAAGGTGATGGATCGGGCAGTAACCAGCTGAATTGGATTTGCCCTACACTTTGTGGACAGCATATGCTAACAGGTACTCCACATCATCGTTATATGCCAGTGTTTTTCAATATGGAATCATTGAAATGTATTGAATGGGAGAAGGCTATTTGACACATGCTGGTGCTGTGATGCACTGGGTCACTTCAGTTCCATGTGCTGTTCTGATTCAGATTCAGACTCTGAATGAGATTCAGATTGATTGCTTTGTCAGGTGTACATCAAAACATACAATGAAACATGTCGCTTTGTTGACAGTCAACACAACCCAAAGATATGCTGGGAGCAGCCTGCCAGTGTCATCAACACAGCATACCCACAACATTCAGCAGAACAATGCAAGCCACAATGTCAACACACAACAGTATCAAAATACAACAACAGCCACAAAACAAGCCCCATTTCTCCCTCCCACCTACCCACACATTCACATACATAGATAAGCCATCTTCAGGCCTCCAACCCCAGTGCCTGGTCCAGGCTTGCAGACTTACAAACAGTGGCCCTCCAACTTCCAGACACACCGACCCAGGGGCCTTGACCATCAGGCCTCAGATTCTGGATTCACTGACTTTGGTCTTCGTCTTTTGGGCTCTGACCTTCATAATCAACCCAGAACTTGCAGATCATGGGATGTTGAACTTCAGGCCTCAAACTCTGACTCGCTTGGGCCTCTGATCCCAGTACTTGCTGACCCCGGGTTGGCTGGGGGGGGTGTGGTTAGCCCTGGGCCATAGAGACTTGCAGATATTGGGCCTCTGACTTCGAAAACTAAGTCAGAGTATTAATAGTGGTTCTGAAGCATTTTCACCACTAACACCAGGAGGCTGATGTGTTCTCTCCAATTCTCCAAAATCGAAAAGGGTAACGAATACATGACTGAAGGCACTATTTTTGAATACAAGCAGTATACAGAATAAGGTAGATGATCTTGTAGCAGTTAGGGATTGACAGGTATGACATTGTGGGCATCATTGAGTTGTGGCTGAAAGAAGGTTATAGTTGGAAACTTAACATCTATGGATGCATATTGTATTGAAAGGATAAGCAGTTAGGTACAGAAGATGACATGACTTTGTTGGAAAAAATGAAATCAAACCCTCAGAAAGAGGTGACATGGATTCAATAGATGTAAAATCCTTGTGCTAGAGTTAAGAAATTGAAAGGGTAAAAAGACCCTGATGGGAGTTATATACAGGTCTCCTAATATTATCCAACATGTGTGCAAATTACAATGGGAAATAGAAAAGGCATGTCAAAAGATAATGTTACAATAGTCTTGGGGGATTTCAAAATACAGGTAGATTAGGAAAATCAAGTTGCTGCTGGATCCCAAGAGTGATAATTTGTATAATGCCTATGAGACAGGTTTTTAAGAGTAGCTTGTGGTTGATCCCACGAGGGGATTGCCAATTCTAGATTGGGTGCTGTGTGTAGTGAACCAGATTTGATTAGGGAGATTAAGGTAAAGGAACTTTTAGGAGATAGTGATCATAATATGATTGAATTTACTCTGCAATTTGAGAGGGAGAAGCTAAAATTGGATGTATCAGTATTACAGAGGAATAAATGGAATTAAATAGCCATGAGAGATGAGCTGGTGAAAGTTGATTGGAAGGGGACTCTAGCAGGGATGATGGCAGAACAGCATTGGCTGGAGTTTCTGAGAGAAATTCAGAAGGAACAGTATAGATGTATCCTAAAGAAGAAGAAGTCATCTGAAGGCAGGATGACTAACTGTGGATAACAAGGGACGTCAAAGACAACATAAGCAAAACAGAAGGCATATGATACTGTAGAGCAAAAATTATTGGGAAGTTAAAGGATTGGGAAGCTATTAAAAACAACAGAAGGCAACTGAAGAAGACATAAGGAGGGGGGAGATGAAATCTGAAGGTATTTACTCACTACCCATTATACTGCTGGCATTTAGGGCAGCAATGAAGTTCCTTCATCTCTGGTAGAATTCAGTGCACCCTTCATCATGTCAGTAGCTTCCTCTTGGTTTTTACTACTGTCATTCATGCAAGTCCCAAGTGGAGACTCAGGAATACTGTCACACACAGTTGTAGAAGGATTCTTTATTGCTGTTTCCATAACAATTTTATTGCACCAGTCAGAGTTGTTAGCCCTGAGCTGAATCCCTGATTCTGGAGGTCTGGTGGACCACTCTTAGTCTGGCCTGTACCCTTTGATCTGTTTGGCAAGGGTGCCCCTACCAAGAGCCAAATATAAAGCCCTGACTCCAGCCAGCATAGCTCTCCGGGTCATTGAGGCACACAAGCCTCCAAACTGCTACAAGACTGTGATCCTCTCAGGGGAAATATGAAGGTAAGCTAGCCAATAATATCAAAGAGCATACCAAAGTTTGCTTAGATATAAAAGAGGCGAGAATAGATATTGGACCGCAAGAAAATGATGCTGGAGAGGTAGCAATGGGTGACAAGGAAATGGCGGATGAATTTATTAAGTATTCTGCATCAGTCATCACTGTGGAATACACAAGCAGTATGCCAGAAACTCCAGAGTGTCAGGGGGCCGAAATGAGCGCAGTTGCTATTATTTGGGAGAAGGTGCTTGCGGAGCTGAAAAGTCCGTAGGTAGATAGGTCGATATCTACGGGTGAGGTGCCGGAGGATTGGAGAGTGGCTTATGTTGTTCCGTTGTTTAAAAAAGGATTGAAAAGTAATCCGGGAAATTATAGGCCGGTAAGTTTGACATCAGCAGTGGGTAAGTTATTGGAGGGAGTACTAAGAGATAGAATCTACAAGCATTTGGATAGACAGGGACTTATTAGGGAGAGTCAACATGGCTTTGTGCGTGGTAGGTCATGTTTGACCAATCTATTGGAGTTTTTTGAGGAGGTTACCAGGAAAGTGGATGAAGAGAAGGCAGTGGATGTTGTCTACATGGACATCAGTAAGGCCTTTGACAAGGTCCCACATGGGAGGTCAGTTAGGAAAATTCAGTTGCTAGGTATACATGGAGAGGTGGTAAATTGGATTAGACATTGGCTCAATGGAAGAAGCCAAAGAGTGGTAGTAGAGGATTGCTATTCAGAGTGGAGGCCTGTGACTAGTGGTGTGCCACAGGGATCAGTGCTGGGTCCATTGTTATTTGTCATCTATATCAATGATCTGGATGAGAATGTGGTAAATTGGATCAGCAAATTTGCTGATCATACAAGATTGGAGGTGTAATGGACAGTGAGGAAGGTTTTCAAAGCTTGCAGAAGGATTTGGACCAGCTGGAAAAATGGGCTGAAAAATGGCACATGGAGTTTAATATAGACAAGTGTGAGGTATTGCACTTTGGAAGGACAAACCAAGGTAGAACATTCAGGGTAAATGGTAAGGCACTGAGGAGTGCAGCAGAACAGAGGGATCTGGGAATACAGATACAAAGTTCCCTAAAAGTGGCATCACAAGTAGATAGGGTCGTAAAGAGAGCTTTTGGTACATTGGCCTTTATTAATCAAAGTATTGAGTATAAGAGCTGATATGTTATGATGAGGTTGTATAAGGCATTGGTGAGGCTGAATCTGGAGTATTGTGTTCAGTTTTGGTCACCAAATTACAGGAAGGATATAAATAAGGTTGAAAGAATACAGAGAAGGTTTACAAGGATGTTGCCGGGACTTGAGAAACTCAGTTACAGAGAAATGTTGAATAGGTTAGGACTTTATTCCCTGGAGTGTAGAAGAATGAGGGGAGATTTGATAGAGGTATATAAAATTATGATGGGTATAGATAAAGTGAATGCAAGCAGGCTTTTTCCACTGAGGCAAGGGGAGAAAGAAAACAGAGGACGTGGGTTAAGTGTGAGGGGGGAAAAATTTAAAGGGAACATTAGGGGAGGCTTCTTCACACAGAGAGTGGTGGGAATGTGGAATGAGCTGCCAGACGAGGTGGTAAATGCGGGTTCTTTTTTAACATTTAAGAATAAATTGGACAGAGACATGGATGGGAGGTGTATGGAGGGATATGGTCCGTGTGCAGGTCAGTGGGACTAGGCAGAAAGTGGTTCGGCACAGCCAAGAAGGGCCAATAGGCCTGTTTCTGTGCTGTAGTTTTTCTACGGTTTCTATAAGTCACCTGGACCAGATGGACTACACTCAAGAGTTCTGAAAGTGGTAGGTGAAGAGATTGTGGAGTATTAGTGAAGACTTCTCAAGAACCATTAGATTCTGGAATAGTTCTGGAGGAATAGGATATTGCAAAAGTCACTCCACTCTTTAAAAATAACAGACAGTCTAGAAACTAGACTGTGCTGATCTACTAATCTGCCTAGTCCCATTGACATGCACCCAGACTATAGCACTTCATACCTCTCCCATCCGTGTACTTAGAGAGACTTCTCTTAAATATTGAACGAACCGAATCTACCACTTCTGCTGGCAGCTCTTTCCATACTCTCACAACTGTCAGAGAGAGGAAGTTTTCCCTCATTTTCCCCTTTCACCCTGAATCCATGACCTCTAGTTCTAGACATGCAACCTCAGTGAAAAAAGCCTGCTTGCATTTATCCCATGTATATCCCTCATAATTTTGTATACCTGAATCAAATGTTACTCCACACTTTAAGAAGGAAAGGAGGCAGAAGAAAGGAAATTGTAGGCCAGTTAGACTGACCTCAGTGGTTGGGAAGGTGTTGAGTCTATTGTTAACGATAAGGTCTCAGGGTACTTGGGGGCACATGATAAGATAGACCATTGTCAGCATAGTTTCCTTAAGGAGAAAGCTTACCTGACTAATCTGTTGGAATTCTTTGGGGAAATAACAAGCAGCATAGACAAAGCAGAATCAGTGGATGTTGTGTACTTGGATTTTCAGAAGGCCTTTGACAGGGTACTGCACATAAGGTGCTAACAAGGTAAGCATCAATAGATTACAGGAAAGATTCCAGCATGGCTGATTAGCAGGAGACATCGAGTTGGAATAAAGGCAGCCTTTCTGGTTGGCTGCCTGTGGTGTTCTATAGGTGTTGGTGTTGGGACTGTTTCTTTATATGTCATTGATTTAGATAATGGAATTGATGGCTTTATGGCCAAGTTTGCAGACAATGTGAAGATAGGTGGAAGGGCAGGTAATGTTGAGGAAGCAAAAGGATTTAGACAGATTATGACTGGAGTTCCCAGTCTTTTTTATGCCATGGACCAACTCTGTTAAATATGGGGTTCATGGACACCATTTTGGGAATCCCTGGATTAGGAGAATTGTCAAAGAAGTGGCAGATAGAATGCAGTGTTGGGAAGTTTATGGTCATGCACTTTGGTAGAAGGAATAAAAGTGTAGACTATTTTCTAAACAGGGAGAAAATTTTTCAAAAGTCATAGGTGCAAATGGACATGGCAGGACTCCCTAAAAGTTAACTTGCAGGTTGAGTTGGTGGTGAGGAAGGCAAATGCAATGTGAGCATTCATTTCGAGAAGACTGGAATATAAAAGCGAGGATGCAATGCTGAGGCTTTACAAGATACTGGTGAGGCTTCATGGAGTATTGTGAGCAATTTTGAGTACCTTACATGAGAAAGGATGTGCTGACATTGGAGAGCATTCAGAGGAGGTTCACAAGAATGAGTTTGAAAGTTAAAAAGTTATTGTATGATGAACGTTTGATGGCTCTGGGCCTGTACTTGCTGTAATTTAGTAGAATGAGGAGGGATCTTATTGAAACCTATCAAATGTTGAAAGGCCTAGATACAGTAGATGTGGAGAGGATGTTTCCTATAGTTAAGGAGTCAAGGACCAGAGGGCACATCCTCAAAATAGAGGGATGACCATTTAGAATGGAGATGAGGAGGAATTTTTTTTGCCAGAGGGTGGTGAATTTGTGGAATGTGTTGCCACAGGTGGCTGTGGAGGCCAGTTCATTGTGTGTATTTCAAGATCGGTGATTAATCAGGTTACGAGGAGATGCAGGAGAATGCTTTGAGAGGGGAAATGGATCAGCCATGATAAAATGGCAGAGCAGACCTGAATGGCCGAATGCCGGATCATCCTTTTGTACCTATAACCTTTTCTACAACATAGAAGGAAGCCAATCTACTGTATGGCCTATGGCAACTCTTATCAATCCCACTCCCCTGCAATTTATTCTTTTCCCTACTAACTAATTACACCAGTGATAATTAATGGGCACCATTAAACCTACTAACAAATACACACCTGAGATCTGAAAGCAAGCTAGAAAACAGGAGGAGACTCACACTGTAACAGGACAGCACTGAAAGTCAGTGTTGTGTATTTAATATTTCAGTAATACTTGAGGAATACTGTTCGGTTAAGAATTCTCAGTTTGTTTACATATTTCATTATGAGTTACATGCAAAAGTATGTGAATGGTTGCCACCACATCATATGCGAGCGCTTCACATAAAGAAGAAACTAAGTAGACATGTTTTTGCAGCTCTGCTGTGTTTTTTTAAAATTAATTTTTGTAGTTATAAAACAAAACAGTGGTGATGAGGATGTTTGAAAATGAACCCGGTACGATTCTATAACTGTTGAATCAAAACACGTTTTTTTTTCTTAATTTTAAAGAGGCAGACAGTGGATGAAATTAACGAGCGAGTATAGCCACAGGTTTATAAACAGTGTGTGTCATGTGATAATAATAATGATAATGATGATGATAATAATAATAAATTGATAAATACTTAAGCAGAAACGGCTGGCTACACCAGAAAGATAGCTGCTGTATGTTCGATTGCACAACAGATAACAGATAACTTTAGGCAACAAAGATATTGCTTCCTGATTACTTTTGGGTGTATCTTATGGATTTTAGGCTGCTGATCATTAAAATCACCATGGAATTTTCCTATCATGCACTATTATTTTAAAATTCCCTATATTTGTTATTTCAATTCATAATTCAAGTAAATTAATATATTGCACTACAATGTAAACTGAAAAGTTTTCTATCATGTCCAGGTAGGGCAGATGCCACATGGCAGGAGAGGTTTTAGAAAGGCTATAAAAGCATCATGCACAGACCATTCTATGCATTACGTTTACATGTATACCGGTTTGCGATCACATTGATGCACATTCTCTATGACCATTGCATATTGTGTACACTCACTATAATAAAGTAGTTGTATTTTCAGGAGTATTTGTGATAGCAAAATGTCTTATTAATGTTGCAACTGCCGTGATACATTCTGTTATATTTATTGCAACTATATGCTTAATCTCAGAGATAGAGCATGAATCCTCTTATTAAGAATAGCTATGGGCTTTACTTTGGGTATAAAATTGGTGGCCAAAACAAAGCCTGGTCTCCTCATATTTGTTGTGCAACATGTGCTTTCGATCTTACAGCTTGGCTCAGAGGTACTCGGAAGTCAATGCCGTTTGCTGTCCCGATGATGTGGCAAGAGCAGAAGGATCATGTGACAGACTGCTTCTTTTCTCTGACCAGTGTCTCTGACCAGTGTCTCTGATTTCTCAGCTAAAACAAGAAATCCATTGAATACCCCAATCTCCCTTCAGCCATGAGACCTGTGCTGCATGATGATAGTCTTCCTGTACCAAAGTCACCAGAGACATGGAGTCTAGATGAGGCAGATGACAATGTCATGATGCATGAGCCAGAAATGGAGAAACAACACTGATACTGATACAGATTTTGAACCCCTTCTATTGAGTGAGCCTCATTTCATAACTCAATCTAAGTTAAGTGACCTGGTCAGAGACTTGGGTTTGTCAAAAGCAAAAGCAGAATTATTAGGTTCAAGAATGCAAGGATGGAATCTTCTGTCACCAGGCTCAAAACTTTCCATGAAGGATTTTGATATTTGAGACAGATGTTTCCCAGAATAATTGATGCCAAGATTAAGGAAGGCATTTTTGTTGGACCACAAATCAAACAGGTCATCAACGACCGGCAATTTGAAGAACTCTAGTGGGACCAGAGAGAATCGCATGGAAGGCATTCACGGATGTTGAAAATTTTCTTGACAATTACAGAGCGCCAAACTACATGCAGCTGCTTAACAAGCATACAAAGCCATGAAATGCAACATGTCACTAAAGATTCATTTTCTGCATTCCCATTTGGACTTCCTCCCTGTAAACCTTGGCACTATCAGTAACAAGCATAGTTGAAGTTTTCACCAGGACATTGCGCAGCTGGAATCCAACAATGTTGGCTGATTATAGTTGGACTCTTAAGTGAGAAGCCTCAGACACTAAGTACAAATGAAAATCATCAACAAAACATTTTTTGCTTGGTTGAACTTCTGCAAATCATCAGCACCATTATGCAATTAAATGCATTATATTCAATAAAAGTTAATTTCTTTCTCCAAATCCCTACGTGGTACAAGTAGTTTGAAATTATATTTGCATTCATCTTCAAGCAGTCTACATTAATCAAAAACAATTTCTGAGGGAGCAACACATTTGAAAAAAATTAGCTGTCCCATGTAATAGATGTATACTGAATGAATTGAGCAGTATTTCAAAGCAAATTAAATAGCCAAAGAAAAGTGAGTGCCTGTGTTACTGAGTGCAATAGGTGGAAAAGCATACAGTTTGCTTAGAAATTTCACTGCTCCAACCAATCCAGCTAAAATAAACTTTGCTGAAATCATGAAAGTAATGCAGGAACATTTAGAACCAGAACTATTGTTGATTGCAGAATGCTTTAGGTTACAAAAGTGGAATCAAAAGGAAGGGGAGTCCACTTTAGTTTATTTGGCTGAATTTAAGAAATTTTCTGAGCATTGTTGGTTCAGTGATAAGCTTACTGATGCACTAAGAGATCGTTTAGTTTGTGAATTCTTAACAAGACTACATTCAAAAATGGCTCCCAACAGAAGCACAACTCACATTTAAAAGGTACAGTTGAAGGCAATGTATTAAATGAAACAGAAGCCAGAGATGCAAGAGAATTGCAGTCAGGAATGAAACTGAGTGTGAACAAAATTGCAGTGTCAGAACAGAAACCTACCTGACCAAGCAAGCTGTGTTACTGTTGTGGCAGGGGATCACATACACAAGACCAAGCAAGTTTAAAGGTGAAACATGCAGAAAATGCAACAAGTTGGACACATACAAAGAGCATGCAGGGCTGACAAAGTATGGCTTGCACAGGGAAGAGAAAAAGTTAAAAAAAATCAAGTTGCAGTTTCTAAAAGAACACTAATCTGCATGCTGTTGATGACAAAGCTGATAATGATGAGAGTGACATAGGAATGAGTAGCCTAGAGATTTACAATATGAAAACTAACAATAAATAAGCAATATGGCTTACACCAGAAGTGAATGGCAAATTAATTAAAATGGAATTGGGAGTCCTTGTCTATAGGTTAACTTGCAAATCAAGTCAGTGGTGAAGAAGGCAAAAGCCATGTTAGCATTTATTTCAAGAGGTCTAGAATACAGAGCAAAGATGTGATGCTGAGGCTTTATAAGACACTGGTGAGGCGTCACCTTGAGTATCGTGAACAGTTTTGGGCCCCTCATCTTAGAAAAGGTGTGTTGGCATTGGAGAGGGTCCAGAGGAGGTTCACAAGGATGATTCCAGGAATGAAAGGTTTATTATACGAGGAATATTTGATGGCTCTGTGCCTGTGCTCCATAAGACCATAAGATTTAGGAACTGAAGTAGTCCATTCGGTGATGGGCTGATCCACTTCATCCAGTCATCCCCAGTCCCCTGCTTTCATCGCCATACCCTTTGTTGCCCTGGCTAATCAAAAACCTATCTATTTCTGCCTTAAATACACCCAATGACTTGGCTTCACAGCCGCTCATGGCAACAAATTCCACAGATTTACCACACTCTGACTAAAGTAATTTCTCCGCACCTCAGTTCTAAAAGGATGTCCTTCAATCTTGAAGTCGTGCCTTCTTGTCCTATAATCCCCTACCATGGGAAATAACTTTGCCATATCTAATCTGTTTGGGGCTTTTAACATTTGGAATGTTTCTATAAGATTCCCCCCTCACTCTCCTGAACTCCAGGGAATACAACCCATGAGCTGCCAGATGTTCCTCATATGGTAACCCTCTCATTCCTGGAATCATTCTTGTGAATCTTCTCTGAACCCTCTCCAATGTCATTATATCCTTTCTAAAATAAGGAGCCCAAAACTGCACACAATAATAAGGAGCCCAAAACTGCACACTGCACTACTCGCTGGATTTCAGAAGGATGAGGGGGGATCTCATTGAAACCTTTCGAATGTTGAAAGGCCTCGACAGAGTAGATGCGGAAAAGATGTTTCCCATGGTGGAAGGGTCCAGGACAAGAGGGCACAGCCTCTGGATAAAGGGGCGCCCTTTCAAAACAGCGATGCAGAAGAATTTCTTTCGCCAAAGGGTGGTGAATTTGTGGAATTTGTTGCCACGTGCAGCTGTGGAGGTCAGGTCGTTGGGTGTATTTAAGGCAGAGATTGATAGGTTCTTGATTGGACACAGCATCAAAAGTTACAGGGAACTTGGGATGAGTTGCCGGGGGGGGGGCGGGGGCGGTGGTAGAAAAGGATCAGCCATGATTGAATGGTGGAGCAGACTCGATGGGCCAGATAGCCTAATTCTGTTCCTATGTCTTATGGTCTTATGGAATTAGACACTGGCTCAGCTGTTTCAGTCATTCCACAAAATGGGTTTGAATGGCATTTCAAAGATACTGTACTGAAACCTGCAGATATCCATCTAAGGAAATATAACTCCAGTGGGAATAGCATTTGCAACAGTGAAATACACCAACCAACAAGCCACATTGGGCTTGTATATGGTAAAAACAGGAGTGTCAGCATTATAAAGTGATGATTGGCTGAGACAACTACAGCGTGATTGAAGATCATTCAACAATTTGCATGCTATATTCCATGCAGTAGATTGAACTGAATGCAAATTAAGAAAGATACTGGATGATGCCACAGAAGTGTTGAAGGACACCAATGAAAAATTCAAATATGTCAAGGGTAAAATAGAGTTAATTAAAAATGCCACACCCATGTTTTACAAAGCCTGTCCAGTTCCTTATACCATCTGTGATAAAATAGCCAATATTCGTGACTCACCTGATATACTTGGCATTGCCCACGGGAATGAGATACACAAGTTATCACTATATGCAGATGATTTATTACTATATATCTCCAACTCTGAGAAATCCATTCTAGCAGTAATATCCCTGCTTGTTGAGATTAGTAAGTTTTCTGGCTACAAATTGAACCTTAGTAAGAGTGAACTCTTCCCATTAAATATGCAGGTTCCAATTTATAGACTTTCACCATTCAGATTGATTACTGACTCTCTGGGTGTTAAAATCACTAAGAAGCATAAGGACCTACTTAAGCTCAATTTTTTACCGTTAATTAATCAGGTTAAACAATTGTTTACTAAATGGTCCCCATCGTCTTTATTACTGATCGGCCGAATCAATGCTATTAAAATGATTATTCTACCTAAATTTTTATATCTATTTCAAGCGGTACTAAGTTTTATTCCTAAATCCTTTTTTGATACTGTTGATTCTAAAATTTCCTCATATATATGGCAGAATAAAAATCCTAGACTAAGTAAAAAAATACTTACAAAAATCCAAAAAAGACGGTGGTTTGGCATTGCCGAATTTAGGATCTTATTACTGGGCAATTAATATTCGATATTTAATATTTTGGACACAAGATTGAGATATAATTCCAGGTCCACAATGGGTAAACCTTGAACGTACTTCTGTACAAGGGTCCGCATTGGTTTCTATTTTGGGAACTTTGCTTCCCTTTGTTTTCTCTAAATAGAATAAGCAAATGGTTAATCGAATAATTAAATACACATTACGAATATGGTTTCAATTTCGTAAATTTTTTGGTTTGAACAAATTTATTTTGTCAAACCCTATTATATCTAATTTCTTTTTCCAACCCTCTGTTATTGAAAATAAAGAGTATAATATGTTTCTGTGATTTATTCTTGGATAACTGTTTCATATCTTTTGAACAGTTGTCTAATAAATATAATTTGCCCAGATCCCCTTTTTTTAGATATCTACAAATAAGAAACTTTTTAAATACTATGCTACCTACCTTTCTGACTTCATACCCAACTGATATCATGGAAAAAATTTAGGTTTAAATCCTTATCAGTAGGGTTTAATAGCAACTATTTATGATATATCTATGAAAATACAGCCAGGTATATCTGATAAAATTAAGAATGAATGGGAAAGGGAACTTCAACTTCACTTACCTATCGAGAAATGGGAGAAAATTTTTCAATTAGTTAACTTTTCCTCTGTATGTGCTAAACATATGCTGATACAACTTAAGGTAGTGCATAGGGCCCATATGTCTAAAGATAAACTAGCTCGTTTTTACTCCCATATAAATCCTGTTTGTGACAGGTGTCATTCTGAGGTAGCTTCTTTGAATCATATGTTCTGGTCTTGCCCTCTTTCGAAAAAATTTTGTAAAGATATTTTTGATATTATTTCAACAGTTTTGCGTATTGATTTATAACCTCATCCTATTACTGCAATTCTTGGCTTAGGTCTTTCTCCTCTTCAGCTTGTTGGATGATTGCGTTTGTTACATTAATGGCTAGAAGATCAATTTTATTGAATTGGAAAGGGACCAATCCCCCTAATACATTTCAATGGTTTTCCCAAACTATATAATGTTTAAATTTAGAAAAAATCAGAAGTGTCACTTTTGATCCTTCAGTTAAATTTGAGGAGACTTGGAGGCCATTTATTCAACACTTTCATATGATGTAGCTTGACCTTTTCCGAATCCTTTTTATTAACCTAGATTATGTGGATAGAGGAGTGGAATTAACAACATTAATGATTGTATTCGATGTAATATAATAGCCCAGTATTGTTCTGTTTTGTTTAGATCAGTTTTTGGTTCAGTCTAGTTTTTTTTTTAACTTTGGGGTTTTTTTAATTGATATTTTTTCATTTTTCTTTTTATCATGGTTAATTATATTAAGAGTTTGGGTTTAGGTTTCTGCCAAATTTGGCTACAGCACTTCACCCTTTGAACTCATTACTACAGATCAGGAAGAAATGGCAATTGACAAAGAAGTGTGAAGTAGATGTACAAAAGGCAAAGAAAATGGTGATATCTGACACTGTGCTCACATATTATGATCCATATTGTCCGATGATGCTTGCTTGTGACATCTCACCTTATCGTATATGTGCAGTCATGTCACATGTTATGAATGATGGAAGTGAATGCCCCAAAGCCTTTGCTTCACATTCCCTTACTGCTGCATAGAAGACTTAAGCACAGGTTGACAGAGAGGCATTGAGTCTGGTTTGGGGTGTAAAATGTTTTAGCCAGTACTTGTATAGGAGAGGGTTTACCCTCACTACTGGTCATTGGCCACTAATGTCCATATTCAATCCACAGAAGAATATTCCACTAATGACAGTAGCAAGAGTGCAGAGGTGAGCTCTGTTTCTTGGAGGAAACTGTTACAAGGTTGAATTCAAGAAGACAGCTTATCATGGAAATGCTAATAGATTGTCCTGTTTACCCTTTGAAAAGGAAATAACTGAAAAATTTATAAAAAGTGACACTCCTCTTAAAGATCATTGAAGGTGTATCCAGAAGCATCAATAGATGTATGTACACAGTTAACGTAAATTGAAAGTCTCGCTATTATAGATGAGATGATCCAAAGGCAACCTAAAAAGAGGAGCTTAAGGTAAAAGAACTCTTAGGGCAAAGTAATCATAATATGATTGAACTCACCCAGAAATTTGAGAAGGAGAAGCTAAAGTCAGATGCATCAATATTATAGTAGAGTAAAGAGAATTACAGAGGTTTGAGAGAAGAGTTGGCCAGAATTGATTGGAAAAGAACTTTGGCAGGGATGACAGCAGAGCAGCAATTGCTGGAATTTCAGAAAGCAATTCGGAAGGCAATGGATATATTCGTCACAAAGTGGAAGAAGTCTAAAGGCTACTGTGGTTAACAAGAGAAGTCAAAGCCAACATAAAAGCCAAAGAGAGGGCATATAATAGCACAAAATTAGTGGGAAATTAGAGAATTAGAATTAGCTTTTGAAAACCAACAGTAGGCAACTAAAAACATCTCTAAGAAGGTAAAGATAGAATATGAAAGTAAGCTAGCCAATAATACTAAAGAGGATGCCAGAAGTTTCTTCAGATACGTAAAGAGGCATGAGTGGATATCAAACCACTGGAAAATGATGCTGGAGTAGCCGTAATGTGGGGCAGGGAAATGGTGGATGAACTGAATAAATACTTTACATCAGTCTTCGTGGTGGAAGACGCTAGCAGTATGTTGGAAGTTCCAGGTGTCAGGAATCAAGAAGTGTATGAATTTACCATTACTAGGGAGAAGATTCTTGGGAAACTAGAAGTTCTGAGGTAGTTAGGTCACCTGGACCAGGTGGTGAATACCCCAGGGTTCTGAATGAGGTTGCTGAAGAGATTGTAGAGGCATTAGTAACGATCTTTCAAGAATCACTAGATTCTGGAATTGTTCTGGAAGACTGAAAAACTTCAAATGTCTCTCCACTTTTCAAGAAGGGAGAGATGCAGAAGAAAGGAAATTATAGGCTAGTTAGACCTCTGTGCTTGGGGAGGTGCTGGAGTTGATTGTTAAGGATGGGCAAAGAAATGGCTGATGGAATGTAATGTCGGGAAATATATGGTCATGCACTTCGGTAGAAGAAATGAAAGGGTTGCTTATTTTCTAAATAGAGAGAAAGTACAAGAATTTGAAGCACAAAGGGACTAGGGAGTTGTTGTGCAGGATTCCCTAAATTCATTTACAGTTTAAGTCTGTGGTGTGGAAGGCAAATGCAATGTTAGCATTCATTTCAAGTGGACTAGATTATAAAAGCAAGGATGTAATGTTGAGACTTCATAAAGCACTGAACTTCAAAATGGCAGCAGTGGAATGAAATTGGTATTGCTGACTCCCAAATTTTATAAACTAACTACATGTAACAGAAAAGTATTATAGTGTTGATGACCCAGTACTCAAATTAGATTTCTTTGATTTGATAATTTCCCCCAAAACATTGTAAAATCACCACAGCTCAATTATTACCAAGCCTTTCAATAATAAAGATGGCCTAACAATATTCTGTTATTAAATCCATATTTTATTGATCATATTAAGTTTTGAGTCTAAATATTCACAAGGTAATAAAAATATTAGATAAAAACATAAGGTGCACACTTTTAACTGGCCACTTATAATGCAGCCCCTCTTTTTTTTCTCCTATTGAATTGCTTGGGGAAAAATTACCCAGATATAGAAAGTACATTTCTGCAAAAAAACAACAGAATTACCTGAGGTCTCTTGACACACCTGTTATTCATTGCAGTTTTATTTATTCATGGCATGGGTGTGGATATCATTATCAATACCACCATTAATATCTCATCCATGTTTACCCAAACGGAAGAGGCAGTTACAGTAGATATAAAGTTCAACCAAACCCTTCCAGTACAGCTACACCATTGGCATAGTTATAGTTGGGCAGAATGGCTTCCTCCTATACCATAAATTTCAATGGTTCTGTGAAAAGCACCATGTAACCATTAATGTAAAGACATTACCGCTGTTTAATGTACACATAAAGCAGAACTGACAGAAGTTTTTGTAGGGGAACACTTTGCATCTATCGATCACAATGCCATTAGTTTGAAAGTAAATATTGGTAAAGATAAGCCTGGTCCATAAACTGAGATTGTAAATTGGTGAAAGGGCAATTTTGATGGCATCAGAAAGGATTTGGCCAGTGTGTTTTGGGACAGGTGTTTTCTGGCAAAATGCCTCCGAAAGTGAAATTTTGAGAGTACAAATCTTGTATGTGCCTGTCAGAATAAAAGGTAAAGACAACAGGAGTGGGGAACCTTGGCTTTCAAGAGATATTGAGACACTATTTAAGGAAAAAAAGGATGTGCATAGCAGATATAGACAGGAAGAAACAAATGAGATGCTTATGGAGTATAAGAAATGCAAGATAAAATTAAGAAAGAAAGAAATCAGGAGGGCTAAAGAAGGCATGAGGTTGTCTTGCAGACAAGATGAAGGAGAATCCTAAAGGATTCTACAGGAATGTTAAGAGCAAAAGGATCGCAAAAGACAAAATTGGTCCTCTGGAAGAACAGAATGGTAATCCATGTGTGGAGCCAAAAGAGATGTGGGAGAATCTTAAATAAATTGTTTAGGTCTGTATGTACACAGTAGATGGGCAGAGTCTGCAGAAGTGAGACAAAGCTGCATCAACTTCATGGACCCCATACAGATTACAGAGGAAGAGGTGTTTGCTGTCCTGGATGAATCCCCAGGGCCTGACAAAGTGTTTGCATGGAGCCTATGGGAGGTAAGTGCAGAAATTACCGGGGTCCTAGCAGAGATATTTAAGTCAGCCTTAGTGACAGGTGAGGTACCAGAGAAATGGATGCTAGCCAATGTTGTTCCACTGTTCAAGAAAGGCTCTGAAAATAAACCAGGAAATAATAAGCCAGTGAGCCTGACATCAGTAGTGGGAAAGTTATTGTAAGGCACTCTGAAAGACCGGATATATAAGTGTTTGGATAGACATGGCTTGATTAAGGATAGTCAGCATGGCTTTGTGTGTGGAAGGTCATATATAACCAATCTTAGAGAGTTTTTTGAGGAAATTACCAGGAAAGTTAATGAAGGCAAGGTAGTGTATATTGTCTACATGGACTTTAGTAAGGCATTTGACATGATCCCGTATGGAAGGTTAATAAAGAAGGTTCAGTCGCTTAGCATTCAAGATGATGGAGTAAATTGGATTATATATTGGCTCTGTGGGAGAAGCCAGAGAGTGGTAGTGGATGGTTGCCTCACTGACTGGAGGCCTGTGTCTAGTGGTGTTCCGCAGGGACTGGTGCTGGGTCCATTGTTGTTTGTCATCTATAGCAATGATCTGGATGATAATGTGGCAAACTGGATCAGCAAATTTATGGATGACATCAAAATTGGGGGTGTAATGGACAGCGAGAAAGGCTATCATGTCTTGCAGCGGGATCTGGACCAGCTGGAAAAAAATGGGCTGAAAAATGGCAGATGGAATTTAATGTAGACAATTGCGAGGCGTTGCACCAACAAGGGTAGATCTTACACAGTGAATGGTAAGGCACAGAGGAGTTTGGTAGAACAAAGAGATCTGAGAATACAGGTTCATCATCCATTGAAAGTGGTGTCACAGGCAGATAGGGTCATGAAGAAAGCTTTTGGCTCATTGGCCTTCATAAATCGAATACTGGATACAGAAGATAGGTTGTTATGATGAAACTGCATAAGGCAATGGTAGGGCCTAATTTGGACTATTGTGTGTGGTTTTGGTCACCTGCCTACAGGAACAATGTAAATAAGGTTGAAAGAGTACAGGGAAAATTTACAAAGATGTTGGCGTGTCTAGGTGATCTGACATAAAGGAAGATTGAATAGGTTAGAACTTTATTCCTTGGAATGTGGTAGATTAAGAGAAGATTTGATAGAGATATAAAAAATTATGAGGGGTATAGATTGTGTAATTTTTTTTCCCACTGTGCTTGGGTGGAACAACAATAAGAGGTCATGAGTTAAGGGTGAAAGGTGAAATGTTTAAGGGGAACATGAGGGGAAACCCCTTCTCTCAGAAGTTCATAAGAGTGTGGAACGAGCTGCTAGTACAAGTGGTGCATGCGAGCTCAATTTCAAAGTTTAAGAGAAGTTTGGATAGGTACATGGATGGATGGTAGAGGTATGGAGAGCTATGGTTGTAGTGCAGGTTGATGGGAGTAGGCAGTTTAAATAGTTCGGCACAGTCTTTGGGCTTGTTTCTGTGCGGAACTTTTCTATAGCTATGACTCTATAATTGCAGATCCACCTATGTGGTTGGGAGGTCAGACTGAATAAGAATGGTAGATTTCCTTCACTTGGCATTTGTTTTTATTGGTTGTTTGGCTTTGAGCATCCTTTAGCAGTAAGTCTGAATGGTTGAGTACTGTAGGTATCAAGTCTAGGCCATGGGCCAGATCCATTGTGATTCAACCCAGTGCTCTTTTATCCTCTTAAATAATTGTACGGGATAATTAGTTTCTGGATGACTTTTTATTCTGTACATTTGACTAATTTGTCTTTAATCATAGATTAATTGACTTTGAATGATAAATCGACATTGAAAAGCTGATGGAAGACACTCAGGTTGACAGCAGAATCTGTGCAATGAGAAACAGATGTTTAATGTTACTGACATTAGAACATTTCCAGTTTCTTCTATGATTTAACTATCATTTTAGAGTACCTGTAAGCTTTAGAGCCCAATGAAGCAGTGGAGGATACCTCAGTAAATATATTTAAGACAGGGTTGGATAGATTTTTGCATAGCAGGGAAATTAAGGGTTATGGGGAAAAGGCAGGTAGTTGGAGATAAGCCCATGGCCAGATCAGCCATGATCTTATTGTATGACGGAGTAGGCTCAACGGGCCAGATGGCCTACTCCTGCTCCTACTTCTTGTGTTTGTTGCAAAATTTGAGTTATGTAAGTAAGTGTGCAGGGAGGCAAAAGACTAACTGTCACTAATAACCCCACCATCTAGTTTCATTCCTGAGCCTCTGGCATAGAAAATTCCATTGCAGCCTGCAAGAGCAGTGTAGATGATCTGACCTGAGATGGTAGACAGTTTCTGCTAAGGTTCTTCCAATCTCTCACCACAACCATTATTGAATACGGAGGAAAACCCTTCACATTCCTGCTTTTTGATATTTATGCTGTTTTTCTACGTGCTCTAGTAATCATCTTTTGAGTTTACTGAAAGAAGCTTGTGCAATTCTCTGCTTGAATTCATTGTGAAGTTGACTTCATGCTTTTCTGTGATAAGCGGTTATATTCTACAAATGGAAATTAATGCTCAAAGAATGCATAGACACTGCAAGAGACAAGTAGTCCTCTCAGTCACACAGAATGGGAGTGATACTAATGTAGTAAACTATCCCATCGTATTTTACTGCAATGCTATCACATAAAACGTGATGCCAAACGTGATGTAAGAGCAATCAAAAGGTCAAAGAACGCAGCAGGCCAGTCAGCATCTCTAGGAAGAGGTACAGTCGATGTTTCAGGCTGAGACCCTTCGTCAGGACTAACTGAAGGAAGAGTGAGTAAGAGATTTGAAAGTGGGAGGGGGAGGGGGAGATCCAAAATGATAGGAGAAGACAGAAGGGGGAGGGATGGAGCCAAGAGCTGGACAAGTGATTGGCAAAGGGGATATGAGAGGATCATGGGACAGGAGGTCCGGGGAGAAAGACAAGTGGGAGGGGGGAATCAGAGGATGGGCGAGGGGTATAGTCAGAGGGACAGAGGGAGAAAAAGGAGAGTGAGAGAAAGAATGCGTGTATAAAAATAAATAACGGATGGGGTATGAGGGGAGGTGGGGCATTAGTGGAAGGTAGAGAAGTCAATGTTCATGCCATCAGGTTGGAGGCTACCCAGACGGAATATAAGGGGTTGTTCCTCCAACCTGAGTGTGGCTTCATCTTTGCAGTAGAGGAGGCGGTGGATAGACATGTCAGAATGGGAATGGGATGTGGAATTAAAATGTGTGGCCACTAGGAGATCCTGCTTTCTCTGGCGGACAGAGCATAGGTGTTCAGCAAAGCGGTCTCCTAGTCTGCGTCGGGTCTCACCAATATATAGAAGGCCACATCAGGAGCGCCGGATGCAGTATATCACCCCAGCCGACTCACAGGTGAAGTGTTGCCTCACCTGGAAGGACTGTCTGGGGCCCTGAATGGTGGTAAGGGAGGAAGTGTACGGGCATGTGTAGCACTTGTTCCGCTTACAAGGATAAGTGCCAGGAGGGAGATCAGTGGGGAGGGATGGGGGGGACGAATGGACAAGGAAGTCGTGTAGGGAGCGATCCCTGCGGAAAGCAGAGAGGGGAGGGGAGGGAAAGATGTGCTTAGTGGTGGGATCCCTTTGGAGGTGGCGGAAGTTATGGAGAATAATATGTTGGACCCGGAGGCTGGTGGGGTGGTAGGTGAGGACCAGGGGAACCCTATTTTTAGTGGGGTGGCGGGAGGATGGAGTGAGAGCAGATGTGCGTGAAATGGGGGAGATGCGTTTGAGAGCAGAGTTGATGATGGAGGAAGGGAAGCCCCTTTCTTTAAAAAAGGAGGACATCTCCCTCATCCTGGAATGGAATGCCTCATCCTGAGAGCAGATGCGGCGGAGACGGAGGAATTGTGAGAAGGGGATGGCATTTTTGCAAGAGACAGGTTGAGAAGTGGAATAATCCAGATAGCTGTGAGAGTCAGTAGGCTTATAGTAGACATCAGTGGATAAGCTGTCTCCAGAGATAGAGACAGAAAGATCTAGAAAGGGGAGGGAGGTGTCGGAAATGGACCAGGTAAACTTGAGGGCAGGGTGAAAGTTGGAGGCAAAGTTAATGAAGTCAACGAGCTCAGCATGCGTGCAGGAAGCAGCACCAATGCAGTCGTTGATGTAGCGAAGGAAAAGTGGGGGACAGATACCAGAATAGGCACGGAACAAAGAAGTGTTTTTTATGGAGTAAGTTAAAAGAGGTGATAGGAGAGTTGGTGTTACACATAAAGTAATACATACCCACAGCATGGACACTGACTATTCAACTCAGCAGGTTTGTGCTCCATGGGAACCTTCCCTTTTCCTTTGCCTAACTCTCAGTGTAATTTCAGTTCCTTTCTCTCTTATGTGTTTGCCTACGTTCCCAACTATTGCGTCTGCAGATTAATGCTTTTTTAAGTATCCCTGTGGAGTCACATGACATAAATAACATATGGTATGTCTAGTATGGGAATCATTAGAGACCATAGAAAGAACTGCTTTCTCATAACTGAGTCTGGAATCTCAGTCAGTATGTATCGAAGTGATGGATTGTTAATGCTGACTTCATTACGAACAGAATTCATGGTGCTCATTTCCCATATGTTAAACTGAGAATTTGTCTTTGTTAGGCAACTGTGATAATAGTGAATTCATAAATCCTTTAACAGAAATAGCACATCTATTGCTGTTTATTTCCCCAATGTGCTGTGCAATAAATAGGATGAATTATGAAATGAGCAAAAAAACTTAATTACCTTAACTACATATTTTGGGTGAGGATATGTTTTTGAAGGTTTCCTTAGGTGGGGTTATGATACTTCTCTTCCCAATAAGAAGAGATTTAATGTTGCTGCTTGCTATTTTAGTGTTGGAGGAGAGCAGGTGATACTGTGGTAGTGATAAATCTGACATTGTAGCTTGGGAGTCAGGTCTCACACTGTCTGCCAAGCCACCTTCGCTGGAAGTTCATCTCACTCCATTGAGTCCAAGGTAGGAATAATTCCAACATGGAGTGGGATTTATGAGATGATTAAAGGGTATTTTAAACAGTGTTTTTTGAGTCTCCAGGGCACATTATTAACTAGTGACATTTATTTTCCATGTTTAGAGAAGAGATTGTGCTGAGATGGTGTGAAAGGTAGGGTTACACTCAAATCAACAGAATGTCAGCACCTAGCGTAGTATAACAAGGAGACAGATCTTGCAAAATTGTCACGCAGATTAGAACACACACCTGGTATCTCAATCAAACTAATTCTTTTTTCCACCCAAGAGCGACAAGTTAACAGCCTCTGACCCAACAACGGTGTTAGCCACTAAGGATATTCCTATTTGAATTAGATTTCTGGATATTGAGAAAATCTTGGGATCCAGAAACACTGCAGGAAGATGGAGCTGAAGTAGAAGATTAGTGGAGCAAGCTTGAAGTTCAGTGCACTTGCATAACAAAGAACAAAGGGGACCATGGTTCTGGTCTAGTAATTTTCCATGTTGTGCGTTTTACTTAGCAACTGTTTTATTTCCTGTTAAATCATTTCACAGGAGTTTGTTTTTAACTGATCAGTCCATCTCACTGAAATTGAAGTCAAATCTTTATCTTTGAAGTCTTTACACAAAACACAGAACATAAAGCAGAACAGCATTGTTCAGGCCCTTCAGCCCACAATGCTGTGCCTGTGGTGATATGACGTGTAAGAACGTGATTGGAGAGAGTTCTGAGCATGCACAGGGTTGACAGAAAGATCGAGAAACATGGTATTGTAAAAACATTGTGGTTGTTGTTAAATAAAAGTTGTATTTCTTTCAGAAGACGGTTCTTTATTAGTAACCCATAGTAATATAAAGAACACAACAGTGCCGACGTTTTAACCTAGTCCAGGATCAAACTAATGCTTCCCACCCACAGAACCCTCCATTTTTCATTCATCTATATGGCTATCTAAGAATTTCTTAAATCTCACTAATGAGTCCATCCCTACCACCACCCTGGCAGGGTGTTCCATGCCCCCACCACTCTCTGCTTAACTAAACTACTGATCCCATACTTTTCTCCAATCACTTTAGAATTATGCCCTCTCGTATTAGCCATTTCTGCTCAGGAAAATAGGCACTGACTGTCCACTCTGTCCTTACACTGAGCCATTGTTTTTCATCCCTCTAATAAAGTAACTAGTTTGAATCTGATGTGTTGTAATATCAAGGTGGTTTTGAACACTTTTACCAAATCATTCTTGGGGATTTTTAAATTAGCCATAATTTTCGGCACAATCTACACTGAAATTGAAGATTCTGCCCACATTATAAGTTCATTGAAACTTCATAAAATAATGGAAATATACTGCAAATATTTATTTATTTTATACTACAGAACTAGAATATGTAAATACAAAGATAATTTGAAGAAAATCTAGAAACAGGAAGATCTTTTCATCTTCACAGTGTGCATATAGAGGTTACCAACAAAACTAAAATTAATGGTATGCCTATAAGCACTGTTAATGTATAAAAATAATCCTGTTTAGACAGGAAATTGCTGACTGTAAATTTGGAAATGGTTCCATTGAAAGTAAAAGTTAGTGATTCTTGAATGAAGGTTACAGTCAGTCAATTGTGATTAACTTCAGACACAGTTAAAACATATATTTTTAAATTTCATTCCACTTTCTTTCTGGAAGGACAGAGTGAAAATTGGCAGAATATTTTATTAACAGAAGAAACAGACAGTCTTTGATGGAACAAATCATCAATGGTCTGTGAAGGAAATTACTTCTATTCCCCAGTCTCTCCATGTAAAACTTGCCTAGAGAATTCTGAGACCGTTTATGGTTTATAGAGACTAGAAGTGTTGGGAACCCACTATTGTGTGGAAAATGAATGACAATGGTGTAGTGCAGGACAGATCAGGGAAAGTCATCGAAGAAATGGTGAGAAAACTTTGAGCTTATTGGAGACCAATAATCAAGTGTTGTGTGGCAACTGAAACAACAGAATATCTGAAGATCAGAAATTCAAGAATTGGAAAATGGAGCATAACAAGTATGATGGCAGCAAAAGGAACTCTATACAACCCTGAGATTCGTTTTCTTGCAGGCATACATAGTAAATATAAAGAACACAATAAAATCAATGAAAGACCACACTAAACAGGAGAAACAACTAATGTACAAAAGACAGCAAACTGTGTCATTGGAAAAAAAAACAAATAACAAGTAAATAAATAAGTAAGCAATAAATATTAAGAACATGAAATGAAGTTTCCTTGAAAGTAAGACAATCGGTTGTGGGAACAGTTTAGTGATGAGGCGATTGAAGTTATCCCCTTGTGGTTCAAGAGTCTGATGGTTGAGGGACAGTCCCTGAACTTAAGGCTCTTGGACCTCCTTCCTGATGGCAGCAGTGAGAAGACAGCAGGGCCTGAATGTTAGCGTTACTTGATGACGGATGCTGCTTTTCTATGACAGTGCTCCATGCAGATGCGCAAAGTGGTGAACAGGGCTGTGTGGACTGGGCTGTACCCACTCATTGTTGCTGGCATTTCTGTTCAAGGGCATTGGTGCTTCCATACCAGTCTGTGATGCAACCATTCAATAAACTGTCCACCTCACATCTATAGATGTTTGTCAAAGTCTCAGATAATATTCCAAATCCTAGCAAACTTCTAAGAAAGTAGAGGCACTGTTGTGCTTTCTCCATAATGATACTTGCGTGCTGATGGTGATTGTGGAGGCGATATTGTTGGGGTCTGCAAGTGAGGAAATTGAGGAGCCAGTTGCACAATGGGGTATTGAGGCCCAGGAGCTGAAGCTTATTCATTAGGTTTAAGGCAATGATAGTGTTGAATGCCAAACTGTAGTCAATGAAGAGCATTCTGATGTATGCATCATTGCTGTCCTGATGTTCTGGGGGAGAGTGAAGAGTCAGTATTGACCTGCTGTGATGGTAGACCAATTGGAATGGATCTAAGTCACTTCTCAGGTAGGAGTTGATATGTTTCATTACAAATCCCTCAACGCACTTCATCACAATGGATGCAAATGCTACTGGATGATAGTCATTGAGACAGATTACCACCCTCTTCTTAGGAATTGAAGGCTGCTTGAGGTACTGAAGTGAGAGGTTAAAGATGACAGCCAGTTGATCAGCATAAGCCTTTAGTACTCAGCTAGCTACCCTGTCTGAGCCAGATGCTTTCTGTGGGTTCACCCTCTTGAAGGATGCTCTCACGTCTTGAAAGATGCAACCACCTCATTGTTGGCCTTGCTTCTGGAGCTTTGTTCTTTAGCCTCTACCTATATGCAGGTAGGAGGAAGACAGCCAGGTGTTTAGATTTCTTGAAATGTGGCTTAGGCATGGAACAGGAGGCATTTCTAATTATAGTATAGCAGTGTGTGACTGTGTTGGAGCCCTTTGTCATGCAGGTTGTATGTTGATGATAATTGGGCAGAGATTTCTTCAAAGAAGCCTGATTGCAATCCCTTTGCCATTTACAGAATGGGCAGCAGTGTGTTCTTGAATCATTCTCTGGCATTTAATATTTTACTGAAAGGACTCTTTTTAATGTCCCCAGTTACATTAACAATTGTATTATACAACAGTCTGCTCATCATAACACCACTTTTATTGTGAAGCTTGTAAAAGAATATTGAGACAACCATTAAATCATAGAATCTCCAGAAATTAAAGGGAACATTAGGGGGGGCTTCTTCGCACAGAGAGTGGTGGGAGTATGGAATGAGCTGCCAGACGAGGTGGTAAATGCGGGTTCTTTTGTAACATTTAGGAATAAATTGGACAGATACATGGATGGGAGGGGTATGGAGGGATATGGTCCGTGTGCAGGTCAGTGGGACTAGGCAGAAAATGGTTCGGCACAGCCAAGAAGGGCCAAAAGGCCTGTTTCTGTGCTATGGTTTCTATAGTTTCTAAATTAAGACCATGGTGGGGGCCCTTTGCCTCCTCGGTCTAAAACATTAAAACAAAATATTTTTGTTATTGTGAACCTTAGTCTGTAGCACCAATCTGTGGCATTGTAGGTGACAGCACTTCTGGTTCTTATCCAGATATTTTTTGAGGATTTCTGCCTCATTTTTAGAGAGTAAGTTGCAAACTTACTATTAATATTTAGGTTAAATACAACTTTACCTGCTATTTAATCCTTCTATCAGTTATGTTTTATTATCATCTGCTAAATCCTGACAAAATAACCTCTTCTGTTAATGCTGCTCTAATTTTATGCACCTTAGATAAATACCCCCCTCAGTTTCCCCCTCTGTATCCTAGTCAATCTCTCCTATTTGTAACTTTCTACTCCCAGCAACATCTCCTCTGTACCTTCACCAGTTAACCCAACTCTCCCAAGTGTTGAAGCACTGAGTATTTCAGTGACTTAGCTCCTTGATGTCTCTCTTCTATCATTCTGTGCCTCAGCTGATAATGGCAAGTATCAATGATCTCTTAATACCTACCATAGCTACCTAGCCTGCTACCTTCAGGGATCTGAGGACATATACTCCAAAATGTCTCTGTTCTCTCAGGCTGTTTAGTACCCCATCATTTCCTAAAAATTCCAGTCCATCCTGTAGTTTTGTTCTGTGTAGACAATGTTGCCCCAGGAATATCAGATACCTGGACAATATGGTGTAAGTTCCCCTGCAATGCTAAAAGAGAAGTGTTTCATGGGAACAACATCATCTTGTGCAAAGCTGACCTGGAGACCCCAGCAAGGTTACAAGGATAACAGGAACCAGGAAGTGCTCAGATGAATTTTTATATGTGTTCACTCTGGAAGTAAATTATGTGCTCAATTACAAAATCTTTACAACATATTCAATTGGTAATTAAAATAAAACTGCAGATGCTGGATGTCCTAAATAGTGAAGGAACTTCAATCTGAAATGTTCATTCTCTTATCCTTGCCACAGATGCTGCCTGATCAAATGAGTGATTTGTGTTTTCATTTGTCTCCTTGGCAAATGTATATGTCAGTGCCTTGCCTGTCTTCATGATTTGCACTTCTTTTCTTGGTTAAATACTTGTGTGTCCAATTAAACAAGGCATTAAGGAAGAATGACTACAGCTGTATAAAGCCTTAGTTAAACTGTATTTGGATTACTGTGTGCAGTAGTCTTCACTGTGTTATTATGTGTGCATAATAAAGAACTTCAGTTCCCAATGGGCAATGTGAGGGCTCACCTGGAACCAAAAGCTATGATGGTGACCTGCTAATGCGGGCACAGAGTAGAGCAGCAGTTCAGTAATAAAATGTTCTAATGTAAACCCATGCCAAGTGTCGGAAGACGATGTGAGATCTAAACATGGGGAGTAAATGAATGCCATACACGATTGATAAAGAGACTGTGTGAGTATGGAAGGTACTAGCAGCAAGTGAGGTTGGATGCCAGTTACGACAGAGAAGCTGGCCAGTGAAGTGAGAGAGAGCGCATTGTTCCCAAAGTTCAGCAGTCACCGGGTTCAAAAGAGATTCAGGTGAGAGGCTGAGAGTTCCTGTCATGAATAAGCTAAGTCCTCCCCCACCTATGCAGTTTATAGGCAAACTAACTGGTAACTGGGAACACTTCGAAAGTGATCCAATATATATTTAGCTGCTAACAGATCAGGAAGGACTGATGAGAAATTGAAAGCATCTATTTTTCTGCATGTAACTGGAAAAGATGATTTGGACATCTATAAAAGCTTTCAAGTAATGAGACAGCTTTTACATTGGACACTCTGATGACAAAATTTGAGGGGTACTTTGTCCCAAGTAAAAACGTCGCATTTGAGAGATACAATTTTATTTCCTGTGACCAGGAACGAGGTATTAGTTTCAACCAATACTTAGCTGAGCTTCACACACTGAGTAAGCCCTGCAGATTTGGAGATTTAAGGAACTCACTAGTTAGAGACAGAACCGGTTTTGGAATTCCAGATAATGAACTCAGCGAAAACTGCTGCTTGAAAGAGATTTGACACCGGAAAAGGCTGTGAATATGTATAGATCGGCAGAGACCACACGAGCATAAACTCTGAAGCTGCATAGGCAGACACAACAGTGCATGCTTTGAAACCAGAGGAGAAGTCCACAAGGCATTTCTCAAAGCAACAGCAAAACAAAGAGGAAGGCTCAGACAGCAGAGGCAGCAAATATGGAGGTAGGCACATTCCAAAGGTGTGTCCTGTTTATGGAAAGTCCTGCAATAATTGTGGGAAGAAGAATTATTTTGCAACATACTGCAGAGCTGGGGCTACCAAGAGAAATGTGCACGCAGGTGATGAGGAAATGGAGGAATTCTTTGTGGATTCTCTGCAGACTGCTGGTGCTAGTAAAAGAGAATGGATTGTTTCAGTGACTGTGAATGAGACAGTAATTACATTCAAGCTCGACTCTGAAGCCCAGGTGAATCTGTTGTCCATGGATGATTGCAAGACTCTCAAAGTAAAGAGCAAGGTTTACCCAGTGAAGTTAAAAGTGACAGGCCACACTGGAGAGGACGTTCCAGTAAAGGGGGCTGTATTGTGACCTTCAAGCACAAGGGCAGCACATAAAGTCACAGCTACTGATTGTAGAAAAGAGAGTACATACAGCCAATATTAAGTCTGAGTGCATGTGAAAAGCTCAACCTGGTGAAAAGAGTTTTCATTGTGGCTTCACAGACCAAAGATAACCACACAACTCTCATGGAAGAGTGCACAGATGTCTTTGCGGGGCTCAGATGCTTAACTGCTGTACACAAAATTCATGTTGATGAGACAGTGACTCCTGTTGTCCATGCATACAGGAAAGTTCCGTTTCCACTTAGAGACAAACTTAAACAAGGACTAGCACGCATGGAACAGATGAATGCCACAAAGAAAATTGAAGAACCAACAGATTGGGTGAGCATTGCAGATACGTCTACACCAAAGAGACCTTAATAAGAGAGAGCATTTTAAATTGCCAACATGAGAGAAGATCATGTCCCAGTTTGCAGGTGCCAAGTAGTTTAGCAAGCTCTTTAATACAGACATAGAAGCCTATGTTGACATGATTAACACCTCCATTCCAGTATCTCCTGTTAAAATAGAGAAGATTAGGAAAGCATTAGGGACAGATGAAACAATGAAAGAACTCAAAGATACAATACAGAAAGGATGACCAGCAGCTAAGAATGACTGTCCAATGTGTATTCAGAATTAATGGGCACACAGAGTTGAACTGTCAATAGTGGAAGACGTGGTCATCAAAGGGAATGGGTTTGTGATTCCGGTGTTGCTATGCAAGGAAATGCTCTAGCAGATACGTGAAGGACATCTTGGTGAGGAAAAGTGTAAATGCGGAGCTTGTGAAGAGATGTACTAGCCAAGAATAAACCAAGACATCCGCCAGATGATTGCTTCATGTGAAATATGCTTTATCTAACGGACCAAAGCATCAAGCAGAACTGCTTACACCACACCGTGCACCATACAGGCTGTACTTCAAAATTGGAGTAGATTTGTTTGATTATAATGAGAAGAGTCATATTGTTGTAACAGACCACTCTTCCAGTTACCCAGAGGCTGCAACACTTCAATCAATATCCCGCAAAGCAGTTGTTGCCTTCCTGAAAACTGTGTTTGAGTGGCACGGAGTTCTACGTGAAGTAGTATCAGACAGCGGTCCACAATTTTCAAGCCGTGAACTTAAGCCCTATGCCAATGATTGGGGGTTTCCACGTATAACATCAAGCCTAGCAGAAAGCTGGGTGGTGGAGGGCCTCATGAAGAAAGTGCAAGAGGTACGAGAGGATTTCCACAAAAGTCTAATGATTTGCAGAGGTGCACCACCACAGAATGGCCTTTCACCAGCCCAGATGCTGATGGGTTGACCTTCCAATACATGAAAACCACTTGACACCCAAAGGAGCACCCAAGGTCAAACTGGCTAAAGTGAAAGGGAGGGAAAAGCAGAAGCAGTGTCCCGACAAGCCTACCAACCCTGAAGCCTGGAGATCAAGATCACCATTCCGGCACATGCTCCACGCAAGGAAATGTGCAAGAGGAAGTAGCTCCACATTCCTACCAGATTCAGATAGAGTCCAAGAAGGAACTGTGTGGATCTACGACCATAAGCTCCAACCTATAGCTGTGACGTTCCACCTGTCAATACACCATAGGACGCAGAATATGTAAAAAATGAACATGTTGATCAGAGTTCTCAAAAAAAACCCACAAATGTTACATGGCAAATGCAAGCAATACAACAGAGGAAAGAAATAGCAGTCTAAAAGGACCTTTAAACCACCTCAGAGACTGATTGAAAGTTTGTCTTAATTAAGAACAAACAAAACAGTCACCATGCTATAAAAAGGATGCAGAGACTATGGAGAGGGTGCAGATGTAGTCACTCCACACTTCAAGAAGTGAGAGAAGCAGAAGAAAAGAAACTATAGGCCAATTAGTCTGACCTCAGTGGTGGGGAAGATGTTAGAAATCGATTATTAAGGATAAGGTCTTAGGGTACTTGGAAGTACATGATAAAATAGGCTGTAGTCAGCATGGTTTCCTCAAGGGAAAATCTTGCCTGGCAAATCTTTTGAAATTCTTTGAATGGTCATGCACTTTGTTAGAAGTAATGAAAAGGATGACTTTTTTCTAAGTAGAGAGACAATACAAAATACTGAGGCACAAAGGGACTTGGGAGTCCTTGTGCAGGATTCCCTAAAGATTAATTTGTAGGTTGAGTCTGTGTTGAGGAAAGCAAATGTGATGCTAGCATTCATTTCAAGAGGACTAGAATATTAAAACAAGGATGTAGTGTTGAGGCTTTATAAAGCAGTGGTGAGACCTCACTTGGGGTATTGTGAGCAGTTTTGCCCCTTATCTCAGAAATGATGTGCAGAAACTGGAGAGGATTCAAAGGAGGTTCACAAAAATGATTCCAGAATTGAATGGCATGTCATATGAAGAGAGTTTGATGGCTCTGGGCCTGTATTCACTGGAATTCAGAAGAATAAGGGGTGACCTCATTGAAACCTATCGAATGGTGAAAGGTCTTGATAGAGTGGATGTGGAGAGGATGTTTCCAATGGTGGGAGAGTCTAAGATCAGAGGACACAGCCTCAGAACAAAGGGGCAACCTTTTAGAATGGAGATGAGGAGGAATTTCTTTAGCCAGAGAGTGGTGAATCTGTGGAATTCTTTACCACAGGCAACTGTGGAGGCCAAGTATTTATGTATATTTAAGGCAGAGGTTGAGATTATTGATTGGTCAAGGCAAGAAGGGAAATGGGAAAAAGACAGGAGGTTGGGGATGAGAGGAAAATTGGATCAGCCATGATGAAATGGTAGAGCCAGTTTGATGGGTCAAATGGCCTAATTCTGTTCCTATATCTGTCATGGTCCTCTCCGTGAAGTCCGTATTCCGGTTCATGGTCCAGTCCATCGACCTTTGCTCCAGGTTTTCCTGTCTACCCTGTTTCTGTCCTTGTTGAGCTCAAATTGAGTCAGCTGATGCTCGTTGGGGCTGGCTGCATAAATACCTTCAGAGACCAGCGCGCGGCTGCTGGATTGTTCTTATCCTTAATCCTTGTATCCCTTCCTCTGCCTTCTGTTTCCTCGCCTGAAGCCCTGCCCTGTCTTGCCAGTAACTCTGGCCTCACCTGAAGTTCTCGTCTCGCCTTGCATTGCCTGAAGCCTTGCCTTGTCTTGCTGGTAACTCTCGCCTTGTCTCGACTGCAGTCTTGTCCTGGAGCCACCCTGTACCTGGCTCCCTTCCTGTCCCTTGCCTCCGCCCAGGTAAGCCAGGCCGTCTTGCCGTTACCTGTAGTTGGTTCTGTCCCTTCCTGTCCCATGCCTCCGTCGAGTGGTGATCCGCGCCCTGCCCAGGAGGAGCCTACCTAGCCTCAAGCCTGGAGACTCCAGCCTCCTGCCTAGCCTCAAGCCTGGAGACTCCAGCCTCCTGCATAGCCTCAAGCCTGAAGACTCCAGCCTCCTGCATCCTGCCAAGCTTCGCCTCTAGCCTCAAGCCTGAAGACTCCAGCCTCCTGCCAAGCCTCGCCTCTAGCCTCAATACTGAAGACTCCAGCCTCCTGCCTCCTGCCAAACCTCGACTCTAGCCTCAAGCCTGAAGACTCCAGCACCGTCCTGCCTGCCTGCCAAGCCTCGTCCTTGCCTAGTTCTGGGGTCCGAGCCAGAGGCAAGACCCAAGTATTGGGTCCTTGTCCAGTCTCTGGCTCGGAGTCCAAGCCCAGGCTCCTAGCTCTCTTGTCCAGTCCTGTTCTGGGTTCCCAGTTTTCGTGTCCATGTCCTTGCCCTCACCCTGTATCCTAGTCCTGTCCTTAGTACTTCAGTGTCTGTGTCTTGCACTTGGGTCCGTTCCCAGCCACCGCCTTATGACAATATCTTATGGTCTCATGGTCATTGATGAAAAGGCCTAAATAGTTACAAACCCCTCAAAGTATTTGCACTGATGGGTGGTGATATCTGATTAACTCGGTATACACCTAATATAAGATTTGACATAATTACATTCTACATGTCTTAAGGATATTTTCCACAACTTGTAAACATTAATTAAAACCATTTGTACATATCTTATTATTGGATGATATGTGCAAAATTTGTTTAAATGGCTTGTTTCTTTATGATAATAATGTTTTGATCATTTCAAAAAGTTATTAACATAAAGCATCACCACTTTTTGTAAAGTGATGATTTGTTTTCCTGACACACTGTAGCTCAGCTCTAAGAGGGTTAGTGGCAACCTTAAACTTAGAGGCATCTGCGATGAAAGGTTTAGAGTAAATTAATCTAGTGATGTTCATTTGCTACTTTTTATACAGTTAATGAATTTTTAGCATAAAAAGTCATTCGTATTATTTTAATGCAAGCATCAATGTGCGTATTTCAAATGTCAATGACTGCATGAAAGTATAAACTTAAGGAAAGTTATTAATATGTTTTCATGATAGCTCAGAGGGAAAAAACCAACAATAGATGAATAAGTTGCTCGACTGGAGCAAGAAGGCTGAGGGTGAATGGCTAAGGATTTCCGGAGCGAAGACAGTTTTACTACTCGGGCTAAAAGAAAAGCAGGACTGCGCAGGCACGTGACGTCAGCCAGTAGAGCAGGAAAAGTTTAAGAAGGCAAGGAATCTTCAGCGGTTTTTGATTCGGAACAAGAAGGCTGCGGGTGAATGGCTAAGGATTTCTGGAGCGAAGGCTGTTTTACTACTCGGGGTAAAAGAGAGGCAAGACTGTGCAGGCCTATGACATCAGCCAGTAGAGCGGGGAAAGTTTAAAAAGAAGACCGCCATATCCAGTGGGTAGCGGAGTGAGAGGTAGCAGACTGATAGGGCTTTGGCTCAACAGGCTTAGGCAGTAATAACTCTGTTATTATTACACCTTTCCAGGATCTGTTTCCCTATCTGCTCCTCAATATCCCTGTTACTATTGGGCAGCCTATAAAAAACACCCAGTAAAGTTATTGATGCCTTCCTGTTCCTAACCTCCACCCACAGAGACTCCGTAGACAATCCCTCCATGACGTCCACCTTTTCTGCAGCCGTGACACTATCTCGGATCAACAGTGCCACTCCCCCACCTCTTTTACCTCCCTCCCTGTCCTTTCTGAAACATCTAAAACCCAGCACTTGAAGTAACCATTCCTGTTCCTGAGCCATAAGACTATAAGATAAAGGAGCAGAAGTCAACCATTTGGCCCTTCGAGTCTGCTCCATTTTATCATGAGCTGATCCATTCTCCCATTTAGTCCCACTCCCCCACCTTCTCACCATAACCTTTGATGCCCTGGCTACTCAGATACCTATCAATCTCTGCCTTAAATATACCCAATGACTTGGCCTCTGCTGCCGCCCATGGCAACAAATTCCGTAGATTCACCACCCGCTGGCTGAAAAAATTTCTTCGCATCTCTGTTCTGAATGGGCGCCTTTCAATCCTTAAGTCATGCCCTCTCGTATTAGACTCCCGCATCATGGGAAACAACTTTGCCACATCCACTCTGTCCATGCCTTTTAACATTCGAAATGTTTCTCTGAGGTCTCCCCTCATTCTTCTAAACTCCAAGGAATAATTCCAAGAGCGGACAATCGTTCCTCATATTTTAACCCTCTCATTCCCGGAATCATTCTCATGAATCTTCTCAGTACCCTCCCCAATGTAAGCACATCCTTTCTTAAATAAGGAGCCCAAAACTGCCCACAGTACTCCAAGTGAGGTCTCACCAGCGCCTTATAGAGCCTCAACATCACATCTCTGCTCCTATACTCTATTCCTCTAGAAATGAATGCCAACATTGCATTTGCCTTCTTCACCACCGACTCAACCTGGAGGTTAACCTTAAGGGTATCCTGCACGAGGACACCCAAGTCCCGTTGCATCTCAAAACTTTGAATTCTCTCCCCATTTAAATAATAGTCTGCCCGTTTACTTCTTCTGCCAAAGCGCATAACCATACACTTTCCAACATTGTATTTCATTTGCCACTTCTTTGCCCATTCTTCCAATCTATCCAAGTCTGTCTGCAAACTCTCTATTTCCTCAGCACTACCAGCCCCTCCACCTATCTTTGTATCATCATGGGAGATTTTAATTTCCCAAATATCGATTGGTATCTCCCTAGAGCAAGGGGTTTAGATGGAGTGGAGTTTGTTAGGTGTGTTCAGGAATATGTAGATAAGCCTACAAGGGGAAAGACTGTACGTGATTTGGTATTGGGAAATGAACTTGGTCAGATGTCAGATCTCACAGTGGGAAAGCATTTTGGAGATAGTGATCATAATTCTATCTCTTTTAAAATAGTATTGGAGAGAGATAGGAACAGACAAGTTAGAAAAGTGTTTAATTGGAGTAAAGGGAATTATGAGGCTATCAGCAGGAAATTGGAAGCTTAAGTTGGGAACAGATGTTCTCAGGGAAAAGTGCGGAAGAAATGTGGCAAATGTCCAGGGAATATTTGTGTGGAGTTCTGCATAGGTATGTTCCAATGAGACAGGGAAGTTATGGTAGGGTTCAGGGACCATGGTGTACAAAGGCTGTAATAAATCTAGTCAAGAAGAAAAGAAAAGCTTATGAAAGATTCAGAGAGTTAGGTAATATTAGGGATCTAGAAGATTATAAGGCTAACAGGAAGGAGCTTAAAAAGGAAATTAGGAGAGCCAGAAGGGACCATGAGAAGGCCTTGGCGGGCATGATTAAGGAAAACCCAAGGCATTCTACAAGTATGTGAAGAGCAAGAGGATAAGACATGAAAGAATAGGACCAATCAAGTGTGACAGTGGGAAAGTGTGTATGGAACCGGAGGAAATAGCAGGGGTACTTAATGAATACTTTACTTCAGTATTCACTATGGAAAAGGATCTTGGTGATTATAGTGCTGACTCGCAGCAGACTGAAAAGCTTGAGCATGTAGATATTAAGAAAGAGGATGTGCTGGAGCTTTTGGAAAGCATCAAGTTGGATAAGCCGCCGGGACTGGATGAGATGTACCCCAGGATACTGTGGGAGGCGAGGGAGGAGATTGCTGAGCCTCTGGCGATGATCTTTGCATCATCAATGGGGACGGGAGAGGTTCCGGAGGATTGGAGGGTTGCGGATATTGTTCCCTCATTCAGGAAAGGGAGCAGAGATAGTTCAGGAGATCATAGACCAGTGAGTCTTAAAGTTGATGGAGAAGATCCTGAGAGGCAGGATTTATAAACATTTGGAGAGGTATAATATGATTAGGAATAGTCAGCATGGGTTTGTCAAGGGCAGGTCGTGCCTTGCGAGCCTGATTAAATTTTTTGAGGATGTGACCAAACACATTGATGAAGGAAGAGCAGTATATGTAGTGTATATGGGTTTCAGCAAGGCATTTGATAAGGTACCGCATACAAAGCTTATTGAGAAAGTAAGGCATGGGATCCAAGGGGACATTGCTTTGTGGATCCAGAACTGGCTTGCCCACAGAAGGCAAAGAGTGGTTGTAGATGGGTCATATTCTGCATGGGGGTCGGTGACCAGTGGTGTGCCTCAGGGAACTGTTCTTGGACCCTTACTCTTCGTGATTTTTATAAATGACCTGGATAAGGAAGTGAAGGGATGGGTTAGTAAGTTTGCTGATGACACAAAAGTTGGAGGTGTTGTGGATAGTCTGGAGGGCTATCAGAGGTTACAGCAGGACATTAACAGGATGCAAAACTGGGCTGAGAAGTGGCAGATGGAGTTCAACCCAGATAAGTGTGAAGTGGTTCATTTTGGTAGGTCAAATATGATGGCAGAATATAGTATTAATGGTAAGACTCTTGGCAGTGTGGAGGATCAGAGGGATCTTTGGGTCCGAGTCCATAGGACGCTCAAAGCAGCTGTGCAGGTTGACACTGTGGTTAAGAAGGTGTACGGTTTATTGGCCTTCATTAATCATGGGATTGAGTTTAAGAGCCAAGAGGTAATGTTGCAGCTATATAGGACCCTGGTCAGACCCCACTTGGAGTATTGTGCACAATTCTGGTCGCCTCATTACAGGAAGGATGTGGAAGCCATAGAAAGGGTGCAGAGGAGATTTACAAGGATGTTGCCTGGATTGGGGAGCATGCTTTATGAAAACAGGTTGAGTGAACTTGGCCTTTTCTCCTTGGAGCGATGGAAGATGAGGGGTGACCTAATAGGGGTGCATAAGATGATGAGAGGCATTGATCATGTGGATAGTCAGAGGCTTTTTCCCAGGGCTGAAATGGTTGCCACCAGAGGACACAGGTTTAAGGTGCTGGTGAGTAGATACAGAGGAGATGTCAGGGCTAAGTTTTTTACACAGAGAGTGGTGAGTGTGTGGAATGGGCTGCTGGCAACGGTGGTGGAGGCAGACACAATAGGGTCTTTTAAGAGACTTTTAGATAGATACATGGAGCTTAGAAAAGTAGAGGGCCATGGGGAAGTCTAGTAATTTCTAAAGTAGGGACGTGTTCGGCACAACTTTGCGGGCCAAAGGGCCTGTATTATGCTGTAGGTTTTCTATGTTTCTATGTAACTGACTCATCTGCACCAAGAGGACACAGGGACTGGCCACACAGACACATTATAAGTCAAGAGTTCAGAACCATAATAGATTTGAGTACACAACATATTTTGAATACTGCATAACTGTAGCCATTAAGAATACAGTTCCCACATCAGTCCTAGAATGGCTGAAGAAATGTCACAATGCTAGCACCATCAAAAGTCTTATAACTTAATTTTCCTTCATTATATGCAATAACAATATGCAATCCGAAACCCTTGCTTTGCAGCTTTACGTTTTGATGCATGGTTAAATCACTGAAATTTTAATTGATGTGACTTTGTGTTGTAAATCTCATTAACTCCAGATTTGATGGATTGGTTGCATGGTGATACTAACTCCTCAAGAAGCAAAAATATAAACAACTGGAGCTCTGTGAAGCATTGTGAGATTTAATATGAAGTGCTGTGGGGTAACATTTGATAGCTTCAAGAAATAAAAGTGTACATCATAATGTAATTTTAACTCACATTGCTCAGTATAATGCAGGCAGCATGCCAACTTTGTGCAGCCCGATAATTATAATGATTGTTGAGTCAAGTTAGTGCCAGTAGCATGGCTCATTGGCTAGATGCTCTATCAGGGAACCAATACCTGAAGCAGATAGTGCCTTTTAAATCCACTCCTCACTCTTGAAGTGATCATGCACCTAGGGGAAGAACCGTAAGGCTGGAATAGATGGTAACAATCATACTACAATGAAAATTGACATGGGAAACTTTACAGATTGACGTAACAGAGGAAAGAGTAAAGTTTGCACTTTACATTAGAAAGCTTGGTGGAGAAACTGTTGGGAAAGAGCAATGCCCTTGATGCTCAGAGTTTTCAGAAGCTTTCCAAATAGGTGTTCAGATGCCAGTGGGAATGGGTAGCTTCAGTGATCAAGTGCAGAGGTTAACTGCTGAACATCTGCACACCAAGCTACGTGGCATTAAATGAGGTCAAATGCATTGCTGAATGAATGCATCTTCAGAAGCTTTATCCTTAACCTTGTGAGCTCCTTACTTAGTCATCTCACCCTAACCAACAATGTACAGGGTTACGGCAATTCCTCCATGTCAGCCACATTCCATACATATTGAATGACATGCACTGACACACCTTCCTTAGTCTAATGAAACAAGATGTACACCAGCAGAAAATATTGAGGGAAAAGTGAGAAAACCAATCAAGATATCAGTATTTCCAAACCTATTCCTTCTTTGAGAATCTACCTATGTCCTATCCTCCTTCAAGACCACATTTCATCCTGATTTTCAAGCTATAGATTGTGTAATCAGATGCCATTCTCTCCTACTACCCTCCCTGTCTTCAGGAATTTTTCAACTCACATACCAATGAGTACAACTATACTCATCAGTAAAGGTACAGAAGACAAGAATAATGGAGTCAAGAATCACAATGCCACCATCTCAGCCATCTCAGTGGTGTGGAGGTGAGCCAACATCTATTGGGAACTGTGCAACCAGGGCAGAGGAAAATGAAAAACTAGGTGCCAGTTTACCAGTGGGCAGGGTCTTGCACAAATTCTATTGCAAAGGCTTATCAATTATTTCAGCATATCAGTGGTTTGTTTTAGTATACATCAACATCTCAATCACTAGACTATGGGTATTGACGTATTATCTCACTCTCCAACGGAATGCTGAAGGAATGTAACGATATAGAGCATAATTAACACAAGTGGCCTCAAAAATGATGTGTGCAATTTTCAGGAAGTTGCTTGTCCCATTCCTCTCTTGATTCATGATAAGTGAAAATGAACTATTGTTGATTTTCACTGAATAGAGAACATCTCTGTGCAAACAGTGAAATGTTGCTAATATCTCCAGCTTCCATCGAAGAAAACAGAAGACAGAATTGCAGAAGTTGATTTCACAGTTACAATGACAGTCACTTAAGTCCTTTCCCTTTTCTGACTTTTTCTGCAAGAGATGATTGATTTTAATGAGGACATCCTCAAGGGAACACAGGTATCTCACACATAGCTTATCTCAGAAGGTCAGATGACACTTTTCTCTCTGAATGCTCTGAGGGTATTTTCCTGCTGAAAGCCCTTGTCAATCTTCTGCTCCAGCAAGCTGTCCCACTCTTTGCAGCCTCTGACCTATTCAAAGTGGCAATCAATAGCTCATGTTTGAGAGCACTGAGTTTCTGCAGTAGCAATGTGAAAAGTCTCTCAGCATTTGACACATTAGCCATACTGAAGAAGTATTGTTCACTTAAGGAATCACAAGAAATTCCATGGAGAAATTAACCTCTAGGTAGGTGAAGGTTCCATTAAATGGTGGCTGTGCTGGTGAGTGTCCTTTCCTTCTGTTAAACATGCGGCCATCCAAGCAAGGTTAAGAGAAAATTTCCATATTTCATGATGACATAGAAAGTGAACGTATGGCCCATTAAGTCCACATCAGTACATAGACCAATCCCGTCAATCCAATCCCCGACTTATTTCCCTGTAACTCCTGGATGTCATTCTCCTGCTACTCACCTACACAGGAAAAATTACAATGCCCAATAAGCTATGGGAGAAACTAGTATGCTGACAGGGAGAATGCATAAAATCCACACAGGCAGTGCCAGATGTCAGAATTGGAATTGGGTTGATGATTCTGGGACACCAGCTTTGCTAGCTGTGTTACTATACTGTTCTAATGTGGGCAGGAACATTAAGCTTCTTAATGGCAGCACTGGTGTCAAGGCAGCATTTACATTTTGATAACAGCATGAATTGCTTATTCTGTATGAATAAGCATGAATTCTCTTGTATAAGTTGGACTGTGCTTATACTAACACAAAATGTCATCCATCTGACCCATGCTAGGCATTTGTGCTGGCATTTCGAATCTCTAACTTGTCTGGTAAATCTCAAAGATGATACTTCCATGTTAAATACACAAGTGATTCTGCAGATGCTGGAAATATTAGGCAATGCTACTCAGCAGATTAGGCAGCATCCCTAGTGGGAAATAAACAATCAACGTTCCAGCCCGAGTCCTGATGAAAGGTCTTGGACTGAAATGTCGATGGTTTATTTCCCTCCATGGATGTCACCTGACCTGATGAGTTCCTCCAGCGTTGTGTGTGTGTGTGTTATTCTCAAGTTAACTTTTGCTCCCCAGTCAACAGAGGTTATAGCACTTTTCTTTTGCCAACATGACTATTCCTGTCTGAAGTGCACTGGAGGAAATAAAATTGATTCCACATTGCCAGTTCCACGATTCTCTTCTCTGAGCTATGACATCTGTTCATAATGTTGTGAAGAAATTTATCATGTATGCATGCTCCAACGTTCAATGTCAGTACAAACTGCTTTCTACTTTGCATCAGTGTTTAACTTAGAGTGTTAATCTAAAGTGAAATTCTAGCCTTCCTGCTTCAGAGTGTGATGGGATAGCCTCATGTGACTGAATTGCCATTGAATGAGCTGTAATTGCATTGTTCGTCTTGCTGTGCATTGCTGGATGGCTACTGAGCAGGTATTTTCCTTCCTTATACACCAAAAATTTCAATTTTTACTTTTTAGGAGAGTGTGCGATCACATATGTAAATTGATCAAAGACTTCTGTATTGGGCAGCTTACAATCCTAGTCAGACATCAGGCAACCAACTTCTACATGCTTCTGCCTAGCTGGAGCTCCTTTCTCTAACTAGTAACAATCAGTTACTTTAAATTTTCTGAACTTAAATTTTGAATATTAAATCAAGACCATGGTATTGTCCACTGAATTTATTAATAAATAGCAAAAGTAATTAATAGTTTAAGCTATTGATGGTTGTCCATCATGTCTGACGATGTGGAGGGAAATTTTGAAAGTGAGAAGTTGTTGCACCAGGGCAGTTCCATTCTCTCAACCGCAGAAATCCGGGTCCAGTGGTACGAACATAACTGGGGTCGTCCTTGGTTGCAGTGGATAGCCATGGCATCTTCAGTGCCTTGTCATGCCCTTCGCTCTCCACAGAACGTTGTAGTACAGCCTTCCTGGCCATTGGATCTCACTATAGGTCATATCTGCGCAGTTGGCCGGAGCTGACCTCGGATATTAGGACAGGCTTGTCCTTATCTCACCAGGGTATGAGGCTGCTGGCTACCCTCACCTGGCTTAGCCCACCTGTTGAAATGGTGCACCAGGGTGTGGCTGCTGTCAGATGCAAACAGCTACTTGGAGCCACAGGTGAGAGCTGAGAGTCCAGTGTGGACCAAAGATGAGTGAGCTGCCCCAGAGTGGACACGACAAGCCCCTTTGCCAGGGGTGCTATTCCTCCCTGGACATCCCAGTTTTTATATTTTATTGTTTTATGTAAATTGTAATTATTTGCTGTCCTTACAAAGCAGCAGATTTTAGGGCAAATCTGTCTATTGGTTTTGCATTACATGGTCGTTTCTTTTCAGCACGATTTATTTTCACCAGCTCTATGTCTTACAGGTAATGTATTAGGATATTACGTTCAATAGTTAGGAATGCCTTTGTCAAGAGTAGCCTCTTTCCATTTGCTGTTGTGCTGAGGGCTCTGTGAAAGGGTTGAATGACCTGAATATCTTCAAAACAGTCTGGAATTTCCTGCTATTATATGGACAGAATGCCCAGTACCCAAGAAAAATTTGTCCTTATGATTACATCTGCAAACATCATTCATGATTTTTGAATATTATGTTGTGTGCAGTTGCAATGTGACCTTGGAGTAGTTCTGTGGACAACAAGTCTTGTTAATGGGAATGGTTTTAGAAAATAGAATATAGAAAGTTACAGAACATTACAGGCCATATGACCCACAATGTTGTGCCGACCACGTAACCTATTCTAGAGACTGCCTAGAATTTCTCCAGTGCAGAGCCCTCTATTTTTTTTAAGCTCCATGTACCAATCTTAGAGGCTCTTAAAAGACCCTATTGTTTCCGCTTCCACCACCGCCGCTGGCAGTACATTCCACGCACCCACCACTCTCTCTGTGGAAAACTTACCCCTGACATCACCTCAGTACCTACTTCCAAGCACCTTAAAACTATGCCCCCTCTGTGTGGCCAGTCCCAGTAGACACATTTACCATCTGTCCTCTAGCTGCAGGTGAGTCACTTGAGCAACTTTATCATCTACTGTTGGCTTTTTCTCTGAGCTATTATGAAAACATATTAATAACTTTCGTTAAGTTTGTATTTTCATTCGGTCATTGACATTGAAATAAGCACATTAATGCTTGCATTATTATACAAAGGAATATTTATGCTAAAAATTCATTAACTGTATTAAAAGTGGCAGATATGGACAACTAGATTAATTTACTCTAAACCTTTAATCACGGAAGCCTCAGAGTTTAAGGTGTAGGAGAATGGCCAGCTAGTTCGCTCTGACAGGAAGGCAACTGCAACTCAAATAACCACGCCTTACAACAGTGGTGCACAGACGAGCATCTCTGAAGACACAACACGTCAAACCTTGAAGTGGATAGGCTGCAGCAGCAGAGGACCACAAACTTCTCATTGATCTGGATATAAAGAATAGCATATTGCTACTTCTTACACCAGTGCCAAATTCAATGAATTTGGGAGCAACTTTAACTCCAAAACTAAACGGATATGTTTACAATGGTAAATTTAAAAAATCTACACTGTATACAGATTTGCCATGAACATGTCTCCACTTAATTCCAGAGAATTAATGTAATTCCTGAGAATGAGTGGTTTAACCAGAGGCTTTAAAGTTAGTACAAAGAAACTTAGCATTCGCCACACACTCCCTGCAAACTTTTGCAATTTGAACCATGATAAATAAAATTATATTAACAGCTGATAAAATGAAATTAACCAGTAATTAATCAGTTAATAGTTGAGGATAATAACGAATACTGCTGCTTATTGCATAGTGAGTTTATGTGCTTAAAAAAAATCAGCTTTGTTGCTGTTAAAAATCAGCAATGTGTTGCAAGGAACGGGGCGAACCCAAACGCAGGACACGGGCACAGAGATTGAGTTAGGATTCAGACGAGGGTGTGAGAGTGGCTGGAGCTGGATGGCAAACAGGAGAATGAACAGGAAAGCAGGAGGCAGGCAGAACTTACCTTGACATGGAGCGTAGAAAGGCACGGAGAGACGGAGTTACACAGGTAAACCTGGGAACTGAAGTGAAACTTAGAATACTTATCTTGACACGGAGAGACAGAGTTACACAGGTAAACTTCGGTACTGAAGTAAAACTTGGAGTACACAATCCTAAGTGACCAGGAATGTTAATTACCACACTGGCTAAAACAATGATCTGGCAATGAGTGGATGCAAAGCCGGGGTTTTATGCTGCAGGTCTTGAGGAGGACCAGGTGTGCCGCCATCAAAGTGAATTAGGAGAAAATGGGGAATTAATAGTCGGGACCATCACACCATCAAAGGAAATTAGAAGAAAATGGGGAATTAACGGTCGGGGTCGTGATAGTACTCTCCCCTCACCAGGAGCCTCCAGACGAACCACCAGGCTTGTCTGGATTGTTGTGATGGAAATCTCGGATGTGGGAAGGGTCCAAAATGAAGGAGCGGGGAATCCGGGTGCACTCCTCAGGACCGTATTCCTCCCAATCGACAAGGTACTGGAGACCCCTACCTCGGCGGCGCACATTCAAAATTCACCAGATGGTGTAAGCTGGGTGATCGTCGATGACCCGGGCGGGTGGAAGAGGTTCAGCAGGAGGGCACAAAGGGCTGACAGACACAGGTTTTAGTTGGGAGACGTGGAACGTGGGATGAATGTGCATCAATCTGGGCAGTTTTGAGTTTGACCACCGAGGGGTTGATGATGCTCTCGATTTCAAATGGTCCGATATAACGAGGGGCAAGTTTCTTGGATTCATTCTTGAGAGGGATATCTCTTGAAGAGAGCCAAACCTTCTGACCAGGCCGATAGCTGTGCATTGGAATTCGGTGGCTATCGGTGATCCTCTGGTTGCGGTCAGCAGAGCGGAACATGGACGAGCGTGCATCCTTCCAGACCTTGCGGCACGGGCGGAGATGGGCCTGAACTTAAGGCACAGAGCTGTCATCTTCATGGGCAGGAAACAGAGGGGGTTGATACCCGAAGGAGCATTCAAAGGGAGACATTCCGGTGGTAGTGCTGACCAGGGAGTTGTGGGCGTACTCCACCCAAGTGAGATGGGTGCTCCAGGATAACGGGTTGTTGGTGGATATGCAGCGTAATGCTGCTTCCAAATTCTGATTTGCTGACTCCGTTTGACCGTTAGTCTGTGGATGGAAACCGGAAGACAGACTTACTGAAGCTCTGAGGGCTTGACAGAAAGATTTCCAGACTTGAGATGAATTGGGGGCCACAGTCAGAAACAATGTCAGAGGGAATTCCATGAAGGTGGAAGATGTGTTGGACAAGGAGGTCGGCTGTTTCACAGGCTGTAGGGAGTTTGGGAGGGGCTACGAAGTGTACGGCTTTGGAGAAACGGTCCATCACAGTGAGTACAGCAGCATTACCATGTGAAGGAAGTAGTCCAGTGATGAAATCCAGAGCAATGTGCGACCAAGGGCGGCCAAGAACAGGTAAGGGACGAAGCAGCCCAGCAGGTGGCCGATGGGAGGCTTTTCCAAGGGCACATACAGTACAGGCAGAGACGAAGGAGCAAGTGTCAGTATCCATGGTGGGCCACCAGAAATATCGCTTCAGAAGGGACAGAATTCGATCAATTCCGGGATGGCAGGTGAAATGAGAAGTGTGCCCCCAGTAGAGAACCTGAGATTGAACAGAGTCAGGCATGAAGAGGCGATTGGGGGATCCATTGCCTGGGTCAGGTTGAGTCTGTTGGGTCTCCCTGACTATGGATTCGATCTCCCAGGTGAGGGCAGCCACAACACGGGATGGTGGAAGGATGGTATCAGGGTTGGAAGGACCCTCCTAGGAGACGTATTGATGAGAGAGAGCATCTGGCTTCCTGTTCTTGGAACCAGGATGATAGGTGAGGGTGAATTTGAAACGGCCAAAAAATAGTGCCCAATGGGCTTGGAGGGAGTTAAGTTGTTTAGCTGTTTGGATGTATGCCAGATTCTTATGGTCAGTCCAGACGATGGATGGATGTTCTGCTCCCTCCAGCCAGTGCCTCCACTCCTCCAAGGTGAGTCTGATGGCCAGCAACTCCCGGTTCCCAACGTCGTAGTTCTGTTTGGTGGGAGATAGACGGCGAGAGAAGAAGGTGCAGGGATGGAGCTTTTGGTCTGGGATGGAGCATTGGGAGAGGACCGCTCCCACCCCAGAGTCGGAGGCATCGACTTCCACAATGAATTGGCGACAGGGGTCAGGTTGGACCAGGATGGGGGCGGAAGTGAAACGCCTCTTCAGCTCCGAGAAGGCTGAGTCCACTTCGGCAGTCCAGTAGAAGGGGGTTGCAAGAGAGGTGAGCTGAGTAAGTGGCGCTGCCACCCGACTGTAGTCCCTGATGAAGTGATGGTAGAAGTTTGTGAACCCCAGAAATCGCTGGAGTTGTTTGAGCGTCATGGGTTTTGGCCACTCTGCCACCGCCTGGATCTTTTCAGGATCTGCCCTCACTTGCCCGTTCCCAATGATGTACCCCAGGAAAATGACAGAACAGGCATGGAACTTGCCCTTCTCTGCCTTAACAAATAGCTTGTTCTCCAAAAGCCTCTGAAGGACCTGACGGACATGGTGGGTGTGCTCCTGAAGATTACAGGAGAAGATTAAGATGTCATCCAAATAAACGAAAATGAAACAGTTAATAAAGTCCCTAAGGACATCGTTTACCAGAAATGACCGAAGGGGGTGTTAAAAGCTGTTTTCCATTCATACCCCTCCCTTATCCTGACCAAGTGATAGGCATTCCACAAGTCCAACTTAGAGAAAATTGTGGCTCCATGAAGGGGCTCGAAAGCAGAGTTGATAAGCGACAGGGGATACTTATTCTTTATGGTGATATTGTTTAGGCCATGGTAGTCAATGCAGGGGTGCAGTGAGCCATCTTTCTTCCCCACAAAGAAGAAACCTGCGCCTGCAGGGGAAGATGAAGGTCGGATAATGCCAGCGGTAAGGGAGTCATTTACATACATCTCCATTGCTCCTCTTTCTGGTCGGGACAGGTTGAACAGCCGACTGGTGGGTAATCAGGCTCCGGGGAGAAGGTCAATTGCGCAATCGTAAGGGCGATGTGGAGGCAGAGAAAGAGCCCGTTGCTTGCTAAACACTTCTCCCAGATCGTGATACTTACTCTACGAGAACCTTGGACAAGTCAAGGGGCTCAGAGGCAGACGAGGTCGCGGTGACCTCCACTGGGGAAAGGACTGATTGCAGACGAGTAGAATGGCAGTAGTTGACTATCTTCCCGGTGGGCCAGTCGATGTGGGGGTTATGACGGCTTAACCAGGGATAACCAAGAACTATAGGGGCTTGAGGAGAGGAAATTAAATTGAATCGTACCTGTTCCCGATGGTTTCCGGAGAGAAGGAGAAGCAGGGGTTCTGTGCAGTGTGTGACTCGGGCCGGGAGTCTACTGTCCAGTTCCCGGACGTCCAGGGGGGTACACAATGGCTCACGAGGAATTCTGGCTTGGAAGGCTAAATTTTCATCCAGAGAGTTTCCCTCTGCGCTGGAGTCCACTAGGGCTGACAGAGGCAAGGGCTGTTGGTTGTAACACAAAGTGGCTTGAAGCTGCATCCGGGGTCGGGGTACGGAAGGGAAGGTTGTCTGGCTCGTCAGGGTTCCCCCGCTGCTGGTGAACCTTCCCTTTTTGGCTGAAGGGGGCAGGTTGCAAGGAAGTGGCCGGACTGGCTGCAATATCGACACTCAACCGCTCTCATTCTCCGGAGTCGTTCTGTGGGAGAAAGGCAGTTCCGTCCCAGCTGCGTGGGCTCCTCTCCCGGGGCGGTGGAAACAGCCGGGCTGGGAGCTACTCGGGGTGCAGAAGGAGGAGAGAGGCTTGTTCTGGCAGGAGGCGGCAATGAGTGCCGAGAAGTGGCCAAGGTGGTGGACGACCAGTTCTTTCTCTATGGCATTCTCGAAGGCGATTCTCCAACCTGGTGACTAGGGAGATCAGGGAATCCAGGCTGTCAGTGTCATCTCTTGCCGCCAGCTCGTCCTTCACCAGGTCGCTGAGTCCATTCCAAAAACCCCCTGGAGTAAATCATTGTTCCACCCCGAGTCGGCCGCTAACGTCCCGAACTCCACAGAATATTAGGCAACACTGCGTGAGCCGTGGCGGAGACGCGTCTTTACCACGGACGGAGTGGTGAAAGATCTTTTTCATTTCCTTGATAAAAGTGGCGAAAGAGGAGCAGATATCTGGTTGGTTATCCCAAGCTGCTGTGGCCCACGCTAATGGACTTCCCCGTAACAATCCCATGATATAAGCAATCTTTGACTTATGCGTGGAGTAAGTTGACGACTGCTGTTCAAACACCAGGGAGCAGTGAAGGAGGAAGGCCCGGCACTTCCCTACATCTCCAGCGTAGTGCTCCGGCTCAGAGACATGAGGCTCTATGGGCGGGGGTGTTGGTGACACGTGGGGGTTGCCGCTACAGGCAGTCGAGGCTGTTTAGACAGGGTTCCAGGAGTGGATTGAGTGATATGAGTGGATACACGGTCCACCTGGTCACTGATCTGCGTAACGCGAGTAGACAGGGAACGGAGGTTCTCTATGACCTCCCGGAGGAGTTGGTCGTGCCGTCACGGTAGGGAACCCTGGCTGACGAGGGCTCGTTGAAGGGTGTATGTGTCCGCTGGCTCCATGGTGTCCAGATCTTCTGTTGCAAGGAACGGGGCGAACCCAAACGCCGGACACTGGCACGGAAATTGAGTTAGGATGCAGATGAGGGTGTGAGAGTGGCTGGAGCTGAACCCCAAACAGGAGGGTGAACAGGAAAGCAGGAGGCAGGCAGAACTTATCTTGACACGGAGTATAGAAAGGCAAGCGGTAGACAATACTTCTCTTGACACAGAGAGATGGAGTTACGCAGGTAACCTCGGTACTGAAGTAAATCTTAGAATACTTATCTTGACACGGAGAGACAGAGTTATGCAGGTAAACCTCAGTACTGACGTAAAACTTAGAATTCACAATCCTAAACGGCCAGGAACGTTAATCACCACACTGGCTAAAACAACGATCTGGCAACGAGTGGATGCAAAGCCGGGGTTTTATGCTGCAGGCCTTGATGAGAACCAGGTGTGTCGCCATCAAAGGGAATTAGGAGAAAATGGGGAATTAAAGGTCCGGACTGTCACACCATCAAAGGGAATTAGGAGAAAATGGGGATTAACGGTCGGGACCATGACACAATGCCCATATTAAATCAATGTTTCTTACTGAATAATATTGTCAACTGCCTATTTTGGCAGACTTTCACTGCAAATGAATTAATATCTATGCCAAGTTTGATCAAGAATTGGTTTTATTTGCAACTCCTCAAAAAATGAAACCATCAAGATTATGACAATATTCTGCATGGGCTGAGAGTATTGAGTACTAATTCTCATCACACAAATGTGAAGTAATGAACAAATCTAACCGATTCTATTCATTCTGTCCTCAATTACTCATCACACTACCACAGTGGGGGTTCCGAGCATCAATATCCTGAAAATGACCATGGACTAGAAACTCAGCTGAGTTTGTCACATATTTACTACAGCGACAAGATTTGGTTCGATGGGTACTCTGTGCTAAGTGCATCATGTTCTGACACCCCAGTGCCTTTGCCCTACTTACAAGTCAAATAACACATGGGTGATAGACTACTCTCATTTATCTCAAAGAGCTGAATACCATCCAGGTAAGCAGACCAATTGACTAATTGCCCTCCAGTCTAAGCAATTACAGATCCATTGAAAATGCTGACAGTAGGAAAATCTGGGTTAATGTCATATCCTTGAAATCAGGATATTCAGTGAAATCGCAGAAGTGCAACACCAGTCTGGAAAAAAATCACATTAAATTAGATATTAAATTATTTCAAAGAGTTGAAATCAAAGAAGGCACTTTGTAATTTTTTAAACAAACTCCCAAAGATGGATTTCACAGTTTGAGGTTTGGATTTCTGCCTGTACACATATGAGAACCAATTAAAATCCCAAATCTCTGCTATCTTTCCCACATCTCTTAAATAAATGTACTGCCAAATGTATTAATAGCAGTTGATTTTCATTCTTTCCTATTCAACACTGTGAGAGATTGATCAATAAATAAATTAAAATGTAATTAAAAGTAACTACAGCTTCCTTTCTGCTGAATACCCAGAACATTTTCTGTCCTTATCCAGAATGCATATATTGTTAATACCAGATTCATAAAGCAAAATTATATTATTCAATGAAAATGATAGCACCTGAGATCTAAGGTTAGGACAATATAATTCTGCATGCATGAAGAAGATTGATAGACGTTCTGTCTTTGACTTCCTTTAGTGTCCTCAAGTGGAGCCTTTTCAAAGATTCTGTTCAATCAAAGCAATATACTCCAGGGCATATTGTCATTTTTTCTCTCTGATCACCAAGAAATCTCTGCTTCAGATATTGTTGTATATTAATACAGGGTCGTTAAAGTCACATTCACTCAACACTGCATAAGTATGTGTTTGATACCCATATTGATGAAATAATGGAAGCTGTTCAATATGAAAACAAACTGCAGATACTAAAAGTCTGAAATTTTAAAAAGCAGAAGATAATGGAAAAGCTCTTCAGGTCAGACAGGATGTGTGGAAAAGAAACAGAATTAATATTTCTGGTCAAAGACCCTCACCAGAACTGGGAAAGTGAGAAAACATTAGTTTTAAGTTGCAGAGGGTGGTGAAGGTTGCTCGGGACAAATGTATATCTCTGATAAGGGAAATAAACAGTTGATGGAATAATCTGGTTGATGAATTACTGAGGGCAGTTAGAAAGAGATAACTCAAACAGAGGAATGTTAAACCTACAATATTGCAGAACTGCAGGAATGTTAAGTAGGAGAAACTGAGCTACTATGAAAGAACCCATGGCAGAACTGGGTTCAAACAAAGCACCTATTTTCAGTCTGTGGAGGCAGCCCTGACTTCCTGTTGGCTGTCACTTCAGTTCTCCGTCCTAATTCCTCTCTGACTGCGCCTTCTGTGAAATCCTGCACTGTTACAATGAAACACAATGCAAGCTTGAGGAATAACACCTCACCCTCTTTCTGAGTATGTTGTAGCCTTTCACATTTAACATGGAATTCAACTGCTTGGGTAATTGGCCCTCTCTGTTTATGTCAAAACTGGCCAGTGGGTCATCCATCTGTGATATTGGCTCAGGTTTGTTTCTATGTGCTTGTATGTCTGACCTACATCGCATTCCCTTCAGCTCTGCACTTAGTGAGTTATGTGTTTCTTCAGTTTAGCTTCCTCTATCTGCTGACAACACAGATTTTAAGTTACTTTGTATTAGCTCTCATTAATCCATCAGCAAGGTAACTTCATCAGGAGCTGATCCGCATAGCAATTCACCTTTAAAAGAGGCATCAGACACAGAATGCTGGAGGAACTCTGCTGGCCAGGCAACATCTATGAAAAAGAGTTGGGCTGAGACCCTGAGGTGGGACTGAGAAGAGGCATTCCCTTTGTTCTACCTATCCCTCACAAACTTTCTCAATTTAAAACTAAATTGTTTTCTCTCTTTCCTAGTCCTGATAAAAAGTCTTCAACCCAAAACCTTTACTCAGCTCCTCTTCCAACAGGTTCAGCAAACCCATGCAAACATTAAACCTGATGCCAAGCCAATGAACTATAAACTGAAAGCTACACTATATGTGCTAAACATCCAGACTGAAGAACTGAACACACTGAAGCAATGTAATATTTCCAGCAAAGTCTTATCTATTCTAAATTCTCATCCTAGACCTTAAAAGTGATTTTCAATGTTTGACTGATGGTCTGTTACCTGGAAATCATGGAAATTTTAATAGCAATGAATGAAATCCTCTGGTTAGGACTTGCCCATGGAATAATGGGCCATGCAGATTGTTCAGCGCTCACATTTAATAGCACTCATGACAAACATGTGTTGCATGGCAATTAATATTGCTGCTGAGTGGCCAGCTGTATCCACACATGGAAAATCTCACACTCACACACACAACAGACCATAATAATCAGTTTTGCAGTGCCATTCATGTACTCATATTAATTTCACAATTCAAATCAACATGCAGCAAATGAAAGTGATAGACCCGAATTTATAGAACACACACACGTTTCATAGTCTTCTGTTGATTCTATTTTTTAAAATTCACTTACGGAATGTGGGCATCGCCAGCTAAGCCAGCATTTATTGGCCATCCCTGGTTGCCCTTGAGAAGGCGGAGATGAGCTGTCTTCTTGAACCGCTGCAGTCCCTGAGATGTAGATACACCCACAGTGCTGTTAGGGAGGGAATTCCATGACTTTGACCCAGCAACAATGAAGGAATGGTGATATGTTTCCAAGTCAGGATGGTGAGTGACCTGGAGGGGTATTTCCAAGTGGTGGTGTTCCCAGGTACGTGCTGTTTCTGTCCTTCTAGAGGTAGTGGTTGTGGGTCTGGAAGGTGCTGCCTTCGGAACTTTGGTGTGTTGCAGTGCATCTTGTAGATTTCCTGGTATGTATGTGTATATCGCCATGCCTTGTAGTGCGGGGCAATGGGAAATTGCTTATTTGCAATCATTAATAATATTTGGATCAGTGCAAAAAATAGATTGGAAACAGACTGACCCAGAATTGGTCTTTCAATATTTAGGGTATACCTAAATAGAACAGAACTCTAAGTTGTTCAAGTAAGCAAGAGAAATTGGAATCGGTATTTCCCAGCAGTAGATACCATGATCTGAGTCAGGAACACAAGTGGAATTGTTAGCTATCATTTTCACAGTCTTCTATGTCTAAATACAACACGACCTAAACAATATCAAGGCTTAGGCAGATAGTTAATAAATAATATTCATAATTCACATGTGACAGCTTATGTAGATCTGATTTTCTTCTGGTTCAAAGTTCTGAGTAAATTTATTATCAACGTCTATGTATGTCACTATATACCACCTGAGATTCAATTTCTTGTGGACATTCACAGTAAATACAAGAAAAACAATAGAATCAATGAAAGACCACACATAACACAGACAGACAAACAACCAGTGTGAGTGAAGTTATCCCCTTTGGTTCTAGAGCCTGATTGTTGAGGAGTAATAATTGTTCCTGAACCTGTTGGCGGGGGGCATTGGGAGCAAGGGTGGATCCAAATGCAAGACACATCTTGTGAGGTTAATTAAATTTAGTTTATTGTTCGATATCAGGAGAGCCAGGCAGGAGCAGGAGTAGCGAACTGGACAAGGACTGAGGACTATGACTAGGCTGGGGACCAAGGGTCTGGGCTAGGACTCGGAATCGGTTCCCAGAACTAGAGGAGACATGAAGAGGCTAGGGTATGGACTCCGAGCCCGAGACTGGGCAAGGACCCAGTACCTGGGTCTTGCCTCGGGCTTGGACCCCAGAACCAGGCATGGACATGACATGGGCTAGGGAGAGGAGGAACATGGAAAACAGAGCCTTGGTCTTGGGAGAGCAGGTACATGGAACCATGGACACGTACACAGAACAGAGAGCCGGGACCCCTCCTTGGGTACAGGACATAGGGCCGGGACTCATGACCCTCCATGGGGCAATGGCAAGACGGCCTGACTTACCCCACGGAGGCGAGGATAGGACGAGACATGACTCCCCGCAGGGCAATGGCAAGACGGCTAGACTTACCCCACGGAGGCGAGGACAAGACAAGACAAGACCAACACGAATGAACACCAGACAGTACCTATCTGGCTCCGGTGATGGAACTAGACTGAAGTGCAGGCAGGGGCTGCAGACGAGGGCTAGAGGCGAGAGGGGCAGAGAAGGGATTCAGACAAGGGGATAGGACAGGAATCACAGACCACCAGGGCCAGGACGAGACTCAGAACTGGAAGCCGCCAGGGCAAGAACTTGACATGGTACTTGAACGCCACCAGGGCCAGGACTTGACATGGAACTTGAACGCCGCCAGAGCCAGGACGTGGACGTGGTACTTGGATGCCGCTGGAGCCAGGATGTGGACGTGGTACTTGGATGCCGCCAGAGCCAGGACGTGGCGCTTGGAACCTTCGGGTAGTGCTGAGCTCTCGACTCGGCCCGGGAACAGTAGACAGCGGCTCTTGATTCTCTCCGGCGGTTTAACTGACGGACCCACCTTGATAAGGAAACTTTGCAGGCTCACTTCAGTGAGTTAACTGGACAGGGTTGCTCCGGTGAGGAAAGGCGAATTACTGGCACTCGCTTCGAGCGGAGACAAGGCTTGCTCCGGCCAGATGACATTGGCACATGGTGACTTTGCAGGTGCTCCCGCACTGAACGGCTGAAAGCCAGAGACTATAAACTACCGGTTCTGCCGAGTATTAATTGCCTCTGATCACCTAAGTTGAGGGACACAGTAAAACAGGGAATCAACGGTCCGGATCGTAACATAAACAAGCTAAATTTAAAGGGACCCCGATCCGGACCATGACAGGTATGAGTCCTGGATGGTGGATGCTGCTTTCCTACAACAGCAATCCTTGTAGATGTGTTGAATAGAGGGGAGGGTTTTACCTGTGATGGACTGGGCTGTATCCACTACTTTTTGAAGGCTTTTCCATTCAAGAGCATTGTCTTTTTTTCTACACCAGGCTGTGATACAACTGTACCATGCATCTACAGAGGTTCTCAAAGTTTTAGATAACATTTGTGATGACTTGTCCTTTAGCTGATAGCGTAGTATATGGATATTAATTTTAAGAAGAATTTGATTTCTTTCTCTTCATTGAACTCAGCATGGGTAATTCACAAGTCCAATTTAGTGAACACCTTTGCTCCTGGCAGTTCAACGCTGTAAAAACAGATTGAATATTATTTCATTATTCCACACTCAATTAGGGGTCAGTTTATAACCTCTAATCTACTCTTGCTCTACCTCTCATAATCTCATATACTTATGTGAATGGCTTCTATCATGCTGTTATAAGACTATAGAATGGTGTCTTTGTATGGTAAGATGGACTCTTGACCTCACAATTTACCTTGCCATAGCCTTGCACCTTATTGTCTGCCTGCACTGCACTTTCTCTGTAACTCTAATGTGTTATTCTACATTCTGTTATTGTGTTTTACTTGTATTACCCAAATGCAAAGACATGATTAAATCATCTTTATTGATGGCATGCAGAACAAAGGTTTTCACTGTACCTCACTACATGTGACAATGACAAACCAATTTACCAATTTCCTTCGATCAACACACCCTGCAGTCTTCTTTGCCCCAGGGGAAACAATCCCAGCCTATTAATTCTCTCCTCATAACTAAAGATATACAATCCAGCAAACACTCTGATGAATTTCCTCTGCACACTCTCCAGTGCATTGCACAGACCTTTGTGCACCACAGTTCTGAAAAGTGACCTCTCAGATGTAAGGAACAGAAGTTAATGAAAAATAGAAAACTACAGCATAAAGTGAAAAAGGAAGATCTCGATTGTGTATTGAAAGTGAATTCATCAGTGTCGAAGTGAACATATGCCTCTCAACAGTATGCTGACCAAAGATCTGTCACAACGAACTGAAAATTGAAGGTAATTGTGAACATTCAGCAGGCTAGTTGCAGAAATATAAGACAAGGCACAGCATCAAATTTTTAAAGATTTGTGGTAATAAAGCATCAGCTGATCATGAAGCAGCAGAGAAATCCATCGATAACAAACATGAGAAAGTCTGCAGATGCTAGAAATCCAGAGCAACACACACAAAATGTTGGAGGAACCCCATAGGTCAGGTTGCATCTACCGAAATTATTTTGGGGGAGAAGCTGACAGCGATGCAGGTGGATGCTTCCCTGGTATCATGGATTCTTGATTACCTGACTGGCAGACCACAGTACGTGTGCTCACAACACTGTGTGTCCGACAGAGTGATCAGCAGCACTGGGGCTCCACAGGGGACTGTCTTGTCTCCCTTTCTCTTCACTATCTACACCTCGGACTTCAACTACTGCACAGAGTCTTGTCATCTTCAGAAGTTTTCAGATGACTCTGCCATAGTTGGATGCATCAGCAAGGGAGATGAGGTTGAGTACAGGGCTATGGTAGGAAACTTTGTCACATGGTGTGAGCAGAATTATCTGCAGCTTAATGTGAAAAAGACTAAGGAGCTGGTGGTAGACCTGAGGAGAGCTAAGGTACCGGTGACCCCTGTTTCCATCCAGGGGGTCAGTGTGGACATGGTGGAGGATTACAAATACCTGGGGATACGAATTGACAATAAACTGGACTGGTCTAATAACACTGAGGCTGTCTACAAGAAGGGTCAGAGCCATCTGTATTTCCTGAGGAGACTGAGGTCCTTTAACATCTGCTGGACGATGCTGAGGATGTTCTACGTGTCTGTGGTGGCCAGTGCTATCATGTTTGCTTTTGTGTGCTGGGGCAGCAGGCTGAGGGTAGCAGACACCAACAGAATCAACAAACTCATTCATAAGGCCAGTGATGTTGTGGGGATGGAACTGGACTCTCTCACGGTGGTGTCTGAAAAGAGGATGCTGTCTAAGTTGCATGCCATCTTGGTCAATGTCTCCCATCCACTACATAATGTACTTGGTGGGCACAGGAGTACATTCAGTCAGAGACTCATTCCTCCGAGATGCAGCACTGAGTGTCATAGGAAGTCATTCCTGCCCGTGGCCATCAAACTTTACAATTCCTCCCTTGGAGGGTCAGACACCCTGAGCCGATAGGCTGGTCCTGGACTTATTTCATAATTTACTGGCATAATTTACATATTACTATTTAACTATTTATGGCTCTATTACTATTTATTATTTATGGTGCAACTGTAATGAAAACCAATTTCCCACGGGATCAATAAAGTATGACTATGACTATGACTATGAAAAGAACCAACAGTCGATGTTTCAGGCTGAGACCGTTATTCAGGACTGAGAAAGAAGGAGGAAGAGGAGTTTGCCAAGGTTGTGACTGATGAATATTTAACACACTGAATGCTGTGTCAGTACATATGTGTGATGAACAAGTGTAAGACAAAGACTGCTTACCGGTAGCGCATAATTTTAAGGTTGGGAATGATGGTGATGCCAAACAGCTACTGATTGTCCACCTGGGTGGCTGAGGTAGTGTTAGCTTACCTTTCTGATGGTTTAATATACACATTATTGTTTCATCTACAAAATTATTAAAAATGTTACAGTATATAAAACTACCTTCAGGGTATATGTACAAGCTGTATATGTAATGTAAATGGATTTCGTGTTTAGGCTTGCATCCCATCCCTAAGGTATCTCATTTTTAGATGCAAATACTCCAATTTCCGAAAAAATCCAAAATCCAAAATGTTCCAGCCCCAAGCATATCGGATAAGGGGAGCTTAACATGTAAGATGTATCCTTTTCTATTGTTCAGCTGTCTATGATGTTCCCAAAATTCATATTGGTCAATTGGTTGCTCTTACTTTGATTTCGACTTTTTTTTTATTTTCACGCTATTTCATTGCTATTTTTTTGGAATGAGCTCATAAGACCATATAGACATAGGAGCAGAATTAGGCCATTCAGCTCATTGAGTCTGCTCTGGCATTCCATCTTGGCTGATTTATTTTCCCTCTCGACCCCATTCACCTGCCTCCACCCCATAATCTTTGATGTCCAGACTAATCAAGAATCTATTAAGCTCTGCTTTAAATATACCCAAGAATTTGGCTTCCACCACTCTCTGTGACAATGAATTCCACAGATTCACTGTCCTCTGGCATAAGAAATTTCTCCTCATCTCTGTTCTAAAGGGGCATCCTTGTATTCTGAGGCTGTACCTCAGTGTTATTTCGGTAACAGTAACCATGAAACTGCTGGAATCTTGTAAAAACACATCTGGTTCATTTAGTTCTTTCAGGGAAGGAAATCTACCATCCATATCTGACAACACACATCCAAGTTGCTGGTGAATGCAGCAGGCCAGGCAGCATCTCTAGGAAGAGGTACAGTCGACGTTTCGGGCCAAGACCCTTCGTCAGGGAAGTCCTGACGAAGGGTCTCGGCCCAAAACGTCGACTGTACCACTTCCTAGAGATGCTGCCTGGTCTGCTGCGTTCACCAGCAACTTTGATGTGTGTTGCTTGAATTTCCAGCATCTGTAGATTTCCTCGTGTTTGCATCCATATCTGGACTGGCCTAGGGGTCAGTCCCAGACCTGGCAATGTGGTTGACTTTGTTCAGTGGTGTTTATGGACGGACAATAAATACTACCTTCTCAGATATGTCCATATCCTGTGTACAAATAAACAAGGTATAAATTTAGGTGTGCTGCAGGAACAGACTCTATTTCAATGCAAAGAAATGTCAGCTGATGAAAATTCTATATATATAAGTTTATTTTTATATTTTAAATCAATTCGACTTCCTTAACTGTATTTAAATGTTTAAAATGTTTTAAGTATATTAATGTGATTTAACTCTTGATACTTTGAACATTTTAAATAACTTCTAATTGTTTCATGAAGAACGTTTGAATGAGACGGTCCTTGGCAACTTTGATAGCTGGAACATTTCACTGGTGGACTCGTTCTGCCCCTGCCCCTGCTCTTTGCTCTCCAGTACCCCTTCCCCTGCATGCTCCCCACCCCCAAGAACTCCCAAATGATGACATGATGCCATTGGGGCTATGCTGGAAAACAGGTTCTTGTCATTGGAGACCTGTTCAGTTTTGGCTAGAAATTTGACACTGTATGATTCTGTAAAAGGGTAGTTTCATACTTACATTGTCACCACCAATGTAGTGGAGTGAAAGATCATGAGATCTTATTTGGAAATTAATCGAAAAGACTAATCTGAGCAAAACCAAAAAGCGACGGGAATGCTTAGCAAGCCAGGCAAACGTTTATGAAGCAAAACCAAACGTAGCAATTCAGTTCATCATCTTTCATTGCAAACTGAGTATCAATGAAGGCCAAGTGGCTGAAGGGTTCATTTTTCTTACTTATTTCCCTTTTGTATGCATTCTGTCTAGTATTTCTAACATATTGGTTTGAATCTATTCAAATATGCAGTGTCTGTAGAACTCAGTCTGGAAAAGGTCCACATTCATTTATAAAACACCCCAGAAGAGTGTGCTTCAGAATATAATCCCACAATAAAATGGAATTATGTGGGAGGACTGGTAGAGGTTTATAAAATCTGTCACACAAGGTGTTGAAGAAACCATGCAACATAGTTTAGTCAGCTGTCAAAATTGTCAAAACACAAAATTCTTTGTGAATGGCAGAAACACTAAAAACATTTAAACATTATAAACAACAAAACTCTTAAAAATGCTAATCTACATCAATCGGTGTCAATGACAAATCTTCAGTCTGCTAGCTTCCATCCATGCAAATATTGGATTATGTTCATGAGCAGGCAAGATGCCGTGATGTTTTATTACTTTATTCCTGATGCCAATTATACCATTCCCCTGTCTTTCCACTGAATATAGCCAATACATCACAGCTTAGGAACAAAATCCAGAAATCTCATTGCTGTATAGTTCAGCCACTCAATGGAAACTTGCTGAACCATCCTCACTGAGTCATACTACAGTGCTGGTCGAAGTAACCATTAAGTCCCCGTTCATATATTTGACATCAAATATTTGATGATGCAAAACCTTGATAGTCAAGTTTAGTGGTTCTGTTAATGTGAGAAAATCAATAAGTTAAACAGCAAAACTGCAGATTCATAGATGAGAAATCATGAAATAAAAAAGCAAATACAACATTAGTGTCTGGTATCCTACCATCTTATTTGTAGCACTCAGAGGCAGAATGCTGAGAAGCACAGATCAACATCATCTGGTTTCTATATTTATGTCAGGATACTTGGCTCATCCTGTGTGTAATGAGAGAGGAAGATACCCCTGTGTATATATTGTTTTTTTTTGCATTGAAAGCATGAACCTATTTATAGAGAATTAAATCTTTCTACCCTCATCATTTCTTTAATTTATTTTGAACTAAAGCAATGCAGACTTTTATGTGGAATTAATTTTGGAATCTCTTTCAGTTAAGTGATTAACCCTTTCAAGATTTTTTTTCCCGGAACATAGTACAGGCAACACAATTTTACAGGAGTACATCAACCAATGTAAGCAAGATCAATAGTATACAAAGGCAGTGCATCTAATATACTTTGATTGCCATTTAGTTGTAGAATTTGACCAAGGTGTAAGCACATGGATTATTGAGTCAAGTAGCAGGGTGGATGAAAATTGGTTGTCAATCAAAGGAACACAAAGAAAAGGCTAAGCAAAGAATGGTTGCTGCTGTGAATGGTGTAAAGGTATTCCCCAGGAGTCAGTCCTAGAAGCAAAGCTGTCCGTAATTTATATGAATAATTTGAGCTCATGAACCCTAAATCTAATTTCAAAATGTATATGCACAGCAAGCTAGAGGTGTGGGTAGGGGACACATTTATTACAAAGGATCAGTTTGACAACATACAAGAACATTTTGCCGTTCTAGTGAAACACGTATCTAATAGATGGACAACAGTGAATGAACATAACATTTACTAGCAGCACAGGGATGACATTGGTAAAGGAATTTCAATATGGATACAAAAATAATTTCTGGTAAGTAAGTGAGACATTAGAGCCATGGAGTTGTACAGCATGAAAACAGGCACTTCAGTTCAGCTGGTCCATACCAACCAAGATTTCTACTGGTGCTAGTACCGTCTGCTCTGCATTCGGCTCATGTCCCTCTAAACCTTTCATGTATCTCTTCCAATGTCATTGTTATTGTAACTGTACATTCATCTATCACTTCTTCTTACAGCTCATTCCACATACCCACCACCTTTGTCCCTGTGATCCCTGAACATCTTATCCCTCTCACCTTCCACATATTTCCTCTAGATCCTGTCAAAATCTAGGTAATCTTCTTCACTGTCCATTGTACCATCATATTTGGTGTCATCTGCAAACTTGCTAACCATTCCAACTAAATTCTCATCCAAGTTGTTTATATAGATGATGAACAACAATGAACCCAGCAGTGATACCTGTAGTGCACAGGTCTCCAGTCTGGAAGAACAACCTTTCAACAACACCCCTGACTCCTACTACCAACCAATTTTTAATCCAATTGGCAAAGTCATTCTGGAGGTACCATGTCAAAGTCCATTAAACAAAGTCTACCAACCTGCCCTTGTCAATCATTTTGGTACCTCTTCAAAAAAAAATCTAATAAATTTCTGAGACATAATTTCCCAAGTACAAAACAATGCTGACTATCTTCAATCAGTCCTCTCCTATCTCTCAGAATCCCCGCCAGTAATTTTCTCAACACTGATATTGGGCACAGTGATCTGTAGTTCCCTGGCTTGTCTTCGCAGATCATCTTAAATAAAGATAAATCATTAGTGACCTTTCAGTTTTTTTGTATCTCACCTGTGGCTAAGAAAGATCCAACAAATTTACTGGGGTCTACAGCAATTTCTTCCTTGGCTTCCCACAATGTCTTTGGATACACAGTCAGGATATGGGACTTCAAGACCGTCAGAATCTTCTGTTTTGTAATGTGGAGATGTTTCAAGTCATCAGTATTCACTTCCCTGAATTCCCAAGCTTCCATTTCCTTTTCCACTGTGAATAGAGACAAAAAATATTAATTTATCATGTTACCCATCTCCTTTAACTCAATGCATAGATGACAATATTTGATCTTTAAGAAGATCTATTGTAGAGTCATAGAGCACTGCAATACTGAAACAGACCCTTCAGCTCATCTCGTCTGTTCCAAACTATTATTCTCCTTAGTCCCATCAACCTGCACCTGGACTATAGCGCTCTCTCTCTGGTTATCCTTTTACTCTTGATATAATTAAATTCTCTTAGGATCCTCCTTTACCTTATCTGGTAAAGTTATCTGACATTCTATTTTTTCCTCTTCATTTCCTCATTTTATGTAGTCTTACATGTCTTATACTCTTAAAAGGGCATGCTTGATCTCAACAACCCATTCCTGACCAATGCCTCCTTTTCATGACCTGAGCTTCAACATTATCCAACGTTCCCCAATGTTGCCAGCTCTGCCTTTCACTCTACCAAGAACAGGCTGGCTCTGAACTTTTCCTGTGTAACTTCTTGAAAGCTTCTACTTGCTAGATACCCCTTTACCTGTAAACAACCCCTTTCAAAGAGGTGACATTTCACCTGTGAGCTATCTATTGGATCTAGTGCTCCCAGTGTGGCCTCCTGTATATCTGCGAGACACAGCATAGATTGGAAGACCGCTTTGCCAAACTCCTATGCTCCATCCACCAGAAAAGTAGGATCTCCCAGTGGCCACCCATTTTAATTCCTCTTCCCATTCCCATTCTGGCATTCAGTCCAAGGCCTCCTCTACTGTCACAATGAGGCCACACTCAGACTGAAGGAGCAACACCTTATATTCTCTTTGGGTAGCCACCAATCTAATGGCATAAACATTGATTTCTTCTGGTATTGCTCCCCCCCACCTTCTCTTTCTCACCTTACCTGCTCATCACCTCTCTCTGGTGTTCCTCTCCCTTTCCTTTCCTCCATGGCCCTCTGTCATCTTCTCTCAGATTCCCCCTTCTCCAACCCTCTACCTCTTTCACCAATTGACTTCCCAGCTCTTTACTTCACCCCTCCCCCTCCTAGTTTCACCTGTCACCTATCACCTACTACCTTGAATTTTGTCCTCTCCTCATGAAGGGTCTCGGCCCAAAACATTGACTGCTTACTCTTTTCCACAGATGCTGCCTGGCCTGCTGAGTTCCTCCAGCATTCTGTAGGCGTTGCTTGGATTTCCAGCATCTGCAGATTTTCTTTTGTTTGTGATTGGACTCTTTCAATGAACTTTTTCAAGTTCCTCCTAATGTCATCAAAATTATCCTTGCAACACACACAAAATGCTGGAGGAATTTAGCAGGCCAGGCAGCATCTATGGAAAAAATACAATCGACGCTTTGGGCCAAAACTAATTATTCTTGCCCCAATTTAGCACTCTAATTAGTGGGCCAGTTCTATCTTTCTCCATAGCTACTGTAAAACTAATAGAATTATAGTCACTGGTCTTGAAGTGCTCACCCAATCACACAAGATCAACACTGCTGATACAGCATGAGGTTTAAAAAAAGCTCCAGCACTTTCAGCTGTTTTCAGGAGCCAATAAAAAGAAGGGAGATGTAAGCTGTTCATCCATAGCTCGTGCACTGAGAATGGGTCTGGAGGTAGTGCCATCTCCATCAGCACAGGTGCACCATAAGGCTGTGTGCTTAACCCCCTGCTCTACTCACATTACACTTATGACTGTGAGGCTAAGCAGAACTCCAGTGCCATAATGAAGTTTGATGATGACATCACTGTAGCAGTCCAAATCAAAGGTGGTGATGAATCACCCCTAAGTTGCAGGAGGAAGGTACCTGGGTGACTGTGGGGAGAGGGAAAGTGAATAGGCATCCAATGCAGAGTACCCCTATGGCCTTTCTCCTCAATAGAAAGTATACCATGTTGGATACGGTTGTGGGGGGGGTGGGGGGTAGGGGAGATGGAAACGACCATGTTGGGAGACCACAGTGACCAGGTCTCTGACACTGAGTCAAGCTCTGTAGCTCAAAGTGAAGAGGGCAGAAGGGGAATGCAGTAGCGATTGGAGATTCCATAATTAGAGGAGTAGAAAGCAGATTCTGTGGACATGAAAGAGACTCCTGGATGGTATCTTGCCTCCTTCGTGTCAGGGTCAGGAATGCCTCAGATCAGGTTCACAGCATTCTGAAGGAAGAGGGAAGTCGTGTTACATCTAGGTACCAGCGACAGAGATAGGAAAAGAGAGGAGGCCCTGAAGAGAAAATACAGGGAGTTAGGCAGAAAGCTGGAAAGCAGGATCTCCAGGGTTCTAATCCAGCATGTGCCACGTTCCAGTGAGGGCAAGAATAGAGTGACTGGCAGATGAATTGGTGCAGGGGGGCAGATTTGGGATTTCTTCTGGGTCTGGATTTCTTGGTATGATCTGTACAAAATAGACAGGTTATACCTGAACCTGACTGCGACCAATATCCTTGCAGGCAGGTTTGTTAATACTATGGGGGTGGGTTTAAAGTAATTTGTGTGATAGGGCTCAGGATGGAAAAATTGGTATAAAACTAGATGCAGTGTGTAGTGAGATTGTGAGGAAAGACAGGCAGCAGATGATAGGGCAGTCAGTGGGATGAGCTAAAATGTAACAGGTGCCCAAAATCAAAAAGTGTGATGAAAACAGGACTGAAAGAGGTCTGAACACATGCAGTTAGAGGTTGGCAGGTATGATGTTTTTGGCATCTCCGAATCATTGCTGGAAAAGGATTATTGTTGAGAGTTTAACATCCGAGGATACAATTATATCAAAAGGACAGGCAGGTAGGCAGAGGGTTTGTGGCAGCTCTGTTAGTAAAAAAACTAAATAAATTCTAAGAAAGAGGTGATATATGATCTGAAGATGTAGAATCCATGGGGTAGAGTTAAGAAACTGCAAGAGTAAAAAGACCCTGATGGGAGTTATACACAGACCTTCAAACAGTAGCCATGATGTACAAATTACAACGGGAAATAGATAAGGCATGTAAAAAGGGCAATGTTGCGATAATCATAGGGGACTTTAACAGGCATATAGATTGGGAAAATCAGGTAGGTGCTGGATCCCAAGAGAGGGAATTTGAAGAATACCTACAAGATGGCTTTTTAGAGTAGCTTGTTTTTGAGCCCAGGGGAACAGCAATTCTAGTTTGGATGTAATGCAATGGCCCAGATTTGATTAGGGAACTAAAGGTAAAGGAACCCTTAGGAGACAGTGATCAGAATATGATGGAATTCATCCTCCTGTTTGAGAAAGAGAAGCTAAAATTGCAGTTACTAGTTTTACAGTGGAGTATAGTGTATTACAGAGGCAAGGGAAGATATAGCAGTCGTGGCTGACAAGCAGAGTCAGAGAGGGCATAATACTAAAAGAGGGGGTATATAATCTAGCAAAAATTAGGGGAAAGGTAGAGCATTGGGAAGCTTTTTAAAACCAACAGAAGGCAACTAAAAAGTCATAAAGAGAGAAAAGATGAAATATGAAAGTAAGATAACCAATAATATAAAGAAGGATACAAAAAGTTTTTTCAGATATATAAGGAGTAAAAGAGAAACAAGAGTGGTTATCGGATCATTGGAAAATTAAGCTGAAGAGGACACTAGCAGAGTGACAGAAATGCAAGAGAGACAGGAGACAGGAGTGAGTGTCATTGCTATAATGAAGGAGAAGGCGCTTGGGAAGCTGAAAAGTCTGAAGGTATATAAATCCCCCAGGTGCACTACACCTCAGGTTTTTGAAAGAGGTAGCTGAAGAGATTGTGGATGCATTAGTAATAATCTCTCAGGAGTCACTGGATTCTGAAATAGCTTCAGAGGACTGTAAAATTGCAAATATCACTCCACACTTTTGGAAGGGAGGTAGGCAGAAGAAAGAAAATTATAGGCCAGTTAGCCTGACTTCATTGGTTGGAAAGGTGTTGGAGTCTACTAGGACAGATGAAGTTTTGGGGTACTTGGAGGCCTATGACAAAATAGGCCAACATCAGAATAGTTTCCTTAAGTGAAAATCTTACCTGACAAATATACTGAAATTCTTTGGGGAAATAACAGTCAGGATAGACAAAAAAGAGTCACTGGATGTCATTTGAATTTTCAGAAGGTCTTTGACAAGGTGCTGTATGTGAGGCTGCTTAACAAAGTAAGAGCCCATGGTGCTATAGGAAATGTACTAACATGGATAGAAGATTAGTTGTCTGGCAGAAAGCAAATAGCAGGAGTAAAGAGAACCTTTTCTGGTTGTCTGCCGGTGACTAGTGGTGTGCAGCAGGGGTCAGTGTTGGGACTGCTTCTTTTCATATTATGTCAATGACTTGGATGAAGGAATTGATGGCCTTGTGGCCAAGTTTGTGGATGATAGAAAGATAAGCGGAGGGGCAGGTAGTGTTGAGGAAGCAGGAAGTTCACATAAAGAATTAGACAGACTGGAGGAATGGGAGATGGAATATAATATAGTGAAGTGCACGGAAATGCACTTCAGTGGTAGGAATAAAGGCGCGGACTATTTTCTAAAGGGGAAGAAAATTCAAAAATCTGAGGCGCCGAGGGACCTGGGAGTTCCAATGCATGATTCCCTAAAGGTTAACTTGCAAGTTGAGTCAGTGGTAAGGAAGGAAAATGCACTGTTGGCATTCATTTCGAGAAGACTAGGATATAAATGCAAGGATGTGATTCTAAGGCTTTATAAGGCATTGTTCAGCCTGCAATTGGAATATTGTGAGCAGTTTTGGGCCCCTTATCCAAGAAAGGATGTGTTGGCATTGGAGAGGATCCAGGGGAGATTAAACAGAATGGATTTCAATTACCTTCCCAACACAACTTGGAAGAGCAACAGTTCATATTACGCCAGAATAGCCTTCAGTCCAATCACATGAATATTGATTTTTCCAGTTTCTGGCAGCTCCCATTCCATCCCCATTATCTTTCTGATCCTCCAGTTTTATTTCTGTCCCCATTTCTTACCCCCCCCCCAATCATTCCTTACCCACCTTCATTTTCTTTCCAGTCCTGGCACCATCGACTCACTTCACATACAGATTTACTCCACCCTTACCCCTCCATCTGCAATTATTCACTTTTCCCTGAAGGTTCCTGTTTTCATCTCCATTAATTATCCAAATTCAACACTGGTAGCACTGTGTGTTCCTGTTTATCTTTCAACAGCAGCTGTCTTCGATCTTCAGTTTCCTATCCCTGCTCCCCCCCCCCCCGCTTACTCCATGTGTATTTTAGAAATAGTTTCCTCTTTCTCTGTCTGCTTCCACGTGTCATTCACCTGCCAGAGTCTTCCAGCACCACCTTTGCTCACCTCCTCTGCTTGGCACTATCTGCTGTCAGTCTGCCAGTCACCTTAGCAGCCTTCTTGCTAATCTCCTTCCCCTCCCAGTGCTGGCCATCTCAGTGCAGGGCTTTGACCTGATATATTGACAATTCCTTTCATCTCACAGATGCTGCATCACCCACTGAGATCCTCCAGCACATTATTTGTTGCTCCATATTCCAGTATCTGTAGTCTCTTGTGTCTTCAGACCTTTGTCTGGCCTCTTTCCCCAGTATGGGTTTGAGTACTTCCCACTTTCTGGTAGGGTTAACAACAAACTGCATGAGAAAAATTTCCTGGACACCCTCAGCAAATTCTGCCACTCCAAACGCATAGCACTATGGCAAACCCAGCCATGGGGAAACTAATGTTTTTAACCCAGCTATAATATCCCTGCCACATTTACGTATCCATACTCTAATTTCCTCTGCCTTACCTGCTAGATTTCCTTCATTAAAATAACTGTAATTTAGTCTATTAGATTTTCCTTGCTCCCCATTCTGCACTGCCTGTCTTGGCTTCTGAATTTGCTTGCTTTCACTTCTAAAACTGCCTTAGCTTTTTCTCCGGTGACACTACTACTTTGAGCTTCAGAGGGCGACACTAAACCCTCCCCCCAAATGTGCCAGACTAAGTTCAACCCTCCTTACTAGCTCCTGCAAATTTCCCCACCAGGATATTGGTCCTGCCCATTCAGGTACAACTCATCTCCCCTGTAAAGGTTAGCTTTGCTTTAGGAATTTTCCTGCATTTTGAAAGCCGAAGAATAAATAGCTGGAAAAGCAAACAGACCTAGAGCTACAGAAACACATATGACTCAAATTGGTGTGTAGGTAATTTAAAAAATAATAGCGTTCAGACAAAGCACTGAAGTTCACTTTTAAAATGATAAAATTTAAAAACAGGCCAGTTCTGTTGAGAAACTTTGCCAGATCATTTTGGAGAATATTCACAGCTTTGGAATTCATTCCACAAAGAGGAAACCAAGACAAAAGGAAAATGCAGAAAAATAAATAATAATTGTATGAAAATAAAATGTGCTGAAAATGGTAATCAGAACAGACAGCATCTGTTGAGAGAAACAATGTTTCTCAGGTGAAATGAAACATTAACATCAGTTGTGATGACATTGGGTACTGTGGGCCAACAGATTGCGCTCTATAGACAGTGCTGTTTACTTGCAAAGTTGGCCTTTTAACTTCAGAATCCAATTTATATTAAGAACTGAAGACTAGTTCTTGGTTATAATAAGAACCTGAGCAAAGAATATTGGTTGGGAGTTTAACTTACTCAAAAATGACACTTATATCCCTGGAAGTGTCAGCTGCTGTGTTAAAAAGCTGAACATGGCAAAAATAGTCCTCCTAGACTGTGGACAGTGAATATCCATCACATAGCCTAAGCATTAATCCTACAAAAGGTAGTGGACTCAGCCCAGTACATGATGGGTAAAACCCTGTCAACCTCTGAGCACATCTACATGAAGTGTTGCCATAAAAAAAGCAGCATCCATCATCAAAAATTCTCACCACCCAGCCCATGCTCTTTCCTCACTGCTGCCATAAGGTACAGATTCCTCAGGACTTGCACCACTGGAGTCAAGAACAGTTACTACGCCTCAACCATCAAGCTCTTCAACAAAAAGGGACAACTACACTCATTTAAGGACTCCTTTATTTTGTTATATCATGCTTGTTATTTATTGCTATTTGTTTATTATCTGTATTTACATAGTCTGTTTATAGTTTATAGATCTGGTTTACAGTTACTGTTCTATAAATTTGCTAAGTATGCCCGCAGAAAATGAACCTCAGGGTTGTACGTGGTGACATGTATGTACTCCGATAATAACCTTTACTTTGAACTTTGAACTTAACTCTCCTTTCCTACATTTTGAGGCAGTCATTTCAGATTACCAGCATCTTCAGTTTTCTGCTTTTCATTTACTAATAAATTACTGGAATTAGCAGGCAGGGCACCGTTACACAGAGTGAGGTCTTAGGAGCAACCTGATAGAACCTCTTAGAAAGAGGGCTTGATAAAATAGATGCAAAGAATATGTTTCTACATGGGAAGAACCAAAACCAGACTTCAAAATACAGGTTTCCCCCGCCATCCAAAGGTAAAGCGTTCCTATGAAACGGTTTGTAAGCTGAAATGTCGTAAAGCGAAGAAGCAATTACCATTTATTTATATGGGAAAATTTTGTGAGCATTTGCAGACCCAAAAATAACCTACCAAATCATGCCAAATAACACATAAAACCTAAAATAACAGTAACACATAGTAAAAGCAGGAATGACATGATAAATACACAGCCTATATAAAGTAGAAATACTTTTCCACAATCATTACTACACTGCTCTCCGAAGTGAAAATCTCATGCAAGTGCCATTGGCAGAAAATCTCACGCAAGCGCTGTTGGCAAAAACACAGCGCAAGTGCTCTCCAGTAACCTTTAAGCTATGAAGCTGCCAAATCATACCAAATAACACGTAAAAATACACAGTCCATATAAAGTAGAAATAATGTATGTACAGTGTAGTATCACTTACTGGAATTGGGACAGCGCCGAACACACTGATGATGGTGTGTTAGACTGAGTCATTGCAAGTTGGCTGGTGCACTGGCCCCCACCCTCCAGGCCGCCGAGCGATACATTGTCGCGAGGCACGCAGGGGTCCAGCGGCAGCCGGGAGGCATCTAGCACATCTTTAAGAAAAAAAGCCGAAATAAACATGCTAATTAATTAGGTGCGGCCCGGCATGTAATTGTCAGCCCAGATCAGTGCCGATTGCACCGCCTTTGATCTGGGCCGACATTTACGTGTGGGGTGGCACCTAATTAATTAGAATGTCTATTTTGGCTTTTTTCTTAAAGATGTGCTGTGTGCCTCCCGGCTACTGTTGCATTCTCCACAAATCGGTACAGTATCTGCCTGCGGCCCAGGTGTTGGGGTGATGGGACACTGGGGTGTCATCTCGTCATCTGTTTCCATTAGAGCAGGCAGCTCATCTTCTCCTATGACTGCCCGCCTCGATGTTGAAGGTTGAGGTTCGTCGTCTGCTGTGGCTGATATGGAAGGCTTGCTTGACTGCTGAGCCTCACGCATTTTTCTATCATACGGTTCTTTGTAAGGACTCAAACCATTTTGCAAATATCCCCTAAACCTACGTACCCATTCAAAACTAAAGTCGTCCTTTATCACTGAGGCGAAAATCTCACATAGTTGCTTCACGTTCGCTACTGCATTCAGTTTCGATTGTTATCCTTTCCTCTTCCAATTGCATCAGCTCTTCACCTATCAGTTCTTGGTCATGAGATGCCAAAACCTCTTCAACATCATCTTTGTCAGCTTCCACAAGCCAAACTCACTTAGTCCTTACTTCGTTCACCATGATCGAAGCGCTTAATTATGTCTAGTTTTACGCTAAGTGTAACACCCCTATGAGCTCTTTTAGGCTTTTCCGACACCATAAAACTCATCTTGCAAACGGCTGCTCACAGGCACGTGTTAAAGCAATGCCGTTCCGAATCCGGAGAGAGTAACTGCTCGGGGCGTGTGGTGCACTGCCTTTTATTGTGCGCTGATTTTTTTTGTAACAGTGAAAACACCTTCTGAAAGTGAAAACAGGGTACTAATGTAGGTTTTTCGTAACAGTGAGGTTTCGTAAAGCCAATGTTTGAAAAGCGGGGGACACCTGTACATGATAATCATTAATAAATTAGTACAGAATTCAGGATAAATGTCCTTTCTAGTTAGAACGTGGAATTCACAATTATGAGGAAGATTTGATGCAAGTGGCATGGTTGTACTCAGGGAGAAGAGATTGACAAGCGAATTAGGAAGTTAGAGGATACTAAAGATGTTGCAAAATGAGAGACAATGTGTGTGGGGCATGAACTCAAGCATGTGGCTTTATGAGCTAATGGAATTTCTCTATCCTGTGTATTTTATATAACATTATGTAACTTAGTAATACATACTTCTTCATTTTTAATTGCATTTTCAGAAAACGATAGTTGGCACCAGTCCGACAGAAGCAACCATGGCAAGACTTCTCATACATACCTTCATGTTAATGGTGGCATTTACTTTGGTAAGTAAAACAATGCCAAGCTAGCTTTACTCCTTTCTGTACTCATCCTGTTTATTCTCATAACTTCTGCTTCACCCTGGGAAGTCTGCACCTTGTTCACACTTTGTAGTTTACTTCCCAACACCCAACACTCTCTGCTTCACCCAGGGAATGATTACTGCTACAAGTTCTACTGATGTACGAAGGGATCATTGAGTCCAGGTTCACAGCTCCCTGAAAGTGACTGCATACATTCTGTGAGTGACTAAGAAGGCATTTGGCATGCTTGCCTTTATTAGTCAAGGTACTAAGTTGGAAGATCAGGAAATTATGTTGCAGAATTATAAAACCTTGAGTAGTCCACAAATGAAGTTTCTGCAATAAATTCTGGTTACCCCATGAAGGGAAGGATGTGGAGATTCTGGAGAGGTAGCAGCAAGGTTTAGCAGGATGCAGCCTAGATGTGCTAGAGGGCGAGGCTGGACAGACTTGGGTTGTTTTCTCTGGACTGGCGGAAACTGAGGGGAGACCAGATAGAAATTTACGTTTATGAGCCACCTGGAGTGAACAGCCGGTATCTTTCTCCCAGGATCAAAATATCTAACACTGAAGAGCATGCATTTATGGGTGTAGCAAAAATATTTAAAAATTTGCTCTTTGTTCTTTTCTGATTCAGCAGCAAAAGGTATCCATAAACAAGGCACAGTACTTGTGTTAAATATTATAAGAAAACATTTTATTATAGTTATATAAAGAATAAACATAGAAAGGAAGAAAATGATTAATAAAGTAGTAAAAGAGACAGAATAATACTCATCAAGCAATCACCCAGCCACTCTACACAATATACTGTTGGAGTGAACTGCAGGTACCCAACAGCTTTTTCTTGTTTTATTTACTTATATAGTATATCTCTAATCTCTCTCTCCCTCTCTCTCTCTCTCTGTCTCTCTTTCATCCTTGTCTCTATCTCCAACTCTTAGCACTAGTTGCCACGCAGCCTAAGAAAAGATCCTCATTTGCACAAAGAAATTGCCCCTTCAAGATCCCTTCAAAAACTTAACATAAATTTTACCCCAATACTTTTCCTTTAGTCCCAGTCCCTAGTGGTACCAGACTGTACCTTCTAATCTCCTGTGACCTTTGGCCTGGACACAGTTTAGAAACAGAGGTAACAGGTCTGTAATGAAGAAAACATCCTTATCAATGTCTAATCTCAAGATGCACGTCTCCAGTCTATACACAGGTGCATACTATAGATTAGTTCTCAAATCATGGCTGTGGTCTGGTTTCCTTGTATTTTTTTCAAAACATCCTCACATCCCAGACTAACACAATTTTGTCTCACAAGCTTCCATTTGATGTTACACATTTTAACATACAGTATACTCAGGAGGAGTCAAACTTACCTCCTTCCTTACACAGAAGTAAGTGAAAAGGAGAAGTGTGGGGCTGTTTTGATTTTGCATACAGAGTATAGAGTGCCTGGAATGCTCTGCTGGTGTGATAGTGGAGGCAAATATAACTAAGGCACTGAAGAAGTTCTTTGACAGACACATGAATATGCGCACTATAGAGGGATATGGTCTTGTGTTGGGAGAAGGGATTAGTTTCATTGGCATTTAACTACTAGATGAATTAGTTTGGCACAATATCGCGGATCGAAGGACTTGTCCTATGTTCCATTATTCTTTGGTTAATTACCCCTTCCCACTGTCTATTCCTGCTCATAGTTCAGCTTACAATCTACTAGACCATCACCCTTTCAAGTCAGTGTCACGCCGACTCTACTTCCCCCTTTTAGGTCAGCTTGAAATGGTCCGCACCCGGTTTGCCAGATGCACTCTTCGTTGTCCTACCAGCAACACATTTCTTTGCTGTTTTCTTCATCTCTGCCCTACGTGAATCACTTTCGTTTAGCTCCACCTTCTCAGCCTGTTCATACTACAGCCTGCCTAATCCAATGACTTGAGGAACACACACAAAATGCTGGAGGAACTCAGCAGGCCAGGCAGCATCTACAGAAAAGAGTAAACAGTCGACATTTTGGGCCGAGACCCTTCTTCAGGACTTGATTCACTTGTACCTCTTTACATTACCAGGCCTGCTTTTAGTTGTTCCCGTGCTCTGTCCATCTCTGCTGCTGGTTCACCCTATGTGGTCCACTTGGCCACTGCCGACTGAAGTCTGCGTGAGCTGCTCTTCCTTACAGGTCAGCTTGAGCTGCACTGTGGGACCTGATCATGGTTATATTGAATGTTCATAGTTTAACCTTAGACAAGTCAGACAGGCTTCAAAATTAACAAATATTAAGCCTCATGAATTAAGTCAATATAGTTATTATTAATAACTCATTACAAACTGCAATAGTTTTCAGTACTCTCATTGACAAGGGAAGTGTCAGGTTACAGATGAAGCTGACTTTCAAACACATTGGGTTTTACCAGTTATGGATTGGGCTAAGAGATAACTGAACATTTGTTGTATGACCCTGATTCAGTTCATAGCACACTTGCCTCTAAAATCAGAAGGCTGAAGAAAAACCATTAAAAAAATAAACCCGGCTAGATTCCAAAGAAGGAAACAACTGTTTAATCCATAGATGCCTCAAATTGGTGGTATTAATTTTTCACTGGAAAATTGCTAACACTTTTGATCATACTATCTCCCCAGTGAGGTCTGAGTTTACACCTATAAGGAATAATGAGCTGTCTTTTAAAACGAGCTGTGTGTGTTTACACTGTGTGTCTACTTGTACCACAATAACACACGTGATAAACATTCCCCGCTGGAGAAGAAAATAGAATACCAAATATATATTCTGCTTTGATTAAGCAAGTTATTCTCCTCCTTCTCACCAACAAACCTTAGGACGCTGGTATGAAAGGAAGAAAAAGAACATGAAATATATAACTGCTTCTCCTAGAATAAACAATCAAATATAAAAACAAGTATTTTCAATATTGTGTAAATTCAGATTTAATATTATTTGCAATATCCACTTCTCAAGCTTTTGTATTAAGATAATATTAAATACATTTCTGAAAGCTAGTGTGCTCATCAGCTAATGGCCAGTATTGTCTCCTTATACTTCCACAACAGATGAAGTAAACAGCCCGATGAGATTAGGTCCTAAAAATCACCATTAGCACAGTTCCTCTGGGTCAATATATGATTCCAGTTGACTTTATTGCTGCTTATTTACTTCAGTATTGCTGATTTCAGTATAAGGAATAAAATCATTTGTTAAAATGCCTACTAACTAAGGGAAGGAATGAAAGAGAAATAATGCAAAGAAGACCATCATTTCATTATTTATTAAATAAATATTTAATGATAACATACTGTAAATATAGTGAGGCAATAGCAACTGGGAATTCCTCAGTGTGCACAGCTGATGGTCATAAACTTTTCTTTACTAATTAGATGCCGAGAAAAGAAGCAATGGCAAGTGGAATTCCTCACCACTCTGACAACTTCAGTTAGTGAGTGAACTGGATAAGAGCATTGTTGGTGCTGGAAACTGTGTTTTGGTGTGGCATGACAATACTACTTCTCCTGAACAGAAGTTCTAAACTCACACAAAGAATGGTGATGGCACTCAGTGAGCTAGGCAGTATCTATGGAGGGAAATTTGCAGTGGACATTCTGTGCTGAGCTCCTTCATCGGGATTAGAAACAGAGGAGGCAGAAGCCAGAATAAGAGGGTGTGTGGGGGGGGGGAAGGGTGAGGGAGAGGGGGAGTCCAAGCTGGCAGATGGTAGGTGAGGCCAAGTGAGGGGAACATGGGGGGAGGGTGTGAAATAAGAAATTAGGAAGTGATAGGTGGGAGAGGTAAAGGGCTGAAGAAGAAAGCATCTGATAGAGGAGGATAGTTTACCATGGAATAAGTGGATGGAGGAGGGGAACCAGAGGGAGACGATGGGCAGAGGAATGGAAGAGAAGGGGCGAGAGAGCCAGGCGAATGACAAAGAAACAAATGGGTAGATGGGGGGTGAGGAACAGAGTGGAGTGGGTACTGGAAGTTATGAAATTGTTGTTCTTGCTATCAGGTTGGAGACTACCAAGACAGAATATGAAGTATTGCACCCCCAACCTGAATTTGGCCTTATTGTGACAGTAGAGGAGGCAGTGGGAATGGAAATGGAATTCAAATGGGTGGTCACTGAGTGCAACATCTCTGTTTCTGAGGGAAAGGGAGTTGTATCAATGGAATAGCTGTCAGGTATCAGGTAATCAGACTTTAAGGACTTGTTAATGAATACCAGCTGATGGAATTTTGCTGGGTTTCAAGATATGGAGTGAAAATGAAAAGCTTGAGGAAGTATGTAGAGGGTTGAAGTGGCATCTGGAGTGGTGAGGTGTTGGATGAAGTGGAGGGACAGAGACAGTGGTGGTGATCAGATCTGAACCTGAGGGGAAGGGAGAGGGGGAAGGTGGTCATAGAATCAGGCCTTTTGGCCCATCAACTATGAAACACTCAGACACTATAATCCCGTTTTATTCTCCCCATAGCCACTTAACCTCACCCCAGACGCTACCACTCACTCACACTTTAGGACAATCTATAGTGGCCAATTACATTATCAAAACATCTGTCTTTGATATGTGGGAGGAATCTCGAGCACGCAGTGGAAACCCACACAGGCTGCGGAAGGTGTTGAAAAGGTGGTGGTGATCAGGATTGAGCCTGAGTCATTGGAGTTTTGAGGTAGCAATGGCAGCATTGTGCTATGTTGTGTTGTTACGCCACTGAGATCAAATCTTTGAGGACAGTTGCTTTGGCATCATGACATTGTTATACTATCGTGGGCGGGATACTGGGGGTCAACCTCTGGAGTCAGGGTACAGGGTATAAAATGCTGTACTGGTAGGGTCAAGGCATGTAGCATAATGTCATTGATGTTCAGGTCACTGAGGGCCACAGGGCTGAATATCAGGGTATCACGACATAAGGAATTATTAGTTAGGGCAGGAAACGTTCAGGTGTCAAAGACCAGGATTTCAAGAATTGGGGACACTGCTTAATGGTGAAGGAAAAATTACTGGTGCCTCAGTGGCAGTGAGGGAAGTGTTCAGTAATACATGGATATTGTGAATGGCACAAATAGCCAAATTGCTTGTCAACTCACCAAACAATGGAATGATGTGACATACACAGTATTTTTTTACCAAAACTGCAGACACACTGACTTCCAGTGTTAGATTTCATTTGCTGTCAACTGAAGTGAGCTGCTTAGTTCTATGCTTCAAATAATTAGACTGGTAGCCATCCATAACAATCATACAAAATGCAGATAAGATAATTACCAGTTAATCAACAAATTGAGAACAGGAAATTGAGACTTGGGTTAATATTTTATTGCAATGTCAACAATAATTAAGAATTCCTGTTGCCACATGTGACTGATTCCAATTGCTATTTGTAGAAGTGGTTTCTTACTTTCTTAGTTTGCATCATTTAAAAGTGAATGATGTTTCTTTCACTCCTGTGGTTCAATGGTTCAATTTAATATCAAAGAATGTATACAGTATACAACCTGAAATCCTTACTCTTCACAGACATCCAGAATGAACGATAGAAACATCAGAACCCCAAAGCCCCCTCCCCACCCACCCACAAACAGCAGAACAGATCCTGACCCGGATCTGGGGCGTACCCTCCAAATATCTGGACCTACATCTCGGTTTCTTTTGCACTGCCTTACTTCCCATTTTTCTATTTTCTATTTATAATTTATAATTTAAATTTTTAATATTTACTATCGATTTGTAATCCAGGGAGCAGGAAGCGCAGAATCAAATATTCCTATGATGACTGTACGTTCTAGGATCAATTGTTTGGTGACAATAAAGTATAAAGTATAAAAGCAACAACACTCCTCTGCCCTTCTCCACCGCGCAAGCAATAGCAAAGCCCTGAAGAGACCTTGAACTAGAGTCCATCAAAAACTACAGTCCATCCCAACACTTTGGTATCTCAGACAGGCTCTCTCTCACTAGCGAGGGAGAGAGAGCCCACTTCTGCAACAACGAGGGTAGGAGACCAGCAGCTCGCTGTTCTGATTTTACAATCATCTGTATTGCTTCTCCAAGTCTTCTGACTTGAGGACCAACAGACTCTCACTCACTATCAAAAAGAGAGAGAGAGAGGATCGTGATGTTACGACAACATCAAGGCACATTGCACATGCAACCGTCGATAATGTCTACATTTGCATTTTCATAAGCTTCTGGCTTGAATTATGAAAGTCCTTTTGTGTAACATCATCTGGCAGCAGAAACTTGTTACAATTTTTATTTAGGACAGGCAATATATTGTTCAAGTTTCAGAAATCTGCACTTGGCATGACTTCATATAGTAGAAGACAACATTTGGATAAGTAATTTGTTGTTTTCAAAGAGTTATTTAGTTAGCCTTACTTGCCTGCTCGTTCTTCACATCCCTGCACCACTTTTTCTCCATTAACTTTTTATCAATATGAAGTGATAGAACTGTTGCAGCACAGATAGGGGTTATTTAACCACACTCACTCCAACCATTCTCATTCTGTAGCATTTTCCATCTAGGCCTATATATATTTCCTAATTCCTTTTACTCAGCAGTGTTTTCCAGATCATTGGTGCTTGCTGCTTGGAAAAGCTTTTCCTCAAATCAATTTTGCCTATTTTGTCAATCACTTTCAATCTGAGACTTCCAGTTCTTGACCCCTCTTCCACTGGAGGCAGTTTCTCTTTTCTTGCTTTGTCTAGCTCTTTCAGACTGAAACACTTAAAAGTTCAAAGTTCAAAGTAATTATATCATTAAGTGACACAGCGTATATGTCACCATATACTTCCCTGAGATTAATTTTCTTGTGGGTATTCATAGTAAATAGAAAGAAACACAATAGAATCAATGAAAAACCATATACCGCAGATGGACAAACAGCCAATGTGCAAAAGATGAAAACAAAACTACAAATACAGAAAGAAAAGAAGAAAATAAATTTAAAAAATGAGCAATAACAATCAAGGATACGATTTGTAGATTCCTTAAAAGTGAGTCCATAGGTCATGGAATCAGTTCAGTGTTGAGGTGAGTGAAGTTATCCCATATGGTTCAAGAGCCTGATAATGGTTGATGGGTAATAAGTGTTCATGGATGTGGTGGTGTGGGATTTGAGGTTTCTGTACCTCCCTTCTGATGGTAGCAGTGAGAAGAAAGCATGGTCTGGATGGTGGGGGTCATTGATGATTGACACTACCTTCCTGTGACAGCGCTCCTTGTAAATGTGCTCAATAGTGGGAGGGATTAACCTGTGATTGACTGGGCTGTATCCACTACTGTTTGTAGTTTCTTTTTCCATTCAAGGGAATTGGTATTCCCATAACAGCCCATGATCAAATCACCTCTCAATTTCCTAGTTTCTTCAGGAAATCCACAAAACTGAAGCCATCTATACTTCAGTAAATCTTACAGTAAATCTCTTTGCACCCTCTCTATTGTTTTTTATCCTTCCTAAAACATAGTATCCAAGAGGTCATAATGCTCCAGATGAATTTGGAAAAGTGGTTATAGATGTTGTTTCTCCTGCCTCATGCATCCAATTATGAAATCTCCTTGTCCAAGGAGATTTCATAATTGTCTACCTTGTCTACCAGTACTGCTGTCTTCAAACCAGAATGACAAAATTACAGATCTGCGCACCACAGTTCTGGGGAGACGTTAGATTGTGTAGTGGGAGGAAGAATTCAAAAGAAGTGAGCGGGGGCAGTTGGGACATTCTTAGAAACGGTCATGGTCCGGTCCGTGAAGTCCGCATTCTGGTTCACGGTCCGGTCCGTGGACTCAGGACTCCAGGTCTTCCAGCTGTCCCTCGTTTGGTTGAGTTAATCATGGGCACCTGATTCCCATCTTGGGGCTTGGAATATAAGTGGCCTTGGGGTCAAGTGTGGGTGGCTGGTTTGTCTTGTCAGTCCCCCTTGGAGCAACCTGCTGATGGAAGGCTAGTGAAACCATTTGTGATCTCTAGGCCTGGTTGGAGGACCACTGCTTCATGGAGCCTTGTTGCCATTCGTTGGAGCAGTCATCGTGGTATGGCTTTGGCTGTTTCTGTAGCCAGCCAAGGTTGCTGGCTGCCCCGAGACTCAGAGCCACCCTGGATTGAGCTCCTTTCCTGCTCTTGCCTCTGTTGGGTAAGCCAGGCTGATTGCCGTTACCCTGCAGTTGGTTCTGTCCCTTCCTGTCCCTTGGCTCCATTGGATAAGCCAGGCTGATTGCTGTTACCTATGGTTGGTTCTGTCCCTTCCTGTCCCTTGCCTCTGTCAGGTAAGCCAGGCCATAGGCTGTTTGCCGTTACCCTGCGGTTGGGTCAGTCCCTTCCTGTCCTTGCCTCCGCGTCCTGCCCAGGAGTTCAGCGCCCTGTCCAAGAGAAGCTCCAAGAACCCCAGCCTCAAAGATCCCACTGTCAAGCTCCAAGAACCCCAGACTGCAGCCCCAAGCCTCTTGACTCTGGCCATGTCCTGCCCTGTAGTCATGTCTTGTCCTTGTCTGATTCTGGGGCCCGAGCCTGAGGCAAGATCCAGGTTCTGGGTACTTGTCCAGTCTCTGTGCACTCTGCTTCTAGTGCATAGTTCTGTGTCTGGGTTCCCCGTCTTGTCTATGCCCTGGCCCAAGTCTGCGTTCTTGTCCCTGCTCCTTGTCTGTATCCTGTCACGTCCCTACTCCAGTCGATTCCTGTTCCTTGTACTTCAGTGTCTTTGTCTCGCATTTGGGTCCGTTCCCAGCACCCCATAGTTCGCAAGGAGATGTTGGATTGTACATAATTATGCACTTGTCAAGGGCCAATAAAAATAAGTTAGGTTTAAGTGCAGTGGCCATTGTGGGAGTGGGCCAATGTTAGAATGGGGAGTTCAGGCTTTTCGTCATAGAGCCCAGGACTCTTTATCAGGACTGGAAAGGAAGGGGAAAGGAACCAGAATAAGAAGGTGGGGAAGGGGAAGCTGATAGTTGATAGGTGAAACTAGGCAAAGAGGAAGGTGGTGGAGTAGGTGGGGGAGGAGTGATGAAATGTAATTTTTATAATTTTCCTGTCCTTTGACATTAATCCTGTATCTTTCTGGAGATTAGATCCAGTGTCTCTCAGTAGACTAGGATGGAATGATATCCTGATATGGTAATATCTATAATTACACTTAGACATAATAGCTCCACTTTTTCAACTTTCATCCTGTCCTGTATCTTAATTACTTGACTTTGGCAACATGTTCTTCATCAGCAAAATCAGATGAAATGTAAAGATGTTATGTTGGTTGTCAGAATAACTTTAATACTACTCCTTTGCCCCACTTCTATGTTTTTATGCTGATCATTCTATATTCAGCCAGCTTCTTGATTGTACTATCAGTTCATTCCCTATCATATTTTCCTCCTATTTCATCTTGCTGTCCATCTCTTGATCATTCAACAGAAAGCTTTGGCTTTAGTTCTCCCAGTGAGAGATATTCAATCTCTTAAAGCAATATCCTTTGTTTAGATTCAGTTTTGACAGCCAGTTTTTAATTTTGGCAATGCGTATTTTCAACACATTGGTTCAGTTTCAATAAATAATTTTACCTTGGATTGCTCTTTATCCTTTTCTATTGTTTATATAAACCCACCCAGTGATGTTTGCTCTCTTTAATCCATCTTTCTTCAGAGCTATTTACAGTAATGCCCTATTCTGCAATGGAACAGAATTATGCTGAATGAGAAGGTTGTCTGTAATATATTCAAAGTATTTCCCCCTTTTGCCCTGTACATTACTTAGGCATTTGGATAATCATCATAGATGATTTATCCAAAATTACAAATGTGCAAGTCTTTGTGTCTTTTTAAAACTTCTATGAAAATTTTCTTCCACTGAAATCACAGACATCTGCTTTTAAAGTCCAATTAAAAAAGCATAAACTAGGGTGCCAAGTATGATATATATAACAGTGGTCCCCAAACAGTGGGCTGGTACTGGGCCGCGAGGAAACGATATGAATCAACTGGATCTCTCCTCATTCCCTGACACATACTGTTGAACTTGAATGCACGCGAGGTCGTTACCCACACGAGGACATCAGTCGGTCATTAACCTACAACTACTGAGTAAAGAAACAAACGTCGCTTGAGAATTTCTTTGGAAGAGATGGTAGGGGACATAAAAGGCCTAACAGAGATGATAACGCAGAGACAGCTGAGGCCGAGACTGCAAAAAAAGAAAGCTTCCTTCGACAGAGCCGTACGTAAAATATAGCTTTATTGCGAGTGGTGACTGGCACGCTTCAAGCCCCCTGTGTGTGATATGTGGAGACAAGCTGTCTAATGAGGCAATGAAGCCTTAAATCTGCTTCGGCACCTTGATTCCAAGCACCCTGCACTAAAGACAAACCCACTGGGTTTTTTGAGCGGAAAAAATGTGAGCAAGCGAGACAGAAGCAAGTGCTGAGAGCCACCACCTCCACAAATGCTGCTGCTCTGAGAGCGTCGTACTTAGTGGCTAGCCGTGTTGCTGAGGCTAAGAAGCCTTTCACTGTTGGTGAAGAATTGATTCTGCCTGCTGCCAAGGACATGTGCCGTGAACGGTTGGGAGAAGCTGCAGCTAACAAGATGGCACAGGTTTCTCTTTCAGCTACCACAGTTTCACGGAGAATCGATGACATAGCGGAGGACATCGAAGCACAGCTGTTGGAACGGCTTAACGAGTCTGGTTTCACTACCCGAGTCAAAGAGGTTGCTTCTGAATGCCAGTCTACACACTGTGTCACACACAGGGAAATGCTGGCTAGCCGAAAAATGTCACCTGATCTTAACAGCGTATTGAGTGACGTTGTTGAAGTTATCAATCACATCAAAGCAAAAGCCCTTAACTCACATCTGTTCGAGCAGCTTTGTGAGGAAATGGAAGCAGAGCACAAACGCCTTCTCTTACACACTGAGGTCAGGTGGCTATCAAGGGGGAGAGCCCTGGTCAGTGTTTTTGAGTTAAGAGAGCAGCTACAGAGATTTCTTTCAGGAAAAAAGTCACCACTGGCAGCACACTTCAGTGATGAGGAGTGGATAGCAAAACTCGCTTATCTGTGTGACATCTTCAACCTGCTCAATGAGCTCAATTTGTCACTTCAGGGGAGAATGACAACTGTCTTCAAGTCGGCAGATAAAGTGTCTGCTTTCACAGCCAGACCGAAACTGTGGGGACGGCGAGTGGACAGGGGCATACTTAACATGTTCACAACATTAGCTGGGAATTTGGGAGAGACTGGGGCTCACAGCTGGTGCATGAACACCTATCTTCGCCGAATTCAAGCATTACTTCCCAACCGCAAATGACCCAAGACGTGCAAAGGAATGGGTCCGTGACCCATTTGTGAATGTCCCTGGTGAATCTTCCATATCAGCACGGGAAGCAGATCAACTCCTCGAGCTTGCAAATGACGGTGGGCTGAAAAGGATGTTTGACATAACATCTCTGCGAGCATTCTGGATCAAAGTCAAGGCTGAATATCCTGAGATAGCCACGAAAGCACTGAAAACGTTGTTTCCATTTCCAACATCATATTTCTGCGAAGTGGAGTTTTCTGCAATGAATACAACGAAAACTAAATTGCGGAATAGACTGGACATAAGGAACCCCCTTATGACTTATAATTGACTTATCAATATATTCATGCGAGGAAAATATGCGCTGTATGTTTAATATTAAATTTGTTAGATAAACCCTTTTACAAACAAAATTGAGTGTATTAGCCACTGATAAGTGACTTATAGTTGACTTATCACCTATATTCCGGTTGTGATTAGCACCCCCTCCCCCCTGGCCGGTCCACAAGTATATTGTCAATATTAAACCGGTCCACGGGTTGGGGACCCCTGATATATGAAACAATGACATGATATTTGCTTTTAACAGTAGATGATTTATAAACATCAGTTATCAACAATTTTCACTTTGTTTTCATTTTTGTTGTACTTTATGCAATGTCCAAGCATTATTAGTGAGTTTCCAATGAGCATAAAAGAGAAAACCACTTTTGGAATGAAGTATTCCTTAAAATAATTCTTTAATGTAAAAGGTGATGTTCAAAATGAACTTCCAAAAATTATGGTTGAAACAATGCCTTTTTTTTGGTCTTAACTAATTTTTTCCTCTGCACATACCTAAAAAAGCTTTTCTATCCTCCCTTATATTCTTGGCTGGCTTACCTTCGTACCTCATCTTTTCCCCCCTATTGCCTTTTTAGTTATCTTCTATTGCTCCTTAAAGGTCTCCCAATCCTCTGGCTTCCCACTCATCCTTGCTATGTTATACTTCCTCTCTTTTATTTTTATACTGTCCTTGACTTCCATTGTCATCCACAGTCGCCCCTTACTCTCCTTAGAATCTTTCTTCTTCTTTAGAATGAACTGATCCTGCACCTTCTGTATTATTCCCAGAAATACCTGCCATTGTTGCTCCACTGTCATCCCTGCTAGGGTATCTTTCCAGTCAACTTTGTCAAATACAGGAGGAACTTAGCTAGTCAGTTAGTATCTGTGAAGGGTAATAAACACAGACAGGCCTTTCAGCTGCTGTAACACTTCACCTCCAAGTCTGTTGAGGTCACGTATTATTTCCAATGCTTTGCTGCAGCCTCTTCTACATCAGTGAGACCTGATGCAGATTGCAGGACTGCTTTGTCAAGCACATTCACTCCGTAAGCCACAAAAAAGACAGGATCGCCTGGTGGCTACCCATTTCAATATGACTACATATTCCCATTCTGATATGTTGGTCCATAGCCTTCTCTACTGCAATTAAGTGGCCAGATTCAGGTTGGAGGAGCAACATCTTATATTCCACCTGAGTAGCCTTGGACATGATGGTGTAAACATCAATTTCTCTAAATTCCAGTAATTTCTTCTCCATCCATCCTTTACGTCTTCCACCTATCCCCTCCCAGCTTCTTACCTCATTCCTGTCCCCATGAACTCACTGCCCCCTCACCGCCAGCTTGTACTCCTTCCCTCCTCACCTGGTTCATATTCTGACTTCCTCTGCCTTCTTTTCCAGTCCTGATGAAGAGTACTGGCCTGAAGCTTATTCTCCTCCATAAATGCTGCCTGACTTCTGAGTTCTTCCAGCAGTTTGTGTGTGCTATGAACTAACTATAGTCCCTCTCTGAGGGGAATTAAGGGTTATGGGGAAAAGGCAGGTAGATGGAGATGAGTCCAAGGCCAGATCAGCTTTGATCTTATTAAATGGCAGAGCAGGCTCGATGGGCCAGATGGCCTGCTTCTGTTCCTGTTTCTTATGTTCTTACGTTCTCACAGACATTTTGCCTCATTTTAATAAGCGAGGCTGTTTCTGCATCTAGTCCAACCTGGCACTCATTATTCAGGGTTTTCCACAATTTTGAGCTCCCACACAAACGTCCACGAGAAGTTCAAAATCAGAGCGCAATCAGCAAACTGCTGTCGCACCTGGCTGCAACCTTCGGTTTTCCCTTACAGAATGCATGCTTTTAATTTATGTTACTCATTGAAGCTCTAGCCATTGACCATTGACCTTCCAAATAATTAAAAGACTAAAGTGAGAGCCTTGATATAACTTGATGTAATGGTAATTCCAACATGCAGGAATGCAAGAGGAGATGAGGAGTAGTGGACACACGCCACTCTGCCATTGGGCACAGGTCTGCTCATCATTGACAGCATCTACGGGAAGTGGCACCCTATCGTCAACATCCCAACTTACTGCTGCATCAGTCAGGATCAGTGAAAAGCCTGAGCTCCCACACCATCAGGTTCAAGAACAGATACATTTCTACAATCATCAGTTCTTGAACAGACCTGTGCAACCCTAATCCTATGGAAAAGAGTACAGTCAATGTTTCGGGCGAGACCCTTCAGCAGGAACCTACCTATTTCCCTCTCTCGCCTTACCTCCTTACTTGTCCATCACCTCCATCTGGTGCTCCTTCCCCTTTCCTTTCTTCCACGGTCTTCAGTTCTCTCCTATCAGATTCCCCCTTCACAGTCCTTTATCTCTTTCATCAATTGACTTCCTAGCTCTTCACTTCACCCCTCACCCTCTCCTCATATCACCTATCACCTAGTACCTTCTACTTCTTCCAGCTGAAGGGTTTTGGCCCAAAACATCGACTGGATTGTACATTCCATAGATGCTTCTTGGCCTGCTGAGTTTCTCCAGCATGTTGAGTGTGTTGCTTGGATTCCCAGCATCTGCAGATTTTCTCTTGTTTGCAACGCTGATCCTACCCCAAAAGTAGAACACTATGTACCTCTTGCCCTGCCACACTACCATGGCTTTCTTTTCAGATAGTTTTTTTTCTCTCTGCACTGATGCTTTGCTTGGCACCATCTTCAGTTAGTTCACCGCCAGGTATAATTTATGTGTTATTATATTCTGTGTGTTGTATGAATCCCTATGCCTGTGATTAAAGATAGATTGAAGATTTGCTTTATGTTTCTCATGTACATCGAAATGTTCAGTGACATGTGCCATTTGCATCAACAACCAACGCAGTCCGAGGTATCCTGGGGGCAGCCCACAAGTGTTGCCATGCTTCTGCCATCAACATAGGATGTCTACAACTTACAAACCGTAATCCACACAACTTTTTGAAGTGTAGGAGGAAAATGGACCTTCCATGAGGTCACAGGGCGAATGTATAAACTCCTTACAGACAGCAGCAGGAATTGAACACCAATCTTTCTTACAGCTGACGGTATTACACTAACTACTACGCTATTATGCCACCTACACAAGTAAGGTTTCACTTCACTATACCTCACTGTGTTTGTGCATATGATAATATGCGTCAGACGGAGGAAACAGATGAGGTCCTCCGAGACTGCTTTGAATCGGTAGACTAGTCAGTATTCAAGGACTCGGCAGCTAACCTCGAAGAGTATGCCTCAGCTGTCACGGACTTTATTTGGAAATGCACGGAGGACTGTGTGTCTCGCAAGATGATCCGGGTATTCCCTAACCGGAAACCTTGGATGAATTATGAGGTCAAGTCCCTTTTAAAGGCTAGAGCTGCGGCTTTTACGTCTGGGGATACCAGTCGCTACATGGAATCCAGGTGTGAACTCCGGAAAGCCATTAAGGGTGCCAAGAGGCAATATTGAGCAAAACTGGAAGCCCAGGCTAACCAGAGGGATGCCAGTAGACTATGGCAGGGTCTAAATGAGATCACTGGGCGCAAAGAAAAGGCTGGGAATATCAATAACTGTGGTGTTTCTCTTCCTGACGAACTTAACGTATTCTACGCAAGATTCGAACAGAAGAGGAGCATCCCGCTCCCTCTGGATGAACCGGACCTGGTGGCATCGAGATTCATCGTCACCGAGGAGGACATTTGAAGGGCCTTCCTGAAGATAAATCCAAGGAAGGCAACGGGCCCAGATGGCGTCCCGGGACGGGTTCTCCGGGCCTGTGCAAGCGAGCTAGCTGGAGTGTTTGCTGACATCTTCAACTGCTCCTTGCTTCAGTCTAAGATCCCCTCGTGTTTTAAGAAGGCAACGATAATCTCAGTGCCGAAGAAGAGCAAGGTGGCATGCCTGAATGACTATCGACCTGTGGCTCTGACATCAATTGCTATGAAGTACTTCGAGAGATTGGTTATGGCACACATCAACCACAGCCTACCGGTCAACCTCGACGCTTTGCAATTCGCCTTAGTTAAGATCACAGTGAATGGTGGTGCTGGCTCAAAGGGCCGAATGGCCTACTCTTGCACCTATTGTCTATTGTCTGTTGCCTATTGTATGATGTGTATGTTGTTCATGATTTCCAGCAACTGCAGAATCTTTATCCTTAGTTTATATATTCTTAATTGATTGAGTTTATTTAAGCATTTTTGAGGTTTTTTTTCTTAGAGTTTTCATGTTTTAATATGTTTAGTTTCAGAACAAGTTTAATTGTTTTCCAATAGTTTTAAAAAATGTTGTGTTTCATAAACTTTGACTTCAGAAAAAATGTTTTCAAATTGCTTGATAGCGAGAGTTGTTCTGGCATCATGGGTGAAAGGCTATGTTATTGCACAAGGTCTTGCCTTTGAGAACTAGATAGACTTGGGAGAGTAGGTTGATCCTGTTCAAACTACGCAAGACCAGCACTGAGCACACTCAGCTCACTGGTAAGCCTGGTGCTATTTTGTTTGTGAAAAGGTAGTCTGTTTTGTCATAACCAGTAGCCTGATATGTTTTTCCGTATTGAGAGGGTAAGGATATTAATATCACATGATTTGCAAGAATGAAGATCCAGATTCTATAAATTTCATGTTCTCTACTGCTCATTAGCTTGATCACATGGCCTTTTAAAAGACGTATTCCTTCCATTTCTGTTTCTCATCCCGTAGAGGTTTATTGTTTGTTGTTCCTGGCTGCAGGTAAATGCTTCATTATTTTGTCAACAAGGCCAGCTTCACCTGTGGATGTTGCATCACAAACTTGCTCAGTCTTGCCTTGATCTGCCGCTTGCATGTGTTCACATCTGGCAGGATCCATCCAGTTGGAATCCTGGCATTCTGTCCTCATCCAGGGTCTAGTGTCGGGTATATAGTGACTGACCCCAGGCTTCACTGGAAAATAGTCTTTCAATGGTAAATCTCTGATTATGGATTTGCAATGAAAAAAATAACGAACTAAAAGAGAAGTATGCAAAGTGAAGTACATACTTGCTATAATTTATGGACTTCTTAGAGAAGACAAGTGGAAACAGAGATCACAGCACATTATTTGCTTTCCTTTCAAAATCAGAGGAATTTTAAATTCATTTTCATACCAGCTCTAATTGCCATTCACTATTCTGTCTATCAGATTGCAAATCTATGCAATGCATTTTAAAGGCAGTTTTATTATTAATCAAACAGTTTAATTCACAAACAGGAAGAATAACAGCTCTTTTGTGAAGCAGAGGCTTTTTTTACTCTTTCATTCACGTAGGATAGCATATCCTGCTCTTCATTCAACATCAATTGTAAACTTTGATCTATGATTACACATGCAGGGTGCTAGTTTTAGGTTGAACAACCCAGATGTTTATTAGAAAAGACAGATAATTTAGCAACACGCAGCTGGTGCACAGCTAATAGCTCTATTAAAGAGCAGGTAAGCTGGTAATTTCTATCAAATTTAGTGTCTTATTACTGAGAGTATAAAATACTTAAAATGAAAATAATACCCTTCAAATTGTCATTAATAAAGATTTACATAAATATATCAAGAATTATTCATTCCAAATAGCATTCAGCAGGGTGATTTATTACAGGAATTTATGAAGCTATTTTATATTCACAGGGACTCTTAAAATATTAACTTTCTTCTAACTGAATGGTTCAGCTTCAGCAGCACAAATTAGAACATTTGCTACCTTGAGCTCACTTTGTCATTTAATAAGGTTACAGCCGATCTTCATCTCAATGCAAACCTCAACCTTCCCAGTGCATCCAAAAATCTATCAAACCTGATTTTTAATAAACTTAGCCACAGCTCTTTTATCATCCTTAGGAAAACCTAACCATGCTCTTTCTTTCAACTCTGGAGGAAGTAACTTGGGTTTCTCCTCGTCTCTGAAATGTCCACTGATCCTTTGTTACCATTCCTCAGAGGATACTGCAATATCCCTAATGTAAAGAGATCAGAATTATGCATTTTACTCCAGGTGTGATCTCGCCAAAGCAGTAATAACTTGCAGTTAGTCTTTTTTATACTTTAGTTCTTATTCTCCAGTTCCCTTGCAATTAACTGTAGCACACCATTTGCTTTCTAATTTAATATTAGATATGTACAATAATATTGACATTTCTATGATTTAATAACATAAAAACTTTTCTGAGTGCTCAAATTTCACAATCCTCACTTTTAAAGTGTATTATGCTTTTCTATTCTTCTTACCTCCGTCCAATTTATTTGAATTTTCATCAAGTTTTTGACCTATATTGCATTATAACTATTTTATCTTAATGACATGTGAGGTTGGCCAGACTAAGTCTTTATTCCTTGGAATGCCAGAGAATGGGTGAGGCTTCATAGGAAAGTTTAAAATTATGAGAGGCATAGTAGCAGACTTCCATTTTTTTATTGCGTTTGCATATTTATTTTTTGAGATACAGCGTGGAATAGGTTGTTCCAGCCCTTCGAGCCATGCTGCCCAGCAATTCCCCTAGTTAATCCATGGGATAATTTACAATGACCAATTAACTTACCAACTGGTATGTCTTTGAACTGTGGGAGGAAACCGGAGCACCCAAAGGAAACTCACGTGGTCACGAGGAGAATGTACAAACTCCTTAGAAGCAGTGGTGGGAATTGAACCCCGATATCCGGTATGTAAAGCATTGTGCTAACCACTACAGTACCATGCTGCCACTCTGGTTCAAGAGCCCAATTATGGTTGATGGTAATAACTGTTCCTGAATGTGGGAGTGTGGGTTTTGAGGTTCCTATACCTCCTTTCTGGTGGCAGCAGTGAGGAGAGAGTATGTCATGAATGGTAGGGTCCTTGATGATGGATGCTGCTTTCCTGCAACTGCACTCCTTGTAAATATGCTCAATGGTGGGGGGTTACCTGTGACAGACTGGGCTGTATCCACTAATTTTATAGTTTTTTTTCCATTCAGGGGCATTGGTATTCCCATACCAGGCCGTAATCAAATCATCTCTCACTTTCCTTATTTCTTCAGGAAATCCACAAAATTGAAGCCATCTATACTTCTGTAAATCTCACAGTAAATCTCTTTGCACCCTCTCTCTTGTTTTATATTCTTCCTAAAGCATGGTATCCAAGAGGTCACAATGCTCCAAATGAAATTGGAAAAGAGGTTATAGATGTTCTTTCTCCTGCCCCATGCATCCAATTACAAAATCTCTTTGCCTGCTGCCTTCAATCCAGAACCACGGTTGAGAGTGGTGACTATATGTACAATTGGGAATGCATTGCAACAGGTTGTTGCTTTAGTAACTTTGCTGACATTGGGAGATGTGACTGGGTAGCTGCAGACTGAACAAAAGTGATGGTGTTAAATAGGGCTGTGATCAAGTCTGATCAACACAAGGGCAAGGGCTAGGCCAGTTGAAAGTGAATAGTGACATTGTGTGTGTGTGTGTGTTTGATTAATTTGCATATACATCATTATTAATCATTGTCCTTATGTTGGACTTATTTAAGCTATTCATCTTTTTAAAGTTAAAGAAATATTTTACTTAAATATTTCAAAGCGTATGAACAAACAGTGCAAGGCTATTAATGCGTTCAATGTAAATTCCAAGGGTCAAAGGAATATTATTGCTGCAATGGTATCAAAGTAAATACAGTCAATGTTGAACAGTAAGCTCACTTTGACTAGTAACTTGCTCAGTTTTAAATAAATGTGTCCAGTTTTAGGACTGCAGATGGAATGCAATGTAGGCAGATAATTTTTAAACATGGAGCATTTTCTCTTTTATCTCACAGAGAATTATGCCGAGCCTTGCATCAACTGAGAATTATGATGAATTTATAACTGAGCCTCCAACTGTGGAAACTGCTCAAAATTTGATAAAGCAGAAGATAATGGATGCACAGTTTAAGTGTTATGAAAAAATGGCCAGGGATACTCCATATAATAAACCAGGTAACTGATACCATGCTAAAATAACTGTACTTTTGTTAACATGGTTACTTAAATAATATTAAGTAATAAGCTACACTTTCTGACATCACAGGCTTATATTGCAATAGAACCTGGGACGGATGGTTATGCTGGGATGATACACCAGCAGGAACGTTAAGCATACAAAATTGTCCAAATCACTTCAATGATTTTGATGAAACTGGTAAGAGACTTATTTCTTCACAAAATTTCTGCACTGCATAGGAATTCTACTTCTGTTCTTCTAGGCTAGTTTACAGAAATATTTTGTGTCTCAAACATGATCTTACATCCCTCTCTCTCTGAAACTTTCAATAAGAACAAAACTTGAACCAATAGACAGATATTACACCCATATTTCCATTTCAGTCATGATTTTATGAAGTGAAGATTGAGCTAATGTTTGTTTTCCATCAAGCAGACTGAAAATTTTCAGTGGTTATTCTGAAAACATCAGTAAACTGTACACTAACTTCTCTTCCCTGCACTTCAGTGTCTTTGTTAAAATGTTTCCTGCAAGGAATGAGATTGATATCCAGGCACTGAGTCATAATCTAAGAGGAAATGTTTGACTGGCCTGATGGAGTAAGGTCCAGATTTGGCCATTAACATAAAGGTCAATGCAGAGTCCTTCAGCGGTAATTTTGACTGGTTATAAAGGATTCTAATTTCCATCTCCCTTCCCTGTGTCAATGCGATTGGTATGGAAAGATAGGTAAGTTTGCTCATTGGAATAAAAGAGGAGGATGTTTATATTAAGTGAATTAAATAATTTGAAAGGAAATTGCTTCACTGAATGGAGGGAGAGGCAAAAAGAAGCCATATCCCTGACATAAGAGGAGATAGCCAGAGAATTTCTCAGCACACAGATATAAGTTTGAAAATGCTGCTATAAACTGAGCAAAAAGGGATTGTGAAGCAATATTTTTGTTTGAATGGAAGAGTAAGACTTAACAACTTAAATGTTTTTTGAGAAATTGATGGCTAAGATGTATTTCATACAACTTGGAAGAAGAATTTAATAAAACAAATTGTTCCTATCCAATTTTGATCCAAATGCAACACAATTAATTACTACCAATAAATCAGTCTCTTGGACCCTCTACTCGCACTTGGTCAGCAGTAATGTATTCATTGCTTCACCAAGTTACATTGTCTGGTGCCACAGCCTAAAGAATCAATCTCATATCCTTCATGACTCTCCTTTCCCTGTCTGAAAAATGTTCTGTCCAACCTTACAATAGAAAACAGTGTTGGAACTCCCTGGTCCTCCAATATCAGGCTGATTTACAAACACAGACAGCTTGCCTCACTGCTATTTCTATTATCCTGCACTATCCAATTCCATTTGGCACCTGTGACCACAACTTTCAGCTTTGGATTTTCCTCCTAACCTTTCTTACCCATCTGTGATCCTCTCCTTTGTTAGTCCAACCCTTTAATCAAGATTTTTACAGTTACACTAGCTTTTGCTCATGATTGATTCTCGTATGAGTACAGTTCTGTGAGACAACTTGCACCTTCTTATCTTTTAATGGTGCATTATAAGTGACAGTGTTTGTAGAAGTTTTATTAATGCACACAGAAGAGTCTTCCACTCTCTCTCTCAAGGAAACGTAGAATGTATTTACAGAAGTTGCTAAAGACAACATGAAAGGTAAATAAGGTGGTTAAGATTACACACAAGGTATTTGTCTTTATTGACATAATGTAGAATGTAACAGCAGGGTGATCTTGCTACAACTGTACAAAATCTCCACTGAACCACATCTAGAGTTAATGCAATAGGGAAAGGTTTTGAGAATTTTCAAGGATGTTTCCAGAATTGAAGAAGTATAGCTGGAAGGAAAAAAATGACTTCAGTTTCCGTTCTGAAAGAGAATGAGGGGAGATTTAATTCACCCCTAGACAGTATAAACAGAAGTGACCTATTCATCATGGCAGAGGGGTTGCTAACTAGCTAATTGGTGGAAGTATGGAAGTGGAAATTAGTGGGAAAAAAATTCAATGACTGGTACAGGATTGCAATTGAATGAGTGGTGGAGGTGGTTGAGATAAAAACTCTCCCCTCAATTAAGGGATACTTGGATTAAGTATTTGAAGGATAATAATCTGAAGAATTTTGGATTCGGGTCTGGAAAGTAAGGTTATCCTAAAGTTCACTTTCAGACAAATATGACCGTGATGGACCAAATTGCCTCCTTTTGCATCATAACATTATATGATTGTATGTTCCTCTCTTGTGCAAAATTCCAGTCTGAGCACACATTTGGTATTTGGATGTAGGTCTTACTGAAGGAGAGCCGGATCTGACCATGTAAATTTGCTATATTTTTAAATGAATGAAGTGTGATTCATCTATGACCTAAATTACGGTAAAAAATTAGAATTGCATAATATTACAATTTAACTCTTCTGGGAGTTAAACATATCTAGGAACAGGAGCGCATGAATAATTCATACATAGATTTTATGTTTGTTTATGTTAATTAGGTCAATGATCTCCCTCTCCCTCTCCCAGATAGACACACACACACACACACACACACACACACACACACACACTCTCTCTCTCCCTCCCTCTCTCTCTCTCGCTCTCTCGCACATACCCTCTCCCACACACACTTTCTCACACTGCCTCTACTGCTGAAATACTAATGAAGTTGTACTTGTTTCATAAGGGCGGGATGTCACAGTGGCCCCCCACTTCAATTTGACTTGCCATTCTCATTCTAATGGCATGGTGGTGTATGGCTTTCTCTGCTGCCACAATGAAGCCGTAGGAGCCACACCTCATACTCCAATTTTACCACCTCCAACCTGATGGCATGAACATCAATTTTTCTAACTTCTGATAAATTCTTCCCATTTCCCCTTCTCTCCTTTTCCATTCCCCATTTTTGTCATCATCTTGTGCATATAATATTTCAGTAATATTGTAAAGTAAATAATTTATTAAATAATCATTTCAGTAATTTATTATGGGCTATATGTAAAAGTATGTGAACTGCATATAAAATGACACTACCAACTCATACATGTGTGCCTCACTTCAAGTAAAATCAAAGTTAGACTTACATTCTGGACTCCACATGTTTTCCTTCCAATTAGTTTTTATGTTTTGGAGATATAAAACGTAACACTGGCAATGAGTAAGTGTTAGACGAAGCCGAGACAACTACTTATCTGTTGAATTGCAGCAAAATGTTTGAGCTAAGAAAAAAGCAGTGCAACATGTGTTTCTTCAGAAAAAGAGACAGGCGATCAAGTGAAAAAAGCTGGCAGAAAATGGACAAGTTCACGGGTTCATCAATAATGAGTACAGGATGATAATAATCATAAAAACAACAGAAATGGCTGGCTACTGGAGAAAAATTGACAAGTTTGATTACACAATAGATAACTGAATTTTGTATATTGAGCAAACTAAGCAGTATTTTACAGTAAATTAAATAGTCAATGAGAAACATGTGCCAATTTTGCTGAGTGCATTAGGTTTAAACCAGAATCAGGTTTATTATCACTGGCATGTGACGTGAAATTTGTTAACTTAGCAGCAGCAGTTCAATGCATATATAATGTAGAAGAAAATAAATAAATAAATAAATCTTATTATTCAGTATACTTTATACAGTATATGTATATTGAATAAATTAAAAATCATGCAAAAACAGAAATACTATATATTAAAAAGAGTGAGGTAGTGTCCAAGGGTTCAATGTCCATTTAGGAATTGAATTGCAGAGTGGAAGAAGCTGTTCCTGAATTGCTGAGTGTGTGCCTTCAGGCTTCTGAACCTCTTACCTGATGGTAACAGTGAGGAAAGGGCATGCCCTGGGTACTGGAGGTCTTTAATAATGGATGCTGCCTTTCTGAGGCACCGCTCCCTGAAGATGTCCTGGGTACTTTGTAGACTAGTACCCAAGATGGAACTGACTAAATTCACAACCCTCTGCAGCTTCTTTCAGTTGTGTGCAGTATCCCTCCCCATACCAGACAGTGATGCGCCTGTTAGAATGCTCTCCACGGTACATCTATAGAAGTTTTTGATTGTATTTGTTGACATACCAAATCTCTTCAAACTCCTAATAAAGTATTGCTGCTGTCTTGCCTCCTTTATAAATGCATTGATATGTTGGGACCAGGTTAGATCGTCAGAGATCTCGACACCCAGGAACCTGAAACTGCTCACTCTCTCCACTTCTGATCCCTCTAAGAAGATTGGTATGTGTTGCTTTGTCTTTCCCTTCTGGAAGTCCACAATCAGCTCTTTCATCTTACTGACGTTGAATGCCAGGTTGTTGCTGCAGCACCATTCCACTAGTTGGCAAATCTCACTTCTGTATGCCCTCTTGTCACTACTTGAGATTCTACCAACAATGGTTGTATCATCAGCAAATTTATAGATGGTATTTGAGCTTTGCCTAGCCACACAGTCATGGGTATATAGAGAGTAGAGCAGTGGGCGAGGAGGATATGTTATCACCAATCCACACAGATTGTGGTCTTCTGGTTTAGAAGTCGAGGATCCAATTGCAGAGGGAGGTACAGAGACTCAGATTCCGCAACTTCTCAATCAGGACTGTGGGAATGATGGTATTAAATGCTAAGCTATAAGGCACACAGTTTGCTTAGAAGTTTGTCTGCTCAACCAAACCAGCTGAAGTTAGCTTTGCTGATATCATGAAAGTAATGCAGGAACATTTAGAACCAAAACCATTGTTGATTGCAAAATGCTTTACGTTTCATATGCAGAATCAAAAGGAAGGGGAGTCCACTTCACCATACGTGGTTGAATTGCAGAAGTTGTCTGTGCATTATCAGTTCGGTTATTGGCTTAACAATGTATTGAGAGACCGTTTAGTTCATGGAATCTTTCAAGAAATCATTCAAAAGCAGCTCCTAACTGAAGCACAACTTACATTTAAAAGAGTAGTTGAAATTGCTGTATCATTGGAAACAGCAGAGAGAGATGCCAATGAGTTGCAGTCAGGAATGAAATTGAGTGTAAACAAAATTGCAATGTCTAAACTGAAGCTGGGCTGGCTGAACAAATGGTGCTACAGTTGAGGCAGGAGTTCACATGCACCAGACTAATAAGGGCTTAAAGGCGATACTTGCAGAAAATGCAACAAAGTAGGACATGAGCAAAGAACATGTTGGGCAAACAAAAATAAATGAACTGCACAGGGAAGAGAAAAAGCTAAAAAGTCAAGCTGCAGTTTCAGAATGAGCACTAATCCTCGTGCTGTTGATGAAATACCTGATAATGAAGAGAGTAACACAGGACTGAATAGCCTTTAGATTTTATTGTGAAAACTAACAATAGACAAGGAAAAAATAAACAAGAATAAATCTGCAGATGTTAGAAATCCAAGTGGCATTTTTTTCTCCATTCCTAATGAAAGAGTTTCAGCCCAAAATATCAATTATTTACTCATTTCCATAGATGCTGCCTGATCTGCTGAGTTCCTCCAGTATTTTGTGTGTGTTGGTTGAATAGACAAGCAATATGGCTTACACCAGAAATTAATGGTAAATTAATTAATATGGAATTGGATACTGGCTCAGCTGTTTTAGTCATTCCACAAAGTGAGTTTAAATGACATTTTAAAGATATTGAACTGAAGCCTGCAGATATCCAATTAAGAACTTATACTGGAGAAGAGATAACTCCTGTGGGAATGACATTTGTAGCAGTGAGATACAATAGCCAACAAACCACATATGTGGTTAAAACGGGAGGGCTAGCTTATGGGGATGTGACAACTACAACTTGATTGGAGATCCATCCAGCTGATTCATGCCACACACCCTTCAAGAGAGTCAACTGAAAGCAAATTAAGGTACTGGATGATGCCCACAGCAGTGTTCAGGGATGGCATTCAAAAACTCAAACATATCAAGGGTAACATAGTGCTAAGTGAAAGTGGCTCCTCCAAGCCCGTCTAGTTCCTCATACCAACTGAGATAAGTAGTCAGTGAGATAGATCGCATGGAGGTCGAAGGAATTTTTTCCAACATTGAATGGAGCCCACGGATATTGCCAATGATCTCAGTAGCCAAGAAGAATTGGTCTGTCAGGGTCTGTGGTGATTTTAAGGTCACCATCAATCCAGTACTAAAAGTAAATCAATATCCACTGCCTAGGATAGAAAAACGCAAAAACCTGACGATGGGTCTCGGCCTGAAACGTCGACTGCACTTCTTCCTAGAGATACTGCCTGGCTTGCTGCGTTCACCAGCAACTTTTATGTGTGTTGCCTAGGATAGAAGATTTCTTTGCAAATCTTTCTGGATGGAAACTCTAGCCAAAGTGGACTTAGCTGAGGTCTACATACAGATAGTCACGGAGAAAGTATTCCTCACCATAAACACTCACAAAGGGCTTTATCACTAAAACAGGCTTATTTTTGTAGTAGCATCTACACCTGCACTCTAGCAGAAAGCCACACAATAGGCCCAGGCACTCAGTGTTACCTAGATGACATCATTCATTACCAGTAAGGAAGACGAGGAACATTTCCAAAATCTCATGACAGTATGCTAAGAAAATTTAAGAAGTAGTGAATGTCCCAAGGCCAAAGAACATTTCATGGCTGTGGTCCTTCTCAGGATTTGTCAATTATTATAACAGGTTCCTGCCAAACCTGTGCTCCACTCCTTGAAATCATCACGACAGATCAGGAAGAAATGGCAATGGACAAAGCAGTATGAGATGGCTTACCAAAAGGCTAAAGAAATGGTGATGTCAGAAAGTGTACTCACACATCATAATTCTTGTCATCCAGTGAAACTTTCCTGTGACGCTTCACTGTATGATACATAGATTTCAACTGCTCTTTTAACTGTGATTTGTGCTTCTTTTAAGAGCTGTTTTTGAATGCTTTCTTGTAAGATTCCACAAATTAAACAATCTCTCAGGGCATCATTAACCCATCATTAAACTGACGATGCTCAGAAAATCTCTTCCATTCAGCCACGTAAGCTGAAATGTACTCACTTTCCTTTTGATTCTAATTATGAAATCTAAAGTGTTCTGAAGTCAACAATTCTAAATGTTACTGTATTATGTTCACAATATCAGCAAAACTCATTTCAGCTGGTTTGGTTGAAGCAGTTAAATTTCTAAGCAAACTGTATGCTTTTCTACCTATTGCACTCAGTAACACTTGCACTCGCTTTTCATTGGCTATTTCAATTGTTTCAAAGTCATGCTCAATTCATTCAGTATACACCACCAGTTATCTGCTGTGCAATCGACCACGTCTATCTTTCTGATGTAGCCAGCTATTTCAGCTTTTTCAAAATTTATTATTAGCATTCACTATTTATGAACCCGTGGCTATTGCTTGCTAATTTTGTCTATATCTGACATTAAAAAATTGAATATCTCTCTCCCCTTTGGCAAAAAAAGGTGCTGTTCTTTTTTAATCATACAATCCTTTCCCCTTTCAAAGAAAAATGTACTGCACATTTTTTTAAAATTCGTCCATCTGAATAAAATTTTGCTGTGCTTCAACAGGTGGGTAGTTGTCTCCAGTTTGTTTTCAAACGTCCTCATCACCATTGTTATGTTTTATAACTACAGAAACTAACTGAAAGAAAAACACAGGAGTTGGGACATGTTTTGTCTACTTAGTTTTTTTTTAGTGAGATGCTGACATATAACGTGGTTGTGTAATGATGTATGCCATCCACGTGCTTCATACATGTAATGCATAATGAATTACGTAAACAAACAAAGAATGCTTAATCAAACAACATATTTACAATATTGCACAAATATTAATGAAAAATTGAATATGCTACAGACTCTATCTGAGATTATTAAAGAATGAAATTTTGCAGGCTCTTGCTACAATTTTCCAATCCTCCTTTTACAGTAGGGATCGGAGATGGGGCAGAGGATTAGAGGATTTCAAAAACTGAATCACAGTTTAAAATAGAGAAAGAAAAAAAAAATGATAATATGTCAGGCAGCTGAACATAGATGGTTGGTTGATGTTGAAACTGAGATATTTATCTTTTGACAATCAGTACCAAACATGAATGCATTGCTCAGTAGTTGTCTCTGCTTTCACACTTACATTCTGGTCTAGTAACTTCAATAACTTAACAGTGACCTGACAGAATAATAAATACCAGCCCTGTAGCATTAAATTAGAAGACAATCCAGATGCAATCAACTCCACTTGATAAAAAATTCTGTTAAATATTCCAATTACTCCCAATCTGTTGTGTATTTGAAGTGCTTAATTCAAATTATTAGTTAATTCTTTTTCTTTTATGCTAAACCAACCTCAACTCGTCAGATGTGGCTTGTGTAGTCTCATTTGACTTAGCTGTTTGTAAAAGTAAGCAATTATTGAAACAATTTTTTATCTTCCCACAAGAACAAGCTACAAAGTACTGTGATGAAAATGGGAACTGGTTTATACATCCTGAAACCAATCGAACTTGGTCCAACTATACGTTTTGTAATAAATATACAGACTATAAACTAAAGGTCAGTATCACTTGTTCATCCTCCATGCGTCTGAAATGTTTGATGTGTCATACTGCAGTTCTCTTTTGGTCGGGGGGGGGGAACACTGGGGCTCTGTGAGTGTGTAGGAGTTAAGACGTCTGCTAGGACATGCATGATCTGCATAGCAAAACAGAGAAACATAGAGAAAAGGAGTAGGAAAAGCCTGTTTATCCCTACGGGCTTGTTCTGTTGTACAGTACAATCATGGCTGATCCTCTATCTCAATACCACTTTTTTGCATTACCGGCATGCCCTTTGCATCCAGAAATTTTAGCTGTCATCTTAAAAATTAAAGCTCAAAGTATAGATGAAATTTATTATTAAAGAATGTATGTATTATTTTTTATTTAAGTGAACAATAGCCAGATCAGAGATGCTGATCAAGTCAACCGGTTCCCAAAGAGAACTCTGAAAGGCCAATCAGATGGTTCACTGCTGCTCAGCGATAGAACACAAAAAAATCATGTGTACAATTAAGAAACATTAAAGAATAGTAGAAATACTGGAGTCATGATGATCATGATGAAGTCTGCTGGAGAGAGACATTTATACACATGCGTCCTCCATAATTCAAAGAGATTGAAGAATAAGGTTACAGGGTGACAAAACGTGGCAGGAGCACTTGGAACTAAAAACTAATCCCTACCAGGAGAAAACAGCACCTGTTCTTTCCTCACTGTTCTCCTGCAGTTTAAGGACTATATCTTGAGACTGATTTTCTTGCAGGCATTTAAAGGAAAATAAATAAATACAATAGAATTTATGAAAAATTGTCTGTAAACAAAGACGAATAAACAACAAATGTGTAAAAGAAGAAACATTGTGCAAGTAAATTTCTCACTGCTGCCATCTGGAAGGAGGGGCAAGAGCCTTAAGTCCCACACCACCAGGTTCAGGAGACAGTTATTCAGTTATTACCTTTCAACCATCAGTACCTTGAACCAGAGTAGTTAATTTTCCTCACTTCAATTCTAAACTGATTCCACAACTTTTGGACTCACTTTCAAGTACTCTACAACTCATGTTCTCAATATAATTAATTAATTGTTTATTATTATTTGTTTTTCTTCATTGATTCTATTGCATTCCTTTGTATCTACTGTGAATGTATGCAAGAAAATGAATCTCAGGATAGTATATGATGACACGTACGTAAGTGTGTACTTTAATAATAAATTTGCTTTGAACTTTGAACTTGCCCCCATTGCCCTCTGTGGTAGCAAATTCTACAGGTTCACTATCCACTGAGTGAAGAAATTTTTCCTGCCAGAGTTTTGAAAATTCCAATTGGATCCCCTTTCTTCCTTCTAAACTCTGGTGAATACAATTTTAATTGAGTTAATCTATCCTCATATGATTGTCCCTACATCCCAGAAGTCAGAGCACTTTGCCCATGCCAGAGGTGCACACAATACTCCAAGGATGATTTTACTAAAGCCAGTATGATTATTGTAAGGCATCCTTGTTCCTGTACCAAAATCCTCTTGCTAGGGCGGTTAACATGCCATTTTCTGTCTTAATTTCTTGTTTCAGCAACTTATTTGCTGTCAAGGACTGGAGCACAGGCACACCCACATCCCTTTATACCTGAAATCTTGAACATTCAAATAAAATGCCTCCGTTCCGCTTTTCCTGCTAAAACCAATAACTTCACATTTACATAAGTGATTGTGGCGATTCTTTGTGCACACTTTCAGACATTTTCCATTTACAAGGTTTTATGTAATTTATCGTTTCTCCTCAAATTGCACTTTGTTTTTTTTTTGCATTTATCTATGTTTCTCCATGCAATTACATCAACAGCAGAGAGGCTTTGTTAGGAAAGGTACAATTAAGAAGCACTACACCATTCAAGTACTTGGCCAAGGAGAGGGAAAAAAATAAAAATCCTCTCCAATAAGCTATATTCTACATTTGGTCATTTATTTCCTGTAGAGGCTGTACTTAAAGAGCCTTTTTTGACATTTATCTTCTATTTCTTTACGACGATTCCTCCAATAACACGAGGGGCAATATTAATCAGCCCCTTTGTTATCTCAGCTCCTTACTTTTGCAATGATTTTACTTTGGCATTAACAGCTTTGTTTATTTGACACATACACATAGCATAAGGTATGATTATTTTCCTCTTAACACAGAGATAAGCTAATGTTTTAACAAAACACAAGGCGATGTCAGAAGAAAAGATTAATCAAACTAAATATTGTAAGTGAAAGACGTCTGAAAGGGTAGACGAAGAACCTACCTGATCACTTATGTAATGATAAATTTGGGTAAATATTCCCGGCAGATCTCAAAAATATAGAGCATTTTATCAATCATACAATTAGTCGTTTTATCTTTTAAGATGTATTGCGTCAGCCAGATTCTATTTATTCAAAATTTCATTCAACAATTACAGAAATGTTTTAGAATTGACCTTGATCATGGATTACATTATTATCCTTTTACCTTTGTAAGGAATGTATTCTTTGTCCTTACCAGATGGCACGAATCCTTTACTACATGGCTGTTGTGGGTCACATTCTGTCAATTATATCTTTACTGATTTCTCTGGCCATCTTCTTCTATTTCAAGTAAGTACAGTTTAATCTATTTTCATTCTCTGCTGGAAAGAGATTTTTTTTAGTCAGATTCTGCTGGTTATATTAAATAAATCATAAAAAGGTTATCAATTGATAATGATCTACTTAAACTGTAAAAGTTTCTGGGCTCATTTGGTGACATGCCAGTCATCTAATGTAGGCATAGTTAAAATGAAGGTGTTGCCTTGAAGTTTTGTTAGCTGGCCTGGGATAGGTCAGCAAATCGATTAGCTCCCCATGCACTGTTAGGGATGCCAACACATCTGAAAGATGACAAGAGCAGAGGAAACAGTGTCTTGCTTACAGTAAAAAACAAACTAAATCTCACATCTCTTGGCCTCTTTGTTTTTCTTTCAGTTTTTTTTACGTTTTGGAGTTACAAAACTTAAGATATTTTTTCTGGGTTGGTTACTGAACAGCTTGGCTTTACCTCTAGCAGAGAAACCAAAACATGAGCAAAGCTATCCGGACAAGAGAAAACCTGCAGAAGCTATCCAGACTTCTGATTACTGGGAAGAGCCCAGTTTCTCACAGAAAGCAGGCAGAGGGCTTTTTATTACTATTTCAAATTCAGTGAACTCTGAAATAGAAGGTCAACATAAATATACAAATGATGAAATAATCCAGGAATAGAGCCTTTTATAAAGATACATTCTATAATACTTGTCGCCTAAAATATATCCTAGAAGGAGGACATTTGGTCTACTATCCTGGGGTTAACTTCCTACACACATTCCCCAGTATATTCCCACATTTTTTTGCATGAAGTGCTCAATAGTTCCTTCTCAAAGTAACTGCTTGAAATGGATTCCATCTCTTATTGTGAATTCCAGAACATGACAATCCATAAAATGTTTTCCTCAAGGCATTACTTGTTCTTTTACAAGTGACTTAATGTTCTTTGATTCTGGGCTCCATTCCTTTCCACGGCCCCACTGGATCTCTCTCACCAAATCCCAATCTCTCAAATTGACAATCCATTACCAGTTCACCCCTTTTAATCAGCCCAATAACCCGTGGGATCTCTGCAATCTTCCAATTATGGCTCCCAAGGCCTTGTCCCCATTTGAGCTTGAGTCCTAAACTCTTTGAACTAAGTTCCTAAAACTCTCTGGCACTTCAGTTCCTTCTCATTCAGAGTTGGAATCAGAATCAGATCCATTATCACTGACTTGCGGCACATGACATGAAATTTGTTATTTTGTTATAGTAATAAACATACTATAAATTACTAAACAGTAATGAGGTACTGTTCATTCTTAAAACTCTGACTGATCATTTGGTAATCAGCTCTAAAATCTCTTAGTGTGGCTCAGCTGTATAAACAAAAGATGCAAACTAACCTGGAAAGAGATTCTGGCCAGGAGTGATAAACATGAGCACATTACATCAACTATGAGCCTCATTACATCCTGTTGCAGGAAGTACACCAATATTACCATTGTCCTTGGATGGAGTGTCAGACTGCACATCTGATGTGAAAGTGAGAAGAGGTGTGGCTTAGCATCAAGCACAAAAGGAATATCCGTCATCACTGCTTTAACTATATAATTAATTCAATGTCAGTCATTAAAAAAACTTTTCGTTTCTCTGTGGGATGACAGAGACTTTAAACATCAACAAAAAAAATTCAATGGAATCCTCTTGGCTTTCATTTTGTCAATGCTACAAAGTTAACTCTTTTCTGTTTATTAGTTGGCCAAAGACAACATAGAAATATGCCAAGGTAATCCACCGCATGGGTGAGGTACATTTAAATTTTATGTGAAGTTTCTGTTTATAATTATCCAATAAACAGTCATTTGCCAACAAATGGACGGAAACTTTGAAGTGAAATATGAAACCTGTAAATTTGAGGAAAGACACAAAATGTAACAGCACATCTGAAAAAATATGTACCAGTTCGTGCTGGGATCTTTTGTTAAATAATCAATGTGCAAGTTACTGTTTGCTGGATGTTTAATGTTCCATGGCAGTCTTTAAACATTAAACATTGCATGGACTTTTTTTTATGCTTGATTTATTTAATTGCTTCTGTATGCTTCAAGCAGAATTCTATACAAAGATATTGACATAAACTTTAAATGCAAAAGAACCTGACAATACAGAATAACAATAGGCAGCTTGTCATCCAGATTCCTCTTGAGATAGTTTCCTCCTCGAATAATGTAATGTGTAGAATTTGCCAACCTGAGGAATATTATCAGAATAAAAGTTTAAATTTCAAAATAAATTTATTATCAAAGTACATACTGTATACTGTATGTCACCATGTACAGCCCTGAAATTTGTTTTCTTGTGGGCATACTCAGTAAATCCAAGAACCAATAAAGAATCAATGAAAGACCACTCCCAAAAGGGTGGACAACCACCTGATGTGCAAAAGACACCAAACTGCAAATACAAAAGTGAAAATAATAAATAAATAAATAAATAAATAAACAAACAAACAAACAAACAAACAAACAAACAAACAATCAGTAAATATTGAGAACATGAGATGAAGAGTCCTTGAAAGTAAGTCAATAGGTTATGTGAACAGTTCAGTGATGAGACAAGTGAAGTTGAGTGAAGTTATCCTCACTGGTTCAACAGCCAGTTAAGGGGTAATAACTGTTCCTGAACCTGGTGGTTTGGGTCTTGAGGCTCCCGTACCTTCTTCCTGATGGCAGCAGTGAGAAGAGAGCATACCCTGGATGGTGTGGTTCCCTGATGATGGATGCTGCTTTCCAGTGACAACACTCCATGCAGATGTGCTCATTGGAAGAGGGGACTTTACCTATGGTGGACTGGCTGTATCTACTGCTTTTGAAAGGATTTTCTGTTGCAGGGAATTGGTGTTTCCAAACCAGGTTGTGATGCAGCCAGTCAATATACTCTCCACCACACATCCATAGAAATTTGTCAATTTTTTAGATATCGTACTGAATCTCACAAACTCCTAAGGAAATAGAGGTTCTGCCATGCTTTCTTCATTATGGCAATTATGTGCTGGAGCCAGGACAGATCCTTTGATATGATAACACTGAGGAATTTAACATTGCTGACCCACTCCACCTCTTATCTTCCAATGAGAACTGGCTCATGGACTTCTAGTTTCTTCCTTCTGAAGTCAATAGTCAGCTCCTTGGTCTTGCTGTGTTTGAATGAGAGGTTATTGTTGTGGCACCACACGGCCAAATTTTCAATCTCCCTCCTGTTGTTAACACACTTAAGTATCTCATTAGAGCTGTGCTTAGCCTTACAGTTATAAGCGTAAAGCAACTAGAGAAGGGGGCTAAGCACACAGCCTTGTGGTGCATCTGTGCTGATGGAGATTGTGGAGGAGATGCTGTTGTCCATCTGAACTTGACTGTGCTCTGTAAGTAAGGAAATCAAGGATTTGATTGCACAAGAAGGTATTAAGGCCAAGGTCTTGAAGCTTTTTGATTAGTTTGAAGGGGATGTTTGTACTGATTATCGAGCTGTACTTGAGAAAGAGCATCCTGATGTAAGCACCTTTGCTGTCCATGTGCTCTAGGGTTGAGTGAAGAGCCAACGAAATGGCATCCGCTGTGGAGCTATTGTGCAATAGGCAAATTGGAACTGATCCGATTTGCTTCTCAGGCAGGAGTTTATGCGTTTCATCACCAACCTCTCAAAATGCTTGTAACACACACAAAATGCTGGAGGAACTCAGCAGGTCAGGTCATATCTATGGAAAAAAGTATACTCGATGTTTCAGGCCAAAACCTTTTGGCAGGACTGGAACGAAAAAGATGAGGAGCAGGTTTAAAAGGTGGGGGGAGGGGAGGGAGAAACACAAGGTAATAGGTGAAACCAGGAAGGGGAGGAGCGAAGTAAGAAGCTGGAAAGTTGATTGGTGAAAGAGATACAGGGCCGGAGATGGGGGAATCTATTAGGAGAGGACAGAAGGCCAGGGAAGAAAGAAAAGGGGAGAGAGGCACCAGAGGGAGGTGATGGGCAGGCAAGGAGATAAGGTGAGAAATGGAAAAGGGGATGGGGAATGGTGAAGGGGAGGTGGGGGAGTACCAGAAGTTCAAGAAATCAAAATGCTTCTTCACTGTGGGTGTAAATGCTCTGGATGATAGTCATTGAGACAGGTTACCATGTTCATCATAGGTACCAATATGACTGAGACCTGTTTGAAGCAGTTGGGTACCTCAGACTACCGAAATGAGAGGTTAAACATCTCAGTGAACGTCCCCAAAAAGCTGGAGGAGCTCAGCAGGCCAGGCTGCACCTATGCAAAAGGGTCGACGTTTCAGACCGAGACCTTTCATCAGGACTGCGGTCGACTGTTTACTCTTTTCTATAGATGCTTCCTGGCCTGTTGAGTTCCTCTTGCATTTTGTGCGCGTTGCTTGGATTTCAAGCATCTGCAGGTTATCTCGTCTCAGTGAACACTCCAGACAATTGTTCAGCAAAGGTCTTTAGTATTTGGCCAGGTCCCCTATCTGGGCTGGATATTTTCCCTGGATTCACCCCCCTAAAGGACACTCTCATGTTGACCTCAGAGACTGAAGTCATAGGGTCATTGAGGGCTGTTAGAGTTTGTGATGGTTCCTCCATGTTTTGATGGTCAAAGCAAGCATAGAAAGCATCGGGCTCATCTGGGAGCGAGGCCCTGGAGTCACCTCTGTTACTTGGTTTCACTTTGTAAGGGGTAACAGCATAAAATAGCAAAAAGTACAAAAAATACTTTTTCATCTGTTAATTTTGCATCTGTTACTTCTAAAGGCTAAAACTTCAATGATGAACTCAATTGAAATAATCTGTTGAATGGCTAGAGTAAGAATTGCATCTATAATTAAATAGCAATATTATTGAAACTCCAGAAATAAAGTGGCTGTGAAGTTTTCTTAATTATCGCTGAAATTGTCCATGGCAACACAAAAGATTGAAGAATTTTATATGTAATTTTTCCCTAAATGTAATTAGAATTTCTACAGTCTTTAGTGCTGACTTAATAAACATTGATTTGGAACCTAATCTTACCCACAAAATTGGCCACACTGCCACATCAAGGTCACAAACAAAATGTGGTTTTACTGGTTGTGCCAATTTGCCGGTGTTTGAGATTTTAAAATTATATCGTAGGTACAAAGCACTGTTAAAAAAATATTTTGACAAGAAACTGGCTAGTGCATACCAATAAAATGTTTAATGTTTCTAAATCTCTTGAAACAACCATTTTAAATAACTAAAAATAAACCCTAGAAATGTAATTCTAATTTGGAGCTTGTTGCACAGATATGATAGTGAAAATCAAATTTTTGTAACTGAAGTACAATAAAAATCATTTGCCTATCATTTCTTGTCACTCAGAAAAATTGACTGGGTTCTACATGTCATGAATTATCCTTGGAATGCTGATGTAATTTTGCATTTAGGATTGCAAAGCACATCATCAGTTCCCATGCAGTGCTCTATTTCGGCCATTGCAGCAAAATTTGAACCACATTAACTAAGGAGAAACCCCAATTGACTATTTCCAGGGTAACATGTTTTTCACGCCACTCTGCTAAACTAGGAGGTTTATGTGTGATCAATTGCCTTCATCCTTAATCCTTGCCTTCCCTCCTGTTCTACTCTATAATCTAATCATTGTGTACTGATCCAATACCCCCTCCCCTTTTCTCCAATTTAATGCCATTTTCCCAAGTTATTCCAATGCATTTCCAGTTTCCACTTCACCTCTCCCTGATGACTGATGATATCTGATTTCTCCCACCACTCTTTACTGAACTCCTGACCACTTACTCTGCACTCTCTTCAGAGTTTCCTTGTTTTCTTAGGCTAAGCAGATAGATAAATTCCAGTCCCTAGTTTGAAGGCAGTTTTATTATTCACCAATGCGCTACAGTACCCTGAGGGCTGATGTAAAAGGTCAGTAATTCTCGGCATTTTCACAAAAGATAGATTCAAATATTGATTGAAATTCCTTCGACTTCTAACAGAGTGCTTCTAACTATTACTGACTAAGTGAAATGTACAAGCAATATAAATTAGCTGACCTCATGTTGAAAGCTAATTGCTTAACAATGCATTAACAAGTAATCAACAAAGGCTATGAACTTACAAGTAAGCAGTGAGATCTAGTAATTAGAAATGAGATAACAAACCACATCAGGAAGGACATAACACTACTACTATCTTTGAAGTACAAAATGATTCAAATGTTTCAATTTAATATCAGAGAATGTATAGAGTATACAACCAGAAGTTCCTCCTCTTTGCAGACATCCACAAAAGAGAAAAAAAAAGAATGAATGACAGAAACATTAGACCCCCAAAGCTGCCCATCCCACTCACAAGCAACTGCAAAAGTATCACCCGTCACCCCCTCCCCACATGCTCAAGCAAAAGCACTGACCCTCTCCCCACCACCATTCTTCTTGCAAGCAATAGCAAAGCCTCCAAAGAGACCATGTTCTGGAGTCCATCAATAAAACTACTGTCCGTCGCAGTGCTTTGACATCTCAGACAGGCTCTCTCACTGGTGAGGGAGAGATATTGCTCCTGCAACAAACCAGAGTGGGAGACCAGCAGCTCTCTGTTTCGATGTTACAATCTGCCATGTCACTTGTCCGAGTCCCCTGACACGAGGACCAACAGACTCTCACTCACCATCAAGAGAGACAGAGATTGCTGAAGTGCATGGGCCTTCTGACAGCAGTGCACACTACCTGCTCTCTCAGTGTTTCAATCTCCCTTGGCGCTCCAGTCAGCGACATCAGTGAAGAACTGGGTTATCCACTGGGCCGCACCCCCAAAGACACACGTCTTCCAGGCCGAACCTGGAGGTATCAAAACGCCAGGCCACATGTCAAGTCCAAGAATGAGAACCCACCACGTGGAGAACTATAGTTTGAGCTGTAGCTGTAGATCACAGACTCTAACGGGCCCCCAGCTACTTTAACAAGAAAAGAGAGACATGAAAAAAAAGAAAACGCTATTTTGTGGACAAAGAAGTCGCCTGTCTGCAAAAATTGCTGGTGTCTACTTTTATGTACTTATAATCTCTGACTTCTTCATATCTTCCAATCTACCAATGATCTCAAATCCCACCTTCTTCTCCCCTTTCATCAGTCCAAGTTGACTACTCCATCTCCAAATCCTTGGCCCACTCTTCCATCTCCAACAAACACTCCCCTTCTCATAGCCCCTCCCTGTGCAACTGTAGGAGATGCATACTTGCCTTTTATTTCTCTCTTTGTCTCTATCTAGGGATCCCTGCAGTCCTTCCAGATGAAGCAGCAATTCATTCACACATCCTTCGATTCAGTGCATTGTACATGATCCCCTTTATATCAGAGGAATGAAACAAAGACTAGGTACAAAATACCTCTTTTCAATTCTCAAAGGCAATTATGATCTTCCATTTCTCTGTCACTTTAATTCTTCAACCCACTATGTCTCTGGCCTCCACTGACAGTCCATGTAAAGGCATTTGTAAGGTTCCCTATGCAAGGCTCAGTAATGTATTTGATAAGGTTTCCCATGCAAGGCTCCTTCAGAAAGTAAGGAGACATGGGATCCAAGGAGACCTTGCTTTGTGGATCTGGAATTGGCTTGCCCACAGAAGACAAAGAGTGGTTGTAGATGGTTCGTATTCTTCATGGAGTTCAGTACCCAGTGGTGTTCCACAGGGATCTGTTCTGGGACCCCCCTCTTCTTTTCGAATTTTATAAATGACCTGGATGAGGAAGTAGAAGGGTGGGTTAGTAAGTTTGCTGATGACACAAAGGTTGGGGGTGTTGTGGATAGTCTGGAGGGTTGTCAGAGGTTACAGCGAGACACAGTAGGATGCAGAACTGGGCTGGGAAGTGGCAGATGGACTTCAACACAGATAAATTTGAAGTGCTTCATTGTGGTAGGTCCAATTTGAAGAGAGAATATAATATTAATGGTAAGACTCTTGGAAGTATGGAGGATCTGAGAGGTCTTGGGGTCCATGTCAATAGGACACTGAAAGCTGCTGTGCAGGTTGACAGTGTTGTTAAGAAGGCGTATGATATGTTGGCATTCATCAGCTGTGGGATTGAGTTCAAGAGCCGTGAGGTAATGTTACAGCCATATAAGACCTTGGTCAGACCCCACTTGGAGTACTGTGTTCAGTTCTGGTCACCTCACTACAGGAAGGATGTGGATACTATAGAGAGAGTGCAGAGGAGATTTACCGGTATGTTGCCTGGATTGGATGCTCTACCTTATGAGAATAAGTTGAGTGAACTTGGCTTTTTCTCCTTGGAGCAACAGAGGATGAGAGGTGACCCGATGGAGGTGTATAAGATGATGAGAGGCATTGATCATGTGGATAGCCAGAGGCTTTTTCCCAGGGCTGAAATGGCTGACACAAGGGGGCATAGTTTTAAGGTGCTTGGAAATGGGTACCAAAGGGATGTCAGGGTTAAGCTTTTTACACAGAGAGTGGTGGGTGGGTGCATGGAATGCACTGCCGGTGGCAGTGGTGGAGGTGGATACAATAGGGTCTTTTAAGAGCCTCTTAGATAGGTACATGGAGCATAGAAAAATAGAGGGCTATGTGCTAGGGAAATTCTAGGAAGTCTCTAGAGTAAGTTCCATGGTCGGCACAACATTGTGGGACAAAGGGCCTGTAATGTGCTGGAGATTTTCTGTGTTCTATGTTCTATGTAAACTTAAGGAATGGTATCACATATTCCTACAGTTACAACCACGGATTTAATGTCAAGTTTAACAATTTCAATAAAGCCCTCTTTACTCAGAAATGTGCTGTATATTTGTTTCACTTGATTTCTGTTTTTAAAAGTAATTGTTACTATAACTTTGATCTGCCTCCATGGCAGACCTTCCCTCTATTCTGTTCACTTTCCTCAAATTAAAACATGCTGATCTTGTTACTTTACATTTTTGATGAATGATCCTTGACTTGAAACGTTAACACTTATTCTCTTTCCACTAATGTTCCTCGAACTCCTGTGTGCTTTCAGCATTCTTTGTTTTGAATTTCCTGCTTTTGCTGAAATCAAGCAACAGATCTGTGTCTTTGGCCTTACTTGCAATTGAAGTCGGATGCAGTGGACTATGACCAAAACTGTCAGGGATGTCACACATCCGTGTCATTGGTGATGGGTACATGGGAAATACTGGATGAAACTTGTTCTCACAAATGGTTCATCAAACACTGAAAATGTGTGTTTTGAGATAAACTTGTTTTGGTGCATCAAGTTATCACTGAAATAACTTGTAATCCAAGAAAGAAATAAAGCAGTACTTTTACAAAGAACTTGTTCATGAAATACATTCAGTTCTGATTCAACAAACAAATTTGACTGAACACTTGAACCATAATTTCTGTGAAAGTCAGAGTGTTTTCTGGACCAGTCTTCCACTGTGATGATTGAGGATGGAAAACACTTGCAGTCGTGGGGGCAGTGGGTAGCGGGAATGTTAGGCATGAAGACGCTATCAGTGAGCAGAAATTTGTCTCATGGAATTGCTCAATGAAGACAACATTGTACTGTTCCTCCAGTAAAGCAGTAATTGATATTTAATTCAATGGACTATAATGAAACTGAATCTAATTAGGAGAGGAATGAACTATGAATTGGGAAATAACAAAGCTGTTGGTTCAACTTTACTATTAGATAAATAGTGGGACACTCAATATTTCCAAAAATTGGGCAGAGGTTCTATCTGCTAGTTATCATTAATATACAGAAGATGCTATAGAACAGACTGTCCAACAAAACTTATAAAATTGTTTGAGAAACCAACATTTACATAGAGTCTACAAACTTGATGAGTTGTCTATTGGATGCTATTTACTTAGATTTTTAAAGAATATTCAGTCAAGTTCCATAAATGCATCCTTCAACTCTATAGGTGACATATCACCTCTGGAATGGTGGGAGTGTAACGCACCCGAGCATTGTGTCTGGGGCTATCTTATTCACACCTAGCTAGTGTCTTTGGCAGTATTCTGGTGTGTCATATTTAATGGCTCTCAAGCCCAAAATACTCATTAGCTTGCATCCATTTATTTCACTGTTTCAGTTTCAATGTACAACAGGTAAAACAAAATACTGCAAGATACCGAAAAGGAGCTTTGGAGGACTTTATTTGTATTTTAGTTCAGAGTACATGATCTGAATGAATGGCCCATTGTCACAGCTCACCTTCCCTTCATCTTCCTGGCCCAGAATGCACCAGTGTTGAAAAGTAAGGCCCTGGGTAGCAAGTGGGCCTTGAATATCATTGGCCTGAAGAAGCTTCACGCAAGGAAGTTCAAGGGAAGCCTTTGACATTCAGAAGTTTTGAAAATGATCAAAAATAATATAATTAATTAAAAAATTGACTTTGCTTTGCATAAAAGGATAAATAAATATGAGCATGTAAAACACTTAAGTCATTAAAATATAAAAATCCAAATATAAAAATATTTAAAAATTGTAACTTATTCATCCTCGCAGCCCTGGAATCTGCTCTCCAATATATAGACTTGTGATTCCTGATACAGGCTCCAAGAGATGAATCCCCAGGTGTACAGACAGGGAATCTCAACATACCGCTGCTCCACCACTGGTTCCATGTGAAGTTCAGTGGTGGATTACACTGGAGAAATGAGGAGAAATGGATGGTGGAGCAGGGTCTTAGTGTGGGCATCCTGAAACCTGCCAGCACAAATGGAGAAATGTCAGCTGTTCTCTGCAGAGCTATTGGCAAAAATGTGCACGCTCAGATTAGATTTTGTTATTTTCTGAGCTGGCAGCTAACTGTACAAGTGCAGAATACCTTTCAGCAAGGAACATGTTGTTTCCTCTGTAGCTGTATCTTTGTATTGTAATTCCATTGGCTGATTCCTGACATGTTCCTGCTTCTCAAAGAAAGTAATTACTTAATGGACACTCCAATTTGCATTGAGTTTAGAGACTCGGGGTATAGTTAATGTGCTGCCTTGAAATTAGCCTGCTGCTTTTTTGGATTTGGATTTGTGTTCATGAATTGTCTTTGAAATTCTGATGTGATTTCAGCATCAGGGTTATAAAGGGTGAAGTAATTCTTCCCATTTTATTGCTTTATTTGGAGCATTGCATGGGACCTTGAACCACATTTTCCAGGGAGTGATCACCACTGAATATGTCCAAAGCAAGCTAGTGTTTATACTCTAGCAATGAACAGTGAGGCCTGCGGGTAATCAAATCTCTGCATCTTTAGGCCCCCACTAAACAGCATGATTGTGCACCCCCACCCAACTCCCTCCTAATTTCATGACTACCCCTACCCTCACAATCTGGTACCCAGCACCACCCAAAGTATTGTTCTTTGAATTTCTAATTGTTGTGTCTCAACACACTCTGAACAGCGTCCTGTTAGACTAGGGTGTAGAATTGTTGGTTTTCTAGTATTTTTCTTTAGCTTAACTTTCCATGTTTGCTTATCATTTTTATATAATCACATGTATAAGTGTAATTGCCCAGAAAATTCACTCAGAGTCAGAATCATGTTTAATATCACTGGTATATGTCTGAGGTTTGTTGTTTTGTGGCAGCAGTACATAATACAGCCTAATAATAAAAAATCATAAATTACAGTAAGAAGTATATATTAAAAATTAAATTAAATATATAGGGCGTAAAAGAGAGCCAAAAAACTACTGAGGTAATGTTCATGGATCCATTGTCCATTCAGAAATCTGATGGCAAGGGGAAGAAGCTGTTCTTGAAACGCTGAGTATGTGCCTTCACGTTTCTGTACTTCCTCCTTGATGGTAGCTTGGAGGGTCCTTAATGATGGATGCCATCCTTTTGAGCCATTGCCTTTTGAGTGTGTCCTCGATGCTTGGGAGGTTAGTGCCTATGACGGCAGTTTCCCATATTTCTGTAGCTTTTTCCAGTCCTGTGCAGTGGCCCCTCCATAGCCGACAGTGATGCAACCAGTTAGAGTGCTCACCATGGTACACCTGTAGAAATTTGTGAGCGTCTTTGGTGACATACCAAGTGATAGTCTAGTAATTGTAGTATAGCTGATGCTGTATCTTCTAGAAGATTCTCAATTTTTTCTGCATCAGGTGTCCTGACACTTGAATCTGAGTATTTTGTAGATTAATTGTTATCACTGGAACATTGTTATCTCGAGTCTGAGTATGAGACAACCACTACTTCTTTTTCTTTGATTATTCATTGTTCTTGTAATGCTTAAAGAAATGGCCATAACTACCAAGTTTTATGCTCATTCTTGACTTTCAAAGAATGTCTGGATCAATAGCACCAGATCCAACAATTCTGTATTAAAAGTAAGATCTTTTTGGCAACATACTGTATCTGCATGAATAAGGTGACCTTAATTATTATACTACGCAAACAACAGGAATTCTGCAGATGCTGGAAATTCAAGCAACACACATCAAAGTTGCTGGTGAACGCAGCAGGCCAGGCAGCATCTCTAGGAAGAGGTACAGTCGACGTTTCAGGCTGAGACTCTTCGTCACGACTAACTGAAGGAAGAGTTAGCAAGAGATTTGAAAGTGGAAGGGGGAGGGGGAGATCCAAAATGATAGGAGAAGACAGGAGGGGGAGGGATGGAGCCAAGAGCTGGACAGGTGATTGGCAAAAGGGATATGAGAGGATCATGGGACAGGAGGGCCAGGGAGAAAGACAAGGGGGCGGGGGCACCCAGAGGATGGGCAAGGGGTATAGTCAGAGGGAGAAAAGGGAGAGTGAGAGAAATAATGTGTGCATAAAAATGAGTAACAGATGGGGTACGAGGGGGAGGTGGGGCCTTAGCGGAAGTTAGAGAAGTCGATGGAGGAGGTCGATGCCGATGTCGATGCCATCAGGTTGGAGGCTACCCAGACGGAATATAAGGTGTTGTTCCTCCAACCTGAGTGTGGCTTCATCTTTACAGTAGAGGAGGCCGTGGATAGACATGTCAGAATGGGAATGGGATGTGGAATTAAAATGTGTGGCCACTGGGAGATCCTGCTTTCTCTGGCGGACAGAGCGTAGGCATTCAGCAAAGCGGTCTCCCAGTCTGCGTCGGGTCTCGCCAATATATAGAAGGCCACATCGGGAGCACCGGATGCAGTATATCACCCCAGTCGACTCACAGGTGAAGTGTTGCTTCACCTGGAAGGACTGTTTGGGGCCCTGAATGGTGGTAAGGGAGAAAGTGTAAGGGCATGTGTAGCACTTGTTCCGCTTACACGGATAAGTGCCAGGAGGGAGATCAGTGGGGAGGGATGGGGGGGACGAATGGACAAGGGAAAGCAGGATCTCCCAGTGGCCACACATTTTAATTCCACATCCCATTCCCATTCTGACATGTCTATCCACGGCCTCCTCTACTGTAAAGATGAAGCCACACTCAGGTTGGAGGAACAACACCTTATATTCCGTCTGGGTACCCTCCAACCTGACGGCATGAACATTGACTTCTCTAACTTCCGCTAATGCCCCACCTCCCCCTCGTACCCCATCTGTTATTTATTTTTATACACACATTCTTTCTCTCACTCTCCTTTTTCTCCCTCTGTCCCTCTGAATATACCCCTTGCCCATCCTCTGGGTTCCCCCCCCCCTTGTCTTTCTCCCCGGACCTCCTGTCCCATGATCCTCTCATATCCCCTTTGCCTATCACCTGTCCAGCTCTTGGCTCCAGCCCTCCCCCTCCTGTCTTCTCCTATCATTTTGGATCTCCCCCTCCCGCTCCCACTTTCAAATCTCTTGCTAACTCTTCCTTCAGTTGGTCCTGACGAAGGGTCTCGGCCTGAAACATTGACTGTACCTCTTCCTAGAGATGCTGCCTGGCCTGCTGCGTTTGATGTGTGTTGCTTAATTATTATACTGGCTGGATTGAAAAGTTTTTTTGGCAATATAGAACAGAAGCTGATAATAAATGGAAAAGATATCAGCTGTAGCCAGTAACTACTATAGAACAGCAGGAGCATATTCAGAATTCCCATGAGTTTCTCATGGCAGATGAGAAAAGTATATTGTTTTCAATAAAATAAATTTGCAGATGACACAAAGGAATGCAGTTGTGTATAAATAAAAAAAGACTATGCTCCAAAAGATTAGAAAACAGCGAGCAAAAGTTATAGATGGATTCTAACGTAGACAAAACAAAAGTGATATATATTTGCACAGGAAACAGATGTGTAATAGAAGTGATTTCATCTGTAAAGGCAGTCAGTTATAAAAGCCACCAGCTAATCCAAGTACATTTGTAGATAAGTTGAAATAAATTAACTTCAATTGTGTATTGCTTATTTCTGATTCTGCAGTATTTGGCATAGTAACTTCAGAAAAGTTACTTATCTTACATATAATTTCAATCCCTATCTCAATTAACCTTGTCCTCTGTCACTTAACATCTTCCTGTCCTTCCTTAACCTTTCCCTACAAATAAGTTCTTCTGACAAATAAGTCATGATGGTCACGTTGCTAGGCTACTCATTGCCAGCCCTTCCTTGCAACCTACTCTTTTTTTTGCTACTTCTACTCTTAGTTCCCTCAGGCTCTGTCTCTGGAAATAATTCTCCCCCTGTTACAACAGTATTTTTACATTTTCTACTATTTGGCTGTTTAGTGCTGCAGTAATCTTTCCAACTGCGTCCTTGCACCTGCCTTTCACACATTAGTTTCCAAGAAAACACTTAACATCTCCCAAGATGGTTGTTTTCCCATCCACTCTGGTCTCAGACACTGGCCAATTTTTATTGTCTGAAGTACAAGGAATGCAAAAAATTACTCTGAACTCATCTTGTCTAAACCTGCTTTTCTCTCTCTTTTTTAAATCCTATTTTCACTTACACTCTGATTATCCAACTTCCACTCCATTTTTAAATATGCTGAAATTATAAAGACTTGTTGATTGTTGAAGTTGTCTCCCCTTCTTTTCTTTCATAAGTATATCACTACTCTCTACCTCAAACTTAATTCCTCTGTTATTGTTGACTACAGTTTCATTCCCCCAAACTTTGGCAATACAACAAATGCAGTGATAAACACTCAATATACAGACAAAAGGTGTGTTACTCTATGATTAGATTAATCCCACTGGTGATTCATTGCTTGCAGTAGGAACTGTGTGAAGCTGAAGTTGAATAATTAGTGACTGTTTATCATGATAAACTTATTTTAAAGTTAACTAATCCACTGCTTTAATATTGCAAATGGAAATGAATCATTAATTTGAGTTTTATAATCAGTATGAACAACAATCAAAATAAAAGAATATGATGGAATGACTTTCAATTATAATGATCTGTTCATTACTTCTTGCTGTTTTATTTTTTTGATAACTGAAAGTAAACAACATGCATATTTCATTTATATAGGTCTGTTAATGCAGAAAATTATTCCTAAATATTTGAAAGAGGCATAGTATAAGTTTAAGGTACTGAGTCAAAGAGTACCCCTAGATTAAAAATTCTGTGCATGCAAAATGGTTTACTTGAAAGGCATTGATGCATATCAATAACAATCATTTTGAAAACCTATTTTAAATGCAGCCTGCTTAGGAGGGGGATGTCAGAATGATTGGCAGCTATGAACCAAATTGGGCCAATGCTGTGGTCAAAGTATAAGAAGTCTTTGTTATGCAGTTTGGTCAGTAGAAGGGTAGCAGGAAGGTTGTTGGGAAGATATTGGGTGGTTTTGGTGAGATGTTTAGAAAAGAGGCATTTAAATGAGGGATCGGGCCCTGCATTACACCAAGGATGAGATGAGTAAGAAGGGTAAGGGGAAGTTGAAGATCAAGAGTCCTCCAAGGACATTGTGAGAACATGTAGTCAAATCATAACTCAGGACAAACACGAGGAAATCTGCAGATGCTGGAAATTCAAGCAACGCACACAAAATGCTGGTGAACTCATGAAGTGTCTAAACATAGCTGTGGCCCATTGCATTTAACATCCTGTTAACAGATGAGTAACATCATAATATGAACTATGTGAATCTCATAAGGTACAAAATTTTTTGTTCAGGAAGGGACCTCCTTCAGTGATTGGTTGTTGTCCAAACCAACTCTCCAGACATATGATATGTTCCATCATCTCTCTACTCTCACCCAGATTCAGTCTTACCAAGTTACTCTTTTCCTCAGGCACTCCAACATACAGCTCTAAAGAGTTCTCTCAAGTGTGAATTTCCTGGTTATTTGCAGGTAGGAAGTTCCACTGCAGCCATTCTCAATTTAGCTTCCTCCCTGAGTTTCAGCTAGATAACAATGCCCACTATACCTCACTTCTTCCTTAGCTGTCTGCCAAAAGCCAAACAGAGGGTTCGTTATTGTAAGCATGAAGAGTACCTGACACAATGTTGCCAATATTTTAAAGTTCAATATGTGAATAGTTGAAATCCTCCAGCAGACAGTATACGATTAACTTAAAAGACAGGGGATTCTGGAGATGCTGGAAATCTTGAGAAATACCCATGAAATGCTAGAGGAACTCAGCAGGTCAGGCAGCGTCAATGGAGGGGAATAAAGAGTCAAAGTTTCTGGCCGAGATCCTTCATGGATTCACTCACTTTAACCTCCTTCTCTGTTCTTTTCTAGGAGTCTCAGCTGCCAAAGGATAATACTGCATAAAAATTTGTTCTTCTCCTACATGTTTAACTCAGCCTTTACCCTTATTCAATTAATGGCGGTGGCCAATGACAAGAAAGTAGTCTTTCAAAACCCCGTAAGTATTAATATAGCAGTAACAACTTATATTTGTATAGCTTTTTCACAAATGCTCTCACAGGACAAAATAAAAGATTTGCTTTCCAGTTCCTTTAGGAAATTTAAGGGAAGGAGCATAAAGATTAGTGAAGAGGTAGGTTTCAAGATAAATTCAGATTTTAGTGCCTGCTAGCTGAAAAGGCTCAGCCACTAATCAGAGAAGTTCAAGAGGCAGAACTGGAGGTGATCCTACATCTGGCAAGGTTATGAGGTTGGAGAAAATTATTAAGGGAAAAAGGAATAAAGACATGGAAAGATTTGAAAAGAAGAATGATAATTTTAAAGCTGTGGTTCAAAGCAACTGTGCTGACATAGGTGATAGATAAACAGGACTTGCAAGAGCCCATGTAGAAGGTGTTTTCAAACAAATTGTGCAACCATTTTCTATGTAGTAAATTATTCAGTTAACAACCAAATTCTAGTTCACAAGTAAGTTTTGTTTGACAATGAAAATTACACCAATATAAATTAGTAACTCTTTGCTGTAAACATTTAGGGTTAAATGATACTGATGCAAATGCCAAGTCATGTAAATCAATGAATAACCCAGGACTTATATAATCATGGCTTATATGCACACACATTTGGTTAAAATAGTTATCCATTGTAAGGCAATGTATTTGCAATAATTTTGTTCGATGGCATTTTGCTTGCTGATATGCTGAAGCCTAAAGGAAGTATCTTTAAGTATAAAAACTGTCTTTCTCGTCCATTTGCTAAGAAGGTAAAAAGTCATAAGGAAGCTCACAAATGTTGGTATAATTCTGTGTAATTTATGCATTATGTTGGGTTATATCTGTAGCAACCAAGGAGATGAATCAGGCAGTATTTTCTGCAGCCATGGAATTTCCCAAAGTGCTTTGCAGCCAGTGGAGAATGTACTCTGAATGTAACATAGAAAGTGTGGCTGTCAATTTATTCACAGCATATTCCCAGAGCAGCAGTGAGAGAAATACAAAATCATCTGTTCAGGTGTCAGCTCTGAATAAATACAGGACAGGATTCAGTGGAGTGCAAATAATAGTACAGGTGGAATATAAGCTTACCTACAAGCTTAACGTTCTGCAGTCACGTTTGCAGGTACAACTGAGACTGAACCATAAATGGCAACACAGTTTGTCATTCACTTATCTCAGTTGACTGAGTTGATCACTTCACATGATTATCATAATCTGTATGAAAGGCTAAATGTCTTATCTATATAAATATAACTCATTTTTCCTCACTATCCAATTCTCCTAATGAGAGGATAATGTCCAAAAGTCTGTGGAAGAAAGTCCTAACAACTTGGCTGCAGGAAGATACATGAAGTTAATCACTCCTAGGAAGTGATATAAAAGCCTGATCCAGAAGATATAGATCATAGAACATTACAGCACAATTCAGACTCTTTGGCCCATGATATTGTGCCGACATTTTATCCTACTCTAAGATCAATCTAACCCTTCCTCTTACATAGCCCATTTTTCTATCATCCACGTACCTATCTAAGAGTCTCTTAAATGTATCTGATGTATCTGCCTCTACTGCCACCCCTGGCAGCGTGATCCATCCATTTCCCACTTACTGTAAAAATCTTACAGTGCTTCTGACATTTTCCTTATACTTTGCTCTGATCACCTTCAAATTATGCTCCCTCATATTAACCTTTTCTGTCCTTGGAAAAAATTACTGGCAATCCTTGACCTATGCCTCTTAATCATCTTATGCAACCTTTATCAAATCACCTCTCAGCCTCCTTCACTCCACAGAGGAAAAACTCTGTCACGTTTAACCTATCCTCGCAAGACATGTTCTCTAATCCAGGCAACGTCCTGGTAAATCTCCTCTGCACCCTCTCTAAAGCTTCCACATCCTTCCCATAATGAGGCAACCAAAAATTAACACAATATTCCAAGTGTGGTCCAGCCAGTGCTTCATAGAGCTCCAACATTACCCTGCAGCTCCTGGACTCACTCTCTCCAACTAATGAAGGCCAGCACACCATACACCTTCTTAACAACCTTATCAATTTGTGCGACAACTCTCAGGCATCTATGGACAAGGAGCCCAAGAATCTTCCACACTGCCAAGAGTTTTGCCATTCACCCTGTATTTTGCTTCCAAAATTGACTTTCTGAAATTAATTGCTTCACTCTTTTACAGGTTGAATTCCATCTGCCACTTTTCAGCACATCTCTTTATACTGTCAGTGTCCCACTGCAACTTGTTACAACCTTCCACACAATCCACAGCTCCACCAATCTTCGTGTCATCTGCAAACTTACTAACCCACTCTTTATCTTTCTCATTCAAGTTATTTATAAAATTCACAAAGAGCAGGGGTCCCAGAACAGATCCCTGCAGAGCACCACTGGCCACCAACATCCAGGCTGAGAATGCTCAGTCTACAACCATAATCTGCCTTCTATGCGTAAGCCAATTCTGAATCCACACAGCCAGGTTTCCTCAGATTCCATGCCTCCTGACTTTGTGAATGTGTCTACCATGGGGAACCTTATCAAGCCCCTTACTAGAGTCCATATATACCACACCTATGGTTCTACCTTCATTAATATGCTTTGTTCACATCCTCAAAGAATTCAGTCAGGCTCGAGAGACATAACCTGCCTCTCACAAAGCCATGCTGGCTATCCCTAACCAGACATGAGAAAATCTGCAGACGCTGGACATTTAAGCAACACACACAAAATGCTGGTGGAACACAGCAGGCCAGGCAGAATCTATAGGAAGAAGTACAGTCGATGTTTCGGGCGACACCATTCGTCCTGATGAAACGTCGACTGTACTTCTTCCTATAGATGCTGCCTAGCCTGCTGTGTTCCACCAGCATTTTGTGTGTGATCCCTAATAGAACATAGAATAGTACAGCACAGTACAGGCCCTTCGGCCCACAATGTTGTACCGACTCTCAAACCCTGCCTCCCATATAACACCCCACCTTAAATTCCTCCATATACCTGTCTAGTAGTCTCTTAAACTTCACTAGTATATCTGCCTCCACCACTGACTCAGGCAGTGCATTCCACGCACCAACCACTCTCTGAGTAAAAAACCTTCCTCTAATATCCCCCTTGAACTTCCCACCCCTTACCTTAAAGCCATGTCCTCTTGTATTGATCAGTGGTGCCCTGGGGAAGAGGCACTGGCTATGTACTCTATCTATTCCTCTTATTATCTTGTACACCTCTATCATGTCTCCTCTCATCCTCCTTCTCTCCAAAGAGTAAAGCCCTAGCTCCCTTAGTCTCTGATCATAATGCATACTCTCTAAACCAGACAGCATCCTGGTAAATCTCCTCTGTACCCTTTCCAATGCTTCCACATCCCTCCTATAGTGAGGCGACCAGAACTGGACACAGTGCTCCAGGTGTGGCCTAACCAGAGTTTTATAGAGCTGCATCATTACATCGCGACTCTTAAACTCTATCCCTCGACTTATGTAAGCTAACACCCCATAAGCTTTCTTAACTACCCTGTCCACCTGTGAGGCAACTTTCAGGGATCTGTGGACATGTACCCCCAGATCCCTCTGCTCCTCCACACTACCAAGTATCTTGCCATTTACTTTGTACTCTGCCTTGGAGTTTGTCCTTCCAAAGTGTACCACCTCACACTTCTCTGGGTTGAACTCCATCTGCCACTTCTCAGCCCACTTCTGCATCCTATCAATGTCTCTCTGTAATCTTTGACAATACTCTACACTATCTACAACACCACCAACCTTTGTGTCGTCTGCAAACTTGCCAACCCACCTTCTACCCCCACATCCAGGTCATTAATAAAAATCACGAAAAGTAGGGGTCCCAGAACAGATCCTTGTGGGACACCACTAGTCACAATCCTCCAATCTGAATGTACTCCCTCCACCACCACCCTCTGCCTTCTGCAGGCAAGCCAATTCTGAATCCACCTGGCCAAACTTCCCTGGATCCCATGCCTTCTGACTTTCTGAATAAGCCTACTGTGTGGAACCTTGTCAAATGCCTTACTAAAATCCATATCGATCACATCCACTGCACTACGCTCATCTATATGCCTGGTCACCTCCTCAAAGAACTCTATCAGGCTTGTTAGACACGATCTGCCCTTCACAAAGCCATGCTGACTGCCCCTGATCAGACCATGATTCTCTAAATGCCCATAGATCCTATCTCTAAGAATCTTTTCCAACAGCTTTCCCACCACAGACGTAAGGCTCACTGGTCTATAATTACCTGGACTATCCCTACTACCTTTTTTGAACAAGGGGACAACATTCACCTCCCTCCAATCTTCTGGTACCATTCCCGTGGACAACGAGGACATAAAGATCCTAGCCAAAGGCTCAGCAATCTCTTCCCTCGCCTTGTGGAGCAGCCTGGGGAATATTCCGTCAGGCCCCGGGGACTTATCCGTCCTAATGTATTTTAACAACTCTGCCTATGCTTTTCCAATTGCTCATTATTGTGGTAGTTAATGGGTTAATCCTATGCATCTCAGTTAGCCACCCCGACAAGAGAGGAGTTCACATATTGTACCAGCAGAGTTATCAATAAAGTTCAGTTGAATAGCCTCCATGCTGGCGTGCTCTGCACTATCCCTCATTAAGAAACACAACATGGTGTTAGAGTAGTTGATCATCAATGAATTCGGACGACAAACCAAAGGAGATCCCCACCAAGAAAGAATTTCAGTATGTCTGTTCTTGTTCACATATATCTGTGGGAGGTGTCCAGGGACTTGTCGCCTACAGGCTGCACCTAAAAGCGGATAGATTGTAATAATCTACGGATTATTATGGATTATAGATTGTATGGGTCCTAGCTATGCCTACCTTTTTGTTGGGTTTGTGGAACAATCTATGTTCCGTGCCTATTCTGGTATCTGTTCCCCCACTTTTGCTTCGCTACATCGACGACTGCATTGGCGCTGCTTCCTGCACACATGCAGAACTCGTTGACTTTATTAACTTTGCCTCCAACTTTCACCCTGCCCTCAAGTTTACCTGGTCCATTTCCGACACCTCCCTCCCCTTTCTAGATCTTTCTGTCTCTGTCTCTGGAGACAGCTTATCCACTGATGTCTACTATAAGCCTACTGACTCTCACAGCTATCTGGACTATTCCTCTTCTCAACCTGTCTCTTGCAAAAACGCTATCCCCTTCTCGCAATTTCTCCGTCTCCGCCGCATCTGCTCTCAGGATGAGGCTTTTCATTCTAGGACGAGGGAGATGTCTTCCTTTTTTAAAGAAAGGGGCTTCCCTTCCTCCACTAACAACTCTGCTCTTAAACGCATCTCCCCCATTTCACGTACATCTGCTCTCTCTCCATCCTCCCGCCACCCCACTAGGACTAGGGTTCCCCTGGTCCTCACCTACCTCCCCACCAGCCTCTGGGTCCAACATATTATTCTCCGTAACTTCCGCCACCTCCAACGGGATCCCACCACTAAGCACATCTTTCCCTCCCCCACTCTCTCTGCATTCCACAGGGATCGCTCCCTACGCAACTCCCTTGTCCATTCGTCCTCCCCATCCCTCCACACTGATCTCCCTCCTGGCACTTATCCGTGTAAGCGGAACAAGTGCTACACATGCCCTTACACTTCCTCCCTTACCACCATTCAGGTCCCCAAATAGTCCTTCCAGGTGAGGCAACACTTCACCTGTGAGTCGACTGGGGTGATATACTGCGTCTGGTGCTCCCACTGTGGCCTTTTATATATTGGCGAGACCCAACGCAGACTGGGAGACCGCTTTGCTGAACATCTACGCTCTGTCCACCAGAGAAAGCAGGATCTCCCAGTGGCCACACATTTTAATTCCACATCCCATTCCCATTCTGACATGTCTATCCACGGCCTCCTCTACTGTAAAGATGAAGCCACACTCAGGTTGGAGGAACAACACCTTATATTCCGTCTGGGTAGCCTCCAACCTGATGGCATGAACATCGACTTCTCTAACTTCCGCTAAGGCCCCACCTCCCCCTCGTACCCCATCTGTTACTCATTTTTATGCACACATTCTTTCTCTCACTCTCCTTTTTCTCCCTCTGTCCCTCTGAATATACCTCTTGCCCATCCTCTGGGTCACCCCCCCCCTTGTCTTTCTTCCCGGACCTCCTGTCCCATGATCCTCTCGTATCCCCTTTTGCCTATCACCTGTCCAGCTCTTGGCTCTATCCCTCCCCCTCCTGTCTTCTCCTATCATTTTGGATCTCCCCCTCCCCCTCCAACTTTCAAATCTCTTACTCACTCTTCCTTCAGTTAGTCCTGATGAAGGGTCTCGGCCTGAAACGTCGACTGCACCTCTTCCTACAGATGCTGCCTGGCCTGCTGCGTTCACCAGCAACTTTGATGTGTGTTGCTTGAATTTCCAGCATCTGCAGAATTCCTGTTGTTTGAGATTGTAATAATCTGTGGGCCACTAGCCTGGGGAAGTACACAGAGACACAAACACAGCAAAGATGTCAGAGAAGTCAGTCAAACTCTCAGTGAGAGAGAGAGAAAAAAAGACTTTTGTAGTCTAAATAAATAAAGTAATAAATAGGCAAACAAACAGGAAAATAAAGCAGTACCCGCAGTACCTATATCTGCTTACCCAATAAAGCCCCCTGAAACATTTGATTTCTCTAAACCAGGGGACCTTGACAGATGGCCCAGATGCTTTGAGAGTTTTAAGATTGCAAGCAATCTCACTCAGGCTTCAAGTAAGTACACTGATACAGTAATATACTTGGGCTACTGAAAGAACAGTACCTTATCCATGTGAGACCACGAGTGATGCCCTATTCACTGACCACAGTGAGACATATATCAGTCCCATTGATGAATGTCAGAGCTGAACTTGAGAAATTGGAGGCACTTGACATCAGAACTAGAGTGAATGGACCTACTGACTGATGTGTGGGTATTGTTCCTGTTCCCAAGCCAGATGGGCAATGAGGGTCTGTGTTGATCTAACAAAATGAGGCAGGAGGTTCTTCTGCCCTCTGTTGAGCACACAGTGGGTATGCTGGGTAGAACAAAGATCTTCACCAAACTAGATGCAATCTCAGCGTTCAGGCAGATCCGTTTAGCTCCTACTGAATGGTGTTACACCGAAATTGAAAGAGATGTTGGCTGTCATGTGGGCTTGTGAATGCTTCACATGCTACTTGATAGGCACTAAATTCCTGCTTGAAACAGACCACAAGCCACCTGTCAGCCTCCTCAATTCCAAACACTTGGATGACTTACCTCCACGTCTGCAAAGATTCAAAATGAGGCTTATCCAGAAGTGAATGGATGGAAGCTGACTCCACGCTCATGAAAGACACCAACATCTACTTAACTGAGGTATGTGAAAACTTTCCTGCATCACAGAGTAAACCGGATGAAATTTGCACTGAGTTGAAAAAGGAAAAAAATCTGCAGCAAGGCCATGGAATAATGTCAGCATGGATGGTTGAACCTCTCTGACCCACAGATTTCCCAGACCTTCCATGACAAATTGTAGGCACAGATATTTTTGAGCTGAAAAGAGACAAATATCTTCTCACCGTAGATTACTACTTACAGAATACTGAGGTGTCGAAGCTGTCCTGTACATTCTGAGCATCAGTTAAACAGCACCTGAAAGCTGTATTCACTCGAACAATCATCCACAATTCAGCTGGTCAGAATTCAAAGCCTTTGCTAGGGTCTGAGTTCAAACAGCAGACAAGCAGGTGACGGTAGCCACAGGCAAATGGAGAAGTGGAAAGAGCAGCGCAAACTGTTAAGAGCCTCCTGCTGAAGGCAGAAGACCCCTACAAAGCACTGCTAGCTTATCGCTCCACACCCCTTGTGGTAGGCTGGAGACTGAGAACAAGCCTGTTGTTCTTCCTTCCCTTCTCCAACCTCACTCACCGGACTTAGACCAATTGAGAAATTTTAAGAAATCACAGCATGAGTAAATAAGGCAACATGCATGATCTCAGACAACACAGTACAATCCAAGTCACCAGTCAGGAGCTGTGAAGCTGTCGGAGTTCCAGCCAATCCACCAAAGGAACATTAGTCACTATGATCATTTGTGTTCAGAACATCACAAAGTGAAATCAAGCAGAGTAGACATGTGTTCTTGCACCTTCAAAGTCCACGGAAAGTAGAGAAAGGAATAGAGTGGCCTGATCCTTATGATAGGGGCCACTTACCTGAGGTGGACACACCTGTTCAAGAATCTCCATCTGCTCCAACAATTCCAGGAAGCTATACAGATACGTTCGATAATCTGTCTCACCACGGCGATATACTCCATAGCTTAGGGCAAGTGACCAAAGAGGCAGAATGATCCTGTCACTTTGCCTGAGTGTTCAGGTAGTCTACCCTGACCTCCGTTAGATTTAGATTTTTTTAAAAAGAGGTCTAATGTTGAAAACATTTCACAGACAGAAACTGTTCTTAAAAAAAAAAGGAATTGGAAATAAAGGAGGAAAGCAGAGAGAGTGAGAGACCATTAAAACAAAGAGAAAGACAGTTATAATGTTGGCAATTCTTTGTTCATGTAAAGAGCATAAGTCACGTGCTATGGGTAAAGTGAATGGAATCGCTCAATTTCAGTGACTATAATTTCAATGCAGTTCTATAGACAAGAAGTACATAGCTAGTTTTTCTTTTTCTTCAAGATGGGGAGATGTTGTAGTTGTTAATATTGTTATTGCTAAGCCACTCAGTTAGCCATTCCCCTATGGGAAGAGTTCACATATTGTACAGGTAGCATTATCAATAAAGTTCAGTTAAGTATCTTGCATGCTGCTGGTGTCCTTGTGTTCTCTGCGCTTTCCCTCAATACAAATGCAACACTCGTAAACCTTTATCTCTAAGAATCTTCTCCATAATTTGTAAGACTCACTGGTCTAAAGTTCCCAAGGTCATCCCAACTCCCTTTCTTGAACAAAGAATAACACTTGTCACCCTTAGTCATCTGGTACTACTCCTGTGGCCACTGAGGATGTACAGATCATTGCCAAAGGTCCAACGATCTCTCTCCTTGCTTCCTGCCCTAGAGATCGACCTATCCTAATGTTTGTCAAAGGTTCCAGCACATCGTCATTCTAAAAGTTGGCATAATAGCCTGTTTTACACTGACCTCACAAAAGTTAAAGTCTCTCTCAGTGGCAATATGTTAGAAATTTTTAAGGGGAGAATCAGTCTCTATTACCCTTTATTAGTTCTGATTCTTCAATGTTATGTAGTCCTGATTTTGGGTAAGATAATAATCCAGAAGGGTAATGATTGAATATATTAACTCATTTTTTTGGCAGATGCATGTTGTGAAAATTCTCCAACAGTTTTGTTATTTTCTATTCATCCTTTCAACCACCATGCCGGAAATAAAGAACATTTTGTGAAGTGGAGAAAACTTTCTATTATTGACTAAAGATTTATTTGTTTATTGTGGCAAAAGTATATATTTTCTCCCTTTACAACTGTGACATTAATAATTATCAATAAGATATATTTTCTGAAAAAATAATAAAGTGATAAATGATGTTGTTCTGAAATAATCAATACTGCACTAAATGTTTTCATTCCTCCTTTATCGCTTTATTTAATTGAGTTTCCATTATTTTTTATTACTTCTGGTCTGGTTCAAATTTACTGATGTGTTTTTCTCTGAACCCAGAATACCTATTTTGAGCAAAATTTACCTTATCTAAATTATTTATTAGTCAAATATATTTATTTGATCTGTACTTTTTAATAAACTGATCAAACATTTATATTAAATAATGATTCAAAAGTTTCACAGTCAGAAACTCAGAAACAAGGTATTGCCTAGTTTACTGATATTAGCACACTGAAAAAGAGCACCTCAAAACAAACAAGTAAATTTATTACTTTGTCAGAGCCATCAGTTTTTGTTTTGGCTGACATTGTCCCTCCTGGAGTCATTGGATGACAAGATTGTGAGGAATTTACTGAAAGCTCATGCCTTTTAATGATACATCTAAGGCATTCAACCTTATTCTGATATAGACATTCCAAGAAATTATAGCATAAGGGAGTTATGCTACAATTTATCATTTCAACTCCCTGAAGTTTCTGGGCCATTTACGCCACTCCACCAAGGCCGTTGGCAAAATAAATATCAATTATAATTGCATAGTGCCCTCAAAAACAGTAGCAAATATTCTAGGCTCTAGTTGGCCATTTCTTGCAGTCACGCTGACCAAGGTTGGTGGCTACAGGTTGGTCACTTTGACTAAACAAGATGAACTTGGAGCAGACTGATTTGTTAAGGAAATAAAAAAGCAACTCTGAAGCCAGCTCTGAGTGTCCTAGGCTCATAAACTCTTGCTGCAGCTCACCCCCGATGATTCACTCCAGCTGAACTGGAATGTCTCTGTTGCTTGCTGTTAATCTTTGCTTTCTACCATTGTGACATTTTTATAAAGGCTTAAGCAAGGAATTCAATTCCCTTATGGGAAATAAATTCAGCTATAAAGTCAGTTATTTTCCTTCTTGTGGAAAAGATGTAGGAAATGTAATATTTTATCACAGGTTATGCGCAAATAGAAGTCGAATACCCCTGTATATAGATCACTATTCAAGTATTTCATTAAACTTACCCTGGTAAAATATAAAATAAAACCACTTTGGCATGGAATACTAAGACATTAAGTGGCCACAAATAAAGAAACAGATGCAGTATATGTCTTTCTGATAAACACCAGTGCATTGGATTAATAGACCTGCATCTTGTCATTGTAAGTTTGTGCCACCCAAAGATGTTTTCCCAGCAAAGTAATGGCCCATCTGGCCCCAGCCTAATATAAAGAGCAGTTACTTTTGAAGTACCTAAAGAGGAGTTCTGTGCCTGGGTCAGATTACACATTAAATTGAAGTCTGTGTGCATCTAAGATGTCATTTCCTTGAATAGCCCATCAAATTGGATCCAGTAAGCATTTTTCACATGGAGTATTGAGCGGGTATTCATCTTCATCTCTGTTATGATGATTAGCCATTCTGGACCAGATGCTTTGGTGCTTTTGTAACTCAACAAGTGGCAACTGGAAACATATCTGTGCCATCAGTTATGGTGAGAATTAGATTCTGGCACCAGGTTGTGCCTGCCCTCCAAGAGGACCACAACCTTGTAGGGATTGGAGGCTTGCATGCCTCAATGACCAGGGAGTCAGGGCCTTGTGCTTTGACTCTTGGTAGGGTCACCCATGCCAAACAAGTCAAAGGATAGAGGCCAGACCAAGAGTGGTTCACTGGACCTCCAGGTTCAGGGATTCAGCTCAGGGCTAAAAACCCTGACTGGTCAAGGAAAACTTGTTATGGAAACAGCAATGAAGAAACCTTCTGTATTTGTGTGGAACAGTATGGCCAAGGACAGACTGAGAAGGAGGACATTTGTTGCTCCAGCAGTGTAATGGGCAGTAAGTAAGAACCAGATTGTGCACTAACACTGCCTCGTACAATGAAGGACGTCATTGCCCTAAATTCTTATGCCTCCATCTCTTTCAAGATCCCTTCTGGTGGTATCGACAACTTCAGTCAGATTTAGAAATGCTAGCAATTGTCAGCTTCCTTGTGAAGACAGTGAAATAATAAAAGGGAGCACAAGGACTTGCCTGGCTACCTTCTGAAATAGGTGGCTTTTGTGTCCTCAATCTGAACCAGCAGTGGCTCCAACAAGAACGTTTTATCAGTTCAGTTACAAGCTGATTGTTATTGTAGAAACCAACAGCAATGTTCTGGAAGAAGCCAAAGGAATAAACATTTAGGGCCACAGTGGCTTTACTGTGCTAGGAGAGGTAATACACACTCTTGTGTTGGAGATCAATTCCCAATGTTTTGGTTGCATGCTGGGAGCTGAAATGATGAGAGCCTTCAAGCATCAAGTGATCAGATTATGGAACTATGAATGCCCTTTAAACAACAATCTGCTGGGATGACCTGCAAGTAAATGCAGAGGGAGTGTCAGCATTCACAGCTGGCCACTCCAGGATCGAGCATTACTAGACAGAGGTTCTGGGAATGAGATTAGAGATGGAAGGAGATGGACTCAAGAATGTAGGTGGCAAGCTCGACCAGCAGTATTAACAGCCCTCGGAAAAGTCCAGCAGGAAATTTGAGCTAAGTTCCCCTAAATGCCTACCTCACCCAGCCCATAAACACAATGATTATGTAGCAAGCCAGAAAATTGATAGGTGAGCACACTCAAGGTTCTCTGACTACGCTGATTGCTGGAGATCGGTGTTGGTTATTTGGCATTGCCTGAGCTGCTGCAAGGGCAGGTGTGCTGCAGGCCTGGGTCAGACAACATGTTTTGCACATGTAGCTGATATACAGTAATCCAGGGTGTGTTACATTACTGTGCACCTGAGCAAAGTACAGGCAAATTATTAAGTTCTTGATGTTGTAATTTGCACATTTTTTCAGGCTTTCTATGTCAGAGAAGACACGCGACCCAAAGGCAATGACACCCTATTCTGAACTCCCATCCAAGCCATCACTATAATGTCCATGAACATTCCTCACAGAGCTGTCTGCTTTCTTTATTATTTATAGTAAGTCTTGATAGCTTGTACAAGACAGCAGGCAAGTCAGGGCTGGCTAGCTCCATGTATCCTAACATTGGAGATATGCCCATAAATAGGATGACGAGTACACTGAAGAACTTTGGACCCCTCAAGCCAGTGACACCATTCCTCCAAGGCCAACTTAACCGCGAGTAGCTTCAAATTCCTAATGTCATAGTTTCCCTGTGCAGGGATAGCCACCTGGAGAGTAGCGCACATGGGCACGGTTTACTGTCCGAAGGTTACTATTGAGACAACACGGTGCCTACTCTGATGTCTGAGGTGTCGGCCTCCACAATGAAGGGAAGATCCGGAGTAGGAAACCAAGATGGGAGCTGATGTGAACCATTGTTTGAGTACTGCAAAAGCAGCCTCCACTTTGGTAGTCCAGACTAAAGGGCCTGTGGATTTTTTAGTTAGAGCTGTCAGCAGAGCTGCCACCAAGCTGAAGTTCCTGATGAATTTACGGTAAAAGTTAGGAAATCCCAGGAATCATTGGACTTGTTTGACACTGGATGGTTGTGGCCAATCTCTGACTGACTGGCTCTTGGTACGGTCCATCTTGAGACTGTCATAGGAGATGATGAACCCAAACATGAAATGATTGTCACGTGAAATCCAAACTTCTCCAGCTTAACATAAGCTTCTTTAAAATATCCCTGATGTGACCGACATGCTCCGCCATGGACTTCGAGAAGATTAGGATATCATCTAAGTAGATGAAGGTCTACTCATGGAGAGTATCCTGGAGCATGTCATTTATAAAGGCCTGAAAAACTGCTGGAGCCTTTACAAGACTGAAAGGCATAACCAGGTACTCATTGTGCCTTGTCAGGGAGCTGTTGGATCCACTGCTGGTTCTGATCGAAGCGGTTTTCCACTTATCGTCTTCCTTTGTGCAGACCAGATTGTATGCACTCCATAAGTTTAGCTTCATGAGTGCTCTTGCAACTTGGAGCACCTCGCAGGCTGTATTCTTTAGTGGAAGAGGTAAAGATTCTTGAGTGTCATGCAGTTTAACCCTCTATAATCAATGCATGGTCGCAGGCTCCCATCTTTTTATTTGTATGAAGAACCCTGTGCCAGCTGGTGAGGTGGAGAGCTGAATGAAACCCATTGCAAGAGCCTCCTTTATATACTCTTCAATTGCTCTTCTCTCTAGGCCTAAGAACACATATAACCAACCCCATGGAGGACAAGTACCAGGCAGAAGATCTATAGCACAGTTGTAGGGTCAGTGGGTGGAAGAGTTAAAACTTTTCCCTTGCTGAAGACCTCTTTCAAGTGTTTGTAAACAGAAGGAGCTTCAACCAGTCAAGGATGACTCCTGAGGCTTAGTTGACAGTAGTGGTTCAACAGACCTCAAAGTCTCCCCCTTTGGTTTACTAGGCCCCTTCATTGTACTAGTAGCTGAATACATGTCCAAATCCTCATCCATATCCTCAGGAGATGGCAACGAGGTGTAACAGATGCTCCATGCATCCTCAGGAACAGCCTCCAAGTGTCTGCGTTTAGGAGTCTTTCCGATAGTGGGGACCTGGTGGCTGGATCCCTCAGCTTCAATGCAAGAGTTCCCAAATGCTTGGGCATATGCTTGATCTTCACCTGAACTAGAGATTCCTTCTCTTTAGTTCCAGTTCACCTCTGACGAAACAGGGTCAGAACTCGCGCAATCCCGTTGGCTGGGACCAGCTTGCCTGTCTTTGAGGACAGGACTAGGTCTCCAGAAGGCTTCAAGTCTGCCCCTTGTCAGTTGTTGGTCTCGGGAGAGTCTGGGAGTTGGACCCCACTCCGCATACCCTCTTCTGTTGACTGGACCAAACAATTTTCCCTTTCTTCCAGTTCATGGAAGGGTAATTAATGGTAAGTGGGACAGTCAAGGGTACCGGAGGATCAGAGGTATAAGTGGTGAGTCAATGTAGAATGATGTAGAAACTAATGTCTTCCACATGATCCTCAATCTTCATCTGATCTGCCCAGAACCTAGCAGACAGCCGTTCAAGGCAGTTGCAGGCATGAACTGGCTCAATTCCCGCAACATTATGTTGAACTGACGAGTGGTCTCCAAGTCCTGGAAATTACCAGCTGCCCCAGATTCCACAAAAACCCTTGCCTGTCTTCAGTTAATACCCCAGGTAATCGCCTTCAGCTTGACGCCAAAATCCATAGGGTTGGAAGTGGTGGCAGCCCTTCAGGCACAGGACAGTCTTTGCAGTTCTCCTGATGGTTGCAGCCTTGGGCATTCAACCCACAGGTGACCTGTCCCCACAGTTATAGCAGCAGCCTTGACTCTAATGCTGGGACCTCTCATCAGCGGAGAGCCTTGTGTAACCGATCTGCCTGGGTTCAACCGAGTCCTGAACAGGAGACGGGCAGGACGTTGTCCGAGATCAGTGGTGGGGGGGCGGGTGGAACTGCGATGCGTTGAGGCGGGGCTCGGGCTTGCCCTTGTCGACTTCTTGATGTTGTATGCCAGACAATTATCGAGGCGGATGGACTTGTTGATCATGACCCCTAGGTCTCCTGCTGGCTCTCCCAAGGTGAGAATGTCCTTTAGTTCATCGCGGAGTCTGTGGTTGTACAGAGTGGCCAAGGCTTCCCCGTTCCAGCTGCTCTCTTGGGCTTCCTCGCTCAATGCTCCTTGGTGTTCGAACTCTAGCTGTTTGGTTACCTTCAGAACATGAAAAAGTGGCCTAATAGGAGAGGAATAAAGGAAAGAATGTGGTCAGGGGATCCGGTGGGAGGAATGTGTGGATGATGGACAGATCTGGAGGGGATGGGGCTCATGCAGTAAGTAAAAATGGGGGACAGGGTGCAGTGGTTACCAAAAGTAGAGATCAATGTTCATGCCATCAGGCTGGATACTACCTAGATGGAATATGAAGTGCTGTTCTGTTCTCCCCTCTTTCTTTTTAGTCCTGATGAATGGCCTTAATCCAAGATGTCCACTGCACATTTCCCTCCATAGGTGCTGCCTGACCTATTGAGTTTCGTTAGTGTTTTGTGTGTTGCTCCAGATTTCCAGCATCTCTTGTGGCCCATTGTTGTGTGCAGGCTAGTCCTAAAGAAAGAAATAAAGAACAGTGTCATTGTAAGGGTGATGTGATGTGGTGAGAACTCTCTGTCAGGGTGATGCAGTCTTTGGCATGAGGAAAATAAGACCATAAGATATAGGGGCAGAATTAGGACACTTAGCCCATTTAGCATTAGCTCTGCTAATTCATCATCGCTGATCCAATTTCCCTCTCAGCCCCAATCTACTGCCTTCTCCCCGTATCCCTTCATGCCCTGACCAATCAAGAATCTATCAACCTCTGCCTTAAATATACAGAAAGACTTAGTCTCCACAGCTGCCTGTAGCATAGAATTCTACAGATTCACCACCATTTGGCTAAAGAAATTCCTCCTCATCTCTGTTCTAAAAGGATGCCCCTCTATTCTGAGGTTGTGTCCTCTGGTCTTAGACTCTCCCACCATAGGAAATGTCCTCTCCACATCCACTCTATCGAGGCCTTTCACCATGGCAGAGTTGTAAGCAGGTGAAAGAAGTATTAGTCAGCAACATTGCAGCTTAGCAGTTTGCTGTTTGGCTAGAAACTAGTGAATAAAGTCTGCGGCACCATTTGATGGGGAGACATGGGTTTTCAGAATGAATGAGTTGTTTATGCAGTGGAGATAAATAGTCCAAGCCTAAGGAAAGAATAATTAGGGCTAAGTTAGGAGGCTTATCTTGTCAGTAGGTTGAAATATTTTCTTGCTTACAGCTGTGCCCAATAATAAAATCTCCAGTCACCATCTCTCTACACAGTCAAGTTGGCAACTTGCCCTGCTATGGTCAGAAAAGTGGTGGGCTTTTGTGACCTGTGCCTGTCACTAACAGCATTCAGCAACAGTTGCCAGTGGAGAGATGCAAGCCTTTTTCAAACGGCATCAGCACACTGTCTTGATGTTGTGGTAAGTTGGAACTGAACAATGCAAAGAGTGCTGGCAGACTTCCTGTTTTATTCAAAATAATTGGAGAGACAAATTAGTCTTAGTTTTGCCTACATAATCTAGCTCCTGCACTTGAGTACATACTTAATTTTTACATAAAAAAGCCATAAATCATGCACAAAGTAATGCTATGCTGCTAACTTTTCCTGAGCCCAAGGTGTAGTAGTTTCAGCAAGCTACCTGAAGCTTTGGCTTTTCACATGAACATAGAACAGTACTGTTGAGAAAGCAGGTCCTTCAGCTCACCATGTCTACTCAGACATGAAGCCAGTCTAAACTAATCCCACCTGACTGCACATGATCTGCATCTATTGATTCCCTGCCTGTTTCTCTTCATCTAGATGCCTCTTAAACATTGCTTTCAAATCTGTTTCCCCAACCTCCCCAGGCAGCAGCCATTCTCTGTGTAAGAAAAACCTCTCTTGTGACATTTATCCTCTCATATTAAACTTTTGATTTCTAGCATTTGATGTTTCCCACCCTTGGAAAAAAATCTGACTATCCTACCAATAGCTCTGATAATCTTGTATGTTTCGATGAGGTAATACCTCACACACTGACACTCCGGAGAAAACAGCGCAGGTCTGTCCAACTCCTCCTTTTAGGTGATGCACTCCAATCAAAGCAACATCTTTCCGAACCTCTTCTGCACCCTTTCCAAAGCCTCCACATTTTTCCTATGGTGAAGTGATCAGAACTCCAAGAGGGGCCTGGACAAAGTTTGATACAACAGCAACATGACATACCATTTTTTAAACTTAATATCCTGAACAACAAAAGCCTTTTTTTCAAGCACCTTGTCTACTTGTATTGGCACGTTCAGGGAGCTGTCTACTTCCACCCAAAGGTCCCTCTGTACATCAGGGTCCTGCTGTTTACTGTATACTTTGCTCTTGCATTTGACCTCGCACTTGTCTAGCCTGAACTTCATCTGCCACCTCTCTTCCCACATTTCAAATGGATCCATACCTTGCCATAACATTTGCAAACTTCCCTTGCTATTGATAGCTCTACCAATTTTTGTGCAAACTTCAGTTCAAATTTCAAAGTATATTTACTATCAAAGTATATGCACTGTACGCAATCTTGAAATTTGTCTTCTTGCAAGCAGACACAAAACAGCAAAAATAGAAACCATTTAGAATAGAACGAGACTTGGAAGAGCAAATCTACAGAGAGATAGCAGGCAACTGCAGGAAACATAAAGTTGTGGTGGTAGGGGATTTTAATTTTCCATACATTGATTGGGACTCCCATACTGTTAGGGGTACTGTTAGGACTCCCATACTGATGGTTTAGAGTTTGTAAAATGTGTTCAGGAAAGTTTTCTAAATCAGTATATAGAGGGACCAACTAGAGGGGATGCAATATTGGATCTCCTGTTAGGAAACGAATTAGGGCAAGTGACAGAAGTCTGTGTAGGGGAGCACTTTGGTTCCAGTGATCATAACACCATTAGTTTCAATTTGATCATGGACAAGGATAGACCTGGTCCTAGGGTTGAGGTTCTGAACTGGAAGAAGGCCAAATTTGAAGAAATGAGAAAGGATCTAAAAAGCGTGGATTGGGACAGGTTGTTCTCCGGCAAAGATGTGATTGGTAGGTGGGAAGCCTTCAAAGGGGAAATTTTGAGAGTGCAGAGTTTGAATGCTCCTGTCAGGATTAAAGGCAAATTGAATAGGAATAAGGAACCTTGGTTCTCAAGGGATATTGCAACTCTGATAAAGAAGAAGAGGGAGTTGTATGAAATGTATAGGAAACAGGGGGTAAATCAGGTGCTTGAGTATAAGAAGTGCAAGAAAATACTTAAGAAAGAAATCAGGAGGGCAAAAAGAAGACATGAGGTTGCCTTGGCAGTCAAAGTGAAGGATAATCCAAAGAGCTTTTACAAGTATATGAAGAGCAAAAGGATTGTAAGGGATAAAATTGGTCCTCTTGAAGATCAGAGTGGTCGGCTTTGTGCAGAACCAAAGGAAATGGGGGAGATCTTAAATAGGTTTTTTCCGTCTGTAGAATTGAGGGAATCAAGTAGTGAGACCATGGAAACTGTACAGATTGAAAAGGAGGAGGTGCATGCTGTCTTGAGGAAAATTAAAGTGGATAAATCCCTGGGACCTGACAGAGTGTTCCCTCGGACCTTGAAGGAGACTAGTGTTGAAATTGCGGGGACCCTGGCAGAAATATTTAAAATGTCGCTGAATATGGGTGAAGTGCCGGAGGATTGGAGAGTGGCTCATGTTGTTCTGTTGTTTAAAAAAGGATCGAAAAGTAATCCGGGAAATTATAGGCCGGTGAGTTTAACGTCAGTAGTAGGTAAGTTATTGGAGGGAGTACTAAGAGACAGAATCTACAAGCATTTGGATAGACAGGGGCTTATTAGGGAGAGTCAACATAGCTTTGTGCATGGTAGGTCATGTTTGACCAATCTGTTGGAGTTTTTCGAGGAGGTTACCAAGAAAGTGGATGAAGGGAAGGCAGTGGATATTATCTACATGGACTTCAGTAAGGCCTTTGACAAGGTCCCGCATGGGATGTTAGTTAGGAAAATTCAGTCGCTAGGTATACATGGAGAGGTGGTAAATTGGATTAGACATTGGCTCGATGGAAGAAGCCAGAGAGTGGTGGTAGAGAATTGCTTCTCTGAGTGGAGGCCTGTGATTAGTGGTGTGCTACAGGGATCAGTGCTGGGTCCATTGTTATTTGTCATCTATATCAATGATCTGGATGATAATGTGGTAAATTGGATCAGCAAGTTTGCTGATGATACAAAGATTGGAGGTGTAGTAGACAGTGAGGAAGGTTTTCAGAGCCTGCAGTGGGACTTGGACCAGTTGGAAAAATGGGCTGAAAAATGGCAGATGGAGTTTAATACTGACAAGTGTGAGGTATTGCACGTTGGAAGGACAAACCAACGTAGAACATACAGGGTTAATGGTAAGGCACTGAGGAGTGCAGTGGAACAGAGGGATCTGGGAATACAGATACAAAATTCCCTAAAAGTGTCGTCACAGGTAGATAGGGTCGTAAAGAGAGCTTTTGGTACATTGGCCTTTATTAATCAAAGTATTGAGTATAAGAGCTGGAATGTTATGATGAGGTTGTATAAGGCATTGGTGAGGCCGAATCTGGAGTATTGTGTTCAGTTTTGGTCACCAAATTACAGGAAGGATATTTATATATACAGGGAGGTGTATGGAGGGATATGGTCCGTTGAAAGAGTGCAGAGAAGGTTTACAAGGATGTTGCCGGGACTTGAGAAACTCAGTTACAGAGAAAGGTTGAATAGGTTAGGACTTTATTCCCTGGAGCGTAGAAGAATGAGGGGAGATTTGATAGAGGTACATAAAATTATGATGGGTATAGATAGAGTGAATGCAAGCAGGCTTTTTCCACTGAGGCAAGGAGAGAAAAAAACCAGAGGACATGGGTTAAGGGTGAGGGGGGAAAAGTTTAAAGGGAACATTGGGGGGGGCTTCTTCACACAGAGAGTGGTGGGAGTATGGAATGAGCTGCCAGACGAGGTGGTAAATGCGGGTTCTTTTTTAACATTTAAGAATAAATTGGACAGATACATGGATGGGAGGTGTATGGAGGGATATGGTCCGTGTGCAGGTCAGTGGGACTAGGCAGAAAATGGTTCAGCACAGCCAAGAAGGGCCAAAAGGCCTGTTTCTGTGCTGTAGTTTCTATGGTTCCATGGTTCTGTGGTTTAAAGAAAACCCCTGCACAAGACCATCAAACGTGCAATGTGTAAAAAAAAAGAACAAATCATTCAAACAATTGTAGAGTGCGTTCAGCGCTAAGGCGAATGAAGCCTGTCTGGGAGCCCAATGGCTACAGGGTAACAACTGCTCTTGAACCCGGCAGTGTGGGACCCAAGACTCCTGCTCCTTCTGCCCTCCAGCAGCAGCAGGAAGAAACTGATCAAGCGCCCGCAGACGTCACTGAACACCTGTTCATTTTCTGCTCTCATCCTCGACAATTTTCATCTTGCTCGATGCTTTAATCGGCACAAAGTAATGGAGCTGACCATGGCCGCCATTAGGAATCAACACAGCGAACACCCCCCAGAAATGGCCACGTTCCACTCTCATTCACGCCGAATTCCCCAGGAGACTGCAGAGGCATCAGATCATTTAGTCAGTTCAAAAATACATCCTTAAAAGGGAAATTACAGGCTGTAATCAACTGGGGCTCAGGAGAGGAAGAGTAGTTTTGTGAGCTGTCTGCAGGCTGTCACCTTTGGTAGCTGGTGCCATCTTGCTGGAAGATCTGCAAAATTACCAATCAGAATGCATATATTTTCATCCAGATCACTTATATAATCACAAACAACAGAGGTTCAAGCTCTGATCATTGTGGAACACCACTAGATATAGTCAGAAAGAACACCCTTCTACCACTTACCCTCTGTCTTTTATGACCAATCATATTTTGGATCCAGTTTACCAACTCAACATGGATCCCACATGACTTAACCTTCTCGACAGCCTTACCATGAGGGAAGTTGTTCAATTAACCTCCCCTGCAAAAAGCATTGCTGACTATTCCTGATAGGTCCATGCTTTTCCAAATGTGAGTAATTTCAGGACCTAAGAATCTTGTGCAGTTATCTCCCTATTACTGATGCAAGGCTCACCAGCCAATTACTTTTTGATTTGTACCTGTTACCCTTCTTAAGCAAGGGAATAACTTTGGCTATTCCCCAGTTGTCTAGCATCTTGCTCAGGGCTGAAGAGATCTCTGTCAAGGCCACAGCAATCTCCTCCTTTTCTTCTGGGATAAATTCTATCAGGCCTTTCGGATTATATTCATTGAAATAACAAATATATTTTCCAAAATGCAAAAGTAAACCTGTACAGGTTCTGATTCTGCTTGTCTCTAACTTCTGCATTATAAAAAAAGCAAATCTTTTGAAGAAAAACAAAGCTGACCATTATTGGTTTTGATTACAATGTTCAAATAGCTTAAAAAGCAACTCATAATGATGCAGAAAAAAATCGACGGGGGGTGGGGGGGAGCTAAACAATAATTACCGATGCTTACAATAGTATTGATATTCGTAGTAGCAGTATATTTGGATGAAGGAATTCACACATAACCAGGCACAGGTGATTTTCCTTTTCATTGAAGTCTAAAGAAAGGCTTGGAGATGCAAACAAGTCAATTTTCATCACACTGATGTACATAGAAACATCTGATTTTCATGAAACATTTTTAACTCAGCAGCAATGTTTAATTCAAAGTGCATCAATATAGTGTGAAAGATACAATTTCACCTTAAATGTAAAATTTACAGTGGCATTTCTTTGGATTGATACCTTCAGGAAACAGGTGGTATTTTGGTTGCCTCCAAGCAAACTATGCAGTTAAGTTCTTCCAGTACAGTAAAGAGGAATTTCCTCAGGGAATTTTCAGTCTTTTATTGAAAATAACTGCCAAAACATGCTTGAATCAAAAACATGCTCAGTGCATCCGGGAATGTGAATCACACATCGTAGATTTGCACAGAATGTCACTTTTTCTCAAAAGAGTGCGAAAGCAAGATTGCAGATGAGTGAGCCAGATGCTTTAGTCAAGGCACATGATGTAAAAGCAGGAAAGTAATGAAAACAGTAATTTGTAGAGTACTACATTGGAAACAACGGCAAAGTTAAAAACAGGGAAGAGGTCCTCGGGTAAATATGGGGAGCTAGGCTGAAAGTTAAAAAGCAGAAACACAAGGGTTGTAATCTTTGGATTGCTTATAATGCCACACACTTGAAAAGGTAGGAACTGGAGGATAGGGCAGGTAAGTCTGTAGATGAGTAGCTGTTGGGGGGGATTCAGAATCTTGGTTCATTCGGATCTCTTCTGGTTCAGAGGTGACCGATACAAGAGGAACAGGTTACACTCTTCTGGAGAGAGACCAATATCCTGGCAGGGAGATTGGCTAGAGCTGCTTGAGAGTGATTAGAGTGACAAGGGTGTGATGTAAAGTTGTAGGTGCAGGTCAGGGATCAAGGAAGGTGTGATAGAAAAAAAAACTGTTTCTTTTAATACAAGTATCCTGACAGGTAAGGCAGATGATTTCAGGGCATGGATAGGCACATGGCACTGGGAAATTATAAATATTGCAGAAACAGTATTGAGCAATGGTCATGACTCCTGACTCAATGTTCCAGAATACTAGTAGGAGAGGAGGTATGAGAAAAAGGGGGGCTGCATTTTGCAAATACTTGCAGGCAGTATCCTTGGACTTCATGCGATTATAGTGATAGAACTGAAAAATAAGAAGGGGAAGATGAGAGGAGACACGATAGAGGTATACAAGATGTTAAGAGGAATAGATAGAGTGGACAGCCAGCGTCTCTTCCCCAGGGCACCACTGCTCAATACAAGAGAACATGGCTTTAAGGTAAGGGGTGGGAAGTTCAAGGGGGATATTAGAGGAAGGTTTTTCACTCAGAGAGTGGTTGGTGCGTGGAATGCACTGCCTGAGTCAGTGGTGGAGGCAGATACATCTAGTGAAATTTAAGAGACTACTAGACAGGTATGTGGAGGAATTTAAAGTGGGGGGTTATATCGGAGGCAGGGTTTAACGGTAGGCACAACATTGTGGGCCGAAGGGCCTGTACTGTGCTGTACTATTCTATTTCTATGTTCTAAGATCACTTTGATAGGATTGTATTATAGACCCCTCAACCATCAGCAGGAATTAGAGAAGCAGATATGTAGGAAGATCAATGAGAGCTGTAGGAATAATCAGGATGTAATAGTAGCTAGTTGTAGATAGTTGTTTTCCAGATCGCAGGCACGTGACCAGCAGAATGCCCTAGGGATCTGTTCTTTTCGTCACATATATTAGATTAGATTAGATTAGATTATGAGGACACGCAGTCCTCTTTATTGTCATTTAGTAATGCATGCATTAAGAAATGATACAATGTTCCTCCAGAATGATATCACAGAAACACAAGACAAATCAAGACTGAAAAACTGACAAAAACCACATAATTACAACATATAGTTACAACAGTGCAAAGCAATACCGTAATTTGATAAAGAACAGATCATGGACATGGTAAAAAAAAAACTCTCAAAGTCTCTCGAAAGTCCCATTATCTCACGCAGACGGTAGAAGGGAAAAAAAACTCTCCCTGCCATGGACCTCCAGCGCCACAAACTTGCCGATGCAGCACCCTGGAAGCACCCGACCACAGCCGACTCTTGAGTCCGTCTGAAAACTTCGAGCCTCCGACCAGCCCTCCGACACCGAGCACTGATCACCATCTCTGCCGAGCGCTTCAACCCCGGCCCCAGCAACAGGCAACAGGCAAAGCCGAGGATTTGGGGCCTACCCCTCCAGAGATTCTCGATCGCACAGTAGCAGCGGCAGCGTAGCAGGTATTTCAGAAGTTTCTCCAGATGTTCCCCCGTGCTTCTCACGTCTGTCTCCATCAAATCAGGATTGTGCATGGCCCCTACTTAACAAATATGATACTATTTCGGAGCGGCTGCGTGCGCTGCGTCGCGCTGTCATCTTCTCCTCCCCTCCCCTATTAACGATCGGGATGAGAATATAGTTGCCATAATTAGTAAGTATGGTGATGACACTAAAATTAGCTATGTGATGAATAATAAGGGAAGTTGTCTAAGATTACAACAGGACCGAGATCCATTGGATAAGTGGGCTAAGGAATGGCAGATGGAAATTAACTCAAGTGATGCATTTTGGGAAGTTATACCAGGGCAATGCACTGTTAATGATAGGGTCCTAATGTGCATTACAGAACAGGCAGATCTAGGCTTAAAAGTAATTAGTTCCTTGAAAATCATGACACAGGTAGACAAAGTAGTGAAGAAGACATATGACATGTTTGCCTTCATTAGATGGAGCATTGAGTACAAGAGTTGGGATGTTATTTTGCAGCTATACAAGATGCTGGTGAGATGACACCTAGAATATTATGCGCAATTCTGATCATAATACTGTAAGAAAGATGCAATTAAACTGTAGAGAGTGCAGAAAAAAACATCACAAAAGATTTTGCTTGGGCTGGTAGGCTTGATTTATAAGTAGAGACTCAATAATCTGGAATTGTTTTCTTTGAAGTGAAGGAATATAGGAAGTGACCTTAGAGAGGTTTATAAAATCATGAGGGGTTACTTATATGATGGAATTACACTTTCTTTTCCCTGGGTAGGAGAGTATATAACTAGGGCGCATAGGTTTGAGGTGAAATGGGGAAGAGTTAAAGAGGACCGGCAAGGCAAGGTCTCCTGCTCAGGTGATGGAACATATCTGGAATGAGCTGCTAGAGGAAGTGGGAGAGGCAGTACAATATTCAAAAGGCACTTAGACATGGATAAGAAAAGCTTATAGGGATATGGACCACATGCAGGCAAAGGGAGCTAACTCAGGACAACACATTGGTTGGCATAGATAAAACGGGCCATAGAGTCTTGTTCTATCCTGTATAGTCCTTTGACTGATGACTCTGAGAAGTTTACGAGGAATGAGATGTCAGCTAGGAGCACAGAGCAGAGAATGATGCAAAGACTATAAAAGTTTAGCAAGAGAATAGATTGGGTTAGATTATATAAACATTCTTCTAGTTCAGGAGTTAGCAACCTTCTTATGCCATGGACTCCTACCATTAACTGATGGTTGGGAACTCTGTTCTAGCTCAATCAGTGAAGCCTGGGGAGCATAATCTTAATAGATAATACAATGATATTATGAGAGGAACAGAGGAGATCACTGGTGCTTCCTTTCCCTAAAAGAAAGTTAACAAACCATAGAGCTAACCAGAGGATAGAACCTGAGCAGAGGAAAAAACTTATTTTCACCAAAACGTGGTGGATTCTGAAACTCTTTGCCTGAAAGGATGGTAGAGGCAGAAATCCTCATCACATTTGGCAAATACCCGGGCACACTTACATCATAGTTCACAAGGCAACAGGATTGGAGCTGACAAGTGGTACTTAGCAGGATAACCCTTTTTCAGCTTACACAGATGCAATGGGTCAAACAACCTGCTTCTATGGGTGCATGAATGAGCCTGCAGAGAAGGGCAGGGGGGCACGAGGTGTCATGATGTAATCAGTGTTCAACACTTTAGGCAAACAGATCAAGCCTGTGGCCCTGATTGCTTGGCAAAGGTGAGATGCAGGGTCCACTGCTTCTAATCCACCACACCTCCCAATTTCAGTGCGTCTGCATATTTTCAGAGTAGCTTATAAATCGCTCCATTGTTACAAATGAAAAGCAAGTTCTTTTGCACTTGAACTTCCTTTACTGGCCCATGCCTAAACTGTTCAGCTAGGAGTTCTGCTTCTCAGCTCTGTCTTGCCTACCAAACCACCACTAACTCTGGGATACGTCCCTTGTTAGCGGCTGCCTTACGAAATGCACTAGAAGTCCGCACATATTCAGCACTGATGGATTTGCAAGAATACAGTGCGGAACACTTCTATGAAATGAAAAGCAGTGGCCTGAATGAGTTTGTCTTAGAGCTTTAATATCAACATATTACGCAATTTAAGTTATTTCAGATGTTTATTTTAAAGAGGGCATGTTGTCCCCAGCTGGAGCTATGGTAACAAAGGGTATTTGTTATATTCAGTAATGTAGGGAAAAGATGGGCTGAGCTTGGGTGGAGGCATCCAGCTCCTGTCAGTTTAGTCGGGGCTTTGATTTGTGGCAGTCTTGAAAATTATTGGGCACTTGCCAGTGCAGTCCAGGGGGATCTTCTATACTTGGCAGTTGAAAGCAATCTTATGAATCTGATGACTTATTTATTTTTTATCATTGGTGGTTTTGTGCAAGAATCTATTTTGCACTGCCTGTCCAATGGTGAGCAGATATCCATATTTCCTGCTAGTCTAGTTGAGAAGGATTAATTTTTTGTGGTTGGGAAAGGGGAGAAGGTTGTTGGCAGAGCGGTGGGGAAGGGGCTTATCTGTGTATTTATGTTTCCTGGCAATAAGGTGAGACGATCGATAGAAAGTAGATCATGTGGATCAGTCTGAAGATAACTCACATGTTGAATTGTGCCAGACACAAAACTGGAGCGGGCACTTCCGTGTACTAGTCATGCTTTCTTGGCATCAGACAGGCACCAAATGATGTCATTATTTGTACAGAGTTAATTCCACGCATACCAACATAAACTGGAGTAGAAAACTTCACAACTAACACTGACATGGAACAGCCTCGGAATTAGAGGAACTCTGTGCTAGACTGTTGTTTTCGGTCATTGTCTGAAGAACGCTTGCTCACATGGGAAGACTTGGCCGTGCACTTTCATAACTGGACGTAAGCTCCTCAAACACCTTCCAAACAAAGTCTACAGAGGTTTATCTGTGAGGAAAACCTTCAGAAAATCTCTGCCACCCCTCACAATCTGCAGCTCACTGCAGCACCACAGATCTCACCTGGTTTTGCATTTGCTAAGAAACTATTAATCTAATTTCAGAGGTGATGTGCCCATGAAGTATTTTCTTATTGGCCAGGGCGTGTGTATGAGTAGGAAGGTATGCACTCCCTCAATGTACAGAAGGTGTTGGATTATGAGGAGAATTTATGTATGGTTGTTTACATGTTTCCTGGAAGAACATGCTATTCCTTCTTCCTGCGGGGATCTAAAATCTTCTTGGCAGCCAGCACTACCTTAAGGATGAACCCCAGGTGAAAACTTGCTCTCTACTTCCTCTAAACTACTTTCCAACCACAGCAGTTCAGTATCGATACACAGTTATCAGTACAGGATCAGAGCAGTTGTGAAATGTGGTACAGATCTCTCCAGGATGAGATTTTATTGCCTGCACCTGCCCAGCTCACCCAGCAGAAAACACCAAGCTGGCAAGGAGACTTCATCAGTTATTTAGCAGGCCACAGTCAGCAGCCAGTGCCAGAGGAAGAGCAGTAAGCTGACCTTGAATCTGAGAGCCGTGAGGGACACCCTGGAGAGCAGCAAGAGCAAAAGGTGCAGGAGGACGAAGGCTGCCTTGCAAATGTCCCCATTCAGCATTTGTGGCCGCATCTCTGAGCTAAGTGGAGGGAAAAAATGATTAACTGCATGGGGTATAAGGGTGTCCATAATGGAGAGATGACTTCTACAAGGAGTCTGCAAAAGGTAAAATTTCCCAGTGGAAACCAAGGGAGTCTCTGCACAATGCAATCCTTATATTGACAGTACATCAGTAACCACTCAGGAGTGAATGACTGAATCCCTGCTCCAGTCACTTGAACGTCTTGCCACAACACCTCTTTAATTTTTGGTGAGTCAAACTGGGATTTCCACTCCAAAGGTGTAAATGACGATTTGCAGATTGCCTTGACAATCCTTGTGGGATTGTAAAATTTCTTTCTATATTGCTCAGTTGTACTGAGTGTTTTTTTGCAAAACAGAAAAAACCTTGGATATATATTTGAAATAATCAAAAGTGTTGGAAACACTTGCAGTCAGTCTTCATCTATTGAATGTTAATATTTTGGGTTGAAGACACTTCTTCAGGTCTCACGGTTGAAAGGCATCAGCGTTACAGAGACCTGGAAAGGCTTGCCGATGAATCATGTGCAGCAATTAGGAGATTGAATGGTATATTCTGAATTGCAAGAACATTTGAGTCTCATTTTGTTGAGTACTGATGAAACAATATATGGAGTGTATGCATTAGGTCTGGTCACCCTGTCCCTGGAAAGATATGCTTGGGATAGAATGCATGCAATTCAGGCTTATTCCTGGGATAATAGGTTAATATGAGGGGAAATGAAGAGATGAGAGTATGCTCCTCGGAGGTGACCTTACTGAAAATCACAACATTTTTGAAGAACTTGATGGGATGATGGATTGGAGAACAAACAGCACAACACAAAAACCTTTGCAACACACACAAAATGCTGGAGGAGCTCAGCAGGCCAGGCAGCGTCTATGGAAAAAAAGTACAGTTGATGTATTGGGCTGAAACCCTTCGGCAGGACCCTGGCAGGGTGAAGGCCAGGGCACATGCCAACCTATGTAAAAAATCTTGCCCTGCACATCTCATAGAACAGCATAGCATAATACAGGGCCTTCAGCCCACAATGTTGTGCTGACCTTTTAACCTCCTCTAACCTTTCCTTCCCACATAGCCATCTATTGTTCTTTTATCCATGTGCCTAATGTATCTGTTTGCACGAATGATCAATCCCCTGGCAGCATGCTGCATGCACCCACCACTCTCTGTGTTAAAACCCACCTCCGACATCCCCTGCCTCTATATTTTCCTCCAATCACTTTAAAATTATGGCCCTTGTATCTGCAATTTTTTGCCTAGGAAAAAGATTCTGGCTGTCTACACTATATATATCCCTTACCATCTTATACACCTCTATCAAGTCACTTCCCAACCATCTTTGCTCCAAAGAGAAAAGCTCACTCAACCCCTTCTCATAAGGCATGTACTCTAATGTAGGCAGATCCTGGTAAATCTCCTCCGCACCCTCTCTAAAGCTTCTACATCCTTCCTATTAAGAGGCAAGCAGAACTGAACACAATAGTCCAAGTGTGGTCTAACTAGAGTTTTTAACAGAGCTGCAACATTCCCTCACAGCTCTAGAACTCTGACAAATGAAAGCCAGAAAAACCATACATCTTTTTAACCACCCTATCAACTTACGTTGCAACTTTGAAGGATCTGTATATGTGAACCCCAAGTCCTGCTGTTCTTTCACATTGCTAAGAATCCTACCGTTAACCCCCTACTCTGTCTTCAAGTTTGAACTTCCAGAGTGCATCACTTCACACTTTTCCAGATTGAACTCTATCCAGCACTTCCCAGCAGAGCTCTGTATCCTTTCAATGTCCCATTGTAACCCACGCGACAACCCTCTGCACTATCCACAACACCATCAACCTTCATGTCATCTGCAAATTAACCAACCCACCCTTGCACTTCCTCATCCAAGTCATTTATAGAAGTCAGAAAGAGCGTGGGTGTCAGAACAGATCCCTAAAGAACACCACCAACCTCCAGGCTGAACATCTACCACCACCCTTTGCCTTTTGAGGGCAAGCCAATTCAGAATCCATGCAGCGAAGTTTCCTTGGATCTAATGCGTCCTGAGATTATGAATGAGCCTACCATAGGGGACCTTGTCAAAAATCTTAAAATCCACACACACTACATCCATTGCTCTACCTTCATCAATGTGTTTTGTCACATCCTCAAAGTATTCAGTCAGACTCATGAGACATGACTTGCCCCTCACAAAGCCAAGATGACTATCCCTAATCAGACTGTGCTTCTCCAAATGCCCATAAACCCTGTCTCTAAGAATCATCCCCAATAGTTTTCCCACCACTGACATAATACACACTAGTCTATAATTCCCAGGATTATCTCCTGTAAACTTCTCCCCTCACCTTCAATACTCAACATCTCTATGCTGAGCAAAAGATTCTGACTGCCTACGTGATCTATCTTCAGAATCTGTCTCTCAGAGTTTTATAACCTTTCCCTCAATCTCTGATGCTCCAGATAAAATAATTGAGGTTTGTTAACCCTCTCCTGATAGCATATGCTCTTTAATTCAGACAGAATCCTGGTAACTCTTCTGCACCCTCTGCAAAGCATCCATATCCTTACTGTAACTGAATGATCAGAACTGCATACAAACTCAAACTGCAGCCTAACTGAAGTTTTATACGGCTGCAGTGTGACTTCCTGACTCTTCTACATAGTCAACACTCTGAACAATGAAGGCAAGTATGCCATATCCTTCTTTATCAGTCTGTCTACTTATGTCGCCACTTTCACAGAGCTATGGATATGAAAGTCAAGGTACTGTTAAGAGTCGTGTGTACTCTGTACTCACACTTGATGCCCCAAAGCGCAACACTTCACATTTGCCTGTATTAAGCTCATCTGTTATTTTTCCTCCTATATTTGTAACAGATCTAATCCTGCTACATTGATATTTCTCGCAACAGAGAGGATAAATGTACTTCTGTGAAATGAGTGCCACTTCTTCATATTTCGCTATATTCCCGTATTTCATTATGACATAGAAGGAAGCCATTGCAAACAACTTCACTGAGTAGATTCAAGACAGAGATCAAAAGCTGTATTTGGGAAATAAAAAGTGAATATGGGGTTAGTGCAGTTAAGTGGAAAAGATTAGCCATGATCTTTCTGAAGGGCAGAGCATGCACAAGACCCTACCTACAGTCACTCCTTTTCCTCATGTGCAGGGATTTTCACTCCTGAATGCCATCTCATGTTGTCTCTCATCCCACTGTGCACGTATCTATTTGATCAGCATATGCATGTTCCCCTGCATGATATTGGGAGACATCTCTCTATCCACTTCAGTATCTGTCTGCCCAGATATAGGATCTTGACCCAAAATGTCCTTCTACAAATTCTGCCTGACCCACTGAGGTCCTGAAGCTTTTTGTGCAATGTTTCAGATTCCAGCATCTGCTGTCTCTTGTGGTTCTGTCTTTTCAGTGGCAGACAAGGGAGTTAGTCCTGAAGGGGTGATAGTCTTCTCTGAATGCTGTGCAATAAAGCGTTGAGAATTTATAAAATTCAGTGGAGTAAAATCATTAGGAATTATATTAGTCCCATTTTAGGACTTGTTTCAAGGTGAAAACTGCCCTAACAACACTTCAATCTGGAATTCGACTAAGCTGCATTATTTTCAGAGGATATAATTGGACATTTGTGCTAAATGAAGCAAAGACATTGTGTACCAAAGATGGCTGCAAACCAGTTTACACTTAAATTCTTAAGAAAGGATTTTAATTTTAAACATATTAGTAATTTAACTTCTAATTTTTTTTCCAAATGCAAGTATTTACAAATATGGCAAACTTTTGGAACATTTATATCCCTTTATAAAAATATAGTTAAAATTATTGTTTATATATTTTTATATACACAGTATAGTTAAAAATTGATAAATGAATATAACACTCTGCTGAAGTTGAGCAATTACAAGTTTTTCAAACATAAGCATTTATGCCCCTGTTTCCTGTCATAATCCATTTAGTTTTAATTTAGTTTTACGCTAGTGAACCTACCTACAAGATGAGTATGGTTCATGTCAAGATTAAGGGCTGAATTTGTTGAGTAAACTCTATCTAACCAGCTCACATATTAGGCGTAGTCACTTAATGACAGTGGCAATTGACCAACTACTCAGAGTTTGAATCACACTATGACCACTGTGGAATTGAACTGAATTCAATGCAGTTGGTAATTTCTGAGCTGGCGATTGTACAGTTCTGTCAAGCGTTTGATTACCGTGTCCAAGGTCAAAAAGGAAAACCAAAGAAACCCAAAGCATGTAAGTGGATGAACCATCCAATAAATGGTTGTCCTGGTAACAATTCCTAGATCATCAAAGGAATAAAATTTGAATTCTGAATATGTACGACAAAAAGCATATCCAGGCAAATGAGTTGAATTGAAAAGGCAGCCAAACAGAAATGCATCTGAGGCGTCTGAGCTTCGATAACTGCAAAGGACAACACATTGGGGATATTCAAACAATCGAGACTATGGTGAAAACATATAAAAGCCCAGTCATACATTTGAGATTGTTTCTAATCCATACAGCTTTTAAGGTTCAATCCCAAGAGATGGAAATTTACACTTAATTTTCTGTGTTTTAAATGCCTATGCTTATTGTGAATCAAGTTGCCACATTAGTATAGGGAAACAATCAGATACCAAACTGTATTTTCAATATTGCCACAAGAGGAAAAAATATTACTGTACCTATATTATGGTCTGAATGTAACATCAAAAGCTCTTAAAGTGAATGTTACAGATTTTGCTAAACAGTTAAGATGTTAACAATATTTAAACTAAACTCTGGCCTTTTATGGAAGAGGTGAAAGGCATTTTCCTTACTCAGAGGGCTGTGAATAATAGGAATTTGCTCCTGTAGCAGGTCCGGGTGTTCAACCTTTAATTATATTCAAGGCAGAGATCAATAGATGTTTGGGTCCACTGAGGACCAGAGACTGTAATAGAATGGGAAGATGGATTTAAAGGTCTGAATTAGTCACAGCACTGAATGGAAGTGCAGAGTCAAGGAAGCAGTTGTACTGCCTCCCCCGTGTCTATTCATTGTCATGTTCTGTTGACATAGTTCTCTTGGTACCATGTTCATTTGAGGAGGTGGTAATATGGAGAACCACTCCACCCTCAATTTGATCAATCCATGATCCTGACCAGGTCCTTCAGCATCTCCCAGGCACTTGAGATGGTTAAATGGACTCCAGATTCTCATTCTTTACTCTTTGATGTCTGTGTCAGCTTGTCGAAATGAGTTTATCAAAATATACCATTTACTACAAAACGGTTAAAACAATTGCAATAATCTTCCACAAAATATATATTAACAATACCTGACGTTAGGGGAGAAGAATGGGAAAAGAGAAATGTCTCTTGCTACTCTTGGCAATGGTGACCTTCTGTTCTTGGTTATGGTCTGGTAGGTGCTGAACACTGTCCAGCTGCTCCCATTCAGGGAAGGATTAAAAAGCTGGACGGAAAAATGAGGAGATAATATAAATACCTTAAAGTGCTGAAAAATGTATGCTCCTCGGAACTGCAGGTCAACCCAACCTCTGCACAGTGCTGCAAATCATGACATGTCAAGCAAAACACGAGATTTAATGTTTGCTGACTTGGAGAAGGAAAACCGAGAGCACATTGTTCCACAACAGGTGTGTCCTGTTGGCTGGTCACGGAACACCACTGGCCATAGAGCTGGCCACATGCCGTACAGGCCCTTTGGCTCCTTCTCAAACTAAATAGGTGGATGCAGTAGAGCAGTAAATCTAGTTGGGAGAGCAGAGACATTTGGGAGAAATGCAATGTAAATACCTCTTCCAGAAATCTGATTTAAAAACTGCTGCTTAAAAATAACTTACATTTTCTGTGTGGGTATAATGCAGCATTAACATTGAGTGCACTAGCATATTATATTGGCATTATGGTCCCGGACTGCTAGTGTTCACATTTCAAACTGAGATTATAGTGGACACAACAATCTGACAACTTGGTTAAGGTCAGCCTCATGTTATAATTCAGAGTTTTACTGCCAAGTTAGAAAATCATAGTCATGATCGAACTACCATCAACTGAAGTAATTGTGATGTGCTCCCTGTTATATTCTCTAAATATCTGCACCAAAAATTTACAATGCTGGCTATAAGCTACATTAACTTTGGAAGCATACAATCCTTGTCATAATGTTAATGATAAAAGGGCATTCACAACATATTTATCTGTCAGTTCAATTGAGATCATCTATCTTAAATGTCAACTGCTAATTAAATCCAGCCAAAAAACAACCTTGCAGATAATCCCAGAGATCAGATCTAGAAATAAGGCAAATTTTTAGATGATTACACTTCACCAGATGCAACAGAACTGTTTTTGATTTTGATCACAATTTTCCAAACAAAGTTTAAACTCTACATAAATGGAAAAATTTCTGGGTGTAATTAGCTCACTGTTGGTTGTAAAATTAAAATTATAATTTGCTTTGAAAGAATAAGCAATATAATGCAACATTTATTCCAAGAATCTTTGCTATTGATTTTGTAAACAAAGGAAGTTGATTCAAGTGAAATAAGTTTTTGTTTGAAAGGATTTGTTGGCAAAAAAAATTGTTTGAAGCTAAAAGAAAAGTGAGTAATATAAGAATGAAGGTGCACCTGAACCCAAATATGCATCTACCTACACAATTGGTTTAGAATCCAATGCACTAGTACTATCCCTTCCAACACCCAGAACAAACACAAGTTATCACTGAATTACAAGGAAATGTGGCATAATCTAAATGAATGTTGAATTAAATCATTTAGGGAAAAAAGAATACAGTATAATTTTGGTTGAAAACAATAAGCCACAGACTTACATGAGTCAGTAGCATACACAATCACCGCAGGGGGTGCTAGAACACAAGTAGATCACAAGGACTCAAGCATACAGAAGCAGGAGCAGGCTATTCAGCTCCAAAAGCCTGGCTCAATATAATCATGGTGGATTTATGCTTGTCATCATCTCCTTTTCTGTGCCAGATACATGGATCCCCCAAATTTTCAAAAAAAATTATCTACCTCCTCTTCAAATACTTCCAGTGATCTAGCCATACAGTGCTCTTGGACAGAGATTAGAGGTTCAGTAAGTTGTTATGCACCTCAACTTTAAATGATCACTCCCTTACCTTGTGGCTATGCCCCCTCATTCCAAGACATTTGGCAGTTTCAAAGGGAAAAGAGGGTGAAATTTTCAGATAAATTCTTCTTCATTTACAGTCATAAGAAAGGGAAAAACATAAAGATAATGATACAGAGGATGAAGGAAATTACTTGAACTCATGATAATGAGAAGAACAGAACTCCTGCAAGCTCATATTCTGGGAAAAGAATGGCACTGAATCAAACAGAACAACTAAGGAAAATAACAGCAAATGGTAGAGATCTGCAATTTAAGTAGAAAATATTGGAGATTCTTCAGAAGGCATAAAGTGTAAGTGCAGGTTAATGTTTCAAGTGTGAACACTTCTTCAAAACCAGGTAGAAGCTACTGTATGTCCACTGGGTATCAACACCACCTACCAAAATATCGTGACGAATGGGCTCAGGGAGATAAACCGTAGTCTGACATATTGTAAATCAGTTCAGAAGTCCCTAGTACGCCAAAAACTTGCTCATTGAGGGCTCTGGCTTTCCTCTGTGTAGTACTGTATTACTGTCTGTCCTCCACTGACATACAAGGATGATACAGAGATGTCATCAACCACAGTTTAACTTAGTGAATTATAACCCCCACAAATAAACCTTCTGTTTTGTAATAGTTGAATCACCTTGTATTGATTCTGTCGCTTCGGTTTCTTCAGTGTAAATGGCCTACTGCCTTTATCTTCTCTTGTACCAGCCAGAAGTGTTTAGCAAGCCCAATTGTCTGTCAGAAAATAGTGTGTCAGAAAACTATTTTCAACTCCCTAACAAATAGCTGTTCCTCTGGACTAAATAACTTTTTTCTCTGCAATTGCTGCACTAATCTCCTTTGACTTCTACATAATAGTGACTTAGAAAAATAATTGCATTTATTTTCCTAATTTCTGGTTGTCTGTATTTTAATTACAAAATGTAATTTAGAGTAGTCTAAATGAGCTTATTAGAATGTTTTATTTATTGAGCAGGGGTCCCCAACACTTTCTGCACTGCAGACCGGTTTAATATTGACAATATTCTTGTGGACCGGCTGACATGTTGGGCGGGGGGGGTGTTCAAGTAGAGTTGCCAACTTCCTCACTCCCAAAAAAGGGACAAAAGTAGCAGTCAAATACGGGACACTTGTGTTACCCCGAGAAAGACTACCATGACCATGAAGCCTTGCGCGGGCACCTGTGTGAGCATGCGTGACGTGCGCATACGTGACGTGCGCATGCGTGACGTGCGCATGCGTGATGTGCGCATACGTGACGTGCGCATATGTTTATATGCCAATTTTTTCTACAAATTAGTTTTGACTTAATCTTCCCGATTCTGTTAAGTGAAACTACACTGTACATACATTATTTCTACTTTATATAGGCTGTGTATTTATCATATCATTCCTGCTTTTACTATATGTTAGTGTTATTTTAGGTTTTATGTGTTATTTGGTATGATTTGGTAGGTTATTTCAAGTTCAACAGTGCGTGACAGGGAATGAGGAAAGGTGCAACTGACTCATATCGTTTCATATCCCCAAATCATATTGTTTCCTCACGGCCCGGTAGCACTTGCTTTGCGGCCCGGTACTGGTCCACGGCCTGGTGGTTGGGGACCACTGTTATTGAGGTACTGCGCGGAATAGTTTCCTCCGGCCCTTCCAGCTGCACTGCCCAGCAACCTCTGATTTGACCCTCGCCTCATTCCAGGACAGTTTACAATGACCGATTAACCTAGCAACTGGGACATCTTTGGACTGTGGGAGGAAAGTGTAGCACTCTGAGGAAACCCATGTGGTCACAGGGAGAATGTACAAACTGCTTACGTACAGCGGCAGGAATTAAACAAGGGTTGCTTCTGTTAAGTGTTGTGCTAACCACTATGCTACATGCTGCCTTTCTAAATGTGCTTTCATATTTAAAAATAATTATATCCAGAGTCAGAGAGAATCACAGAGGTGTACAGCATGGATCCAGGCCCTTTGACCTAATGAGTCCATACCGACCACGATACCCACCTATCTAACTGCCTTTTGAATGATAACATTTTACCTGCCACAACTGCTTCCTCTGGCAACATCCATATATTCACCACCTTCTCTGTGAAAAAGTTGCCCCTCTGGTCCCTTTCAAATATTTCTCTGCTCATCCCAATATAAAGTCGCTCTCATTCTCTTACATTCCAAGGAATAAAGACCTATTCTGGCCAGCTTCTGTTAGTAACTCAAGTTCTCTAGCCCTGGAGCATCCTCATAATTTTTTCCGCATTCTTTCCAGTTTAACCACACCTTTCCTATAACCGGGTGACCAAACGCGTACCCAGGACTCCAAATGTGTCTTCGCCAATGACTTATAAATACAACAGAGTGTCCCAACTCCTGTATTCAGTGCCCTGACTGAAGAAGGCCAGTATGCTAAGCACCTTTTTCTCTACCGTCTACTTTCAATGAACTATGCACTTGTATTCATGGATTCCTCTGTTCCATTACGCTCCCTAGTTCCCTACCATTTATAATACAAGTACAACTCAGGTGTGATTTTCCAGACTGTATCACTTCACACTTACCTGCATTGAAACTCATTTGCCACTCCATGGCCCACTCCCCTAACCGATTCCCTCTGTCATCTATGATGACCCTTTTCATTATCAACAGCAACACCTAATTTCATGTCATCTTCACTTGGTGATCAAACCTTGTGCACCTTATCCAAAATCGTTTATATAAATAACAAATAATGAGGGTCCCAACACTGGCCCCTGATGCACTCCTCTAGTCATCGGCCTCCGTTCTAAGAAATAACCTTCAACCACCATCCTCTGATTCCTACCTCCAAGCCAAAAATTGATCCATCTAGCTAGCTTTCCTTGGATTCCATGGGAACAAACCTTCTAGACCAGCCTGAATTGCAAAGGTCCAAATAGATAATAACTGCCCCCCTACCTTCAATTGCATTTTTGTTACCTCTACAACAAACTCTAAAAGATTTATCAAATATGATTTTCTACACACAAATCCATGTTGACTCTTCCTTATCAGATTCTTATGTATCTAAATGCAGATAGATGTTGTCTCTCAGAATCCCTCTAGCAACCTCACCAGTGGCAAATGATAAAGTAAATGTCTCCACAAGGTCCTCTGCAATTTCATCTTCACAAAGTTTGAGTTAGGCCCTAGGGATTTATGCAACTTAGTGTGATATGGAGCTGCAAATACTTCCTCCCTGGAAATGTATATGGTCTCCAAATATACATTACCAGGGAGCATATATACATTAAAAGATATGCTGTCCAAATAACTTGTTTCATTTATCACTAGAGGAACCATGATTTTCTCCTCCATAATAACAGAGGAGAAATCTTCATTAAAAAACCCATCCATCTCCTGTAGCTTGAGACATAGCTGATGTCTACGAAGACCTACTTCCATCCTAGCCATATTTTTACTCTTAATATATCTTCAACGATTCGAAGATTCAAAGTACATTTATTATCAAAGTATGTATGCAGTACACAACCCTGAGATTCATTTTCTCCACAGACAGCCACGAAACATGGGAAACCATGGAATCCATTAATAAAAACATCAATCCCTGCATTTGCAAAAATCAATTGAGCAAATGACAACAAGAATGAATGAGCAACAAAAACCTTAGTTTTACCTGCCAGATCCATTTCATATCCTCTCTTTTCCCTCCTGGTTTCCTTCATAAATATATTCTTAGTATTGCACCCTCCCAAGTACGTCCCCCTATATATTGACTCAGGAAACCTTCTTGAATACATTCACCAATTCCACCCCATCCAAGCTCTTAACACTCTGCGTGGCCCAATCAATGCCAGGGAAATGAAAATCTCCCATTAACACAACTCTGTTATTCTTACAACCATGAGCAATTTCTCAATACACTTGCTCCACAAGTTCGTATTGACTATTGGGGAGAAGAGTTAATACAACCCAGCCAGAGTAATCCACCCCTCTTTGTTCCTAACCTACCCATATGACCTCACCGGATGATGCTCTGAGAATATCATTTCAAGGCATTGCTGTTATTTCTTCCCTTATCTAGAAGGCAACAATTCTAACTTAACACTCTATGCCTTGATGGTCAGACTGAAAAGCCCATTTTTATTTATTCATTTTGTATTTATTTGGAGACAGAGTGCAGACTAGGGCCTTCCAGTCCAATGAGTCACACCTCCCAGCCACCCACTCATTCAACCCTAGCCTCGTCACTGGACAATTTACAATGACCAATTTACCTACTAACTGGTACATCTTTGGACTGTGAGAGGAAACCAGAGCACCCAGAGGAAGCCCATGTGCACATGGGAAGAACATACAAACTTTCTTACAGAGGAACTCTAAACTCTGATGCCTTGAGCTCTAATAGTGTTGTGCTATCCACTTTACTACCACGGTGCCCATTTCCAGCGAGCTATTCTAAGACTCAAGAGTGGTGCACTTAAGTAAATTGATAGCACTTGAAACTGATATGCAAGCTGATGCATGTATGGAAATCATTGTAAGAGCTTACCAATATATTCAAATCTACTAAACACGATGTGGTTTATTGCTTGCCAACTAGAACTGTGGAAAAAGAAGCTTAAACGAAATGTCAGAAAAAATATTGATGATGGAATAAATCAAAGACAGCACCAAAGTGTTCTAACCTCAGAGCAGGTATCAGCTTAAACAATGAGGAACAGATGGTGGTTGCATTACTCATGTTACCTAACAAGAGTCAGATTTTAAGGTGTAAATTAAAAGTGCCCATATACGTGCAAACTCATCTCCTCTTGTCACGCAGTTCATTTGGAAGTCAGAGCTGTTTCTGAAGCAAGTGGCATCTAATCTTCACATTGCTCACCCATTTACATGATGGGGCCTTTCAGCCAGTGCTGTCTGTGCTGTTCAGAGACTGCTCACCTCAGTTTTTGATTAATATTCCAAGGACTTTGGTGTTGTGCCACAAACAGTTCAGTGGTCCGGGCTAATGGTTATGTTTTCAGATGCAAAATCCTATCACCTGCACTTCCTGCTCTAACAGATATTTATCCCACTCCATCACTCACAACAATCTCTACCACTCTGGACTCGTACCTATCTTTCTGTGCTCCAATATTCTTACAAATGCAAATCTCATAACACATTTCGCAGCGTTCATCTGCTACAGCTACTCAACCATAGCAGGCACCTTGCCAAAACAGATGATGGACATGACTTCTCTTTTATTGTTGGGTTAATTGGTGTGTAAACGATGGAAATGGTAGAGAACTGGTGAGAGTCAATCGTGACAAAACTCGATATTGCAATGTATCTCTGAACTAGTGATCCAGCAGGAAGGTATACTGTCACTTTATATAACAGCCCCAGTTTTGACAGTCTCACTGTACAAAATGTAGATGTTGGTTTTAAAATGGAAACTATATGTAATGAACCAAAAACTCAGGGCAAGAAGCAAAATGTAGTCTAGCTGTCAACTCCCTGGAGGACATGATCACACACAAGTTCTGTTACTGAGGATTTAGGTGAGGACATAGAGAGGAAGACACAATATCAGAGTCCTGCTGGAAAGCATATGTGAAAAGTCAAGGATTCTTGCTCCAACGTTAAATACATAACATAGAACATAGAACAGTTCAGCTCTAGATAGGCTATTCAGCCCAAACTGTTCTGCTGATTGTGATCTGACTGAAGTATAGTTTGTCTATAGTTTGCCATATCAGCATGGCGACCTTATTCATACTCTTCCAATGAAGAAAAGCCTTTACCATCTTATCCACTTTCAGTGAACTATGGACCTGTGTCTCAAGATCCTTCTTTATCGCAATGCTTCTAAAGGATCTACCATTAACTGTATACTTTCTCCTTTCAATTGACCTTCTGAAGAGCAACACCTCACTCCTGTCCAGGTTAAACTTCATCTGCTGCTTCTCTTCACATATCTGTAACTGGTCTATATCCCACTGTATTCTTCAACAGTCTTTGCAGTGTCCACAGCTCTGCTGATCTTGGTGTGATCTGCAAATTATCTTATCCACCCATTTATATTTTCATCCGAAACACTGATATGTATCACAATCAACTGAGATTCCAGCACCGATCCTTGTGGAACACCGCTGCTCATAGACCTCCAGCTAGAATAACTGCCTTCCAGCCCTGTTCTCTGTTTTCTATGGGCAAGCCAGTTCTGAATCCAATCTTGCAATTCACTCTCGAGCCCATGCATATTTATCATCTGAATCAACCCACCATGAGGGGCTTTATCAAATGCCTTACTAAAATCCATGACAATAACGTCAACTGCCTTACTCATTCAGCTTCTTAGTCGATTCCTCAAAATATTTGATCAAATTTGTAAGGAATGATGGAAAACCATACAAGTGGGATTAGTATGGGTAGTCATGATGATCGACATAGATGTAGTGGGCTATAGGGCCCGTGCCAATGCTGTACATCTCGGTGACTCCAGAAATCATTGACACTAATCTATTTTATTCTCCCCCACTCCACCCTGCCAATTGACATCGACACAGTCAGATTCTACACTCACTTATACCCTAGTGGTGATTTATGACAGCTAGCTTGCACATCTTTACGAAGTGGGAGGAAACTGGAGTGCATGAAGGAACCCCACACAGTCACAGGTGGAATATACAAAGCCCAAACTGGAAGCATACCAAAGAAACCTAGATCAGTAAAGCCATGCGAAAGCAACTCCACTAGCTGTACCTTTCTGCTGCCCCATCATACTTTGAAGATATAGGAACATATCCAGCCCGTATAAAAATCATTAGTGAAATATATAAGCTTTTGTCTTTGAATTTTGACCTTCATTTTTCACTAACTTTCCTTTGTGGGCTTAAATAATTCTATGTCCATAAAATACTCTCCTTTAAAGCATTATGAAATTATGTCAAAAAAATTGCTTCTGTTATTTTTTAGATAACTGTAACTATAATTAGCCCTTCTTAATTGTACTTGAGGAAGCAATTGGAGAAAGCCATTGTATTTGAATGGTAAAGACAAAGTGTAACTTTCTCCACAGGTGGGATGTAAGGTGCTGCATTTCTTCCTTCAGTATATGCTGGGCTGCAATTACTTTTGGATGCTTTGTGAGGGGATCTACCTGCACACACTCATTGTGGTGGCAGTATTTGCTGAAGAACAACATCTACACTGGTATTATCTCCTGGGCTGGGGTACGTATCACTTTTGAATTTTGTCACTTTAAGGGAAAGTCACAAAAAGAAAAGAAACTTCTCTTATTTTGAAAATCAAAAGAACTGGAAAATTATTACATTATTGTAATTTTTGGTAACCTGTCTACAATACCACCTACTTTAGTGTCATCTGCAAATTTACAAACCATGCCTATATATTCTCATCCAAATTATTCATATAAGTGACAAACAATGTTGGGCCCAGCACCAAAACCTGTGTCATATCACTATAGTCACAGGCCTCTAATCCAAAAAACCAAACTTCCACCATCAACCCCCTACTTCTCACCATAAAGCCAATTATTTATCCATCTCGCCAGCTTTCATTAGAGCCTATGTGATCTAACCTTCCAGACTAGTCTTTCATACAGGATTCTGTCAAGGGCCTCATGAAGGTCCATACAGACAACATCCACTGTTCTGTATTTGGCAGCCTTATTGTTTACTTCTTCATAAAGCTCTAACAGTTTTCTATCTATTTCTAAAGAAGAATATCCACCCTAGAAAAAGAGCTGTTACAGACCAATGTTCCCTTTCATTAACAAGACTGACTCTGAAAGATTGTGCTATGATTTTGTAAATGTGCTGCTGCTTTTTTTCCTTAATAGCAAAATCCGATAAATTTATTATGGAGTACAGCAGCATAATAGTTAACTTACTGAATTTTCAGACAGAGCCTTGTACTAGTAATATAGAATCAAGAGCTTGAATTTCAATATGGCAGCTGGGGAACTTAAAATCAAGTAATCAAGTAATTAAATAAATCTGTTTTTAAAAGCTTGTAAGGATAACCATGAAATTACCAGTTTGTTGTAAAAACACATGTGGTTAAATGATACCATTGATTGAAGGAAACTTGCCATACTTAAACAGTCTGAGCTATACTGTATATATCCCCAGACTCACCAATTCCATTAAATACCCTCGTTTTGATACAGAGAGGAATGGACAGTAATTGAACACATTGGCAGCGATGTCCACTACCGATGAGTTAATAAATATTAAAGAATCCAATGAAGAATTCCTAACTAACTATTTTAGTGTTTTCTGTTTCTCTTTTTCTTGAACAATCTGGCAGGCCCCTTCCATGACTTTGGCAGCATTGGAAGATTACAACCTGTCATCTCTGCAGGCTCTTCTTTTAAGACCTTAGGATGCAGGCCAGCTGGCCCAGGGGACATGTCAGCCTTCATTCCCATTAGTTTTGCTTACGTTGGTAATTATTTTAAGTACCATTCTCCTTTCTGCTGCCAGACTTTCAACTGTTTTTGAAATGCTTTCAAAGCTTTCTACTGCAAAGTCAGATGCGAAATATTTGTTAATGTTTCCATTATTTTGTTATTGTCCATTAGTGTTTTCCCAGTATATCCTCTAAGTGATCAGCCTTAACTAGTCAATTCCTCCTTTACTTTTCAGTTTTCCCTGTTGTTGTCTTTGTTCATCCTCTATGGTTTCTGTCTTTTTTTAAACCTTTTTCTCACAGATTTGACACAATTCAGCCCATTTGTTGATCCCCTGTCCTTAATTCAGCCATTAAAAAGCTCTAAAATGTTTGGTCCAATGTGCAAAATGGTCAGTAATTTGCAAGAGCGTAATTTCCATATTTATATGAAAATCATAGACACAAAGTCAAACATAAAACAGTATAGCACAGGAACAAGAACTCCAGCCCAACTATGTTTTCGAAGTAATACTACCTGTCTTCAGCTGACCCATCTCTATCTATGTTCTACATGATCATGTAGCTATCTAACTATCATGTCTACTTCCACAACCACCCAACATGTTTCAGGCATCTATCACTCTCTGTTTAAAAAAACCTACCCCATATATCTCCTTTGAACTTTGGCCTTTCCACCTTAAAGCTTTGCACTCTAGATTTTGATATTTCTACCCTGGGGAAAAGACTCTGACCATCTACCCAATCTATAGCTCTCATGATTTTATAAACTTCTACCAGCTCTTCCTTCAGCCACTGATGTGCAGAGGAAATAGTACAAGTTTGTCCAATGTCTCCTTGCAGCTACTCAGTAAATTGGTAAAATGGGTTTAATATTGCCACAGGTATCGAAGCACAGTGAAAATCTTTGTTCTGCATGCCATTCATCACATCAATACATTAAGGTAGTACAAAGAGAAACAATAACAGGATGTATAAAATACTGTTACATTGACAGAGAAAGTCCAATGCAGGTAGACAAATAGGTGTAAGGTCATGATGTGATAGATTGTGAGGACATGAGTCCATCTTACCGTACTAGGGGACCTTTCGATACTCTGAAACAGTGGGATAAAAGCTGTCTTGAGGCATATGTGTATGGTTTCTTGCTCTTGATTCTTTCGCCTAATGGGAAGGGGAAGAAACAGAATGTCAGCGTTGGGTGTGGTGTTTGCGTTAATGAGGCAGCGAGAAGAGTAGACAGATTCTGTGTAGGTGAGGATGGTTTCTGTAATGTGATCAACTGTGCTCACAGCTCTCTATAGTTTCATGCGGTCTCGGGCAGAGCAATTGGCATACGACGACGAGATACACCCAGATCGGATGCTTTCTATGATGCATCTCTAAAAATTGGTGAGGGTCAAAGAGATAATCCAAGTTCCTTTAGCCTCCTGGTGAAATCGAGGTATTGGTGAGCTTTCTTGGCTATGGCATCTATATGGTTGGACCAGGACAGAACATTGGTGATGTTCTCTCCTAGGAACTTGACTCATAAAACTCTCTAACTCTACCATTGATGTATACAGGAGTAAGTGCAACACCCCCTCCTGAAGTCAAAGACCAGCTCTTTTTTATTGTTGACATTGAGGGAAATGTTGTTGTCATAACATTGTACAACTATACTGAATATCTCCTTCCTGTCCTCCGACTCATTATTTGAAATTTGACCCACAGCAGTGTTGGTATCTATAACTTGCAGATGGAGTTAAAGCAAAATCTGGCCTTACAGTTATGAGTGTGTAGGAAGTAAAGTTGTGAGCTGAGGACACAGCCTTGTAGAGGACTAGTGTTGATGATAATCCTGGTGGAAGTGTGCCATCTATCCTTACTGATTGCAGTCTGTTGGTCAGGGTACTCTCTAAAACAAGCAGTATGGTGGTAAACCTCATCTGCACCCTCTCCAAAGTCTTTACGTCCTTCCTGTAATGGAACAAGCAGAAATGCACAATATTCCAAATATGGCCTGATCATAGTTTTATACAGCAGAAATACGACTTCTTACCTTTTATATTCAGTGCACCAGCTGATCGAGGCAAACAATCATTTGGAGGTTTTGACCTGAAACTTCAGTCCTGCTTCCTTCCCCACACTTGTGGCCTGATCTGCTGTGTATTTACAGCATTTTATTTTTTTTAAGGTTTCTAGATTCTGTAATTTAAAAAATAAGATTCATCTGAGTTGTGTAAAACAAATAGGGGACAGAGGAGGCCAAATACTCCTGAGCTTGTTCTGCCCTGCAATACAATGATCTAATCTTAGCTTTACAACCTTTTACATTCCATGCGTCAATTTTTTCATGCGTGAGTTCAGATGCGATTTTTTCACGTACGAGTTCTATATTAATATATTTTTACAAGAATTGAATGAGAGTACAAGTGTTGTATGGCACATCTGAACTCGTGAGTGAAAAAATTGATGCATGGAATGTAAAAGGTTGGCCACCCCTGCTTTACATCCACTGGCTAGCCTATTTCCATAATTCTCAAATCCCCTATGGTCTAAAAAGCTCACTATTGCAGCCTTGAATATGTTCAGCCATTAACAGTATCAAGGGAATGAAGTCACTCTAGTGTGTTGAAAATTTGAGAATGATTTGGGACTGATAACTGGAATCTACAAGTCAACAGTGATCAGAAATCAGTAAAATGAAATGCTCCAGAGAGAAAAATTAGATGAAACAGTAGAAAATAAAACAGTAGATAGTAAATTAAAATGCAAGGTGAGCTGAGATGCCTGATAAAGCAAAGCAAAATTGTCAGTATTTTAAAATTTAAAATTTAGTCCATATACCTGCTGCCCATTGTTGAAGGTTTTCATCAGCAGAACATGGACCCAATATTCCCTTCTTTATACATGCATATCCTGCTCTTCAAATAAATCATCCTTGAATTTAATATGTTAAAATTTCTCACAGTGTGGTGTTGTACTCAATGCTTTAATAATTTGGAGTTATTTTAATGAGTGAAGTCAGAATTAAAAAAAATGGTACAAGTGATATTTTACTAGAAAAATAATGATAGAGGTATAGCCTGTATTTTGCATATACATACAGATTGGAAATAATTGTTCCTCTGATTTTCCTATATGCACTAGCAGAGTGGGGTTGGGGAGGCTGTGGTATGATTTGTCACTTGAAAATCTTTATAATGTTAAATCTTCTGAAGTTCAGTGAGTGCATTCTCTAACATCTAGAAACCCCCTTTCAGGATTTCCATTAATACCAGCTGCCATTCATGCGGTGGCCAGAACAAAATACTTCAATGACAAGTAAGTTTTTCACTATTAACTCCTTTCTTCCATTTGCTCTGTCATACCTTAAAGGTACCAATAGATGCTAATAAATTCACAAACACCCACAGCATTATTGTAAGTTATCATTTCATGCAAAGTTACAAGTTTGAAATGTAAATTTGCTTTCTGGCAGATGTAAAACTGAGCAACTGATCTTGAATTGCACTGCTGGTGATAGGCATCGACTGGCTTCTGTCAATTATTTCTCCCAGTTTTAAATATTTTTTTCTTTCAAAATTTCACTGAGTAGTTCTATCTTTATTAATTAGTGCTGATATTCCTTAACTGTTGTCTCCTGAAATCTCTTATAGTTCTTCACATCAATTAAACTGTAAATTATAAAGTATATTTCATAGTTGATTAAGCTATGAATTTAGAATCATAAATGTTTACTATTGTGGTCTTAAATAATAAATTCTAGTAATTTTTCTACCATTAATATCATATATAAGTTTCCAATCCATGTTTCTCTAGCTTATTCTCCACTCCAGGTCATACTTGCTTCTACCAGTCTTCCTGGATAATTTTCACATCTAAAAGAAGATTGAAAAGCACTGTTATCACTTTCAAATGCCTAAATGCAGGGCTCTGCAAATGAGTGAGAAGAGAAAAAAAAGGAAGGAGGAAGGAAGGAGGGGAAGGGAATAGAGTCATGAAGTCATAGACCAATACAGCACAGAAACAGTCCCTTCAGCCCACCTAGTCCATACTGAACTATTTTTTCTACCCAATCCCATCGACCTTCACGTGGCCCATAGCTCTCCATACTCCTCACCCATGTACCTATCCAAGCTTCACTTAAATGTTGAAGTTGAACCCACATCCACCACTTGCACTGCAGCTCGTTCCACACTCTCACCACCCTCTAAATGATGTTCTCCCTCATGAGACCCTTAAACATTTCACCTTTCACCCTTAACTTATGACCTCCAGTTCTCAGTGGAACTAGACCTCAACCACAGTGGAAAAAGCCTGCTTGCATTTACCCTATCTATTCCTCCTGAAATTTTATTTATCTCTATCAAATCTCTCTTCATTCTTCTATACTATAGAAAATGAAGTCCTAACCTATTCAACCTTATAAATTGTGTCTGTATCCTTTCAATCTTTTTGTTGATATATTTCCTGTAGTTACGTGACCAGAAATTGGCACAATACTCCAAATTAGGCTTCACCAATATCTTATACAACACCTTATAATAGATAGAAAATTGCAGAATATGGTTACGAATAAGGAAAAGAGAAAGAATGGAATGGACATGGAAAAAGAGGAAATGATGAAAGATATGGATAGAAAAACACAAAAGAATTAAAGGAGTAGGAGAGCAGGGAAAGAAAAAATTAGTTGACATTGGTAATTGTTCCTAATGATGTTCCCCTGCAACTTCACCTTGACTGAAAGAGTTAGGATGGGAACAGTGCCATATGGTGCAGTATCTGAAAGGAGGATTGAGCTGAGTTGCCAAATTTCTGCAAAAAATGGGGCAGGTCAAGCAAATGCTAAAGGAGTTGCAATTCCTTCAAATGAGTGGTGAGTGATGGCAACACCCTGTTTACTCAGAATCATTCTGACACATGAAAAGTAAGTTCAAAGATGTCGTAGAAACTAAAAAGAAAAGTGTGCAAGCTCCAATGAAATGGACACCTGTCCCTTTAACCAATCAGCGAAGGTGTTACACAGCAGTTGACCAAAAATCAGAACTTCTGCCTTTTAAGAATGAACTGAAGTCTAATAATGTCAGAGGAAACTTATTTGGATGCTTTCATGACTTCTCCCATTCTTTTACTGTTTCCTGTGAGCATTTCAGCCAAAAGTAAACCTGCATTCTTAAAATGGTAGTAAGAATCCAGTGACAGTGGGGCACGTCACTTGCAAATTTAAGTTTAGCAGCAGGTGCTGCATTCCTATCATATCGGGTAAAATATCACAGTCATGCAGAGAGGATTATATATCAGCTGATCTGTAACGAATGGACAATGTCAGGAAATAAGGAAAAGGGGGCCGACCACAATGCTTTCCAGCCAGAGAGACTGGAAAACATTTGTTAACACAGTGTTTCTAGTGATTTGTCCATTTCTAAAAACTGAAAACCTGCACAAAACGTACCTCTATTAAAATTCTGTTATCTTCTCAACCACTCAGATAGCCTGGGATTAAAATGCACTCAGCAAACATTGGCAGATCACTTTGTCAGTACCATACCAGCATCTTTCTAAAGCTGCTCTCAAATGGTCTATTTCACTTTTGGATTGAAGCTAGCTCCAGAGACTGGAACTGAATAGTTCTGGAGGAACCCAAACAGACAACATGAGATTGGTAGCTCCACATAAGTCTGTTACTCCTCCATCACTTTGCAACTCCATAGGCTGCATTGCATTTCTTGTGTGTTTTTTTTTCATAGTGAAACAGATCTAGGCAGTCTTCCATATGGCAAATTGAATGCCAATACAGTATCTTGGACATTATTTAATTCTTCATGCTGATTTGTTTCTTTTAGGCTACCCCCTTGAGAATAAAATAATTACTTATACTCAGTTTCAGGAAAATGTTTCATTCTTGTCTCATGGGATTTTCTAGTTGAAAACCTCTTTGTTTTGTAACTATTATTCATTTCACTGTGTGTCCAGCCATGAGTCAGTCCCTCCTGTATTCATTTTGTGGACAAAGTGCTTTCATTGAATTATAAAATCAATCATAAGTGGATGAAAAAGAAAAATGAATCTTTTCTAAAACTGATGAATAATATTTTAAAAAGTACTGTTTTCTTTGAATACCTGCCAACATTTGAAATCCAGTGAAGCAGCTACTGTGGCTTTGAGTGGATCAAGCTCAAAGATGAATGCAGTTCAGCAGGGTTCAGCAATCACCAACACTTTATACATCTTACAAACTACTCAGGCTGTTGTCTGCTGTGTTATGTGCATTATGGTGTCCACCAAAGTATTTGTCCAGAAAAAGAATTTCAGCTGTATACCTAAATACTGAAAGACTCATTGATATCACAGATTTGTTAAAAACAATTGAATAAATGCATGAAGGGGAATGAAAGAGATAGATATTTTGATAGAGTTAGAGAAATTGGAGTTGGGCGTAATTGTGAAGAGTCTGTCATAGGCTGCACTGCCAGATATAGGTTCAAGGTATCCTGGTATGCTGGTTCCTGAGGCCCAAAAGTATATTGATGCAGCCAGCAATTAGGAGCATTATGACACTGGTTTACATTGAAAGGAGGCTGGTATACAGAAATAAGACTTACTGAAATTGCACTTCATGCGTGCAGTTTTGATAAACTCGTGTCAGAGTCAGTACATTGTTGATTCATAAGATTGATAGCAAGGTTGAGGGAATTGTATAAAAAATGTTGAGTAAAATTGTTCTGTCCTAACTAGAGTTTAGAAGAAAGGGAGGTGATTTTACTGAGAAATGCATGAAAATGTTTGGCAGGTACCTGCTGAGCGCCAGATTCCTCAAAATGGAGAGTCTCAGAGTAGGGGTTGTCTATTAAGGAGATAGAGGAGTATAATTTTGGCAATCTTTAGAATTTTTTATGTTAGAAGTCTGTGAATATATTTAGCTTTAAGGTTGATGAATGTTTTGACACCAAGAGTACCGGAGTATACAGTACATACATTGGGTAGGAATGTGGATTTGTGGCATCAGCCAACTTACTGAGTGGGAGAGTGGGCTTAGAAGACCCACTGTGGCTCCTGTTTCTTCCATTTAGATTTATAGTGAGACTTGAGAACAGAAAGGTCTACAGAAAGTGGTGGATTCAGCCTAGTCCATCACAGGCAAAGCCTTCTCCATCATAGAGCACACTTACAAGGAGCACTGCCACAATAAAGCAGCATTCATGATCAAGGATACACATCATCCAGGCCATGCTCTCCTCTCACTTCTACCATTGGGCAGATGCTGCAGGAGCCTTAGGTCCTACACTACCGTGTTCAGGAACAATTATTACCCAACAGTCATCAGGCTCCTCAATCAGCATGGATAACTTCACTCACTTTGACACCGAACTGATTCCACAACCTATGGACTCACTTACAAGAACTCCATAACTCAGCATTATTTATTCATTATTTGCATGAAACGTCTTCCTTTGGACATTCGGTCTTTGTTAAGTATGTTTTTTTTCATTAATTCTATTCTATTTTGTTATTTTCCTGTAAAGGCCTGCAAAAAAATGCATCTCAAAGTACTATATGGTGTCACATACATAATTTGATAATAAATTTACTTTGAACTTTGAAAAGCTGAGTAATGTTGTTCCTTTTGAACTACTAATATTGCAAGTGCTACATGAAATATTCCTATGTTATATGGCAAGCTAGCTATTTGAGAATTCTTGTTATTTCATGTTCAGCAGAGCAGCTAGGGAATGGGTGGGTGTTTTATTTCCAGATCAGCGCCACGCCGTGATAGAATGGCACAGTTGTGCTTGAGATCTCCGTGGGTATTGTAAGCCCTCGGCGCTCACAGAGAGTTATTCCTTAGATTTGGAAAAGTCTTGATGAGAGATTAAATGGATAGAGATAGAGATCTGCTTTATTGCATTTCTATTGGGCAGAATACAGTTTCCATAATTCTGATCTTTGTATATTTTTCCCAGGTTATAGTGCCTTACAGGAATTTTAATTGTTAATTCTAACATACAAAATGTTAAATGTATTGTTTTAAAAAGAAATAAATTCACAATGATATAATTAAGTGCAGGGCACAGTGATGCACTGGTGCTAATTATGATTGTTTCTGTGACTCAAGTGTACCGTTTCATATAATTAAACACTGTGATCTCCCCTGACCTACTGAATGCAGAACATAAGAGGGAAGCACACCCTACTACTGGTGTAATGTTAATAATAAAATATACTCATTGAAGTATGCATTAGTTTTGCATTCCAATGAAGCATCAAATTAAGCTGAAGTGAGCACTGTGGCATATTATTACAACTTAATGTTTTGCAAACTAAGGAACTGTTAAGGAAGCAGTTCCTGTCATTGAAAAAATATGTGAATGATCATTAGAGAGTGAATAAACATTAATTAGTGATTAATTTATCCCATTTTTTTAAACCCATGCATGATATATAGAGCACTTCATTTATAATACAGCGCTCATTAGAGAGCTAACCTGATTTCTTACCTGGTGCAATAGGTACTGGTGAGATATTTCTAGAATGTAAAAGTGTTGGCCATTACCCATTATGTACTTCATTTACAATGTTTCATTTCTTAAAAACTGAACTACCATAGCTTAGGGATACATTAATATAGAAATATTTTTGTAATCAGTTTTTCTGACGCTGGGCCCATAACCTTCAATGGTTTGGCTTTTCTAGTGCTCATCTAAATAATTCTTAAATTTGTGAGAACATGTGCCTCCACCTCCCCCTTCATTCCAAATTCCAAGTACTTCTTATTCTTTGTTCCTCTCTCCAACTATATGGGTGAAAAAGTACTTTCTCAAATCAACCTATCCATGCTCCTCATAATTTTGCATACCTCAATCAGGTCTCTTCTACAAAGAAAGGAAACTCCACCTATGCAGTCTTTCCTCATAGCTGAAACATTCCATCTCAGGCACATTCTGGTGAATCCCTGCAGCACAGTGGCATAGTTAGCTCCACAGCATCAGAGATCTGGGTTCCAACCTGATCTCTGGTACTGCCTATGTCCAATGTTTCATGACTATATGGGTGTCCTTCAGACAATCCAATTCCTACTGGTTCAGAGATTAAAAATTGGCCACTCTAAATACTACCCAAGTGCAGAGGTAACTGATGTGACCTTAAGAGGGACAGTATTGGAATATAAAGCAAAAATAAATACTGCCAGATATGGTCAAGGAAGATAAAGAGAAGCAATATTTCAGATGGAAAACCATTCGTCAAGTATATGGGGAGAATGTGTTACAAGGGGAAAAAATATTAGTGGATGAAAGTGAGTGTTTTGTGAACCAACATAGACGATGGGCTGAAGTGGCCTTCTATGGTGATAGGAGATCTGAAAATATTATGGAAGATCACACTCGCTTCAGTTTTCATATGCAGCGGACAGAACTACATATAGATCTGTTGCTCAACTAACATTTTATATAATTATATCATGAACTCCCTGCCTTTATGCTGTACCCCTAACTAATGAAGGCAAGTATCCTATATTCTTTACAAACCACCTTATTTACCTGTGCTACTACCATTAGGAATTCTTTCAAATGTAAACCAATGTCCTACTACTCCTACTTCTTAGGACTCTGTTGTTCATTGTGCACCTACTAGCTTTATGGGTCTTCTCAAAATATATCGCCTGACATTTCCCAGCCTGTTGTATTGTCCTACCACCCTTATCCTAGGAAAGAGTAGTAACGAAATTCACACTGAAGTCTATGTTGTAGGCCAGACCAAAGAGAGTAAAATTACTATTACCTTTTTTTATACTTTCTCTGAACACAGTAATCATTCAGCAATGGGAATGAAACCCCCTAACATTAATCCGCAATCTGCAATTGGATCTTCAGGTTTCAATTTCTCTCAGCAGCTGTCTTCCTGGGCTTAATGGGGCATTTCAAGCAAGTTTCCTGTGGAAGTTTCGGAATGTCCTGTAAAACATGTAGTGTTATGTTATGGTGAATAAAAGGCAGGAAAAATAGTGACAGGGTCTTGGAATGCAGCTTTCCTGAGATTTATCAATGAGGCAGAAACCCAGATGACTTAAAACATTAACTGTTTCTCTTTCCACAGATGTTGCCTGACCTGCTGAGTGCTTCTAGCTTATTCAGTTTCACCTCCATCCCTAGTTATGTTATGCGCTTCCTACCTTAACCAAATGTGTTCTGGAAAGTCCAAACATTTGTAGACAGGTATCTTTATAATTTTGCTTTAGGCTATAATAATTTCCTCACATAATAATATCTCACTAAATAAACTCAGCTTGTATTCTTAACCATAAGAAGATCTAATTGCTATTCCTTCTTAGCCAATCGTTACTGGTGTTAATTAACAATTATACCCTAATCTGCTAGTTCCTCACTGAAGAAAGTGACAGAAACATTCCCAAGGAGTGACAAACCATAAGGCTCACAAACAAAAGAAAATCTGCAATTGCTGGAAATCAAAGTAATACACACAAGCTGCTGGAGGAACTCAGCAGGCCAAGCACCATCTATGGAAAGAAGTAAACAGTTGCCGTTTTGGGCTGAAACCTTTCATCAAGACTGGAACAAAGAGATGAGAAGTCAGAGTAAGAAAGTGGGGGAGGGGAGGAAGAAGTACAAGGTTGTCGGAGATAGGAAAACGATGAGAGGGGGAGTTGTGAAGTAAACAGATGAGAAGTTGATTGGTGAAAGAGATAAATGGGCTGGAGAAGGGGAAATCTGATAGGAGAGGACAGAAGGCCATGGAGGAAAGGGAAAGGAGAGGAGCACCAGAGGGAGGTAACCAGAGCAAGCAGATAAGGTGAGAGGGAAATGGTGAAGGAGACAGGAGGGGCAATTACCAGAAGTTTGACAGTTGTGACAAGTTCATAAGTAATAGTATTTACAGTATGTTTCATACACAATTATAGCCACCTATTATATAAGAGTTATTACATTTTATAAGAGCTGTTACAATTGTGGCATTGAATTAAAGCAATTAGAAACCATAGAAACCATAGAAACTACAGCACAGAAACGGGCCTTTTGGCCCTTCTTGGCTGTGCCGAACCATTTTCTGCCTAGTCCCACTGACCTGCACACGGACCATAACCCTCCATACACCTCCCATCCATATATCTGTCCAATTTATTCTTAAATGTTAAAAAAGAACCCGCATTTACCACCTCGTCTGGCAGCTCATTCCATACTCCCACCACTCTCTGTGTGAAGAAGCCCCCCCTAATGTTCCCCTTAAACTTTTCCCCCCTCACCCTAAACCCAGGTCCTCTGGTTTTTTTCTCCCCTTGCCTCAGTGGAAAAAGCCTGCTTGCTTTCACTCTATCTATACCCATCATAATTTTATATACCTCTATCAAATCTCCCCTCATTCTTCTACACTCCAGGGAATAAAGTCCCAACCTATTCAACCTTTCTCTGTAACTGAGTTTCTGAAGTCCCGGCAACTTCCTTGTAAACCTTCAACCTTATTAATATCCTTCCTGTGATTTGGTCACCAAAACTGAACACAATACTCCAGATTCGGCCTCACCAATGCCTTATACAACCTCATCATAACATTCCAGCTCTTATACTCAATACTTTGATTAATAAAGGCCAGTGTACCAAATTGGTCAGGAATATGACATACTTTCATTCTTATTCAGGTGCAAAGTTATCCTCCCACTAGTTACAGACTCACTGCTGTAGGTTTATCTTTGTCCCAGGTTTCCTGGTCCACATACAGTGTACTAAGGATACTTGTTTCCTCAGGCTTTTGCATACGTGACCTTAATGCTCCAACAAGCTGCTGTGCTGTATGAATCACTGTAATTACGATTTGGGTTGGGTTGAAGTTCAATCTCCTCAGCGAAACCTGTCTTAAGGCTGCATACTTGGCCTTTGGGTGATGATTTTGGTGATTTGTAGTTTACTAGGGATAGTATATTATTTTTCCACTTTATCCATATTATGTTTCATTAAGAATGTAACTTGTTCTTACAGACTAATCTTACTGCTCTGTATTGTCTGACATGAAGATTTTTGATGTTAGAGGGGGCAAACAAATGCTGATGAATAAAAGAAAAATGAAGAAAGTGAGGGGGAAGAAAAGGAATGTAACTTTTAAAGCAAATGGCTGGACAGAAATAATCTGTTTTACGACCCTGTCAAAACTGAAAGTTACAAATGAAGCTTGTATGTCTTTGACGAGGACTTGATCGCTTATCTTTTCATCAAAAGCAAAGTGAGACAAGGCTGCCCATCAGTTTGAAGATTCAAATATTAAATCTGGCTTCAGCCTATTTGAAAAGCCTGTACATTATCGAGCAGATATTTCTATTTTGAATTGGTATCATCTTGACGCAAGATCACTTCAGTGGAACTATGCAGAAGCACTAAGCCACTTATAGTTCTGTCACCTTTTTAGACATAAATGTCATTGTATTTGACTTTCATATTTCCATTTTGATTTCTTGCAGTTGCTGGATAAGTGTTGAAACATACCTGCTTTATATAGTGCACGCCCCGATTGTTGCAGCATTATTGGTAAGGATTTCAATTCAATGGTTAATATACAGTTGTGTGGCTACAGTAATGATACTTGTAGCAAAGTACTATGATGAATAATTTTGCAGGAAGTGCTTAACCTTCTAAAACATAAATATGTTTCTGGCCTTGGCCATATAATCTCTTTAGTAAATCCATACAATTACAAGAATCACCATACTAGCTATAAATAACCTTGGAGTCAAAGTTACATTTTTTAATTGCTTTTGGCCCTATATATCAATGGAGTGGTGTAGCTTGGGCTAAACGCCAAGATACACCATACCTGATAACACCAGAATGAGGGAGCTCTATCTTAAGTATAATCTCAGGTTCTCATGCAGATGGGGCAATATTGTTGCCACTCTGTGTTACCAATAGACAGAAAGGGCCTACAGAAAATGACTGAATTTTCTGGAAGTAGGGAGACCATATTCTTTATCCAAGTTTCACCATATGACTATGGGCACGTTCAGTGGAGACTCAGTCCACAACAGTTCGCGTAAGTATTTCAAGGTCATATTGAGACCCAAATTATTAGGTCTAATTTCATCTGCTCAATCTCCAAATTTATGATTGGAGAGTATAAGAACAACTCTGCATCTTCAGGGTGAATTTATCAATCACTCAAATATATGCAACTTTTTTAAAAAAAGAGGCTCTCATGATTTGTTCAAACTGAAAAAAATCAGACATTCAGAAAATTGTTGATAGACCAGTATATTGTCATCAATGGTGGTTTTAATTCTGTTGTTTCTATTAGCAAGATATCCAATAAAAGAAGTAATTTAAACAAAGATACAGTGCTTGATGTTTCCAGCTAGAGATGTATTATTTGAAGGTTTGTCAGTTTGTGGTCACCACTCATGAACATTACAGTATTTTCCTTTGAAGTGCACTCAATTAGCATACCAAGGATCATTCACAAGTTCAGGGTACATCAGGATGTCTTACTCACCATCAATGACCGTCATAAATTCCAACATTAGTTTCCTATGTTTTTCAAACGTTTACTTCAAAGATTTTAAACATTATGTGCATAATTCTTTTCATTTAACAACTGTCTTTAGGCAAAGTTCCCTGCTGGAAGTTGAAACACATAATGGCACTACTGCTCTTGAGCTGCTGGACTCTTTATTGCAACTCAAGCTTAAACTGTTGTGCTGACAACAGGGATTCCGCACAAACTGCATTCAGATGGTTTCTACCAGTTTCTGGTGAACAAGATGACCATTTGAAAAACAGCATGAATACTTTGGAATATCTTGTTTTAATCTCAGTTGCTGCACTAAATAGAGTCTTCAACATTGAACAACTTTTAAATAGTTCTGTCCACTGGGACGTTCGATCTCAGATACAGTCTGTAATACCCAGTAAGCTGCTTAATTAGAATATTTGATTCAATTGATAAATCAGGCTGATACTGTGGTAAGCATATTTCCCTCATAGTGCTTGGTATCGTTCATCTTGCTCAGCTCAGTATAGTATAAGATATTAATGGATGACAGAAAATGGAAATGGAAGGGGGTTTGCAACATATAAAATATGTAAGGATACTCAAGGAAAGACGAGAACACTTGGAAGAGGAGCCAGATTTGTACCTTGGTGGGAGAACGGCAATAATGATTCATTGGGTGTGCATAGACCTAAATAGGATAACCATTTATCCATCATTCAATTCAGACGTTTTGTTCAAACAGTCCATTCAGATTCCACATCCGAAACGCTCAGATACTCTGAAACCCTGCCTTTATGCTCCACCCCTAACTAATGAAGGCAAGTATCCTATATTCTTTACAAACCACCTTATTTACCTGTGCTACTACCATTAGGAATTCTTTCAAATGTAAACCAATGTCCTAATACTCCTACTTCTTAGGACTCTGTTGTTCATTGTGCACCTACTAGTTTTATTGGTCTTCTCAAAATATATCGCCTGATATTTCCCAGCCCGTTGTATTGTCCTACCACCCTTATCCTAGGAAAGAGTAGTAACGAAATTCACACTGAAGTCTATGTTGTAGGCCAGGCTAAAGAGAGTAAAATTATTATTACTTTTTTTTATACTTTCTCTGAACACAGTAATCATTCAGCAATGGGAATGAAACCCCCTAACATTAATTCGCAATCTGCAATTGGATCTTCAGGTCTCAATTTCTCTCGGCAGCTGTCTTCCTGGGCTTAATGGGGCATTTCAAGCAAGTTTCCTCTTTTGAGAGATTAAAAAGATAGAAAGTGTTTTATTTTGCACAAAAAAAATTAACTACCTCTAGTAGCCCATAATCTGGCTAATAATTCTGTAGTCAAATCTTGTCCTCTTATGTGCCTGGTTAGGAATAACATGGCTCACATGCATGGGATTTCTTTGTTGGTTGACTGCTTAATTGAGAATATTATCCATTGCGTATTAATTCTTCATTTTCCAATGCATGCCATCCTATTCTCCAGACTCTGTTGACATCTAATTGCATCTCCCAGTGCATGAGATGTACAGTGTTCAAGATACTTTGCAATCCTGTTAATGATAAACTTTCCCTCAACAGACATTGCAAGTCACATATTCATAATTCCAATGTTGCCCTCTTTTCCTCTGCCCAGTGAGATTCAGCTATCAAATTTTACCTCTCCAGGCCTACCCTGAGCATTTTTAACAAAGCCTTGTAGATCATAAAACCATAAGGTATAGGAGTAGAATTAGGCCATCTGGCCCATCGAATCTGCTCCGCCTTTCAATCTTGGCTGATCCTTTTTTTTCTATATCCTCCTCAACCCCCGTTCCCAGCCTTCTCCCCGTAACCTTTGATGCCATGTCCAATCAAGAAACTATCAATCTCTGCCTTAAATACACCCATCGACCTGGTATCCACAGCTGCATGTGGGAACAAATTCCATAAAGTTCACCACCATTTGGCTAAAGAAATTTCCCCGCAGCTCTGCTTTGAAAGGGCGCCTTTCTAGCCTGAGGCTATATCCTCTTGTCCTAGACTCTCCCACCATGGGAAATATCATTTCCACATCTACTCTGTGTAGGTCTTTCAATATTCAAAAGGTCTCAATGAGATCCCCCCTCATCTTTCTGAATCCCAGCGAGTACAGACCCAAAGTCATCAAACATTCCTTGTATGATAACCTCTTCATTCCTGGAATCATCCTTGTGAACCTCCTCTGGACCCTCTCAAATACCAGCACATCTTTTCTAAGATGAGGGGCCCAAAACTGTTCACAATACTAAAGGTGAGGCCTCACCAGTGCCTTATAAAGCCTCAGCATCACATCTTTGCTCTTATAGTCTAGACCTCTTGAAATGAATGCTGACATGGCATCTGCCTTCCTCACCACCAACTCAGCCTGCAAGTTAACCTCTAGGGTTTTCTGCACAATGACTCCCAATTCCCTCTGCATCTCAGATTCCTGGATTTCCTCCTTCTTTAGAAAATAGTCCACACATTTCTTTCTACTACCAAAGTGCATGACCTTGCATTTTCCAACATGGTATTTCATTTGCCACTTTCTTGCCCATTCTCCTAATCTAAGCCCCTCTGCATCCTATCTGTTTCCTCAACACCACCTGCCCCTCCACCAATCTTCATATTACCTGCAAATTTGTCAACAAAGCCATCTATTCCATTATCTAAATCATTTCTATACAGCATAAAAAGAAGTGGTCCCAACACTGACCCCTGTGGAACACCACTAGTCACTGGCAGCCAACCAGAAAGGGATCCTTTTATTCCCACCCGCTGACTCCTACCAATTAGCCGATGCTCTAACCAGGGGTCCCCAACCTTTTTTGTGCTGCGGACCGGTTTAATATTGACAATATTCTTGCGGACCGGTCGACCCAGGGGCGGGGGGGGTGGGGGTGGTGTAGGGTTGCCAACGAACTAGAGTAGCAGTCAAAGAAAGACTACAATGACCATGAACCCTTGCACGGGCACCAGTGCGCATGCATGTACCTGCTGATATTATTCTCTGCAAAGCGTTTTTGGCGATTCTGTTCGGCGGGGGGGGGGAGGGTATGTTCATCACGACTGGAATATTGGTAATAAGGGGCTAATACACTCAATTTCATTTCTAAAAGGGTTTATCTGACGAATTTAATATTAAACACACAGCGCATATTTTCCTCGCATGAATATAGTGATAAGTCAATCATCAGGGGAGGACGGGGAGCTTGAAGTGTTGAAAGAACTTGCAGTAGAAGTGGTAGAGGTAGGTTCGATATTATTTAAAGAAGAATTGGATAGGTATATGGACAGGAAAGGAATGGAGGGTTATGGGCTGAGTGCAGGTTGGTGAGACTAGGTGAGAGTAGCTTTCGGCATGGACTAGAAGGGCCGAGATCGCCTATTTCCGTGCTATAATTGTTATATGGTTATATAAGTCACTTATCAGTCAACAGCATCATAACATTTTAAGTAACGTTTGGATATTAAACACACAGCACATATTTTCCCCGTATGAACATATAAAATCATTGCAACACACCAATATCGCTGAATCAGTGCGAGCCCTGGGCTTGTTTCCCTGCAACAAGATGGTCCTATCGAGGGGTGATGGGAGACAGCGATACTCGAAGGAGGTTCCTTATGTCCAGTCTATTTAGTTTTCGTCGCATTCATTGTAGAGATATGTTGGAAATGGAAGCAACATTTTCAGTTCTTTTGTGGCTATCTCAGGATATTTAGCCTTGACTTTGATCCAGAATGCCGGCAGAGATGTTATGTCAAACATACTTTTCAGCCCGCCGTCATTTGCAAGTTTGAGGAGTTGACCTTCTTCCCGCGCTGACATGGATGACACGCGGGTAATGAGCTCACGTGCGTTCAAGCTCAACAGTGGGCGTGACAGGGAATGAGGAAAGGTGCAGCTGACTCATATCGCCAAATCATATCGTTTCCTCGTGGCCCGGTAGCAAATGCTCTGCGGCCTGGTGGTTGGGGACCGCTGCTCTAACCATGTTAGTAACTTTCTGGTAATACCTTGGGCTCTTAACTTGGTGCCTCATGTGTGGCACCTTTTCAAAGGCCTTCTGAGAGTCCAAATATACAACATCTGCTCCATCCCCTTTATCTATCCTGCTCGTAATCTCCTCAAAGAATTCCAAGAGGTTTGTCAGGCAGGGTTTTCCCTGAAGGAAACCATGCTGATTTTGTACTCTCTTGTCCTGTGTCACCAAGTACTCTATCACCCCTCAGCCTTAACAATTGACTCCAACATCTTCCCAACCACTGAGGTCAGGCTAATTGGTCTATAATTTTCTTTCTGCTGCCTTCCTCCTTTCTTAAAGAGAGGAGTAACATTTGCAATTTTTCAGCCCTCTGGCACCATGCCAGAGTCAAATGATTTTTGAAAGATCATTTCTAATGCCACCACAATCTCTAATACTACCTCTTTTAGAAACCTAAGGTACAGTTCCTCTGGTCTGGGTGACTTAAGTACCTTTAGGTCTTTCAGCTTTTTGAGCACCTTCTCTCTTGTAACAGTAACTGCACCCACTTCTCACACTACAACATCAGGTATACTGTTAGTATCTTCCACAGTGAAGACTGACACAAAATACTCATTTAGTTCCTCAGCCATCTCCTTGTCCCCTGTTATTATTTCTCCTGCCTCAGTTTCTAGTGCTGCTATACCCACTCTCATTTCTCTTTTATTTTTAACATACTTGAAAAAACTTTTACCATCCACTTTGATATTATTTGCTCACTTGCTTTCATATTTCATCTTTTCCCTTCTAATGATTGTTTTAGTTGCTCTCTGTAGGTTTTTAAAAACTTCCTAATCCTCTATCTTCCCACTAATTTTTGCTTTGTTGTATGCCCTTTCTTTTTCTTTTACAATAACTTTGACTTCCCTTGTCAGCCACAGTTGTACTATTTTACCATTTGAGTATTTCTTCATTTTTGGAATACACATGTCCTGCACCTTCCTCATTTTTCCCAGAAACAGATGCCATTGCTGCTCTGCTGACATCCCTACCAGCAGCTCCTTCCAATTTACTTTGGCCATCTCCTCTCTCATACCACTGTAATTTCCCTTACTCCACTAAAGTACTGCTGCATCAGACTTTGTTTTCTCCCTATCACATTTCACGTTGAACACAATCATATTGTGATCACTGGTTCCGAAGGGTCCTTTTACCTTAAGCTCGCTAATTGCCTCCAGTTCATTACATACACCCAATCCAGTATAGCTGATCCCCTAGTAGGCTCAACGACAAACTGCTCCAAAAAGCTATCTCTTAGGCATGCAACAAACTCACTCTCTTGAGATCCATTACCAGCTTAATTTTCCCAATCGACCTGCAGGTTAAAATCTCCCTTGACTACCATAATATTGCCCTTTTGACTTGCCCTTTCTATTTCCTGTTGTAGCCTTTGGTCCATCTTGCAGCCACTGATGGGACGCCGGTATATAGCTACCACAAACATCCTTTTAACCCTGCAGTTTCTTAACTCAACCCACAAGGATTCAATATCTTTTGATCCTATGTCACATCTTTCTATTGATTTGATGTCATTCTTTACCAGTAGAGCCACACCACCCCCTCTGCCTACCTTCCTATCCTTCTGATATAATGTGTAACCTTGGACATTCAGTTCCCAACTACAACCATCCTTCAGCCACGTTTCAGTGATGGCCACAACATCATACCTGGCAATCTGTAATATTGCAACAAGATCACCTACCTTGTTTCTTATACTATGCGTATTTAAATACAACACCTTGAGTTCTGTATTTGCTATTGTTTCTGATTCTACATCCCTAATGATTTGATACTCAGCCTGTTGGCTGCAACTAAGTCCCATTACCTGCCTGCCCTTCCTGACAATCTGACTGCACGCTATCTTTACTTATTTTACCATCTGTCCTTTCCTGAGTTCCTTCACTCTGATTCCCATCCCCTCCCCCCTGCCCCCCGCCAAGTTAGTTTAAACCCTCCCCAACAGCTCTAACAAACCTGCCTGCAAGAATATGGCCCCCCTTGGGTTCAGGTGCAGCCCGTCACTTTTGAACAGGTCATACTTCCCCCAGAAGAGATCCCAATTATCCAAGAAACTGAAGCCCATCCCTCTACACCAACTTCTCAGCCACACATTTATCTGCCAGATCATCCTGTCTCTACCCTCACAGGCACGTGGCACAAGCAGCAACCCAGAACTTACTACTGGAAGGTCCTGCTCCTCAGCTTCCTACCTAAATTCTCTTTTCAGGACTTTGTTGCTTTTCCTTCCTATGTCATTGGTACCAATATGCACCAATCTCTCTCTCCAAAATGTTGTGGATGCGATCTGAGCCAGGTGCCTTGACCATGGCACCTGGGAGGCAACATACCATCCGGGTGTCCCGCTGACATCCACAGAATCTTTTGACTTTTCTTTCCACTTCTTCAATTGAATTATGAATGATCTATCCATTGAAGAGATGAAGTTTACAATGTGAAACCTTGCAAAGTTAGGGCTCCTGAGTGAATTTGCACAACAGCAGATTATAATGGAGAAGATGAAAGTTATTCAATCATAAAGGAAAGTATGAACTGCCTCAGTGGGGAAAGGACAGAAAAGTTTCCTGATCTTCAGCTCTCTGGAAAATATGTGATTCTGCACTAGCATTTTTCAGTATGAAGAAGATAATATTTTTAAAATATCTTTGTGTTTCATGACAGTGGTTCATGTGTGTATCTGTGGTTCATGACAGTGTCGAATGTATGTTCTTAAGAACTATGGGTGGCAATAAATGACATCAGAAAAATTGGAGAGAGGCAGGTCAATATAAAAAAGACTGTCTATTTTAAAGCCCAACCCAAAACAGAGAGTTTTTATTGCTTATAGAAAGGGGAATTTAAAATGTCCTGAAAACTGGAAAAAAAAATCAGCTTTTAAGTGAAAAGGAAAGAAATAAACCACACATTTAAACAATGGTAACAAGCACTGTCACTAAGTGGAATTGAATACCAGTAGTTTTAATTATACATATTAAAAACAAATTTATTATGGGAGACTGTGCAACCAACAGAGAACTCTATGCACCAGATTACATCAGCCATAAGTACAGTACAAACTCCAACCAGGACGGTAATACTGACCAGGAATACTGACTTTACATTTCAGAAGTTTAAAAAAAGTCTACTCTTTGCTGAATGAGAAAATATGTACTGCTTGAACTAACTTTTGAAACTCTAATTTAAATATAAGGCACATCGAAGAAAATGATGATTCAATTTGTGGAACGAACTTCCAGCAGAAGTGGTTGAGGCAGGTTCAATGTTGTCGTTTAATGTTAAACTGGACAGCTATATATACAGGAAAGGAATGGAGGGTTACGGGCTGAGTGCAGGTTGGTGGGACAAAGTGAGGGGAAGAGTTCAGCACGGACTAGAAGGGCTGAGATGGCCTGTTTCCATACTGTAATTGCTATATGGTTATATATGGTTATAATATTAAAATTCAATTAATTACACACAGCATGAGAACTGGACAATTCTGTTTAATGCACTTCATGGGAATATGTTATATTTTCATTAGGTAAAAGTGACATTATTCTTCTCAAGGATCAACGTTATTCACCCATATACATTTACCTGTATTAGTAATTTGCTTTGGAACATTGCAACAAAAAATAACATGCAAAAATTATAAAAAAGGATTATATAAAAATAAGTTAGAAGTTAAAGTACAGATATGGAATAAAATGTGCATAAATACATTAATAGCAGCATGTATTTATAATGTTAACAGCAGGTTTAAAGTGTTTATAGAGCATTTCTGTGACTGAGGTAATAGGTAGAATGGGGTGAGGGGGGCTAACTAAAATGATTGATCAGATTAACTGGCTGGAGGAAGAAACTTTTAAGATGATGTAAAGTACTATATGTCGTTTTTTGATGGAAAACTGGACTATATATAATTTGTTTTCCAGTAATTTAGAACTCCAAAGTGAAATCAAACAGTGAGGAATTCCATGATTCAAAGCTCCATATTCCTGTTATGTAGTCAAAAAGCTTTTCTGACATATTCAGGAAAAAAAAAGCTACACATTTACTGCTTCTTATTTCCGGTAAAGTGTGATTTCCAAATCACAACAGGTACACTAACTTGAGTTTGCAACATCATCCATGTGATACTAGAATTTGAAAAATCAGAACTTACAATCTGAGTCCTTGTGATGTTTTAAGGAGAAAGGAATTAGTTTCAAGATATTGCAGTTTTGTTCTGTTCCTGTGCAAATGAAACCAGACCCTCAGCTTTGCAATAATATCTTAACTCTGTAAATGCTCTTTTTGTTGAAAATGTGACATTTTGTATCCTTTTGAAGTCTTTATGAAAATGGATCTTCAGTCAGATAAAACTGGTTACAAGGCTGTCAGAGTAATCCACCACGTCATTTACAAGCCTGTTTCAAAGTCTCATTTCTAACTTCTAGTCTGATTGTCTTTACAACAGATTGTTGTTGAAGCATTAGTAAGATTATTTTCCTCTGATGTTCATGGACCCACTATATCATTTACTGGACCATTTTTTTACAACCTCCTAACATTAACTCAGTTTAATTAGGCAATTATAAAAGTTTTCAGATGTTCCAACTGTACCTGCTCACTCATCCAATCTTGTCTCTAGCCTGAAATCACTTCAGAGCAGTAGAATAAATATATAATTCTGAAGTAACTTTTGAGGTTAAAACTAATGATGAAGCAAATTATATTATATCATGAACTCAGATTTTACATCTAAGAATCTTCTGTCCCTGATGCAACCTGTATAGAGATGTACCAACAAATACCGTCCAACCCCCTCCCCCCTTAATTGTGTACCTCAGTATAAAGTTTTGATATCAGAGAGCTCTGTGCACCAAAGTCAGCAAAGATAAAAATAAAACACAGAACTTTTTATATTCAGCACAATTAGGCCTTGCCACTTTAGATGAGTTTTGGAGAACAGCCCAGCTTTTAAAATATGCAGTTTCCTTGTGAGTAAGCGTGGTGTGTTTGGTTTGCTGACCATTGGTAATCTTCTCGCTTTAGTTCTGTTATACTTGAGTCAAGATATAGTATTAGTTTTAGTAATAGTCGAGCTTTAGTCCAGATGAAGGGTCTCAGCCCAAAACGCCATCCTTTCCATAGATGCTGCCTGGCCTGCTGAGCTCCTCCAGCATTTTGTGTGTGTTGCCTTGGATTTCCAGCATCTGCAGGTTTTCTCATGTTTAGTGTTTATTTATTGGATTTGAATATAATTCTGAAGTGACCTCAGCCTGGAGACAACACTGGATGAGTGAGCTCTCAAATGTTTGTCTTGTCAATGATACCCCGACCAATAAATAAGTTAAATAGAAAGGAAGTCTGTGCAAAAAGTCCCTCTGACTGAGCTCATATGGATTGCAGTGGCCTCTTCGTGCCTCTTGTTCTGTCATTTCAGGTTCATTTTCCTTTGATCTTCTTTGATGTATTTCAAGGATAAGTAGATAGAACAAAATGATAATCTTTCTTTCGAATGAAGTTGCTAATTAGTAACTTTATTAATTAATGCAAGTTTGTCAAGGATGCAGTTTATATTAAATGAAAATTCTTTAAGAATATTCATTCAATCTATCAAGCCCAGGCCTTCCACAATATACATCGATTCTACCATACTCAGTGGAGAGAATATTCTGCAAACTTCCAGCATAATCTTGAAAAGTCAAGGAGCAAATTTCCGTCATTATCATAGTAAGGGTTTCATTTTGAAATATTGTTTACCATTTATAATGTCTATGTCCACTTAAGTTCCTTCAATGGAACAGTTAGATAAGAGTGTATGTGTGATTTAGTTGAGCGTGCCTATTAGTGCGTCATGAATAACCATGACTTTGGAATTTGAGGAAAAGTATATTTCTTATATTTTTGCTGGAATTTGGAATTGGTGGTGGTCGGAGTGGGGAGATGAAGGAAGAGCATATGAGCTTATATTAATATTCTTGCATCTGGAAGCCAATATTTTTATTAATGTCTAGTATTATACAACCCCATACTTCGGTTAAGCAGTATCTTATTTATTTCTTGCAATATGTAAAACTTCTGAAAGTTTCCTCTGCTTTGCTGTCATTGGCAGGTGAACTTGTTCTTCTTGCTGAACATTGTTCGTGTCTTGGTTACAAAGTTGAGAGACACTCACCGCTCTGAATCCAATATGTACATGAAGGCTGTCAGGGCAACTTTAATACTTGTGCCGCTGTTGGGTATTCAATTTGTTATTATTCCTTGGAGACCAGAAAACCGACTGGCTGGAGAAATTTATGACTATATTATGAATATATTTGTGCATTACCAGGTATGCCACTGTGATATTTAAAGATACTGTATATTCTGAAGGTGTTGAATGCAATTTAGTTATTGCCAGTAATCTACAACTTACATGTGCCGGAAGATATAAGGAAATACTGGTAGTTCCACACTAAACCCTTAAATATCAGTATTTTTTTTTATTTTTATACATTCAAGAGCCTTACTTTTGAATTGAATTCCACCAGCCATGTGTAGTAGTGTAGTACGAACATTCACTAGTGAATTTTACACTAGTGAAATTTAAGAGACTACTGGACAGGCATATAGAGGAATTTAAGGTCGGGGGGGGGGTTATATGGGAGGCAGGGTTTAAGGGTCGGCACAACATTGTGGGCCGAAGGGCCTGTACTGGGCTGTACTATTCTATGTTCTATTGCATTCCATATTTCCAGGCATTTATGAAGGACATCTCTACTCTGAACTTACGCAGTTCAGCCATGATCATATTGAATTGCAGGGTAGGCTTGAGGGGTCAGGTGGTCTATACCTGTACAGTTTCTTGTGCTCTTGTGCAGTGACTTGCAGATCACCATACCCACTCTTCTGTTCAGTGGTAAAACTCCAACGATGATAAAGAAAATATGTTTCCTATGACCTGTGAAATTTCAAAGTACCTATGATCAGTATATATTAAATAAGTAATACACACAAAATACTGGAGGAACACCAGGTGGCATCCATGGGTACTTTGGTTTCCAGCATCTGCAGATTTTCTCTTGTTTGTGATTTGCATATTAAGTAAGTGATGAGCTTCTTGGCTATCTTCCAAGAAATTATTTTGATAGAAAGCATTGTGGGGTATTTTACTATATTAAAGACACCATATAAAATTCAACTGCTGTACTAGATAGTTTAATTTCCATTGCTTACAAGCTGATTATCATTTAGTGAATATTCATTATTACACATTATTTTCCTCCACAGGGTGTACTCGTGGCTACTATGTTTTGTTTCTTTAATGGAGAGGTAAGTGCAAAATTAGAATTAGAACTAAAGCAGCTGAAATTGTGTCTATCATGCCATTAACATGTATACAGAGTTAAATGGCACTTTCCTGCACTGGAATGAAGAATGATAATGCAGAGATGAGAAAGTCAGTATTAATGGGAGAATCACCCGGATAGATTAACTAGTATTTCTTTGAGCTGATTTTACAAATGAAATTTTGAAGTGAGCAGTTTCCTCATCAGTACAATAAATGAAAAGGATCACATTATGCTGTTTTGAAAAGAGCATTGGAATTATCCCTGGTATTGTGATAAATATTTATCACTTAATCAACACTGCAGAACTAGATGATCACTGTTTGTGCAGGCAGATTGACTCTTCAGGTGACCTTGTGCACAGGAAGACATCCCCAAGCAATTTGAGTAAAGAATTTTAGAAACCACTGAGGATTCTGGAAGACAAGAGGAGAATGGTAAAGGCAGAGTCAAAGAGGAAGGTTTTGAAGGCAGTGAAAGTTAAATTTTTAGATATTAGACGAACCAGGGTGTATGAAAGTGACTTTGAAGTGAAAAATTGCCCATGATTTCATTGAATGGCCTATTTTTTATTTTCCAAAGGAATTGCAGAGAGAATTCCAGAGGTCAGGACTGAAATAGGAGATGGCAATGATTGCACAAGGGGATCAGGGAAGAGAAAAGGAGCAGCGGTGTGTTCCAGATACTTATTCTGGAGGATAATATAATGACCATATGAGACAAAGCTAAGAAGAGATTGAGAAGTATTTTGACAATAATGCACTGGAGCCTGAATGACTAAAATGCTCATAAGGTGGAAGGAATGGAATTTTCAGAAATGAACATGCAGGCTTCAATATTTTACAAATTACATGTGAGAAAGACTTAGATACTTGAAGTTGCTGGATGCTATAATATGCACATCTGGACAGTGCAGGCGAGGAATGAGCTCCCTCATTAAGTAAGGACCAATGAGAAAAATCAAGATTGTGGCCAGAATATAATGCATTAAGCATCTTACCAATTGGAAGCTTTTCTTGTAAATGCTGGTTGTAATCCAGAACATTTTAGGTGGACTCTGTTTGTTTCCCACTTCCACCAACCTCATTCATCACTTCCCCACTCCAGTGCAGTTGAAATTTTCTAGTTGCCTTTAATTTCACTATTTAGCTGCAGTGTTTCTTTATGCAGTAACAAACAATCTGCTGGAGGAACTCAGCAGGTCAAGCAGCATCTGTGTGGGGAAATTAATTAAGAGTTCATCTAGCAAATAGTTTGTCACTTGGTATTCCAGCATGCTTCCTTATGCAAGCATTTCTGTTTTCTGCGTATCTCTTTATGTGTTTGTATAAAACCTGATCTCACTCGAATGCTTTGGACATGTTTTAACTTTGACATTGCTATGAATCTCGGATTGTGTGCACTAACTTTTTCTGTGCCCTTTGTTGACTCACAATGGGACAACACAACTACCCCCACTGGCTGTATATCCAAGCCTGAGGATCATTCAACACATATGGTTGAATGGTCACGAAAGCAAACAATATTCTAAAGGATGAAAGTCAAGGTGATTTAACAAGGGCAAAAAGAAATGCGGGGAGTCAAATACAATTTATAGAGACTGGGCCGGGAATATGTGGTAAGTTTTCAAATCTTCTTGCAAGGTGAGAGATGTTTTATTTAAAGATGTTTTGTAGAAGCTGCAAGGCCACTTTAATCTAAATAGCTAAAAACTCTTCTAGAAAAGGCAGTAGAAGCAGGAGGAAACAGTAAGAATGTTGTTTTATTGAGGAACTTTACATTTATTTTTGGATTGTTCCTAACAGAAGAGTTTTTTGAATGGACTGTTCGAAGAATAATTTCAGTCAAACCTATCCAACGTGCAAAACTTAACATTTGAACTTGCATGTCAAATTCTTATGATGATGAAAGTGTTTCTACCCATGCTAAAGAGTTTTGTCTCCACGGGTGATTTGCTTAGCTGTTGTACACAGTCAGAAATCCATAGAAATGGCCAATGTTGAACATATCTAAAGCACACTACTGGGATCAGTTCAGTCAGCAACCAACACTGCAAATCACTGTCACTTACCACATTTTTGCCAGTTTAGAAGAACCAAGTGCTTCAATTACCTAAAGAGAAATCATATTTTGACAGCTTGATGATCCAAGCAACAGAAGTACTTTCAGTACAATTCAAAATGACAATGGGAAGTCAAACAGGGACTGGAATTTTACAGTAACTGTGTTAAAGGAGCACACAGCAGTAGTGGGCAGACTATTGCATGCACAGAACAACCGGATGGTTCTTCTTAATAGCAAAGAAGGCCTGGACAATATTTGATAGAAATGTTCAAAGTTACCAAAGGTTTAGCAATTAGTTACACCCAGCAGCTAAAGATTCAATTGCATCAAGGCAGACGTTTAAGGTATCTGGAAGGCAGTAACAAACAATTATGGAGTGTACTGTGCTACCTAAAAGTATAATGTTTACAAGTTTAATAGCTGCTTTTAAAAGGAAATAGGATAAATAATTGAAAGGAATATGGAGAAAGAGTGAGATGAAGGTTAAAGCCTCCATGGCTGCAGAACAACAGGCAAGAGAGACTGTCTCCCAAATTTAGATAAAAGTGGCCTTTGCATTGAGGTAGATGACAGTGCCACACGTCAGGGCTCAGTTGGGGCTTTCATATGAAATGAAGAGCAAGTTTCTTAAGCTCATTTATCTCAGCTGGGTAACAGAGGAGAGCTAAAGAATGGCATTAATGACCTGGAGTACAGCAGCAGAAAATCATTTACAGATACCTATCTAGTGAGCTCTGTTTTACAGTGCATGCTGTATGTGGACAGCATTATATTCAACTGAAATTCTCTCCTTGTTGCTTTCTCTGCCAATACTCATTCTAGACTCCCAAGTGAAAAATGACCACTTTAGCAGTTTTACAAGGGCATGCAGCGCTGGTGGGACTGCACGCCAGCATAAATCAACTCGCTCAGGAGAGCTGGCAAATAAAATATAATGTTGTGTAACTAAGAAACATGGATCTAAGACAAAAAGCACAGCTCTGCAACATAAACTGAATTTTTTTCAAGGAATACTGTAAGGTCCAAATGAAATATTATTGAGTTTGCTCTGAAGCTATAAAACCATAAACGAAGTCATTTCAGCTGTGGAATGACCTTATATAACATCTTGAGGGGTATGGATAAGGTGTCAGGGTGTCTGAAACTAGAGGGTATAGTTTTTAAGGTGAGAAAGGAAAAAGTTAAGGGCGCAAGTTCTTTTGTTGCGGAGGTTGGTGGGTATGTGGAAAGTGCTGCCAGAGGAACAGGCAGAAAGGTATATGTGCAACAGCAAAAGAGATTTAGACAGGTACATGGACAGAAAAGGTTCAGAGGAATATGGACCATATGCAGGTAAATGGGACTAGTTCAGATAGGAATCTTAGTCAGCATGGATGAATTGGGTCAAAGGGCTTGTTTCCATGATCTTCGATGCCATGATTCTAAGCTGTATGACTTCAGATCGTAAAAGCCCTTGACAGTTGGATCTGATATTGGCTTGACGACAGGAGACAGTTGTTGAGTCCTCTTCATTTGGGCTACGTAAGCATTTAGCTGGGATGTGCTTTTTCCCTGTTATGCATATGCGCACATGGGAGGGGGCGAAGGTTGATTGTGAGTAAGAAAATTGTAGCCCTTGGGTACTGGAAGTAAACGGAGAAAGTAAAGTTGTCAAAATGAAAGAAAATGTTGTCTTTGGTGTTTAAGCATTAACAGTGATAGCAGAGGATGGTTTCTAATGATAGGATCCCACTGGCATTCGATGAGAGCAAACCTCATGAAAGCTGCAAAACTGAAATTGGAATATGTTACTGAGCTCAAGAAGGAAAAGCAGGTCCTTGCATTTCGACTGTTACTTTCGAGATCAGGATGGGAATTTCTGTGGGAAACTCGAACAAGGATGATGGTATGACTACACTAATAAATGCACGACTCAGTTTTTCAGAAGAAAGAAAAGGATCAGATTTATGAGGCATATTCATACCATGACAAAACCTCCAGTGACATTTCTGAAATATGGCTGATAATATTATTGATTTTAAACAAAAGTATGGTTGCATATGTAAATAAAAAATGGAACTTCCTGAGGCAGTATTAGCTGTTAAATTGTTTGATAATAAATATCTAGACATAAAGGACAGACAGCTAGTGTTAACTGCATGTACAGAACTTATATTTGCAAATATAAAATTGGCACCAAAGCCAATTTTTGGAGAAAAGGCCACCAAGACAACAGTCAAAATTAGTTTGAGTCAGGCAATGGCATACTTCACTGAGCAGAAATGAGAGTGTAGCAAGCGTAGGTCCCAGAGTGACCAGATGAGGGGACCTTTACCCAGCACAAATCCACTAAAGAAATGCAGCAGCAGATTGAAAAGTGTGTTTTGTCAAAGTACATACCACTGGGCAAGAAACTGTCCTTGTAAAACTAATCAAGTTAGGCTAACTGAAGAAAATAACAAATCTGAAGATGTAGAAGAGTGCTATATAACATTGATTGCAAAGGAATCACTAATACAGAGACATCTGATGCAGAGATTTTGATGATAGAATCTCTAGGGTCTGCTCCAATTGATACAGCATCCACACTCATAGTGTGTGGAGAAAAAATGTCTTATAAAACTATGCAAGTGAACTCAACCCAAATGAAGTTCATAAACCAGTTAACACTGATACATCCCGTTGAAAATCATAGAAACATAGAAACATAGAAAATAGGTGCAGGAGTAGGCCATTCGGCCCTTCGAGCCTGCACCGCCATTTATTATGATCATGGCTGATCATCCAACTCAGAACCCCGCCCCAGCCTTCCCTCCATACCCCCTGATCCTCGTAGCCACAAGGGCCATATCTAACTCCCTCTTAAATATAGCCAATGAACCGGCCTCAACTGTTTCCTGTCGCAGACAATTCCACAGATTCACCACTCTCTGTGTGAAGAAGTTTTTCCTAATCTCGGTCCTAAAAGGCTTCCCCTTTATCCTCAAACTGTGACCCCTTGTTCTGGACTTCCCCAACATCGGGAACAATCTTCCTGCATCTAGCCTGTCCAATCCCTTTAGGATTTTATACGTTTCAATCAGATCCCCCCTCAATCTTCTAAATTCCAACAAGTACAAGCCCAGTTCATCCCGTCCTTCTTCATATGAAAGTCCTGCCATCCCAGGAATCAATCTGGTGAACCTTCTTTGTACTCCCTCTATGGCAAGGATGTCTTTCCTCAGATTAGGGGACCAAAACTGCACACAATACTCCAGGTGTGGTCTCACCAAGGCCTTGTACAACTGCAGTAGTACCTCCCTGCTCCTGTACTCGAATCCTCTCGCTATAAATGCCAGCATACCATTCGCCTTTTTCACCGCCTGCTGTACCTGCATGCCCACTTTCAATGACTGGTGTATAATGACACCCAGGTCTCGTTGCACCTCCCCTTTTCCTAATGGGCCACCATTCAGATAATAATCTGTTTTCCTATTTTTGCCACCAAAGTGAATAACTTCACATTTATCCACATTAAATTGCATCTGCCATGAATTTGCCCACTCACCCAACCTATCCAAGTCACTCTGCATCCTCTTAGCATTCTCCTCACAGCTAACACTGCCACCCAGCTACGTGTCATCTGCAAACTTGGAGATGCTGCATTTAATTCCCTCATCCAAGTCATTAATATATATTGTAAACAACTGGGGTCCCGGCACTGAGCCTTGCGGTACCTCATTAGTCACCGCCTGCCATTCTGAAAAGGTCCCGTTTATTCCCACTCTTTGCTTCCTGTCTGCTAACCAATTCTCCATCCACATCAATACCTTACCCCCAATACCGTGTGCTTTAAGTTTGCACACTAATCTCCTGTGTGGGACCTTGTCAAAAGTCTTTTGAAAATCCAAATATACCACATCCACTGGTTCTCCCCTATCCACTCTACTAGTTACATCCTCAAAAAATTCTATGAGATTCGTCAGATATGACTTTCCTTTCACAAATCCATGCTGACTTTGTCCGATGATTTCACCGCTTTCCAAATGTGCTGTTATCACATCTTTGATAACTGACTCCAGCAGTTTCCCCACCACCGACGTTAGGCTAACCGATCTATAATTCCCCGGTTTCTCTCTCCCTCCTTTTTTAAAAAGTGGGGTTACATTAGCCACCCTCCAATCCTCAGGAACTAGTCCAGAATCTAACGAGTTTTGAAAAATTATCACTAATGCATCCACTATTTCTTGGGCTACTTCCTTAAGCACTCTAGGATGCAGACCATCTGGCCCTGGGGATTTATCTGCCTTCAATCCCTTCAATTTATCTAACACCACTTCCCTACTAACATGTATTTTGCTCAGTTCCTCCATCTCACTGGACCCTCTGTCCCCTTCTATTTCTGGAAGATTATTTATGTCCTCCTTAGTGAAGACAGAACCAAAGTAATTATTCAATTGGTCTGCCATGTCCTTGCTCCCCATAATCAATTCACCTGTTTCTGTCTGTAGGGGACCTACATTTGTCTTTACCAGTCTTTTCCTTTTTACCTATCTATAAAAGCTTTTACAGTCAGTTTTTATGTTCCCTGCCAGTTTTCTCTCATAATCTTTTTTCCCCTTCCTAATTAAGCCCTTTGTCCTCCTCTGCTGAACTCTGAATTTCTCCCAGTCCTCAGGTGAGCCACTTTCTCTGGCTAATTTGTATGCTTCTTCTTTGGAATTGATACTATCCCTAACTTCTCTTGTCAGCCACGGGTGCACTACCTTCCTTGATTTATTCTTTTGCCAAACAGGGATGAACAATTGTTGTAGTTCATCCATGCAATCTTTAAATGCTTGCCATTGCATATCCACCGTCAATCCTTTAAGTGTCATTTGCCAGCCTATCTTATCTAATTCACGTCTCATACCTTCAAAGTTACCCCTCTTTAAGTTCAGAACCTTTGTTTCTGAATTAACTATGTCACTCTCCATCTTAATGAAGAATTCCACCCTTATGGTCACTCTTACCCAAGGGGCCTCTCACGACAAGATTGCCAATTAATCCTTCCTCATTGCTCAAAACCCAGTCCAGAATAGCCTGCTCTCTAGTTGGTTCCTCGACACGTTGGTTCAAAAAACCATCCCGCATACATTCCAAGAAATCCTCTTCCTCAGCACCTTTACCAATTTGGTTCACCCAATCTACATGTAGATTGAAGTCACCCATTATAACTGCTGTTCCTTTATTGCACACATTTCTAATTTCCTGTTTAATACCATCTCTGACCTCACTACTACTGTTAGGTGGCCTGTACACAACTCCCACCAGCGTCTTCTGCCCCTTAATGTTACGCAGCTCTACCCATATCGATTCCACATCTTCCTGGCTTATGTCCTTCCTTTCTATTGCGTTAATCTCTTCTTTAACCAGCAACGCCACCCCACCTCCCCTTCCTTCATGTCTATCCCTCCTGAATATTGAATATCCCTGAACGTTGAGCTCCCATCCTTGGTCACCCTGGAGCCATGTCTCTGTGATCCTAACTATATCATAATCATTAATAACAATCTGCACTTTCAATTCATCCACCTTATTACGAATGCTCCTTGCATTGACACACAAAGCCTTCAGGTGCTCTTTTACAACTCTCTTAGCCCTTATACAATTATGTTGAAAAGTGGCCCTTTTTAATGCTTGCCCTGGATTTGTCGGCCTGCCACTTTTACTTTTCTCCTTAGTACTTTTTGCTTCTACCCTCATTTTATACCCCTCTGTCTCTCTGCACTGGTTCCCATCCCTCTGTTGTGAACTAACCTCCTCACGCCTAGCCTCTTTAATTTGATTCCCACCCCCCAACCATTCTAGTTTAAAGTCACCTTAGTAGCTCTCGCTAATCTTCCTGCCAGGATATTGGTCCCCCTGGGATTCAAGTGTAACCCGTCCTTTTTGTACAGGTCACGCCTGTGCCAAAAGAGGTCCCAATAATCCAAAAACTTGAATCCCTGCCCCCTGCTCCAATCCCTCAGCCACGCATTTATCCTCCACCTCATCACATTCCTACTCTCACTGTCACGTGGCACAGGCAGTAATCCCGAGATTACTACCTTTGCAGTCCTTTTTCTCAACTCCCTTCCTAGCTCCCTATATTCTCCTTTCAGGACCTCATCCCTTTTCCTAGCTATGTCATTGGTACCTAAATCATTCACATTTGGAGATTAAAATATTGTACAATCCACCAAAGGAGTGAAAATTCCCCCAAAAACAGGACAGATAAAATGTTACATCGAAGTGGAGGTGGTACCAGTGAACATTCCATTCCTCCTGAGTAAAACTTCCTGAAAGAAAGCAGGGGCAATACTGGATACAGAGAATGATCAAGCAACAATACTTCAACAGCCAGTGTCTCGTGAGCTCATTGGCTCTGGACATTACTGTGTGAACATTCGAGATAAAGGCATTGCTGAGAATCGAAGCAGAATGAAGTACTAATTATCACAGAGAACATGACCCCAAATGAGAAGCATAAAGTGCTGCTTAAGTTTCGCAAGCAGTTTGTACATGCTTTGACTGACAGACTTCAGAAACTGCTCAGGAGTTCAGGAAACAAAGATGCAGACTAGTTTTTCCATTCTAAAGCAGATAGTTGACAGCTATGAGACATGCCAAAAGTTTGGAAAGTCTGAACCCAAAGCTGCAGGTTTGGACTAGCATCTGAATACAATAAAACAGCAGCTGTAGACCTCTGTGAACTGGAGCAAGGAGTGTGATATCTTCACATCTTTGGTGAGTTCACACATTTCAGTGCTGGTAGCATTGTTAACACAAAGAGAACCTCAAAGATAGTAAAAAAAAATTCATCCATTCCTGGATGAGTGTTCATGACCTACCTTGGAAAATATTTAGTGATAATAGTGGTGAATTTAATAATGACGAATACAGCGATATGGCAGAGAGCTTTAACATTGAAACAAAAACAACAGCAGCATATAGTCCTTGGAGTAACAAACTTCTGAAAGGACACGATCAAAGGCTGACTGAAATAATACTGAAGGTAAAGAAAAGCAATGGTTGTGATGGAAATGCAGCTCTGGAATGGGCTCTTACAGCAATTAATACCATGCACAATGTACATGGCTATAGCCCATATCACGTGTTTGGCCAGAATCCAAACCTTCCCTCTGTACTGGCAGGCAGACTAGCAGACTACTCTAGAGGTCACTACAAGGAGTGAATGGGTTGGGAAACATACCTTCAGCACTGCATGCACCAAGGAGGGCTTTCACTGAAACAGAGTGTTCAGAGAGATTACAAAGAGTACTGAGGGCACAGCTCTGTCCTACAGATGAGAAATATGGGACAGGGGTCAATGTGTTTTATAAAAGAGCAGACTGTACTGAATGGAATGGTCCTGGAGCTGTGGTATTCACGAGAAATGAAGGTACATATGTGAGAGTGCATCATTCCAGACTATGTAGAGCACTAACTGAAGATTATTAAAACTCAATGGAAAATGATACAAACAATGAAAAGCACTTGTGTGATACAGTGTCACATATCACAGACAGTGCTGAGGGAGTGTTGCTGAGGGCCCAACAGGTTTGCTCAACAGTGACAAAGACAGTGCTGTTAGAGAGTGCAGTTGGCGATTCAACAGACTTGCCTGAACAGAAGTCATCACAAGTGCAAAGACAATATGAGAGTTTCAGTCTTAAAACAGGACAAACGATGAGTTTTATAGACCAAAACACTGCTATTTCATGCAAAGCCGAAGTCTTAAGACAAACAGGCAAGGCCACTGGGAGAAACAAAAGTGGAACAACTTGAATTAACTAGAATCAGCCACAGTCACTGTCCCTGCAGGGTCAGTCGACATGTCACGTGTAGGCAGACTTTATATTGAACCAAGTATAGTTCAAGCTGGGCCATCTGAGAACTGTCAAGCTGAAGATGTCCTAGTAACTAAGGAGGTGTCATTTGAATCTGCAAAATGGGATGAAATCAGTAGTTGGAGAAATAATGGAATGTTTGAGGAAGCCAGAGACATTGGCCAAAAGGCAGTGTCTACAAGATGAGTGCACACCCCAAAAGAAACTCTGACAAGAAGTACACCTGCTTGGTGGTTAGAGATTTTGAGGAACTGATCATAAAAGGACTCAAAAAGACTCACCAACATATGCATCGGAGTCTCTCCAACTACTTCTCCCAGTGATATGTCAAAAGCATTGGCAACGCCATTCCATGGGCATAAAATCCACATTCTTACAGGGAATGGGGCTGTTGCGTGATATTTACATTCAACTCCCACCTGTAGCCAGAGTGAAGGAACACTGTGGAAACTCAAATAATGTATGTATGGTCTAGCAGATGCATCACTCTACTGGTGTAAAAGGTGAATGAAATAATATTGAAAACAGATGGAAAGATGTCACGTGGATCCAACTGTTTTTTTACTGGCAAGGTTCAGAATGTCATGTGATTGGAGTACTTGCCTGTCATGTAGATGACTTCATATGGGGAGGTGCACAAAACTGCCACAGCAGTCATACCCCAGCTAAAGTCAGCCTTTCAGGCTGGACGTGAGGAACATGGCAGATTCTGGTATGTAGGGATAGGCATCCTTGCTGTTGACGAAACAGTACAACTGCACCAAGAAAGCTATATCAGGGACCTTCAGACACTCCGCATGGAATCCTCACGTGTCATACAGCGGGATGCGCAGCTCTTTGAATCTGAAGCTGAACAACTCAGGTCAGTTTCTATGGGTGACAAGACAGAAGAGGCCCGACATCATGTTTGATGCCTGCAATTTGGCATCAAGCACAAAAAATGCCACACTATAAACTTTACATGAGGCAAACAATATAGTGCGCAGAGTTCAACATGAAAAATGTAGTCTTAAATTTTCTAGCTTGAAAACAATGGCTCATTGAGACTCATTGTCTTCAGTGATGCCTCACTTGGAAATCTCCCTGGTAGAGGCACTGATTGGATCGATGGGAGGAGAGGAAAGATTTTCATCTCACTGTTCACAATCAAAAAGGACCTGAAGAGTTGTACGTAGAATGCTGGCAGGAAAACCCTTGCAATGTCTCATGATATGGAGAATGTCATTTATCTGGCCACACTCTGTTCTGAGCTTGTCCATGGTGACCCAATGAAGAACACTCTACAGATAACTTGTGTCACAAACAAATACACTTTAGTTGATGCCATCAAATCCACAAGTCAGTTACAGAGAAGAGGATTGGTCTAGCGATAAGCAGCATCAAGGAACTTGTCCAAGCACAGAAAATTCATCACGTGCTTTGGTCAACTACAAAGGAACAACCAGCTGACCATCTCAGAAAGAAGGGAGTACCTGCTCTTGTGCTGCTGAAGGTATTTGGTAGCTTAAAACTGTATCAACATCTAAGGTTAGAACTAAATTCCATATCATAATGGATGTTTGAATTGATATAATTTTTAATATACATAAAAAGGATGGGAGATTGTTGAGTTCTGTTCATTTGCATTTAGTTGGGATGCACACTTTCCCAGTTATGAGCATGTGTGTGAGTGAGGGAAGTGGATTGTGGGTAAGAGAATGGCGACCTTTGTGTACTGAAAGTAACTGGAGAAAGTAAAGTTGTTATAACAAAAGAAAACCTTGTCTTTATTGTTTAAGCGTTAACACCAGTGACAGTTGAGGATTTTTTTTTTTTGGCCATTACAAGCATATGACAAGCAAGTGAATGAGTGCTGGGGGGACCATGCTGTGTTATCTATACATTAATGATCGAGATGTGAATGTAGGAACTATATTAGTAAGTAACAGGATGACATGGAGGTTGGTAGTTCTGTGGATAGTGAGGAGTATGTTTCTGTTTTGTTCTGCATGGTACAGTGGCAAAAATCTTGATGATCGGTAAACAGAAAGAATAAGCAGAATAGGGTTGGTTAACAATACTTAACCCAGACATGGAGAACATAAAAATATTAAAATGTAAAATATAATATATGATCATAAATGCCCCTCTTTGTAACCATGACATTAGGTATGTTTCCTACAGCCTCTTACATAATGGTGTGGTGTTTTAATCAGTACATGTTAGAGAATTGGCCTTGTGGTCCAGAGACCCATTTTCAAATCCATCAACAGTGGAATTTAAATTCAGTCAATAATGTGGAATTTGCAATAATTGCCAATCAGAATCAGGTTTAATATCACCAACAAATGTCATGAAACTTGTTAACTTTATGGCAGCAGTACAATGAGATACATGATAAATAAATGTAGAGAAAAACAGAGTTACACTAAGTATGTGTATGTCTATTAAATAGTTCAGTTAAAGTAAGTAGTACAAAATAACAGCAATAAAAGAGTAGTGAGGTAGTGTTCATGGGTTCAATGTCCATTTAGAAATTGGATTATAGAAGGGAAGAAGCTGTACCTGAATCACTGAGGGGGTGCCTTCAGACTTCTGTACCTTCTTCCTGATGGTAACAATGAGAAGGGGGCATGTCCTAGACGGCAGGGGTCCTTAATGACGGACACCACCTTCCTAAGGCACCACTCCTAGAAGATGTCTTGGATACTATGAAGCTGACTAATTTTACAAGTTTCTGCAAATTATTTCGATCTTCTGCAGTAGTCCCCCTGTCCATACCAGATGGTGAGACAACCAGTCAGAATGCTCTCTCCACTTCTGTAGAAGTTTTCAGCCGTTTTAGTTGACAAACCAAATCTCCCCAGACTCTTGATGAAATATAGTCGCATCTTTATAGCTGCATCTATACATTGGTCCATGTTAGATCCTCAGAGATATTGACACCAAGGAACTTGAAATTGCTCACTCTCTCCACTACTGATCCCTCTATAGTATTAGTTAGTACTCCCTTGTCTTACCCTTCCTGAAGTCCACAATCAGCTCTTTGGTCTTGCTGATGTTGAGTGCAAGGTTGTTGCTGTGATACCACTCTACCAACTGGTATATCTCGATCCTGTAAGAACTTTTGTCTGAAATTCTGCCAACAATGGTTGTATCACCAAAAGATTTATAGATGCTGTTTGAGCTATGCCTAGCCACAGTCATGGGTGTAGAAGGAGTAGAGCAGTGGGCTAAGCACACATCCCTGTGGAACGCCAGAGTCAATTGTCAGCGAGATGGAGATTTTATTTCCAATCTGTCAACAGATTGTGGTCTTCTGGTTAGGAAGTCAAGGATCCAGTGCAGAAGGAGGTACAGAGGCCCAGGTTCTGTAGCTTTTTGATCGGGACTGTAGGAATAATGAAGTTAAATGCTGAGCTATAATCGATGAACAGAATCCTGACATAGGTATTTGCATTGTCCAGGTGATCGAAGGCTGTGTGGAGAGCCATTGAGATAATCTCTGCTGTAGCTGTATTGTGGCAAAAGGCAAACTGCAGTGGGTCCAGGTCCTTGCTGAGGCAGCTGTTGATTCTAGCCGGTCTTTGTAATGGTGGTCACAAGACATATTGGATTTCTGTAAAGCACCATCTGGTTCATTAATATCCTTCAGGAGAAGATTGCCATCATCCTTAACAAATCTGCCCTGTATATAACTCCAGACCTATCCTATGTGGTTGACCTCTCAGCAAGACATTCTGTTGTAGGAAATCTACAAGTATGTGAAGAACAAGAGGATAAGACCTGAGAGGATAGGACCAATCAAGTGTGAAAGTGGAAAAGTGTGTATGGAACCGGAGGAGGTAGAAGAAGTACATAATGGATACTTTGCTTCAGTATTCACTATGGAAAAGGATCTTGGCAATTGTAGGGATGACTTACACTGGACTGACAATCTTGAGCATGTAAATATTAAGAAAGAGGATGTGCTGGAGCTTTAGGAAAGCATCACGTTGGATAAGTCACCGGGACCGGACGAGATGTATTCCAGGCTACTGTGGGTGGCGAGGGAGGAGATTGCTGAGCCTCTGGCGATGATCTTTGCATCATCAATGGGGACGAGAGAGGTTCTGGAGGATTGGAGGGTTGCAAATGTTGTTCCCTTATTCAAGAAAGGGAGTAGAGATCGCCCAGGAAATTATAGACCAGTGAGTCTTACTTCAGTGGTTGGTAAGTTGATGGAGAAGATCCTGAGAGGCAGGATTTATGAACATTTGGAGAGACATAATATGATTAGGAATAGTCAGTATGGCTTTATCAAAGTCAGGTCGTGCCGTATGAGCCTGATTGAATATTTTGAGGATATGACTAAACACATTGATGAAGGCAGAGCAGCAGATGTAGTGTATATGGATTTCAGCAAGAGATTTGATAAGGTACCCCATGCAAGGCTTATTGAGAAAGTAAGGAGGCATGGAATCCAAGAGGACATTGCTTTGTGGATCCAGAACTGGCTTGCCCACAGAAGGCAAAAGTGGTTGTAGACAGGTCATTTTCTGCATGGAGGTCAGTCACCAGTGGTGCGCCTCAAGGATCTGTTCTGGGACCCTTACTCTTTGTGATTTTTATAAATGACCTGGATGAGGAAGTGGAGGGATGTGTCAGTAAATTTGCTGATGACACAAAGTTTGGGGGTGTTGTGGATAGTGTGAAGGGCTGTCAGAGGTTACAGTGGGACATTGATAGGATGCAAAACTGGGCTGAGAAGTGGCAGATGGAGTTCAACCCAGATAAGTGTGAAGTTTTTCATTTTGGTAGGTCAAATATGCTGGCAGAATATAGTGTTAATGGTAAAACTCTCAGCAGTGTGAAGGATCAGAGGGATCTTGAGGCCCGAGTCCATAGGACACTCAAAGCTGCTGTGCAGGTTGACTCTGTGATTAAGAAGGGATACGGTGCATTGGCCTTCATCAATTGTGGGATTGAGTTTAGGAACCAATAGGTAACGTTGCAGCTGTGTAGGACCCTGGTCAGACCCCACTTGAGTACTGTGCTCAGTTCTGGTCACCTCACTACAGGAAGGATGTGGAAACCATAGAAAGGGTGCAGAGGAGATTTACAAGGATGTTGCCTGGATTGAGGAAAATTCTTATGAGAATAGGTTGAGTGAACTCGGCCTTTTTTCCTTGGAGTGACAGAGGATGAGAGGTGACCTGTTAGAGGTGTATACGGTGTATAAGTTGATGAGAGGCATTGATCATGTGGATAGTCAGAGGCTTTTTCCCAGGGCTGCAATGGCTAGCACAAAAGGGCACAGTTTTAAGGTGCTTGAAAGTAGGTACAGAGGAGATGTCAGGGGTAAGTTTTTTATGCAGAGAGTGGTGAGTGCGTGGAATGGGCTGCCGGAGGCGGATACGATAAGGTCTTTTAAGACACTTCAGGATAGATACATGGAGCTTAAAAAAATAGAGGGCTATGGGTAACCCTAGGTAATTTCTAAGGTAAGGACATGTTCGGCACAGCATTGTGGGTCAAAGGGCCTGTATTGTGCTGTAGCTTTTCTCTGTTTCTATGTTTCTAGGTGTTTCACCATCACTTTCTCAAGAATAGTTAGGAATCACCAATAAATATAATGCCCAAATCCTGAAGAGTGAAGGAATAGTACAGTTCAATTTTCAGTGATTTCTTACATGCTTTTAGAAATCTATAATGTTGCCCTGGCTGGTACTACACTATTCCCCTCCAATTCCCTGTAGTGCTTTCTCCCTGCTTCTCAGTTTCCACTATATTGCAAGAGACATTGAGAAGAGTCTTTTCATGATGGCTGGTAGGAAGCACACAGTGATCAGTTTTAAAGTTCTAGTCCAATATTTAAATATTACAATCTTGCCCATCCCTTATCTGTAATGTCTGGCCTTGTAACACTCTATGCTGCAGTTGTAGCATCTATTTTTATCATCTGTTTTAATAGCTGTCCCTTTGATGCCAATACCTATTGCTGTCCAAATCCCGGGCTATGGGAGTCACTGCCTAAACCTCTCGGTTTCCTGCTTCTCCCATCCTCAAATATACCCTTCAGAGTCAAGCCCCTGGTCATCGCTGCTAATATGTGCCTCCATGGAACAGTTAATATTTCTACCGAATAACACTGTTTTTGGCATCCTGTGATCTTTTGCTAAGTTGTAGGTGCTACATAACTGTAAGCTGCCCCTGTAAAATGGATATAGACAAGGACCGTGGTTGTTTTTAATGTCATAATATTGAAAAAAAGACTGTGCCTTAAGTTACATTGTGGTCTATTTGTATTTTAATATTGTGCTTGCTTTCATAACTTTAACACCCCGACCTAACAAAATTACATCAATTTCTGTACAATCTTCTCAACATCAAGAGCTTTTTCCCTGAGAAAGTTGTTTACTTACACTATTTTTGTGTAAAAAATAAGAGTTTCCTGTATTGCCCTTAACAACCCTGCTCAATTTTTAAGGAGATACCTATGCTTCTTGGGGGTTCCACTACCAGGAGAAAGGTTGGCTGAATGGTTTCTTGGTTGGTTAGTTCTGAGAGGCTGGCAAAACCTCAAACAACAGACTCTCTATGGGTCTCTCAGACTTGGTCTGATATTGGCAAGCTTTCAGTCAGGAAGCCTACCACAGGGGCCAAAACCCACAAGAGCATGTAGGCAAACCATGACAGGAGTGATGGCTGTGTTTGTGTTGGGGAGAAGTGGCCCAATACACTGGTGGAGTTCCAGTTATGAGGAATAGAGGAAGAAGCAGGTATGTCCATATTGTGGTATGTGACAGGTAGCCCGTGGAAGGCACATGCAAGGACCCAGTCTGAGAATATGACTACGGACAAAGTCCTGGGAGAGGATGCTAGCCTGAGCGCTTTTGTGGAGGGTTAGTCATTATGGTTAGGTGTCTGATTGTTTTCAGGGGAGCAGGGAGATTGAAGAGGAAATCTAGAGGGAAATCTAGAATCTAGAGGGGATCACTCCTGTGAATTTCAGAAGTGTGTTGACTGACATCTTTCTTACTGCATATTGCAATCTCCAACTAATACAGCTACATACACCAATGCTGGCCTTCAGACTGTATCCCAAAAAAACACTGTGTGTGTAAACTGAGACCCGAGTGCAGATGAGACAGAGTTCTGAGAATTGTTCCCAGAGAAGCAATGATATTCATAAATTATCAGTGATTCCAAGTCAAACCAAAGAAGTCCAATATATAGTGGCACAATGAAAAGTATTGTATGTCAAAAAGGACTACATTACATGAAATATAAAACTGCTTTGATTTAAATGTAAGTACTTGAAGATTTAAACAGATACTTCCTCACAGCTAGCAAATCTACAGAAATGCAGCGAAGAACAATTTGCATTTTCAATGTGTTTTTAATTTTAATTTGTAATTAATAACCACAAGAGATTCTGCAGATGCTGGAAATCCAGAGCAGAACACACACAAATACTGGAGGAGCTCAGCAGGTCAGGCAGCACCTATGGAAATGAATAAACAGTCAGTGGTTTGGGCTGAGACATTTCTTCAGGACTGGAGAGGAAGGGGGAAGATGCCAGAATAAAAAGGTAGGGAGAGGAGAAGGAGGATATCTAGACTGTGATAGATGAAGTCAGGTGGGTGAAAAGGTAAAGGGCTGGAGAAAAAGGAATCTGATAGTAGAGGAGAGTGGACCATGGGAGAAAAGTAAGAAAGAAGGGCACCAGAGGAGGTGATAAACAAGTGAGGAGCAGAGCTAAGAGGCCAGAATGGGGAATAGAAGAAGGAAGGAGGAGAGGAAAAGTAAACAAAGACTGGGAGGGGGTGCTCAACAAAGCAGTTCATTCCACCTGGCAAAAGCAGGACTTCCCAGTGGACCACACTTCCTTTCCAACATGTTGATCCGTGGCCTCCTTTTCTGCCATGAAGAAACCACTCTCAAGTTGGAGGAGCAACACCTCATATTCTGTTTAGGTAGGCTCCTACCTGATAGCATGAACATTGATTTCTCTTTTTGGTATTTTTTGCCAATGTGCCCAATATTCCTCCACTATTTTCCAAATTTATCCAATTATCAGCAGCAAAAATCCCTCTGCTGAGTTTCTCCAGTAGTTTGATTTTTGCTCCAGATATCAGCATCTGCAGTCTTTTATGTCTCAATTATCTATTAGTCAGCATTCAATAAGACCATAAAACACAGGAGCAAGATTAGACCACTTAGCCCATCGAGTCTCTTCTGCTATTCCATCATGGTAGTAATTATCCTTCTCAATCCCATTCTCCTGCCTTCTCCCCATTACCTTTGACGCCCTGATTAATCAACAGCCTATAACTCCCCTTTAAGTATACCCAATGACTTGGACTTTGTAGCCACCTATGCAATTAATTCTACAGATTTACAATCCTCTGGTTAAATCCCTTAAATCTGTTCTAAATGGATGTCCCTCTATTTTGAGGATGTGCCCTCTGGTTCCACTCTCACCCACTATAGAAAATATCCTCTCCACATCCACTCTATCTAGGCCTTTCAAAATTCAATTGGTTTCAATAAGATCCCCTTCATTCTTCTAAACTCCAGAGAGTACAGGCCCAGAGTGATCAAACATTTCTCATACATTAAACCTGTAATCATTCCTGTAATTATTCTCATGAACCTCCTCTGGACCCTTTCCAATGCCAGCACATCTCTTTGAGATAAGGAGACAAAAACTGCTCAGGATACTTAAAGTAAGGTCTGACCAATATCTTATAAGGCTTCAGCATTACAGCTTTGCTGTTATATTCTAGTTCTCTCAAAATCAATGCTAACATTGCATTTGCCTTCTGTACCACTGACTCAACCTACAAGTTGATCTTTGGGGAATCCTGCACAAGGACTCCCAAGTCCCTTTGCACCTCTGATGTTTTGAATTTTCTCTCTGTTTAGAAAATAGTCAATGCCTTTATTCCTTCTACCAAAGTTGCATGACCATACATATTCCCTGCATTACATTCCATCTGCCGCTTCTTTGTCTGTTCTCCCGATTTGTCCAAGTCCTTCTGCAGACTCCCTGCTTCTCCAACACTACTCACCTCTCCACCTATCTTTGCAAATGTGGACACAAAGCCATCAATTCTGTCATCCAAGTCGTTGAATATAATATAAAAAGAAAGAGTCTCAATGCGGACCCCTGTGGAACATTACTAATCAGCGGCAGCCAATTGGAAAAAAATTCCAGTATACAGCTAGTGTATTCCAAAGTGAAGACTGACACAAAATACTTATTAAGTTTGTCTGCCATTTATTTGTCCCCCCACTACTACCATCTTCCAGTGGTTCAATATCCACTCTCACATTCATTTGCTCTTTACACATCTGAAAAAACTTTTGATATCCTCTTTTATTTTACTGGCTAGCTTACCTTTATATTTCATCTTCTGTCTCCTTTTTTTAGTTGCCATATGTTGGTTTTTAAAAGGTTCTCAATGCTCTAACTCTTTGTTAATTTTTGCTACATTCCATGCCCTCTCTTTTCCTTTTATGCTGCCTTTTACCTCCCTTGTCACCCATAGTTGGCTCATCCTCCCTTTCAAATTCATCTTCATTTTTGGGATGTATCTACCTTACCACTTCCAAATTGCCCGAAGGAACTCCAACTATTGTTTGTCTGTCTTCATACCTGATAGTGTCCCCTTCCAAACAACTTTTTCCAAAGGCTCCTTTCTTGGGCCTCTGTAACCCCTTCCACTCCAATGTAATTCCTTCCACTCCACTGTAATAAAGACATGACCCACCCAGCCAACACACTTTTCGTCCCTCTTCCCTCTGGGAGAAGGCTCAGGAGTTTGAAGACTCGTACGGCCAGATTTGGGAACAGCTTCTTTCCAACTGTGATAAGACTGCTGAACTGATCCTGACCGGGATCTGGGCCGTACCCTCCAAATATCTGGACCTGCCTCTCGGTTTTTTTGCACTACCTTACTTTCCATTTTTCTATTTTCTATTTATGATTTATAATTTAAATGTTTGATATTTAATAATTTTTAATTTTTAATATTTGTAATCCAGGGAGTGGGAAGCGCAGAATCAAATATCGCTGCATGATTGTAGGTTCTAGTATCAATTGTTTGGTGACAATAAAGTATAAAGTATATAGTATAATACTGCTACATTATGTCTTCTTCCTCTTCTCCCTCTCAAATTGCAGGATGAATGCTATCATATCATGATCACTGTCTCCTAAGGGTTCCTTTACCTTAAGCTCCCTCATCAAATCTGGTTCATTACACAACACCCAATCCAGAAATGCCTTTCCTGTAATGGGCTGAACTATAAACTGCCCTAATAAAAACATGTAAGCATTCTACAAAATCCTTCTGTTATGATCCAGCACCAACTTGATTTTCCCAATTTACCTGCATATTGAAATCCTGCATGATTATTGTGAAATTGTCATTGCATGCATTTTGTATCTCCCTTTGTAATTTATATCCTGGATCCTGCCCACTGTTGGAAGGCCTGTATATACGGTAACTCTCATCAGCATCTTTTCACCCTTCTAGTTTCTTAAAACTACCCACATGATTCTACACTTCCCAATTCTGTAGTATCTCTTTTAAGGATTTGATTTTACTTTTACCAACAGAGCTACCTCACCCCCTCTACCTATCTGCTTGTCCTTTCAATATAATGTGTATCCTTGGAAATTAAGCTCCCAACTATGATCTTTGTTCAGCCATGCCTCAGTGATACCCATAACATCATACCTGTCAATATTTTACTGTGTGATAGGATCATCTGCCTTATTCTGTAAACTGTGTGCATTCAAATATAATACCTTTGGTCCTATATGCATCAGTCTTTTCGATTTTATCCGCAACTTATCAGTTCAACTCATCCAACTGACTGCAATTTTGCCTTATAATCTGCCTGAGCTTCCTCACAGTCTCACTACACAATGCATCGACTTGTACACCAACTACCCCATCCTCAGTGCTAACACTCCAGTTCCCATCCCCGTGCCAAATTAGTTTAAATCCTCTCCAACAGCTGTAACAAACCTACCTGCAAGGATATTGGTGCCCCTTGAGTTCACATGTAACCCGTCCTTCTTGTACAGGTCATACCTTCCCCAGAAGAGATCCCAATGATCCAGAAATCTGAATTCTGCACAACTTCTTCAGCTGCTTATTCATCTGTACTATCATCTTATTCCTGACTTCACTAACACACGTTGCTGGGAGTAATCCGAAGATTATTACCTTGGAGATCCTGCTCTTTAGCCTCTTACTCCCTATACACACTGCGCAGGACCTCCCCACCCTTTCTACCTAGATTATTGGTGCCAACATGCACCACAACCTCTGGCTGCTCACCCTCCCTCTTGAGAATCTTCTGCAGCCACTCTGAGAGAGGAAACACACCATCCAGTCATCTCTATTACAGGCATTGAATCTCCTGTTTATCCCTCTAACTATCGAGTCTGCTATCACTGTCACTCTGTCTGTCTTTACCTTCCCTGCTGGCCTCAGAGGCAGCCACACTGCCACTGGCTTGGCTGCTGCTTCTGTGCCTTGATAGGTCATCCCCCCACCCCCGGTAGAATCCAAAGAGGTATACTTGTTGCTGAGGGGACTGCTACGGATAACATTGCGCTGACTGCTTACTTCTGCTGGTGGTTACCTAGCTACTGTCTGAAGCCTGTACTCTAGGAATGATCACCTCAGTAAAAGTTTCATCTACGATTTTTTCAGTCTCCTGGATTGTCCTGAGTACATCCAGCTTCTGCTTTGGTTCCGTGACCTTGTCAGTCAGGAGCTGAAGTTGAGTGTACTTCCTGCAGATGTGGTCATCAGGGAGATTGTTAGATACTCTGAAATCACACATCTCACAGGAGGAGCATTTAACTGCCTCCACTTGTTTTACTTCTAACTTCTTAAGCTTCACCAAAGTCTGTTGAACCAGAGCCTGGCTACTTTAACACTATCCATTCCAACAAAGGCCACTCCCTTTACACATCGTTTCTTTACTAACTGCCTAAGAGATCATTATGATCGCAGCCCACCATAAAGTTCCAAAAAATGCTGAGCTCTTTTTAAACCTCACACTGCCTCACCAACAAATATCCTCTCACGATGATTGCAGCCCATTGAAAAGTTCCAAAAGGCCCTGTTAATGTGCATATGGAAAATAAATAAGTGTCAAAGAAATATACAAGTGCCTTTGTCATCCTCTTCTGACTTGTATCCTTGCTCCAGCTTCAAGTCCTGCTGTGTCTTCCACATCCCCTGCCCCACCCCACACTGACTTACCTTTCTCTGATGCTAAGGGGCCTCTCCTCAGCAAAGGCCTCACCTTTGTGACCCTGCACTTACACCTCAATGGGCCCACTGTGATGTGGAGTGCTTCTGCTGTGTCTCTGCCTGTGTGTCTATTTCTCTAATAAGGAATCCTGCCCCTTCATAGATGACCCCTTCTCACGTCTGACAGACTGACCTCAACCTTGCAAAGGCCAGGTGCCAGTTCGTGGCTACATTATCTTCCAACTGCTGGACAATGACCTCGCTGACAAACACCAGCCTATCATTTCCTGTGTTGTCATTGCAGATCACAGTGCTCCTCCCCACATTCTCTGATCTGATAATACCTGAATTCTGTACTTCCCACTTCTTCTTGTTAACTGTGATCCACAAACAGAACTGTCTCGTTATTTCTGCCTGCTCTTGCCACACTGTAATGATCTCCTCATACTGTACCTCAACTTCACTTTATGGGCCCTTGTCCAATCCTTCCCACCTATATCCAGAATACCTTGCGTGCTGTCTTGGACAACTTCCCTATACATTCCCAATACACCTCTATCCCCCTCAAGAAGGTCTAAAAGCCCCCTGCTCCTTTCTACCAGAAACGACCTAACATTTTCCCTCCACCAAAATTCTCATCTGCCTGTATGAAGTTGTTCTTACATTAAACAAATTTGCTTTTGACTCTTCACATTCTACAAATCAACTGTGTTACCATAGCTTCCACATGAATCCTAGCTATGCCTGTCTTCCGTTGGCGATGTGAAACAGTCCCAATTCCAAACCACCTCCAGTATCACTCCTCGACTCTTGCTCAATTGCTTTACATCGGCGCCACTTTTTGAACCCATAAAGAATTTATCAATTTTAACACATTTGTCCCCAAAATTTGCACTGATCTCAAATTTATGTGGATCTTTTCTGACACTTCTCTCCCTTTTCTAGTTGTGTCCATCTCAGAGGACAAACTATTGATTGATATTTACTATAAGTCCACTGAGTCCCACAGCTACTCAGATTATATTTCTTCCCATCCTGTTTCTTGTAAGGATGCTATTCCTTTCTCCCAGTTTTTACCATCTCCACTGCATTTGCATTCACAATATGGCTTTCTGTTCCAGGACATCTGAAATATCTTCTTTTTCAGAAATTATGGCTTCCTTTCTGCTGTGGTTGATGGAGCCCCATCTCCTATCTGCTCTGTTTCTTGTTCTTCTGCTCTCACCCTGCCTCCTTCCCAACAGAACAGCTGAATGCATCCGTTCTTGTCCTTACACCACCTCCCTCACTACCATTCAGGGACCTAAACATTCCTGCTAGGTGAGGCAAAGGTTCACATGCATCTCTTCCAACCTTGTCCACTGAACATTGTGCTCTTGATGTGGCTTCATTTACATCAGCGAGAGCAAGCACGGCATCAGAGACCATTCCATAGAACACCTGCACTCAGCCTTGGCCATCCCAAACCTCCATTTGCAGACTATTTCATCTTCCCTCCCCATTCCAACACTGACCTGTCAATCCATGGCCAATTGGAGGAGCAACGCCTGGGTGGTCTACAATCCAATAAAATGAACATTTTTTCTGACTCTAGGTACTCCCCACTATCTTTTATTACTTTTTCTTTCCTCCCATTCCCCCCATTCCTCGAGTCCTCACATTTTGTCCTTCTTCCCACCTTTCCCCCCAGTCCCCTACCTATCTTTGTCCACTACTCTCTCCTCCATCCGTCAACTTCACAAATAGGTAACACACTACAGCATACCTGTACCCAGCCACCTTCCACCACCACCTTCCATCTGGTTCCTGCTGTTGTTTGCATCTCCCTTCTCCTCTAATGGTCCCATTCTCACCTCCTGTACTTGTCCAACTCCAGCACTGGTGTGCTGGTTTATCTCACCCCAGCAGCTATATTCTCCCACACCCCCCCAACCTTCCGCCATCTGTTGTTTCTTTTACTTTTTTTTCCCACTCTCTGCCTCCATCGATCATTCACCTGCCTCCGTTAAAACTCTACCGCTGCTCAGCTCCCTAGCTGGCACTACCTGCCTGACATCTTACAGCCCTCCTCAATCCACCAGTTGCCACATGGTGCTTTCTTGCCACTCCTCTTCTTTCTACGCTGGCCATCTCACATCTCCACTCAGTCTTGATGCAGGGTTTTAACTTAAACGTTGACAATTCCTTTCATCCCACTGAAGCTTTTCCACCCACTGAGTTCCCCCAGCAGATTGCTTGCTGCTCAAGTTTCCAACATCTGCAGTCTCTTTTGTCTCCGGACTTGGAAATGAATGTGGAGAACTTAAAGAATAAGTTGATAGAACTTAAAGAATAAAAAGGATTACTTGGCATGTTTGCCTGGTGACTGTTATTCTCATAAGTGTTGACAGTGATTATAAAACAATGAATATTAATTAATGATAATTTACTTCTCAAAACCTGTTGAAGACTACCTTAATCGAGTATGAAGGTTGCTGAATTATTATTAAATTCAACTTATTAATTAGTGTCTATCAGACCTGGATATAATTACTGTCCCATAACATGTGATTGATTCTTTGAAATGACCCAGTTTGAAAAAAATATGAGAAACAGATGGAAAGTCAAAAAGAAGTATTTGCTAATGAATAAAGAGTGCTTGGGGGATAAAAAAATTGATAGAAGACTTCATTGGGAAGTTTTATCTTCGTCAAGCAGTGGAATGTCATTGGTAGAGAATGTGACTCTTTGGCAGTTAGCATTAAATATTAGACTGCCTGTAATGCCACAGGACACACGCAAGATATTACTTCCTGTTTGACATCAACTATCAGATGAAAAATCTTTCTATTCATAATGTTAGCTAAAGAAAGGGTTTTATATAAAACCAACAAATGCAATCATTTTGTACTACTATAATAATCCATCTAATATTTAACTAAATAAATTATCTAATTAAATCACTAGTATTAAAATAGTCGAACAAGTGTCTTTTCAAATTCTACAACTACCTTTTTGGTAAATTTAATAATAAAAAATGACCACATTAAGTGAAGGAAATTTGGACCAACCTTCAATCTGAAACTATTTATGTTTCATAGAAGAGAATTCTTGGTAATTCAGGAAAAATCTTCATTCATTTGTTTTTCTGCAAGCTGGCTTTCGTCATTACATTTTACAGAAGTTATATTTCCTACAACCACATAATGCCAGTATATCAGCACATATTCCATGAAATATCGAATATTACCCCTACCTTCTGCAACATTAAATCCTGCTTTCCATTGGGTACATATTGAATTTATTTTGGCAAAAATTTGCTGTTAATGCAAAAAGTCAGAAATTGCTACCCATGACAAGCTCTGGATGAATTATGTGGTAAGTATATACTTGGCTTTTGTGGGTCTCCTATTGACAGCTTGGCACCACTCTGTAACTACAGATGTTTGGTGAAATGTAACAGGGGTCTTTTCCTATTTCTCTCATTATTTCTCTCAGCAACATTGGATGCATCCGTCTGCTGTGAAATTCCTACTTTAAGTACAGCCAGCCTTTCTAGTAATCCCTCTTTATCAATCAGAATCTTAGCTGCATGTTTCTTAGCTGACTCTCCAACAACACCTTCTGCCCTGATGATTATTTTATATCTCAGCTGCTATCTCAGACTAGATAAATAATCTTTTTGATTACCTTTCTTTCTACAATGCTTTACAATTTACACACCAATAAAATATTTTTGGATCCCCATTTATGTTTCACACTAGTCTTTTCTTATACTCTATATTTGTTATACTCTATATTTGAAAGGTAGCCTGATTCTACCTGTATCATCTCTGCATGGAAGGCTTCCTGTTGGGTGACTATATTTTGTCTGCCAAGATTTGATTCAAAACTAGCTGGGCCAGATGTGTTCTCATCTCAGTGAAATTGACCCTTCTCCATTTGACAGCTTTGACATTGAAGTACCCTTTTCCAAAGTTGATTCTAAATCTTATGTAGCTTATATAGTGAGGTGGGGGGAGGGGCTGCAGAACATAATTTCAAAAAACAAGTCATGGATGATATAAAACTTGAATTTCTGGTGAACTATAAGGAGAAGGAAAACAGGCCGATGGAATGGGAAGATAAATTTTACCTCAGGGAAATGAAAATTGTTATATTTTAGCTGTAAAAACAGAGACCACTTTAAACTGGAGGGCCTACTTTAAAAAGGGTAGAGTGACTTGGGTTACATGTATGTAGGTCATTCAATGTGGCAGTTGAGAAACATGACAGCTAACTCGTTCTCTTAAGCTTGCACACTGGAGCTTGCATTCAGCAGCAGCAAGGATGCGATATCACCATTATTTATGGGAATCATCGGCTACCTAATCGTCAACTGACTTCCACCAGTTGTTATTATTCTACAAGTGGTTGGCACTTAACGAAATTGCTGACGTTTGTAGAAACCAATTGCTCCCAAACACTGGAACATTGGCAGGCATTTCTCATCATGGACAAGTGTACTGCCAAAAGAAGGTACTGGAAGGAAGCGCTCTCAGTAGGAGTTCAAGAAACAATATACCTACCTGAAGATCAGCAACAACTGCCATATATTTTACGACTCTTCAGTGGGTTATTTTCTTCTTATGTCTACAATGTGCTCCAGCCACAGCTGCAATTTCATTTGGAGATACAGACTATATTTCTGGTGGCTGTCAAGCATGGACCTTTATATTATATTCTTTTAAGTGTAGTTCTCCATTATAGATTTGCTTAACCGGACACTGATTCTCCCTATTCAAAGTGTAATCATTTTTATTTAGTTCTTACGTGGCTGAAAGTAGAAGGCAGAACAAGTATGCAGCACTACAAAGATTGCAGGCTTCTTCACGGTGCTGCATTCTATTCACATCCATTTGAAAGTCTCACTGCAGTTTAAAGGACTTCTCCTTGTAAAATACAAAGGATGCATTGTCATGTTGGCCCAATTCTGCTCCTGTGTCTGGTGGTCTTTGCATTTAATGTCAGGTAGTATCCATCATGCAACTAGTCTCTGATCAATTAATACTTTAGCCACCACAACTTTTCAAAAGATGGATATTCTATAACAAAGTCAATGCACTGCTGTTGTGATTGATGAGTCCAATGTACAACCCATGCAAACATGGTCACGGCGAACAGAATGAAAATAGAAATGCTGTACAAGAAATTATTGTGCTGAAGTAGTAATTTCAGTGTCTGAACTGCTGTGAGGGAGCCATGCAGTGCTCAACAGGGAAGGTATCAGGTTCAGCGATAGTTTGCTTTGCACTGCACACTATGGGTATGCAACTGCTTCTCTCAGCTCAGAAACAAGTAGCTGTGGAATAGCATGAATTTGAATAAACAGACAAGGAGAGAAAATGGAGAGGAGGAGGAAGGGGGAAGGCAACATAAACAAGATCTTCTGGCTAAGCTGTGTGTGTAACTACAGTTCCAATTCCCTGTTCATTGAAAATCTCTCATGATACCTTTTCTCTGTTACAAAGGTAAGGTTTGACACAGAATATTAACTCAAAACTAACTTTTTTTAGTAAAAGTATGTCACATTATTTAGATATATCAACCTTTCACCTTCGTGTGTCCTTTTGTGTTTAATCTCCATGTGCTTTTGCTTACACTAGCATTCCCAGGAAACACCACCTTACTTCTGTGTTGTGACATGGGCTCTATGCTCTGTGCACAAAGCCATCCAATGGAAGGAGTGTCAAACACATAGGGGCATAGGATTAAAGTGAGAGGAAGGAGTTTTGAATTGGATTTGTAGGTATGATGTTCTTTACAAGGAGAGGGGTTGATATCCATATCGCAATTCCAGAGAGGTGGTGGAATCATATAGGACTATTATGTTTAAGATGCATTTGGAAAGAGACCTGAATAGGCAAGGTACAGAAAAATATGGGCCTAATGTGGGCAAATGGGGTTTGTGTAGATGGGCAAAAAGGTTTCCACCTTCAAGGTTGGTCCAAACTCTTCCAGGCTTCCCTGAAAGTGATGCCACAGGTAGAGAGGTTGGTGAAGACAGTTTTCAACGTGCTAGCCTTCATCAGTCAGACCACTCAGTTGCAGTTGTACAAGATGCTGGTGAGGCCACATTTGGAATATTGTGTTCAGTTTTGGATCTTTGCTATAAGAAAGATGCCATTAAGCTAGGAAGAGTGCAGAAAAGCTTTATGAGGCTTTTGCCAGGACTCAAAGGACTGGATTATATGGAGAGGTTGTTTAGGCTACGTCGTTAGTCCAGGAGGCTTGGAAGACTGAGGGGTGATCTTAACAGAGGTGTATAATATAATGAGGGGCTCAGACAGGGTGAATGCTCTCAGTCCGTATCACAGGCTTGGGCAGTCATGAACCAGAGGGGAAAGCTTTAAGTTGAGAAAAGAAAGATTTAATAGGAACCAGAGGGGCAACTTTTTCACAAAAAGGTATACACAAGGAATGAGTTAGCAAAGGAAGTAGTTGTGGACAGATACAGTAACAATACTTAAAAGATATTTGCTAGGTGGATAGGAAAGGTTTAGAGGGATATGGGCCTAGCATAGATGGGAATCTTGGTCTGCATGAAACAGGTTGGGCTGAATGGCCTGTTTCAAGTGCTGTTGACTCTTTGACTCTATGTCTCTGATATTATATTCAGACTTTTACCCAGAGCTGCCAATGCTCCAGGCATTTCATTGCATATGCTCATCAGACTACTGTTTAAACTGAGTTGACGTGAGTCCTTTACAACAGAACTCATACACAATTGTGTTCTCTGCAATACCGGCACCCCTTTGTCCTCTGCCCTGATATCAGATCACTAATGCTTGAAATATGAACAAGTACCTCTAGGTAAATGTTCTCACAACCTAGAGAACACTCTGGGCTAACCTCTCAAATACACACAGTGTCAATATCTGTACTTGGACCTGACCATTCTAAAATGTGTTTCTCCATTCTTAGCACTTCCCTGTTCGGTTTACAGTCCTTAGGTGCAAGTCAGAAGGCCACAAGAATGGGGTTGTGGCGAGGAATGCTGGTGCTGGAGATGGAGATGGGAGACAGTATTGATGGAATGAGTGGAACATGCTCACAGTATTTGTACTTGAAACCAAGAACAGATTGTAGGTTGAGGATGGTGTGAGATGTGAGAATAAAGACCAGAAATGAGGACACATTTGGAAGGTTGAGTGAGCTAGGGCTTTTTGTTTTTGGAGCAATGGAGGATGACAGGTGACTCGATAGAGATGAACAAGAAGATAAGAGGCATTGACAGAGTGGACAACCAGCACCTTTATCGTTGGGCAGAAATAGCTAATCTAAGAGGGTATAATTACAAGGTGATCGGAGGAAGGTATAGTGGAGATGTCACAAGTAGCTTTATTACACAAAATGTGGTGGGTGTGTGGGATGCCCTTCAAGGAGCAGTGATAGAGGCAAAAGCATTAGGGACACTTAGTTGGGCACATGGATGATAAAAAGTTGGAGAGTTATGCAGGAGGAAAGGGCTAGATTGATCTTGGAGTAGGTTAGAGGTTTTGGCACGAAATCAAAGGCCCTGTATTGTGCTGTAAGCTGTTCTACGACACCTGCTGTTGTTGCTGCCCGGCTATTGACTGTGATATCATTAATGGACACTTTAACCATGTTGAGTATTTGGAATTTAGCTTATCATGCTATGTTTGTCAGTAATTGTACATGCTTGCCATCCAAGAGAGGGAGAAGTGTGGTAGTAAATGTTATGGAATATGTTTGCCTTTGTTAAGTAGTTGGGAGATGTAAGTGTGTTCAGTCAATAAAGACCTCTGGGCAGGTTTCAACTCTAAGTCAGGCAGAGTAGAAATCCAGGAAGACAGTGCTGAAGGTAGGATCTCTGTGTCTGTGTATCCAATCCATGGATTCCCGACTGTATAAAGGTGTGGGCTTTCTGTCCTTGCAAGTGATTACCCAGTCAATCCATAACAAACAAGCGTCACAGGCAAGCAGATATTCTGATGTTTTGAGACACCACCTCTGCATGAGGATCATGCTGATGGAGTATCAGGGCCTGGATATTTCTGAAATAACATCAAGCGGCCAATTACTGCTCTTGGTAATATTAAAACAAGAAGGGTTTGCAAGAATATGGTGCCTTACATGTAATAACATGATAGTTATTCTAGAGGATAAGTAACTGAAAGATCTATACTAATCTGGAAATAAGAATTCAAGTCCCACTAATGGAAGCTGGAGAACTTAAACTCAGTAGACTTGTTCAGAAATAAACCTGGAATAAAAATCTAGCAGTGCTCTGAAACTGCTAATTTATTACAAGAATCTAGCTGGTTCCCTGCTGTTCTTCAGGGAAGAATATTCGCCACCTTTGGTTAACCCGGTCTTCCTATGACTCCAGACATGTAGCAATGTAGTTGACTATCAACTAAACTCTAACATGGCCTTGGTAATCCTGAAATTCAAGAGTTGGGTGATTATAATATATATATATATATATATATATATATATATATATACACACACACGAGGGGTGATTGATAAGTTTGTGGCCAAGGGTAGAAGGAGTCAATTTTAGAAAACTTATGACATTTATTTTTCAACATAGTCCCCTCCTACATGTACACACTTAGACCAGCAGTCGTGGAGCATACGGATCCCTTCTTTGTCGAAGTGGTCCACAGCAGGGCTGATTGATAAGTTTGTGGCCCAGGGTAGAAGGAGATGAGTTATACAGCTCTCGTTACATTCACCTGCAGTTCAACTCTTTGAGTGAAAATGCAGAAAGTTTGAAGTTAATAACTGATCTCCTTCTACCTTCGGCCACGAATTTATCATTCACCCCTGCTGTGGACCATTTCTGAAGGTCTAAGATGCCGACTTCTACAAAGAAGGGATCCGTATGCTCCATGACAGCTGGACTAAGTGTGTAAATGTAGGGAAAATAAATGTGCTAGGTTTTCAAAAATAGACTCCTTCTGCCTTAGGCCACCAACTTATCAATCACCGTCTGTGTGTGTGTGTGTGTGTGTGTGTGTGTGTGTGTATCAGCAATGTAATATATTACATTGATAATATATCAGCAATTTAATAATACAGATGTAACAGAGCTGATAATTTGTGACGTATTTCTGGTGTCTTCTGTCAAATTTTAGGTGCAAGCAGCTCTGAAGAGGCAGTGGATGCAGTATAAAATACAGCTGGGTCAGAAACAGCGGGAGCACTGCTCCATGCGTTCAACCTCATACACAGCAACATCCATCACTGAGGTTCCCATTTATCCCAATCATCAAGATAGCAACAGCGAACATATAAATGGCAAGTTCATGGAGGATTCTGAAATTACTGCCCTGAAATCAAAAGAGACATACGCTTGACTTGACTGAAAGCTAAAAACAACTGCTTCCCATTTTACCCATTAAAACACAGAGTCCAATATCAACTGTCAGTCTCTAAAATAAGCAACCCAACCCAGCAGGGAAAAAAAGTAAACACTTTGCTGGCAGTGGCAGTCAAGAAGGGGGCCAGTCAAGGCAGATGCTTCAATATTTCATACAGTACTGCTTTCAGAAATCTGACTGGAAAATGGAGCTGTCAGTTGACAAGTGTGACATTTCTATGGCTACATGTCCTTTTTGAAAAACAAGGTCTACTACAAAAGTCTGGCTAAGAATAATTCAAAAATCTGCACCAGGATCATGGAGTGCAAACGAATGCCAAGGTGGTACAAAACTTATCCCAATGGGGCACTACCTGGCAGTTCCAGGCCAAACACAAATCCAAGCTCTAGAGGCTGGTTTATTCCCTGAGTTCTGCTCCGCTTCTTGTAAAAATTAAGAGGCCTTGAAGATTTAGCCCTTGGCCCTAAACTCATTCTTTTCTTTAAAGCTAGTTTGGAAGTGGTGAAAGTTGTTCTTAATTTACAAGTTTACAGGGATTATTTGGTACATCTTCCACATGTTTTGGTTTTAATGGAGAAAAACAACTTCACATATAAAGGAAATAGTGAGCATAGACTAGTGAGATAAGCATGATTTGTAGGTTTCAAAATGAAATCCATCACAGCTAGCTTGAAAGTCATCATCAGACTGTACCATTGAACACTCATGGCCTGTCCGTCTATTAGCAATGATATAATTTGGCTCTTCATCCTTGCTGTGGTTTATATTTCCAGCAAGTTAGCAAACAGCATCAGTGAAGCAGTTGTATGGAGCACTGTGAACTGTACCTTGGCAGTGAAGGATGAAGAGGCCAAACCAGACAAGCAGGCAGGGCCAGAAAGTCCTTTCTAAGTCAGTTCTTTAATGGAGAACTAGCCAACAGTGTATGCAAGAGTCAAGAGTTAACGGATGTTAGTAGAATATGTCGGACTTAGTGCAGGATAAGAAATATTCACTAAAACTCACATTCTATGTTCTCTCAAAGCTGATAGTTTGCTCTGCAATAACTTGTCCTTACGATATGTGAAGCTGTCTTCAATCCATGCATGTGGATTGAATTAATTGGTTAGATTTTGCAAATAGAATCTATAAAGCATGATATTGAGAGAGGGATTATTTTTCTCTTCAACAATTGCTGCTCAGATGGAAATGAGCAACACTGCGCCTGGGAGCGCTAAGCCTGCACATACAGTTCCACTGAGTTCATCTGAACCACATGTGCTGGAGGCAAACAAGCAGGACAGCCGACGCTTGTGCTTGGGTTCAGCACAAGCACCCAGAGGCATTTCTACGCAGCCCGTCTGCAGAAGCAAATGCCATTCTATCCTGGAATGCAAAATGACATTTCACAAAACAAGAAGTGACTGCGATCTTGATTTCACCAAAGTAGAGTGGAGGTGATGAAACTAATTTTGGAGTAGATATTTTCAAGATAATTTAAACTTGCTTTTCTAACTGCTGTTTTTTAAAAAAAGAATATAACATTCTAATATTTGATTAATAGGCAATGCCAAGTTTCTCTATGCTAAGTAGTGAAGTCGAAAGAATGGGTGAAAAATTCTCCGAATCTCTATTTTTAGCCATATCATTAGAACATTTGTGAAGGTTTCTCCTGTTCAATATTTCTACTGAGATTGTAAATACGTTATTGCAGAATGCTTTACTGTTTCACTAGAAATAATGAACAAGGAAGATCTTTTACAGACTTATTTACCATATAGTTAGATAGAGCCATCAGGGGAATTCATGCTCCCATGATACTGGAAAGGTATTTCATTACAAGAAATGCTATGGATCTGACAGTGCACAGATGAGAAAAAAATGTCATGTAACCACTAGTGTTTCCAGATTCAAGGTGATGAATGAGCAATCTTGCCTAGATAATAACTCTATTCAAAGTTGAGTTTGTGTCAAATGCACAAGTACACGAATGCACAGCTGCAATGAAACAGTACATGTATCACAGGCACATACGATCATAACAGCATCATTCACAAGAAAAATACAAATTAATCATAATTTTTTTCACACAATTACAATGAAATAAAACAAATTCCACTTTGGTTGAAGGTAGTCAAAGAGTTACTAAACTGCAGTGATTAGTGTTTAGCCAGTTGGTTCAAGAACAGGATGTTTGAAGGGAAGTAACTGTTCATAAATCTGACGGTGTGGGACTTCAGCTTCTGTAATTCCTATTCAATGGTAGCTGCAAGAATATGGCGTGGCCTGGATGGCTGGGATCTCCTGTAATACCACCAGTGATGGGTAGTGATGGGTGCATCCATGATGTTTTGAGCAGAATCCACTGCCCTCCGCAGCTTCTTACATTCCTACTTCAAATTTTCATGTGTGATGTACTGAATATTCATTGTCATGAACTTCCAGTCAAAGTGTGCTTAAAAAGAAGGGTTTTAATTCTCATTCCTGACGAGAAGAACTGAGAACTGTAATGGATGACGCATTTCTAAAGGAAAAACGTCTCCTTTTCGGAAAGGATGAATTAACTATCAGGTGACTGTTTAGTGATGACACCCAGACTGTGGCTAAAACCATTGAAAATGTATAATTAAAATTACTGTTGTGGTGGTGGAATTAAATTGATATATACCTATTTAAATATTTGACCACCATCAGCACATCTACATAAAAAATACTGCGGGAATAGACACCTGAAATAAACCCTCCAATCACTGAGAAGCCTAAGATACTTGACCCACATCTCACTTTCATTAAACTGACTCTCTTGTAAAACTGGCAGGTATGAAAAAGCAGGAATTCAGCCTGTTCCTAAAATAAATGATTCCAAAGCACATTATTAGTGCCTCAGAAACACAACTAGACTCCCCTTTATGTCCTATCATTTGGATTTGCTCCTTCGAGGTACACTCTCACCTGGAACAGGTAAGATTTCTGTCTATCAAGTGAATCTCTACAGTTCCACTTTAAGAACGATCACAAATGACCCTATTCTGATGAAAGGTCATCAGCCCAAAGTTATAGCTCTGTTTCTCCCTTAATGGATACTAACTGAGCTGTCAAGTATTTCTGACAATTTTGTTCTTATTCCATAAACAACTTGATACATCTTAAGAGCACTGCCACTTTGTTTGTATCAGGAGATAGTAGTTAAAATGGACTGTTGTCACTATAGTTGTAACATTAAATTGCAGTATCAGTTTTCAATCTAACATAAATTGCATTTAATTTTACTGCAAAAGATGACATTGATTTGAACTATTTGCCCGAGTGGAAATGATATGAGTGAAGCTGGAGGCAATCCGGACCACTACATTAGGCAGGGTACACTCACACTTCTGACCTGCGTCAACCTAATTGACTGTAATTTTAAATTGAGGACGGCAAAGAGAGCTCCACGACATGTGATGTCCTCCTTAAATGTATTCCACGGGTTCTGGTTACTGGGACCTAATTTGTTATTTAACCTGAGGCAATGGTGGCATCAGGATAGTGGTATGTTCTGATTGCGTAACTATTAATTGTCAAAAAGCTCTGAAATAATTAACTAAGACTATCAGGATTTCATTGTAGGCAGATTGTGTTGGCTTCCTGATGTTTACAGTGGAAGAAATAATGAATCCTTGTTCAAAATAAGCAAAAATCAATAAAAACAACTGAATCCGAATAATCACAAAACCTCCATGAGGATGATTGTATTCCTTTATTCCATTCATCACTATTTGTACTAAAGTGGTATTTGAACAGTTTTATATATAAAGAATTAATGTACAGTCAGTTGCTTAATATAATGTTATTTTCTGTTACATTGTGTTCTATAGACAAATAATACAAGAAATTCTCCCTGTAAATATTTCACCCAGTGTGTTTCCCCTTTAAATACATAGATTTGTTTCTTACATATATCCTTTAACATGTCACTTTATCTCCAAAATGGTTTAGTTAAGGTTCATGTTTGAGAAATTATTCAATGTCAAATGTTGACAGCTTTGTTTTAAATGCATTACTAACTAAACACATGCTCTGGCTTCTGAAGTAGCTGTTATTTAAAATATATGTGAATACATTACAACATTAAAGCTGACTGAAAATAATTTGTGTTACTTTGTATTCATCTTAAAAGAAGGGCAACTGTTAGAACAGTGCCAAGCCAACAATGAAGTAAAAGCATCTGCTGTGGCACAGAAGGAAAGCAGACACAAGCTGTAACTTTACAGCATGATTGCATTACAGGACCCACCTGACAGGAAAAGCATTCATTTCAATTTGCTCTGTTAAATTTGATTCAAAAGCATTGGCACCAGGCTGCCAGTTTCACAGCCTGAGAAAGAGAACAGTCCAAAATACTTCCTCCCCCACTGAGAGAATTAAGCCACAACTACTTCAAAGCCTTATGTCTGTCAATTTCCTTTACTTGTTTAATAGCACTCTTTAATATCAAAGCAATGAGAATGTTCAGACCCATACAGTGTTACATCTGATAAACCTGGGCCAAAACATGGCATCTTGAATCAAGCCTTTCCAGCAAGTCATACATGCATTTACGTTATTGAACTTATCAGATCATATTCTAATTACTAGAGTCTTATTTGAAAAATCATTCCAGTAATTATGATCTACAGCAATACAGCATTGAGCATTTCTATTTATATATCAAGATGTCTTAAAGCATTTCACATCAACACTATTAAAAAGAGATAGAAGCTGAACGCATTGGGAGACAATGAAATGCTTGGTCATAGAAGCTTCTGGCAAGTGAAGCAATGACCGGTAATTGTTGTGAAACTAAAATCAGGGCCAGTGAAGGGACCAGAATGGAGCACAGGCACCTCAAGAATACAGTGTTGTTGAGAGGCCAGGCAATGGAACAAATAATTCCAAGTGGCTCCATTTTAATATCAGAGAATTTATACAATATACAACCTGAAATGCTTACTCTTCGCAGACATCCACGAAAAACAGAGGAGAGCTCCAAATAATGAATGACAGAAAAGCAGGGAGACCATGATCTTCAGTCTACAAAAACTATTGTTTACCTGACAGTTCGACATGCCACAGGCTGATTCTCTCCCTCGCTCGCTCACTAACAAGGGACAGAGAGGTATCACCCTTCTCACACCGAAAGGGGAGACTGACAAACAGTCACTGTTATGGTGTTACAGTCTGCCGCATCGCTTTTTATCCTGAGATTTGCTGACTCAAGATTTTCAAACTCGCCCCACCATCGAGAGGAAGAGCGAGAGGGAGCGATCACCCGAGTATAGAGACCAACAATTTTAACATAGGGGAATTGCATGCTTGTGTTTGTCAGCAAGCATGGCTAAGGAGTAAATATATTGTCACACTTGTCCTGTCAAAGCTCTACCACGACCTTTTTGAAAGGCAGAGAGGCTGCAAGAGCTGAACAACCTACCCCTGCGTCATTTCCTTATGTCCTTCTGTTCTCTATTATTATACTTCCTCACTAAATAAGAAAATGAAAAGCTATGGACATTATTAAATTCCCTTTTTATTCCAGACAAGCCTTAATTTGAACTCCCTCCCTCCAGATTATCTAGTGCAGTATCCATTAAACCGCTATACACATGTTAATAACTGTAATTAAATGAAAAAATTGGGCTAAGTAAATAAAATCTCAACTAAAAATCAGAATAAAATAAAAACCACAGGGTGTAATCCATAAAATTGCTTAAAGGAGCAGGGCATCCATTCAGGAATCTAATAAGGAAACGTAAACATTCTATAAGTCGCTGAGGTAACTTGAGTAGATTTGGGCTCCAACGGGAAATTAAATAATGAGTAGTTCCCATAACCTCACCTTGTCATCCAACATTGCTACTGGTGAGAGATTCGGACCTAAGTTGCTCCACGCTGACATTCAGTGGCCAAACCATGAAACTGCATGCAAACCCAACCATTCTCTCCTTGCCTTAATTCATGAGTGTTACTTTCTGTATCATTTTCCTCCTAATCTATGGTGCAGAGAATCACCATACCAATCAGAGGGGTGCTACTCCTTGTTTGTGTAGAATGGAGATCTGTCTGGTATAGATCAAGTCAATCCCCCATCAGAATCAGCGTCCATCGCATGACTCTGCATGGCCCCAGCGCCCAGCACGTCCCAGAATTAAAGTGGCCCTGCATGAGTCTGGGATCTACTTACACAGGAATAGATAGATGCTAGGGATTCCTCCCAGAATCACCAGCTACACACTACTTGCTTCAGTCCATGATGCAGGTGCAGAACCTCAGAAGTAACAGCTCCTTTACAGTAATATCTGAGAGGGAGACTGGAAATGAATGGCTTACTGTCAAACCCAATGAAAGGGAAAAAATAAGGTGGAAGAAAATAATAGAGAAGAAGCAGGAAGTCATAGTTATAAAAATCTAAAATAAATTTATCTTCTTAAAAATCTGAAATAATTCATCTGTTGCTGTAATAAAAACTCAGTTTATTCTATTAGTGTTTTTCAAAACATATCCTGCAGTGATTGGGCTTTTCATCTCACAATTTACTACCTACAGGAATGAGTCTGCACAATGTCAGTAGACACAAAATAATCTGCAGATGTTGGGGTCAAAGCAACACTCACAACACGCTGGAGGAACTCAGCAGGTCAGGCAGCATCCGTGGAAAAGATCGGTCGACGTTTCGGGCTGGAACCCATCGTCAGGACTGTAGGGGGAAAGGGGCAGAGGCCCTATAAAGAAGGAGGGGGGAGGGTGGGAAGGAGAAGGCTGGTAGGTTCCAGGTGAAAAACCAGTAAGCGGAAAGATAAAGGGGTGGGGGAGGGGAAGCAGGGAAGCGATAGGCAGGTAAGTTGAAGAAGGAATAGGGGAAAACACAATGGGTAGAAGAAGGAGGCGGAACCATGAGGGAGGTGATAGGCAACTGGGGGAGGGGGCAGAGTGACATAGGGATAGAGGAAGGGAGGGGGAAGGAATTACCGGAAGTTGGAGAATTCAATGTTCATATCAAGGGGCTGGAGACTACCTAGATGGTATATGAGGTGTTGCTCCTCCAACCTGAGTTGAGCCTCATCATGGCAGTAGAGGAGGCCGTGTATGGACATACCTGAACGGGAGTGGGAAGCAGAGTTGAACTGGGTGGCTAATGGGAGATCCTGTCTCTTTTGGCGGACAGAACAGAAGTGCTCAACGAAGTGGTCCCCCAATCTGCGTCGAGTTTCACCGATGTAGAGGAGGCTGTACCGGGAACACCGAATGCAATAGATGACCCCAACAGACTCACAAGTGAAGTGTTGCCTCACTTGGAAGGACTGTTTGGGGCAGTGAATGGTGGCAAGAGAGGAGGTGCAGGGACAGGTGTAGCACTTGCGCTTACAGGGATAAGTGCCGGGTGGGAGATCCGTGGGGAGGGACGTGTGGACCAGGGAGTCGTGGAGGGACCGATCCCTGCGGAAAGCGGAGAGGGGTGGAGAGGGAAAGATGTGCTTAGTGGTGGGGTCCTGTTGAATGTGGCAGAAGTTGTGGAGGATAATGTGCTGAATCCGGAGGCTAGTGGGGTGGTAGGTGAGGACAAGGGGAACTCTGTCCCTGTTGTGGTGGCGGGAGGATGGGGTGAGAGCCAAAGTGCGGGAAATGGAGGAGATGCGGGTGAGGGCATCATTGATGACAGCAGAAGGGAAACCACGATCCTTAAAGAAAGAGGACATTTGAGTTGTCCTGGAACGGAAAAACTCATCCTCGGAGCAGATGCGGCGGAGACGGAGGAACTGGGAATAGAGAATGGCACTTTTGCATGTGGCGGGGTGGGAAGAGGTATAGTCGAGGTAGTTATGAGAGTCGGTGGGCTTGTAGAAGATGTCAGTGGACAGTCTGTCTCCAGAGATGGAGACCGAGAGATCGAGAAAGGGGAGAGAAGTGTCCGAGATAGACCAAGTGAATTTGAGGGCTGGGTGGAAGTTAGAAGTAAAGTCGATGAAATTGACGAGCTTAGCATGGGTGCAGGAAGCAGCACCAATGTAGTCATCAATGTACTGAAGGAAAAGTTGGGAAGCAGTACCAGAATAGGTTTGGAGCACAGGCTGTTCCACATAAACGAACAAAGAAGCAGGCATAGCTAAGGTCCATGCAAGTTCCCATAGCTACACCCTTAGTCTGAATTTCAGTAGATCCTTTTCTGGGCCATAAACTCAGCCCCATCATAAAATCAAATATATCCTCATCAACAGTTTGTATGTGGTTAAGTAAATCTATTAAATTCCCATGGAGAGTTTAATTTGCATTAACATCGCAAGTACAGCAGTTTCTTGAAGGTCACTGGGAGTTCCTACCCTTGGGTATATTCTTTCTCTGCACATACACACTAAATTCACTGCTACTATATTTTCCAGGAAAATTTGGACTAACGCTACGTAAAATAAATTAATTAAGCCTATCATTGTTCTGGATGGCCAGCAAGTCACAACACCCTCAATGTGAGTGGTTTACAGCAATTCATGATGGTAGAGAATGTTTGGATTATCATTGGTATGATGACCAGTTTTTGAGTAACTTCTCCAATTCTGGTCTTCTGCTAAATACTCCAGCAATCAGACCTTGCAGTAACAATCAACTAGTACTTTTAACTAGTATCTACAATTGTCAACACAATGCCATTTCACTATAAGTTTAATCGATATATTTAGTTAATATGCTGGTGACTGGTTGATTGATGATCCAACATGCTCCCTCTAAAATACAGTAAAAAATATTTATTTTCAAAGCTAAAAGTAATAAATATGCAACTTGAATTTTGTGCTTTTAAAATTCAGGAACTCGAACTTTGCAATAATCAATCTTTCTTTCAACTCTAATGTAGCCATTGTTTCAAAAACTCCAGGAGTCTTCCTGGAATATTAAACAAAAATTTTGGGAAGTATCTTGATAAATACCTTGCTCTAGTATTTAAAAAAATTCGAGGTAGTTTAGATAAGCTAACATCAAAAATACAGAACTAATTATGGGTATTCCAGCAAATTGGGCCAGGATGTTTTGTGATTTTCTGTTTGTGAGTTAAGTCAGGGGTTCCCAACCTTTTTTACACCATGGACTAATACCATTAAGTAAGGGGTCCATGGACTCCAGAATGGAAACCCCTGAAAGTGAAGTGCAAATGATTTCTAATCTCTACATGTAGATTGTGAAGCAAAGAGCTAGAAGGCAATTTATTTTTAAACAAACCAGATGGAAAAGCTGACTCCAGTCATTGATTTCCCCATGCAGTCTTGCAACTGATAGTTTAAGACAAGGTAACAAAAGCCTGTTTGTCACATCTCTAGTACCGGTGCTGATGGATGTTTCCAAAACATCATAAATCAGGAAAATCACTGGTCTTTGTGTCATTAGTAACTGTCATGTGATTTCTCACTGAATCCACTAAGATTTGTTTTGAAAAAGACAGAGTGCACAAAATGAAAACAAAGCTTGGGAAGAATAAAATGTTGGTCAAGTTTTACTAAGAATTGTACTGGACATAACACACTCTACTCTTATTTCATAATCACATAAAATGTCATTCTATACCTCTAGTTTTCAAGTGAATAATTTAACTCCTTGTACTCAGAATGTTTCAAGGTATTTAATAGCAGTCCATAATCTACAGAAATCCACATTGATTCATCCAGAATATTTCCCAGAAAGATAACATTCTTAGTTGGTATCACCTTGTCTTTGTACGTGAAGAGGGGATGATAATGAAGCAATTTGATATTTGAGATTATTTGATGAGAAGCTGACATTTTTAAGGGCAGAATTGTAATTCCGTGAACACTGATTTGAACTTCCTACAACTTATGCCAGTTATCACTGGTTCAGAATATTTATATGAGCCTTCACACAAAACATCTTTCATACTCCAATGGGGGAGTAAAATTGACTGGTATTACCTACAGTATGTCAGGAAACTCGGGGTGAGGGGGAGAGGTTTGCAGAAGGAATGCTGCAGGCATGGTGGCAAGACATGCACTGTTTAAATGGATTTTAGATTTACTCATGCAAAAAGTATTTTGTGGGTTCCAAAATGGTCGGAATATAATCAACTGACTCAGTCTTGAAAATGGCATTTGGTGCTATAGAAATCCAATTTGCATATTAAAACAAACAAACGCTTAGGAATCCAACAAATATGCCCCTTTCAAAATGTTAATATTGCCGAGGTTATGACTTGGTTAATCGATCAACTTCAATTTGACAAAACCTTGCCACAGTAAGTCTAATTGCAGGAGGTTATGATCAGATCTTCACATTTAAATATGAATACTTCATTGATGAATCTAAATGTCCCGAAAGTCAAGGGCAACTGAAGCGTGAGTGACTTATGAGAGGTCATTGCTAGAGGTTCCTCGCCACACTTCATCAAAGGTGCAGTGACCTGTTTCCATAGTGTTCAGTGAGCCACATCATGAACTGCACTCCAGAGATTACAGTAAATTATCGCTTCCTATTTTAGTTATTCGTTCAATACTGTGCCATGAAAATATCATTAAACCATAGTGATTACTAAAATTAACGTACTTAGCAACACTGCCATAATTGTCCTTCTATTACAGGCGTATTTAATAATATTGTGATTGGGTTACTGATTGAGTTTCAAGATTAAACAACTAACTCTATTTTGAAATGAGACTTTATAATGAAAGATACACCGAAGATTTATATACAGACATTGTATTTATCTACCCTAAGTAGAACAATTTGATTGGGAATATATTACTTAATGCATGCAAATGGTTTTCAAAACAACTGTCATAGAAAAGTGTAGCACAGAAACAGGCCCTTTGGCCCATCTAGTCCATGCTGAAATTATTTAAACTGCCTACTCCCATTGATCTGCGCTGGGACCATAGCCCTCTATACTCCTACTGTTTATGTACCTATCCAAACTTAAGCTGAACATTGAAATCGAGCTCGCATGCACCACTTGTGCTTGCAGCTCATTCCACTCTCTTGCGGCCCTCTGAGTGGAGGTTTTCCCTCATGTTCCGCTTAAACTTTTCACCTTTCACCCTTAACCCATGACTTCTGGTTGCAATCCCACCTAACCTCAATGGGAAAAGCCTGCTTGCATTTACCTTATCTATACCCCTCATAATTTTGTATACCTCTATCAAATCTCCTGTCAATCTTCTATGTTCCAAGGAATAAAGTCCAAAATGTATACTACTTAAGTATACAGTACTGTGCATTAACAATGCTCAGAAAGTGATTCAAATGACATTTTCTATGTTTCTATGTTTCTATGTTTCTATGATGAGATGCATTATGTAAATTTTTAAAATTGCAAATCACTGTGAGAATGTGTATTATTATCTCATCGGTTGTGCATTTTGTGCAACAGACTATACTGTCACAGGACACAGTGAACATTCATCAGCAGCCTGACTACAAGTCTTTTGTGGCATATTAATTCAGTACAGGGCTACTTTGAAGTGTTCTCCTGTTGAACTATGGAATCACGTTTCGTATGTTAATAATAAAGAACAGAGATATTATTGGAAAATTCTCCATTAGTTCATGACAACCTGCAGACATCACTTCTTTATCTTGTTTAAATATCAAAGAGATCTGTGTAAATTAAAATAGAGTTGACAACCAGCTGCATTGTTGTACTAACACTTAACAGGCATGTAACCAGATGTTTAATGTGGTATTTTAACAAGAACACTTATGATAAATAAATAAGTCTGCAGAAAGTGCCAGGAGAATCTTGCACAATCTTGTGCATGTGTAGTTATACCACAATGATGTATAGCCAGCACGTCTTTGTGTAGGTTCTGGCCCAGAATCTATGCCATTGTGGTACGCCAAGGTTGGTAGGTTGAGGGAAGGCCCGTGCGAGAAAAGTCATGTTCCACAAAATAATGTTAGAATTTCCGACAGAATTCAAGTCCTGGGTACTTCTGCAGACATGCATCTCCCATTTTCTAAGTTTCACTGACCCCCACTCTCCCCCCCCCCTTTCACAACCACAAGAAATTTGTCAATAACTCCAGACTCATTGACTGCCCCAGTTACTACCCCAACCCTGGTAACTCACTTTGTACACTTTCAGCTTTTCAGGTCTTCAATGCTCTCTGTCAGATCTTCACATGAGACCCAGTTCAGCCTTGGTTCAGTTGTTTGGTAGGAGTAACTAATGACAAAACCCTCAGCTATTGCATAGTAATCATGATGGGAGGAATTTCTGATGTTTTTGTCAGAGCAACAGTAGCACTTTGGTGTCATATGACATCCCCCTGCTGTCATTATTACCTGTGTCCAATGCCTTTTCATTCTTTTGGCCAAGGATTATTTGATAAGCTTACCAGGAAAGTTTTTTGTCCATGGAAGGTTCAAGCTATGAAGTCAATAGAACGGAAGATACCAAGGATGAACTGTCTCATGGATATAATGCAGAGAGGTAAGAAAATTCCAAACTCGCACCTTAAACAGAGTCAAGGGTCTACCTTATTGGTGCAGGTAAGTCAACAGAACAGCAAACAAGGAAGCTAGCTGTTAATTCATGTCAATGGAACGAGAAATTGCCACAGATATTTTACATGCTCGATATATTTCTGTCTATTAAAAGTGTGTTTAATAGTTAGATCTCATTTTTTTCTCTGCGCATCACAATCAGGAGTCAAATCAGGTGCATTGTGACAGCTTGCAATTTGGGTGTAATTTCAGTTTGCTTTTCATAGTGTGACAAATTGTTGAGGTATAAGCAGAGAGCTGATGGATTATTGATCTTCTTTGGTCATTGCTGGATCAATGGCCATTTTTCTGCTTAACTTCAAAGGATGTTAAAATAATATATGCACAGCTTACTTTACTTCAGAGGTCAGGGAGGATCTAGCTCAGCAGAATTATTTCAACATAGTATAGACAGAGATTGTGTGTGTGTGTGTGTGTGTGTATACGCGTGCGTGCATGTGCACTTGCGTTAAGGCTCAATTCTATATTAAGAGAAAGTAAAAACTTCCTTCTTTGCCCTTCTAGAAACATAGTGAAATTTGTGAATTAATAAAAATCCACTATTTTGTGCTGAAAGCTACTCATGTTTGATGATAAGTTTGGTACAGTATGTACATTTCTGCTACTTAACAATGGTAAGGTCAAAATCCAGTAAAATTGAACTCAGTACTAAGGGTATCTTGAACAACAAAAATATCTGCTAGGGTAGTTCAATGGATTGTGCAAAATCTGCAAGGTGATAGGTATTGTCAGTACCCTGCACCAGGGGTGAGAGTACAGAGGGGAGATTGTAACTATAAAGAGGAGAGGGGAAGTGCTGATACAGGAGCAGAAGGTGATTGATGGACTTGAGAGGACTGAGGAAAAGCGAAAGATGAGAGGCATCAGGTGGGGGAGGGGAAGGGGTGGAACTGGGCGGAGCAAGTGGATAATAGATGGAGGCAGCCAGAGAAAAAAAATGAAAAACAAGTGGAGCTAAATGGGGGAGAGGATCATGCCAATTGAAGATGGCTGCTGGAAGGAGATAAGCAGGAAGACAAAGGGCTACCGAAGCTGAAAAGTTCAAAGTAAATTTATTATCAAAGTATAATATATCACCCTATACAACCCTGACATTCATTGTCTTGCAGGCATACACAATAAATCCGTAGAAGAATAACGACGATAATAGTATTAATGAAAGACTGCACCAACTGGGTGTTCAACCACTGTGCAAAAGACAACAAACTGTGCACATACAAAAAGAAAGAAATAATAATAAATCAATAAGCAATGCATATGAGAACATGAGACATAAAGTCCTTGAAAGCGAATCCATAAATTATAGGAACCTTTCCGTGATGGGGCAAGTGTAGTTGAGTGAAGTTGTTCCTATGTTGGAATCTGATAAGAAGTGATAATGAGAACCATTAGTGGGGAGGTGAACAGCAGATGAAACAAGGACCAGATAAGGGGGGAAGGGTGTGTGTGCGTGCGTGTGTGCATGTGTGTGTGTGTGTGTGTGTGTGTGCATGTGTGTGTGTGTGTGTGTGTGTGTGTGTGTGTGTGTGTGTATGTGTGTGAGAGAGAGAGTGAGAGTGTGGTAGGATGGAACCAGGTTTGGCAGGATAGGGGATAAACATGGGAGGACCAGAAGAGGATTAGAAGGAGAGCAGGGCAAAGAGGTAAAACCAAATGAAGGGGAGGGTTACCTAAATTGGAAAGCACAGTGTTCATACCATTGGGTGGTAGACTATTCGGGTGGAAAATGAGGTGTTGATCCTCTCGTTTGTGTTGTGCTTCACCCTAGATGAGGAGCATGTCAAGGATGGGTAGGCCAGTGTGGGAATTTGAAGGCAAATTGAAAAGGCATGCATCTGGGAGTTTGGGATGGCCACTGTGCACAGAACATAGGTGTTCTGCAAAAGTCTCCCTCCCTGTATGTGCTTATATTGCCGATGTAGAGGAGGCCACAATGGGAGCACTGATTACAAGGCTGGAGGAGATGCATGTGAATGTATGCCTCGCCTGGAAGAGCAGTCTAAGTTCCTGGATGGTAGTGAGGGAGAGGGTGTAAAGATGAGTGTTATTTTGAGTTACAAAGTCATACAGCATGGAAACAAACCATTCAACCTAATTGCTTCATTTAAACAGTCCATTTGCCTGTAAGTGGCCTGTATCCTTCTAAACCTTTCCAAATGATATATGTGCCCAAGTATAGTTTAAATGTCTTGTGGGCATACTTTACCTACCACAAACACTTCCTTGATGCAATAAGATCTGACAGTATGGGAAATGCTGGCCCAGTGTTAGTTGGAGATGGTGAGGGCTTCTACCATAGCGACCAATGTTGCAATATTTAACTACAAATTGAGTACATAAAGGCAGAGTATGTGGCATCTGATGTACATTTTGCTTACAGATGTGACCAGTGGCATTAAAGTAAGATCATTTCTACAGCATTAAAGACACAAAACATAATCTGCACATTGCCATAAATTGGTAAACCATTTTGACAGGTCCGATATGGGAGACATGTCCTCATATAATGTGTGCTTTTAACAGGCAGGCTAAGGAAGGAAAGTATCACACAGGTGCACGGGGATGTGAAGAAGGCATTTACCTAGCTTGCCTTCATAGGCAGGGGTATTGAATATAAATAAGTGGCAGGACATCAGGTTACCGCTGCATGAGACATTGGTTAGGCCACACTTAGAGTATAGCGTGCATTTCTGTTCCCACACTATAGAAAGGACATGGTTGTGCTGGAATGTATACAGAAATTATTCACTTGGATGTTGCATGGAACAGAGGACTTTAGGAGAGATTGGAAAGAGGGGATCCATTTTCCCTGGAGTGCAGGAAGCTGAGGAGTGACCCTGTTGTGGTTTATAAAATTGTAAGTGGTATAAATAGGGGAGATAATTACAGTAGGGTTTTCCAAGAGTAGGAGAGTTAAAAATTAGAGGCCATAGGCTTAAGCTCGAGGGGAAGTATTAAAAGGAAATCTGAGGGGCACGTTTTTCACACAGAGGGTGATGGTTATATAGAACAAGCTGGCAGAGAAAATGGTAGAGGCAGGTATCATCGTCATAGTTGGTTTGTGTAGAACTAAAGATGTAGAGAGTCCAATTTTCGATATAATTTTAAGCCACTTTAGCAGACCTTCTGAAATATAACTTCAGGCCCTGTCTAACCAATTTCACGTTTGAGAAGTAAGGTTTAACTAATGTAAAGTAATACTAAAAAGAATCGTTCCTCAGTAAAGCATTAAAAGGGATCTCTTCTCATTTTTGTACAGAAGAAATGGTGTTTTCAGGTTAGCAAAGGTCTTACCAACACCATGGAAAAGTTGGTGAGAGAACATTCATGTGATAGATTTCTAAATATCAGTCATCAGAGAGGGTCCGCCATGAAAGAGTATTTCTCAGCTGATAAGGGTGGTTGTTATCGCATTACTTTCTTATTGGAGCAAGGCTTCGGCATCACATTTAAAAAGCATTTGGTTAAGTATGTGAATTGTAAAGGATAGAGCAATATGGCCCAAATGCAGGAAAATGGGATTAGTATAGATCATGGGCCTACTTCCACGCTGTACCACACTACAGCTATCTGGAATCATACTAGAGGAAATTAATGTTTTTTTGTAATGTTATAAGGCACTTTTCTTGAGCTCTGGACTTCTTAATGTCTTAGACTCAGAGAAATACTTCTCAGGTATAGCCACTGTTATAATAACAGAAATAGGATAACCAATTACTGTCTAAGTGGATTGCACAGAGAACAGTATCAATGATCAGAAACCCATTTCAGTGTTATTCTTTAAGAGCCGATGATAAAAGCTCATTTGCTCTTCTTTAAAATAGTGCAATGTGGGTCATCTGGAGAATGTCTGTTAAGGAGGTTGTACATTTTTCCCGTTACCCCGTCGATTTCCTCTGGATGCTCTCATTTCCTCCCACATTCCGAAATTGGACGGATTAGAAGGCTAATTGGGTGACACAGGCTCTTTGAGCTACAGGGGCCTGTTACCATGCTGTATCTCTAAGTAAAAACAAAAAAAAATTGACCGTCTTTTCAGCAGCTGCTGCCTCCATCATGACAGCTCACAGCATTCTGACTACGCGCCAAGAGAGTGACCACTGAGTGAAGCAAACAAATCCAAAGCCAACGGACACTTTATTAGATACATCTGTACACCTGCCCATTAATGCAAGAATCTAATCAGCCAATCCTGTGGCAGCAGCTCACCGCATAAAAGCATGCAGACATGGTCAAAAGCTTCAGCTGTTGTTCAGACCAAACATCTAAATGGGGCAGGAAATGACTTTGATTGTGGTATGAATGTTGGTGCTAGATGGGCTGGTTTGAGTATCTCAGAAGCTGCTGTCCTCTTGCAATTTTCATGCACAACAGTCTTTAGAGTGTACAGAAACAAAAAACATCCAGTGAGTGATGGTTCTGTGGGCGAAAATGCCTTGTAAAGAGATAAGTCAGAGGTGAATGCCCAGACTGGTTCAAGCTCAAATAACTATGTGTTACAGCAGTTGTGTGCAGAAGAGAATCTCTGAATGCACAACATGTTTAATCTTGAAGTGGATGGGCTACAGCAGCAGAAGACCATGAACATACACTCTTAGGTACCTAATAAAGTGGCCACTAAGTATAGATACACAATTTTAAGGTGAATATTTATGTGTAAAGTAAAACTTTTCTCTTATAATGTTCAGCTTGTATCCACCAACATAACTACCATTGATCAGATACTTGTTATCCAGAAAGGTGCAGCAATCGGCAAGGAGAAAAAATGCTCTTTAGAGTGTGAATGAACTTCAGCATGTTTTGTCAGCCCCTGTAAATTCCTACTGACAGCAGAGAAGTGCCTTAAAGCTGGAAGATTGGACACCTGCCTGCTGTCTCACATTTGCCATGAACACAGAGAGCCAGAGGAGTTACGATTATTGAGTCATTCACCAAAGAAATCCTGGGTGCCAATAGTACCCAACCAGATGCTACATCCGCAAGGGCTAGTCAGATGTTGATTTAAGAGAGTATCCAAACATTAGCCCACTGCTGGAAGAAGAATTCCATCATGGGAAATTGCTTTCTTGCATCTCTTCAATCCTTGGCTAGTATGCTCGAACTAATAGCTCCATCATTGAAGGAAAATTGTTGGCATGCTTCCTGAAAAAACATTTGATCCAGAAATAATTACTTAGAAAAAATATGTTATTAACAACGTGTGCTTCAACCAAAAGAGAGAGTTCGGCACAGAGGGCGGTAAATCTTTGGTCAGTGACTTACCTCCTGCCTTCACTAGACTGTGTAGTGCAGACAGCTTTTGACCAATTCTTCACTGTACTTCAACACTGGACTTATTCAGTTCCCTGCTTCAGCAAGATGTTCAACGATATTACAGATGCAAACTTAGAATGGATGGAAGACGGACCACATAATTTACTTGAGTAGTCAAATTTTAGCAAGGTTTCTGTTCAGTATCTAGAAATTTGAATTCAGTGATAATTGATCAATATGTGGTAATTGTTAAATATGATGCAGTAACGATCTATCTAATACCTGTGCTCCAGCTTGTGAATATCTAATAGTAACCAGAGTGTGTCAGATAGAAAAATGTACAAGACAACCCCTGTTGGCAATGTCAGGGACTGTACAGCATAAAAGGTTAAAGCATTACTGACTTTAATTGCCACATATAATGTAGTGCAATAACAATATGAGAATGATGTGACCTGATTAATAACCAGTGTCCAAACCTGTAAAACACACTATGCAGGTGATTTTTATACCCTTGTCATCCATCCCTCCTGATTGGTCAGTCCTCATCCAATCAGGTTTCCACTGTCCCACCTTATTTACAATCGAATTCCGATTCTTACGTAGAGTGACAGTTTCCACTTTGTTAAAATTCTTTTCCTCTAGTTTTACTTCAATGGCTTTCTTCATCAGGTGGTTCCAAAAGCCACTGGCATGGCACAGTAGTTTTGTGCCATCGAAGTCAATCCCACGGCCATTATGAATGCATTGTTCTGCTACCACCGATTTCTCTGGTAACCCAAACAGATACAGCTCCTGTACTCCTTGATGGGGGTTTCGCTGTACACTGCTCCGCATTCACAGGGAATCCCATAAACACCAGCCATCCTGACTTCCAGGTCATCTCTGAACCACAGAAGCTGTGATTTGAGCTTCTTTACGGGTCTGTGGATGATATTAATCCGATATTTCTTCAGGACAGCCACTGTTATGCCTCTCAACATCGAACAGGTCTTTCTACTTTAATTAACTGTGGAAAACTATTTAAGACCTCGAGAGTGTCCCCAAGGAAATAGGAAAGATGATTACGCACGACATTCCTGCAGAATGGCTACAAGGTGAAGGAAACTAATTGCGATTTTAAAAGGGCCAAAGGAGAAACCAGGAAACCTAACAGCAAGGAGGAACCCATCACTACTGCCTGCCTTCCCTATATTTCCTCAGTTTCTGGAAGGATTGCCAGGATCCTGAGGAAAAACCAGATTATTACCATCCACAAACTCGTAAGAAAGCTCAAATCACAGCTTATGTGGGTCAAAGATGACCTGGGACTCAAGACGGCTGACGTTAACAGAATTCCCTGTGAATGCAGAGCAGTGTATCTCGGTCAGGCAGGATCCATAGTGGAAACCTGCATCAAGGAGCATAGGAGATGTACCTATTTGGGTTACCTGGAGAAATCAGTGGTAGAAGATCATTGCGTTTGCAATAGCCATAGGATTGGCTTCAAAGGCACAGAACTACTGTACCGTGCCAATGGCTTTTGGGACCACCTGATGAAGGAAACCTGTGAAATAAAACTGGAAGAAAAGAATTTAAACAAAGATGAAGGTCTCACTCTACGCAAGAACTGGAATTTAATTGTAAACAAGGTGGGACAGTGGAAACCTGATTGGATGAGGATTAACCAATTAGAACAAACAGATGATGATGGCATAAATACCACCGGACTTGACATGCCCAGGCGTCATCCCTGATGAAGATAACAGAGTTTGTCATTGAAATGTAGGTTAAAATCGATACCTCTACCTGGCTGGTAGCCTGAGAAGAGTTTATTTATCGTATATACTGGGAAAGCACTAGATTCTTTTTCATGTAGGTGATTTGTATTCATTGAATCAGAGAGTTATTTTTAGTGGCATATTTTGGGGTGCCAGCAGTATATCAAAATTCTTAGCCTCTATTTAGAAACAGATTTTAATGTCTATATTTAGAGAAGTTGAAATGAGATCAAAGTGATTTTGCACGTCATCTCTGTCATAAATCAGCCTTGCCTAAAGAAAATTGGAAACTAGGAAAATAAGTAATTGTGTCCCTATGTCCCAAGCTGCTTTAAGAAGTAATTCTTGAAAAAGAGGAAATGTGTTATCAGACATTTTAAAGGCTTATTTTCATGGAATCTGAGAATACATCCACCTCAGCACAGGAGGAAGTCATTGACTGTATGCCAGCTTTATGAAATATCTGTCCAATTACTTCCTCTTTCTTTTCTCAGGGAGTTCACTGGGGTCAAGAATGATTTGCTACCATTCCAGTTTTGTTGCTGTTGAGTTCGATATGGGAACTATAGTTTCTGACATAATAGGAGCATGTGGAGCTCGATGGGATGCAGACACATAACGATTGGATTACTCGCTAGCTCTTTCTGCAACTTACACTTAGACTCCACACGCTCCTATTGAAGACATTCAAAGTGCTGCCTGCTTCTCCTGCAGATTTCCATAGTCTGTGGGGATCTTGTATTTTTTGAAGACGATTTTGAGAATGCCATGATGGAACCTGGGAGAGCGCTGAAGCAGAATTAGTGATTTCCCTGTTGCGATAGTTATAAAATAGCTGAACATGTTAACAAGATGGCTGAATTAAGTTTGATCTTAGGCTCTGGTTGCACAGGTTGCCTTGGAGAATTTACTGGAGTTAAATAAAGTTAATTATTCAAACTATTTGTGTAGTTGTGATTTTCAATGTCAACTTGGTCGCTAGACAGGAATCCAAAAAACCCTGAGCTTCGTTTTGGGACAAGTGCTTGCATCAGGAGTTTGATATTGAGGATGTCAATGTGCCCATTCATCAGACCATGCTCCAGATGTGGACCTGAAAGAAGACATTGACTTTTGATCACTTACGCCACTAACAGATTTGGAGATCTCTGAAGAGGCAGCATCAGCGGTTTTTCACTTGTCTATGTATCGGAGGTCACAGTCACACTGGGTTTGAGGACAGGCACTCCCCTCAGCAGGCTTGTTGCACTGGAGATGCTGACTGATTTCACTGTTACCGTGCCCCCTTGCTAAGAGAAGTTTCTACATTGACCAGAGTCTCATGATGTTTCAGGAAGGCTCCGTCAATAAATCATAAGACTATAAAACATAGGAGCCAAATTAGGCCATTTGGCCCATTGAGTCTGCTTTGCCATTCTATCATCGGTTATTTAGTATTTTCCTGTCTTCTCCGTATAACCTTTGATGCCCTGACTAATCAAGAACCTACCAACTCCACTTTAAATATACTCATTAACTTGGCATACAGCTGTCCATGGCAATGAATTCCACAGATTCACAACCCTCTGGCTAAAGAAATTCCTCCTCATCTCTGTTCTAAATGGACATCCCTCTAATCTGAGGTTGTACCCTCTGGTCCTAGACTCCCCACTATAGGAAACATCCTCTCCATATCCACTCTGTCCAGGCCTTTCTATATTCAAGCAACATACATCAAAGTTGCTGGTGAACGCAGCAGGCCAAGCAGCATCTATAGGAAGAGGCGCAGTCGACGTTTCAGGCCGAGACCCTTCGTCAGGACTAACTGAAGGAAGAGTGAGTAAGGGATTTGAAAGCTGGAGGGGGAGGGGGAGATATCAGTACTCAGACACCTCCACATAATTTCAACTGGAGCAAGACTCCACTACTAAATATTAGGTCATTGTCTCTCAGTCAATTACCAACTTCAGTTCCTGAATGATGTTTCAAATAATTTTCTCTGCTGTGGTACAGTAGATAGGTAATTGTAACATATTTTTTGATCTTAATGACAGATAAAACATTATGCCATTGAACGTCCATCTGGAATAGCTCTTTCAATGAAAGAGGTGACTGACCATACTAAAACAAATAAAGACTTCCTTTGAGAATGAGAGAATATGGATAGTGCCTGAAGATGCTATGTCATGATTCATTGATCCGCGCCATGATCTCATTGAAACCTAGGGGCAGATCAATGAATCATGACATAGCATCTTCTGGCATCATCCATATTCTCTCATTCTCAAAGGAAGTCTTTATTTGTTTTAGTATGTTCGGTCACCTCTTTCATTGAAAGACCTATTCCAGATGGACGTTCAATGGCATAATGTTTTATCTGTCATTAAGATCAAAAAATATGTTACAATTACCTATCTACTGTACCACAGCAGAGAAAATTATTTGAAACATCATTCAGGAACTGAAGTTGGTAATTGACTGAGAGACAATGACCTAATATTTAGTAGTGGAGTCTTGCTCCAGTTGAAATTATGTGGAGGTGTCTGAGTACTGATACTTGACATCAGTGAGGGAGAGTTCAGTGCACTAAATGGCAACAAAGCTTTTCTGGTAATCAACTGGGAACACTGGTAGTGTTCCCTTTTGAATGTGTTGAAGTCGAATAGGGCAGAGGAAACGTTGAGATAGTTAATGCCACAAAAATAATCATGATGAATAGACCTAGAGAGAATACAATTCCTAAAGGAGTGTTCAACTGGATTTAAAATTCAGGGAATGAGGGTAAGTTTCCACAGCCTGGGAGGAGACTTCTGGTCAACGCAAAGAGTGTGGAGGCAAAAAGATGAAGAATATTATGTTGGATATGGAATTGACTCAGTGAATGAAATGAAGATCCCTACTTAAGGAATCAGTCAAGGGAAGGTCAAGAGAAATGATGAAAGTAAAGCAGCAAGAGAAAGATAAGATATTCCATTAATGTATCCTTTAGCTTTGCATTCTTCTAAAGTGTCCTCGTGGTCATAGTGCTATGGAAATACACTCAGTGATGGCCTTATTAGATACAGGAGACACAGTACCTAGTGAAGTGGGTGTATTTCTGTATGTTTGTGGTCTTCTTCTGCTGTAACCTATCTACTTTAAGGTTCGAAGTGTTGTGCGTTCAGAGATGCTCTTCTTCATACCACTGTTGTAACGCATGGTTAGTTAAGTTACTGTAACCTTCCTGTCAGCTTGAACCAACCTGACCTCTCTCATTAATAAGGTGGTTTTTCCCATAGAACTGCCACTCACTGGATGTATTCTGTTCTTTTTTTGCACTATTCTCTGCCTAGAGTCTGTTGTGCATGAATATCCCAGGAGGTCAACAGTTCCTGAGATGCTTAAACCATCCCATCTTGCACCAACAACCATTCCACGATCAAAGGCACTTAGGTCACTGTTTCTCACCATATTGATGTTTGTTCTGAACAAGAACTGAACCTCTGGGCCATCTCTGCAAGCTTCTATGCATTGAGTTGCAGCCACATGATTAGCTGATTAGATATTTGTATTGTACAGGTGTTTCTAATAAAGAGGCCACTGAGTGTACGTTCTCACATAGTCTTAATAACATATTCACTGTATAAATGTGATTCACACCAGTAATGGCATCTGCAGTCTTTCCTTCATTTCCTGTAGTATCCCACCTGCAAAGTTTGTTATTCTCATTCATCCCACGTGCACTACACCTGTCCTTTAGCTGGATATAGAGTTATGCCTTCCCTTTAAAAGTAGAGTCTCCGTGTAGCTTGATTATGATTATGAAATATTTAGACTCATTCCACAGCTGCGTTCTCACGACTCAGCTCTGATGAAAAGTCATCAATCAGAAACATTAACTGTATTTCCCTTGCAAGAGAAGCCACCCAACCTGCTGAGTATTTCCACCAGATCCGGTATTTATTTCAGAGTTCCTGCATCTGCAGCTCTTTGCATTACGGATTGTGTTTTGTTTGTGTAACACTTATCATGGGTTCACGAAACGGTTCCGAAGAAGCGTGAGAAGGGTCACAGGGGAAGAATATCCATCTGTTTTACTTTGCAGCTTCTCGAGGAGCCTGCTGTTACATGTTGTGTTTGTGGAGGGAGGGGTTGTTGAACTACATTCATCAGAAGCAATTATTACAACTTTAGACACCACAATTATTTCTACCCCAATGCGTCATCAATTGGCAGCCATTGAAAGAGTGGAAGCAATATCTTAAAGTGAACTTCTGTGACCTTAATTGCTTAAAATGTTAACCATTTAGGTAAATGGGTTACCTTCAGGGGTGGAAAGTGGATAGTCAGCCCGTGCAGTGTATCCCTGCGTTAGTTCCTCCCAGCAACAGGTACAGATGACAGGGGTTCAGATTTACGGATCTGGGGAAGGTGTGACCTGTACAAAAGGAAGGTTACACCTGAACCTGAGGGGAACCAATATCTTTGCGGGCAGGTTGGCTAGAGTTGTTCAGTGAGTTTAAACTAATTTGGCAGGGGGATGTGAACTGGAGTAAGTGTTGAAGATGAGGTTGTTGTTTACAAACAGAGGCAATGTACTGTGAGAGTCCTAGCAAGGAGATGCTAATGATAGGGCAAAATTGCAGTCAGCGGGATGAGTTACAACATAAAAGGTGGACAAGACCGGAAAGGTTGAATACAGGACTGAACGTTTTATATTTGAATGCGTGCAGTACACAGAATAAGGTAGATGAACTTGTAGCACAGTTATAGATTGGCATGTGTGATGTTGCAGGCATCATTCATTCATGGCTGAAAGAAGATTATAGCTGGGAGCTTAATGTCCAAGTATACACACTGTATCGAAAGAACAGGCAGGAAGGCAAAGGGGGTGGCATGGCTCTATTGGTAAAAAGTGAAATCAAATCATTATAAAAAGGTGACATAGGGTCGGAAGGAGAATAGACCCTGATGGGAGTCATAAACAGATCCCCAAATAGTAGTAAGGATGTGGTCTGCAAATTACAACAGGAGATGAATATGCATGCCAAAAAGACAATGTTACAATAGCCATGGGGGATTTTAATATACAGGTAGATTGGGAAGATTCGGTTGGTGCTGGATTCTAGGAGGGGAAATTTCTAGAATGCTAACGAGATGGCTTTTTAGAGCCACCTGCGCTTGAGCCCACTAAGGGATCAACTATTCTGGATTGAGTTTGTGCAATGAGCCAGACAGCTTAAGATAAAGGAACCCTTAGGAGAAAGTGATCATAATAGATCAACTTCATCCTGAAATTTGAGAAGGAGAAGCTAACGCCAGATGTATCAGTATTGTAGTGGAGTAAAGGTATTTACAGAGGCATGAGAGAGGTGTTGGCCAGAATTGATTGGAAAAGAACACTGGCAGGGATGATGGCAGAGCAACAATGGCTGGAATTTCTGGAAGCAACTTGAAAGGCACAGGGTATATATATATATATCTCAAAGAGGAAGAAGTATTCTAAAGATAAGATGACACAACTGTGGCTAACAAGAGAAGTCGAAGCCAACATAAAAGCCAAAGAGAGGGCATATAATAGAGCAAAAATTAGTGGGAAATTAGAGGATTGAGAAGTTTTAAAAAACCAACAGAAGACAACTAAAAAGTTGTTAAGAATGTACCAATGGAATACAAAAATATGCTAGCCAATAATACTAAAGGGAATCCACACAGATTGTAGTATTCTGGTTAGGAAGTTGAGGATACAGTTGCAGAGGGAGATACAGAGGCCCTGGTTCTGGATCAGTACTATAGGAATGGCTGTGTTAAATGCTGAGCTGTAGTCAATAAACAGCATCCTGGCATAGGTATTTGTACTGGCCAGGTGATCCAAGGCCACATGAGAGACAAGATCGCATCTGCCGTAAACCTATTGTGATGACAGGTGAATTGCAGTGGGTCCAGGTCCTTGCTGAGACAAGAGTTAATTCTAGACGTAGCCAACCTCTCAAAGCATTTCATCACCATAGGTGTGAGTGCTACTGGATGATAGTCATTAAGGCAGCTCACTCTGCTCTTGTCAGATTCATTGCAGAATTCGTATTCAGAGGATTGTGGATCAGTGCTCCCGTGCCCAGATGCATTGGAATCTGGAAGCACACTCAACACTTCGATATGTTCAGATGACAAGCATATTTGTAGGGCATTCTAAGAAAGGTAAAGTTAGGATCACCATCAATGCTATGGTCAGGAGCAGCAGCAATGTCAGGCCCATTTCTGCAATGTAGGGAAGCACACAATCACTCCCTTTTCGTTAATTGTTGGGTGTTCAGACACACCATTCCCTGCTCTCCTGAAAACACCAACCATTGCGTATTGCCTGGCCCCCACGTCACAAACTGTGCGGATAAGAAATAACATCTCGACCTCACTGATGCACCTCAGGATGTGTGTTTTGCCAACTGCTCTGCTCTCTCTACACACATGGCTGTGTGTCTAGGCACAGCACAAATATCATCTATAAATTTGCTGACAATAATTGTTGGCAGAATTCCAGATGGTGACAGGAAGGCATGCAGGAGCGAGATATATCAGCTAGTAGAGTGGTGTCGCAGTATCAACCTTGTTCTCAATGTCAGCAAGACCAAAGAACTGTTTGTGGAGTTCATAAGGGGTAAGACGAGGAAACATACACCAATCCTCATAGAGGGATCAGAAGTGGAGAGAGTGAGCAATTTCAGCTTCCCGGGTGTCAATATCTCGTGGGGTTTATTGTGGACCCAACATATTGATGCATAAGGCACATCAGCTACATTTCATTAGGAGTTTGAGGAGATTTGGTATTTCACCAAAGACACTTGCAAATTTCTACAGATGTACCATGGAGAACATTATAAATGGCTGCATCACCGTCTAATATGGGAGGAGGGATTGGGGGGCGGGGTGCGCTACTGCACAGGATCAAAGTAAGCTGCAGAGAGTTGTAAATTTAGTCAGCTCCATTATGGGCACTAGTCCTCGGTAGTTTCCAGGACAACTTCAAGGAGTGAAGCCTCATAAAGGTATCACATCATTGGTACCTTCATCACCCAGGTCATGTCTTGTTGTCATTGCTACCATCAGGAAGGAGGTACAGCTTCATACCCTCTGCCATCCAATTTCTGAATGGACATTGAACCCATGAACATTACCTCACTACTTTTTAAATTCTATTTTTGCACTATTTTAATTTAACTATTTAATATATACTGTATATATAGTATACTTACTGTAATTCACAGTTTTTTCCATTATAATACATTACTGCTGCAAAGTTAACAAATTTCATGACCTATGCCGGTGATATTAAACCTGATTCTGATTCTGAACATTGGGACTGTACTGGACTGTGAGGAAGACTATCAAAGCTTGGCGTGCGATCTGAACCAGCTGGAAAACTGGGCTGAGAAATGGTAGATGGAACTTAATGCAGAAAAGTGTGAGGTCTACTTTGGGGGGACAAACCAAGATAGAGCTTACACAGTGAGGAGTAGGGCTCTGAGGAGAGTGGTGGAACAGAGGTGTCTGGGAACACAGATCAATATTTCCATGGAAGTGGCATCAAAGGTAGATACCATAAAGAAAACTTTTGACACATTGACCTTCATAAATCGAAGTATTGAGTACGGGAGATGGGATGTTGTGTTGGAGTTGTTGTAGTGTGTACAGTTTTGGTCACCTACCAACAGGCAAGATATCAATAAGATTGAAAGAGTGCAGAGAGTATTTATAAGGATGTGCCCAGCACTCGAGGAACTGAGTTATAGAGAAAGGTTGAACAGGTTCAGACTTTATTCCCTGGAGTGCAGGGAATGAGGGGAGATTTGATAGAGGTATACAAAATTATGAGGGGTATGGATAGAGTAAATGCAAACAGGCTTTTTTGCACTAAGGTTGCGTGAGTCTAGAACTGGAGATCATGGGTTAAGGGTGAAAGGTGAAAAGTTTAAGGGGAACATGAGGGTGTGAGGGTGTGGAACAAGCTGCCAGCAGAAGTGGTGGATTTGAGTTCAATTTCAACATTTAAGAGAAAGTTGGATTGGTACATCAACAGGAGAGGTGTGGAGGGCTACGGTTGGGGTGCAGGTTGATGAGAATAGGCAGACTAGATGGGCTGAAGGGCCTGTTTCTGTAACTCTATGACTCTAATTTCTTACTCACTGAGTGCCAATCTGTTTAGGGTCTCGTCATATGCATTATGCTCAGCTGCTATCATACTGACTTGTTGACTAAGTCACTGCTGATTTTCCACAAATGTTTAAAGATTCACCAAATTTTAGGCCTGCAGAGATGGAGCAATCCAAACAAAGTGCATTTTGTATAGAAATTACTGTTTTTGAAGCAAGGTACCACTCATCATTAATTTCAGAGAATATGTTTCCAGCTACTGACGATATACGGTTAGGGAATTATTCATTTCTCTGTCATATTCACAGCAGAATGTGAGGGAGTCTCTGGATTATGTGGGCTTTTCACACTGATTAATGGCATACTGTCTTGGCAGTATTTTATTATAGTGATTGTTGGCTTTCCTCTGGGGACTCTGATTTTGCAGACTCATTATATAAATGGCCTCTCTATTAAGGAGCTGTTTATATTCCCAGGTGGCCAGTGCCTGCCTCTGCTGTTTGACTGAAAGGTAAGGTTGTGCTCACTGAAAAAGGATGCCAACTGACAGCCTCTCCTTTCTTCAATTCCCCCTCTCTCCATGACTGTGCCCCAGCCTCTTTCTCATGACCCTCAGTCTCCATGTCTCTGAATTTATTGTTCCGTCGAGGTTTTCAGTTGGAAAGATGCAAGAGACTGCACATGCTGAAATCTGGAACAAAACACAATCCGCTGGAGGAACTCAGCCGGTCAAGTGGCGCTGGTGGAAGAAATAAATATTGTTGACATTTCGGTATGAAGCTCCTCTATCAGGATTGAGAGTGGCGAGGCAAAATGGACAGAGGGAAAGGGAGTGGCAAAAAAAGGACTCCGAGGTGACTGGTGGACTGCAAGATGACTGGCAGCTAGTGCCAGGTAGGGGAGGTGAGCGAGGGGGGAGTTGGAAGTCTGTGATAGATGAACAAAGGGAGAGAGGGGAAAATAAACAACAGATGGAGGATTGTGGGAAGAGGGCTTGTGAATATGGGAGACAAGCAGAAGGGAGATAAGCAGAAGGCACACCAGTGCTGGATTCAGACAAGTAGAGGAAGTGAGAATGGGAACCACTAGATGAGAAAGGACAGGATGGGAGGTGGTACTGGAGGAAAACCTATGTGCAAAGTGGATGAATGGAGAAGGGAGAAGGAGACATAAAAAAAAGGAGAGGGGAGCAGTTTACCAAAATTTGGAAAACTCACTGTTCATGCCAGTGGGTTGTAGACTACTCAGGTAGGTGCCAAGATCTTGTCCCCTCCTCTCTTCTCCATCCAGCACCTTCACAGATAGATTTTCCTTGCCTACCTGCACACACCTCCTCTCCAAACTGGTTCCAGCCGCGGTTTACCTTTGTCTTCTCCTCTAATGGTTCCCATTGTCATCACCTTTACTTACGGTAATACAGTTTTGTGATCCTGTGTATCTCCCTCCAGTAGCTGTTTCCCATCTTCACAATCCACTCCCCTCACCTTGTTCCAACCTGAAGGCACGTCGCTTCCAACCTCATGGCGTGAACTGTGATTTGTCTAACTTCCAGTAATTTCTTCCCCCTCTCTTTTCTCATTTTTTTCACTCCACATTCTTACCCCTTCCCTTCCCTTCCCCTCACCTGCTGAGCACCTCCCTCCACCTTCCCTTTCTCCCATTGTCCATTCTCCCTTTTTTATCAGATTCCTTCTTCTTCAGCCCTTTTCCATTTTCCACCTCCACAGTTTCTCACTTCATTCCCTCCCTCCCCCATCCACCTCACCTGGCTTCACCTCTCAACTTCCAGCTTGTATTTCTTCCCCTCCTTCTTATTCTGGTTTCTTTCCATTTCCTTTCCAATCCTGATCAAGGGTCTCAGCCCAAAATGTCAACTGTTCATTCCTTTCCATAGATCCTGATGAAAGATCTCAGCCCAAAATGTCAACTGTTCATTCCTTTCCATAGATCCTGCTTGACCTCCTGAGTTTATCCAGTATTTTGTGTTTTTTCAGGTTATGAGGACACTCAGTCCTCGTTTATTGACATTTAGAAATGCGTGTGTTAAAAAGCAATACAATGTTCCTCCAGGATGATATCACAAGAAAAACAGGACAAACCAAGACTAAAACTGACAAAACCACATAATTATGACATATAGTTACAACAAGGCAAAGCAGTACCATAATTTGATGAAGAGCAGACCATGGGCACTGTAGAAAAAAGTCTCAAAGTCCCGATCGACTCATCATCTAACGCAAGCGGCAGAAGGGAGAAACTCTCCCTGCCATGAACCTCCAAGCACCGACAACTTGCCGATGCATTGGAAGCACCCGACCGCAGCCAACTCTGAGTCCGTCTGAAAACTTCGAGCCTCCGACCAGCCCCTCCGGTACAGCCTCTCCGAGCACCATCCTCTGCCGAGCACTTTGACCCCACCCTGGCCACCGAGCAACAAGCAAAGCTGAGGACTCGGGGCCTTCTCCTCCGGAGATTCTGGACCACACAGTAGTAGCAGCAGCAGCAAAGCAGGCATTTCAGAAGTTTGCTTTGGATTTCCAGCATCTGCATAAATCTCTTGTGTTTATGATTTACTCAATATATTGTTTTTATTTTCTTTCTCTTTTCTCTCTTTGTCTGCCTCCCTCTATCATTCACCTGCCACATTCTCCAACTCCACTGCCTGCTCACTTCCCCTACCTGGCACTACCTGCTTGTCATTTTACACCCCTACTCGGTCCACCAATCACCAATCCTTTCTTGGTGTTATGTTTTGCAACTTCAAAACATTAAACTAATTCAAAGGAAGTCACGGGAGTCCAAGAATGCAGGTCTAACTTTGTGTTTACTTTAAGCGAGGCGCACACTTACCTTGTGGTAGCTTAATGACGTATGCAGTTCACATATTTATACATAAAATCCATAACAGATCATTGAAACAAACAAGAATGCTTAATCAAACTATATATGTATATACAAGATTACTCAAATGTTACATAAGTGTTATGAACACAACATTTGCTGCTCTCTTTCCACTTTCTGTGCTAACCATCTCATCTCTCCATTCTCAGTCCTGATATAGAAACATAGAAACATAGAAAATAGGTGCAGGAGTAGGCCATTCGGCCCTTTGAGCCTGTACCTCCATTCAGTATGATCATGGCTGATCATCCAACTCAGAACCCTGTACCAGCCTTCCCTCCATACCCCCTGACCCCCATAGCCACAGGGGCAATATCTAACTCCCTCTTAAATATAGCCAATGAACTGGCCTCAACCGTTTCCTGTGGCAGAGAATTCCACACAGTCACCACTCTCTGTGTGAAGAAGTTTTTCCTAATCTCGGTCCTAAAAGGCTTCCCCTTTATCCTCAAACTGTGACCCCTCGTTCTGGACTTCCCCAACATCGGGAACAATCTTCCTGCATCTAGCCTGTCCAATCCCTTAGGATTTTATACGTTTCAATCAGATCCCCCCTCAATCTTCTAAATTCCAACGAGTGTAAGCCTAGTTCATCCAGTCTTTCATCACATGAAAGTCCTGCCATCCCAGGAATCAATCTGGTGAACCTTCTTTGTACTCCCTCTATGGCAAGGATGTCTTTCCTCAGATTAGGGGACCAAAACTGCACACAATACTCCAGGTGTGGTCTCACCAAGGCCTTGTACAACTGCAGTAGTACATCCCTGCTCCTGTACTCGAATCCTCTTGCTATAAATGCCAGCATACCATTAGTCTTTTTCACCGCCTGCTCTACCTGCATGCCCACTTTCAATGACTGGTATATAATGACACCCAGGTCTCGTTGCACCTCCCCTTTTCCTAATCGGCCACCATTCAGATAATAATCTGTTTTCCTATTTTTGCCACCAAAGTGGATAACTACACATTTATCCACATTAAATTGCATCTGCCATGAATTTGCCCACTCACCTAACCTATCCAAGTCACCCTGCATCCTCTTAGCATCCTCCTCACAGCTAACACTGCCGCCCAGCTTCGTGTCACCCGCAAACTTGGAGATGCTGCATTTAATTCCCTCATCCAAGTCATTAATATATACTGTAAACAACTGGGGTCCCAGCACTGAGCCTTGCGGTACCCCACTAGTCACTGCCTGCCATTCTGAAAAGGTCCCGTTTATTCCCACTCTTTGCTTCCTGTCTGCCAACCAATTCTCTATCCACATCAATACCTTACCCCCAATACCATGTGCTTTAAGTTTGCACACTAATCTCCTGTGTGGGACCTTGTCAAAAGCCTTTTGAAAATCCAAATATACCACATCCACTGGTTCTCCCCTATCCACTCTACTAGTTACATCCTCAAAAAATTCTATGAGATTCGTCAGACATGATTTTCCTTTCATAAATCCATGCTGACTTTGTCCGATGATTTCACCGCTTTCCAAATGTGCTGTTATCACATCTTTGATAACTGACTCTAGCAGTTTCCCCACCACCAATGTTAGGTTAACCAGTCTATAATTCCCTGGTTTCTCTCTCCCTCCTTTTTTAAAAAGTGGGGTTACATTAGCCACCCTCCAATCCTCAGGAACTAGTCCAGAATCTAACGGGTTTTGAAAAATTATCACTAACGCATCTACTATTTCTTGGGCTACTTCTTTAAGCACTCTGGGATGCAGACCATCTGGCCCTGGGTATTTATCTGCCTTCAATCCCTTCAATTTACCACTTCCCTACTAACATGTATTTCCCTCAGTTCCTCCATCTCACTGGACCCTCTGTCCCCTACTATTTCCGGAAGATTATTTATGTCCTCCTTAGTGAAGACAGAACCAAAGTAATTATTCAATTGGTCTGCCATGTCCTTGCTCCCCATAATCAATTCACCTGTTTCTGTCTGTAGGGGACCTACATTTGTCTTAACCAGTCTTTTTCTTTTCACATATCTATAAAAGCTTTTACAGTCAGTTTTTATGTTCCCTGCCAGTTTTCTCTCATAATCTTTTTTCCCCTTCCTAATTAAGCCCTTTGTCCTCCTCTACTGAACTCTGAATTTCTTCCAGTCCTCAGGTGAGCCACTTTTTCTGGCTAATTTGTATGCTTCTTCTTTGGAATTGATACTATCCCTAATTTCCCTTGTCAGCCACAGGTGCATTACCTTCCTTGATTTATTCTTTTGCCAAACTGGGATGAACAATTGTTGTAGTTCATCCATGTGATCTTTAAATGCTTGCCATTGCATATCCACCGTCAACCCTTTAAGTGTCATTTGCCAGTCCATCTTAGCTAATTCATGTCTCATACCTTCAAAGTTACCCTTCTTTAAGTTCAGAACCTTTGTTTCTGAATTAACCATGTCACTCTCCATCTTAATGAAGAATTCCACCATATTATGGTCACTCTTACCCAAGGGACCTCTAACGACAAGATTGCTAATTAACCCTTCCTCATTGCTTAATACCCAGTCTAGAATAGCCTGCTCTCTAGTTGGTTCCTCGACATGTTGGTTCAAAAAACCATCCCGCATACATTCCAAGAAATCCTCTTCCTCAGCACCTTTACCAATTTGGTTCACCCAATCTACATGTAGATTGAAGTCACCCATTATAACTGCTGTTCCTTTATTGCACACATTTCTAATTTCCTGTTTAATACCATCCCCAACCTCACTACTACTGTTAGGTGGCCTGTACACAACTCCCACCAGCGTTTTCTGCCCCTTAGTGTTATGCAGCTCTACCCATATCGATTCCACATCTTCCTGGCTTATGTCCTTCCTTTCTATTGTGTTAATCTCCTCTATAACCAACAACGCCACCCCACCTCCTTTTCTTTCATGTCTATCCCTCCTGAATATTGAATATCCCTGAATGTTGAGCTCCCATCCTTGGTCACCCTGGAGACATGTCTCTGTGATCCCAACTATATCATATTCATTAATAACAATCTGCACTTTTAATTCATCCACCTTGTTACGAATGCTCCTTGCATTGACACACAAAGCCTTCAGGCGCGCTTTTACAACTCTCCTAGCCCTTGTACAATTATGTTGAAAAGTGGCCCTTTTTGATGCTTGCCCTGTATTTGTCGGCCTGCCACTTTTACTTTTCTCCTTAGTACTTTTTGCTTCTACCCTCACTTTACACCCCTCTGTCTCTCTGCACTGGTTCCCATCCCCCTGTTGTGAACTAACCTCCTCTCGCCTAGCCTCTTTAATTTGATTCCCACCCCCCAACCATTCTAGTTTAAAGTCACCTCAGTAGCCCTCGCTAATCTATAGGATTGTGCCATAAAACATTGACAATTTGTTTGCTCCCACTGGTATTGTTTGACCTGCTTTCTTCCAGCAGACTGTATACTGTTTTAGTTGGGAAGATTATGTAGCAGCCCCAGACAGATGCAGACAACAAATTCCAAACCTCATACATTTTTCACGACTATCCTGGCATTTTGACAGTTCTGATCTTTCTGTGCTCACTGCTCTGGTTGGACTCATCGCTGTGAGTCCAGACATCCCACCCTGCAAGAACTCCTTTCAGGGAGGTAGCACCACCATTTCAGGAAGGTAGCACCCCCGCCCCCCGCAGCCCCATACCACTGCCCCCCCACTCCCGTCGACCTCCAATGGTGTATGTAATACTTTGTTTCGTGATTTTGTCCAATCTGTAAACCAAGTTGGGTATATGCAGCAAATGTGACATTAAAATATGTACTTATATTATATTATCATGTTTATTCTATTACAACTTTAAGCAAGTCTACAGGGAGTTTGGCCTCATCACAGAGGACATCAATAGCGTAGCTCCTTGGCAGCCAGCCAGCTAGTTTAAATCAGGGGTTCTCAAACTTTTTTGCACCGCGAACCGGTTTAATATTGACAATATTCTTGCGGACCAGCTGACCCGGGGGGGGGCGCGGGTGTTAAACGCGACTGGAATATAGGTGATAAGTCAACTATGTCACTTGTAAGTGGCTAATACACTCAATTTCGTTTCTAAAGGGGTTTATCTGATGAATTTAATATTAAACACAGCGCATATTTTCCTCGCATGAATGTAGTGATAAGTCAATTATAACAGTGGTCCCAAAGCTCCGGGCCGCGAAGAATGCAGCTGTATAGCGGTAGCCATACATTCCAGCCACCGCTGTATTCTTCGCGGCCCGGAGGGTGGGGACCATTGAATTATAAGTCACTTATAAGTCAATAGCATCATAACATGTTAAGTAACGTTTGGATATTAAACACACAGCGCATATTTTCCTCATATGAACATATAAAGTCATTGCAACACACCAATATCGTTGAATCAGTGAGAGCCCTAGGCTTGTTTTCCTGCAACAACACGGTCCTATCGAGTGGTGATGGGAGACAGCAATACTCGATGGGGGTTCCTTATGTCCAGTCTATTCCTTGCAGAAAACTCCACTTCGCAGAAATATTTTGGAAATGGAAGCAACATTTTCAGTGCTTTCGTGGCTATCTCAGGATATTCAGCCTTGACTTTGCTCCAGAATGCCGGCAGAGATGTTATGTCAAACATACTTTTCAGCCCACTGTCATTTGCAAGCTCGAGGAGTTGATCTTTTTCCCGCGTTGACATGGATGATTCACTGGGGACATTCACAAATTCCTTTACACGTCTTGGGTTACTGATGACCTCACATGTGTTAAAATTCAACAGTGCATGACAGGGAATGAGGAAAGGTGCAGCTGACTCATATCATTTCATTTCGCCAAATCATGTTGTTTCCTTGTGGCCCGGTGGTTGGAGACCACTCTTAGCATGAAGAGAGACCAATCAGGATGCTCACTCTCCCTCTCAAAAAAATCTATTTCTGAGATATTGTATATAATTTCCGGCATCAGGGAGCCACTATCAACATGCGGGAGACTCCTGGAACTTCCGGGAGAGGTGGGATGTCTGTGAGTCACCAAAGAAGCAGACAATAGCTCTTTCCGCAGATACTATCCCTCTGTGCAACACTGTAAACTGGAAGTGTCCAATACTGTGTGCTTCCTCAGGATGACAGCATCATATATATTTCCCAGAAAAATATATAGATTTCATGAGGTAATACTCCTTGTAGTCCACAAACATCTGCACATTGAAGGAAAGAAAGTGCTCCCTATTCACAAAAGGATTCAGGGTGTTAGGGGACCTAAAGGTTTTAGATTTATTTCTGAGAAATTTTAAGATTATGTATCTCAACCACTCTATTACAAAAGCATAGATTGTAATTATGTATGGCATGGTACTGAAATATCAACAAAGTGCTTAATGATAATTTAATTGACAATTGAATATTATGAATCTTAATAGATTGATTTCCCAGCGCACAGTAATCTGCACAGGATCTGGAAGCAATAACGTGCTTCATGCTTTTGTGCATAGCTGAAAGAATTCTAATCCTGGCAAATGAAAGGGTGTGATTTTTTTCTCACTCTTTGGTAATGGTTAGAGAGAAATTGTATCACAGAACACATTTCCGCAGAAGGAAATAACATAATTCTTTATCTTTATTTAGCATAAGCCAGGAGGATATTGCTCTAGATTTAATTAATGTGACAGTATTACTCATTCCCTTCTCTAGTTCAGGGAGCCAAAGCAAGTTGCTGAATTAATTTAAATTGCAAAATAGATCTCTCTCTCTCTCTCTCTCTCTCTCTCTCTCTCTCTCTCTCTCTCTCTCTCTCTCTCTCTCTCTCTCTCTCCTCTCTCTCTCTCAAGGTTTGACTAGATTTTGCAAATCCTCATTTGAGGCCAGTTTGTGGTAGAAACTGCAGTGACTTTTTAACTTACACTATGAACAGGAGGGACAGCTCCCCAGTTAATTTGTTTTAGGACACAAAGTTATTATTTTTCCCCTCTTTATAAAGCCTGATTTGATAGTAAGGTATGAATTGAAAATACTGCAGCTGAGTTAAGTGAGGAGTATCGGTTGTCTGGCTAATGAAAGTAGATATTCCCAGACCTAGAACATGTCGTTCATGGACAGCTGTCTGTCCAGTAGACTGGTCACACTTGTTAGGTTTTAGCCAATCACTCAAGCTGCTGCAGACTTTCCTGGGATCTGCAGGGCAAGGGGTTGTGCTTAAATGCAAGTGGTGAACCTGAAAATACTGAAGTGAAGCAGGTTCTTAAGCAACAAATACAAAGCAACACACACAAGGTGCTGGTGAATGCAGCAGGTCAGTCAGCATCTATAGGAAGAGGTACAGTCGACGTTTCGAGCCGAGACCCTTCGCCAGGACTAACTGAAAGAAGAGATGATAACAGATTTGAAAGTGGGAGGGGGAGGGGGAGATCAGAACTGATAGGAGAAGACAGGAGGGGGAGGAATGGAGCTAGCTGGATAGTTGATTGGCAAAAGGGATACAAGGCTGGAGAAGGGAGAGGATCATGGGACGGGAGGCTGAGGGAGAAAGAAACTCAACCTATTCTCGTAAGGCATGCTCCCCAATCCAGTCAACATCTCTGTAAATCTCCTCTGCACCCTTTCTATGGTTTCCACATCCTGTCCTATGGTGAAGCGACCAGAACTGAGCACAGTATTCCAAGTGGGGTCTGACCAGGGTCCTACATAGCTGTAACATTACCTCTCGGCTCCTAAACTCAATCCCACAATTGATGAAGGCCAATGCACCGTATGCTTTCTTAACCACAGAGTCAACCTGCACAGCAGCTTTGAGTGTCCTATGGACTCGGACCCCAAGATCCCTCTGATCCTCCAAGCTGCCAAGAGTTTTACCACTCATACTATATTCTGTCATCATATTTGACCTACCAAAATGAACCACCTCACGCTTATCTGGGTTGAACTCTGTCTGCCACTTCTCAGCCCAGTTTTGCATCCTATCAATGTTCTGCTGTAACCTCTAACAGCCTTCCACAATATCCACAACACCCCCAACCTTTGTGTCATCAGCAGATTTACTAACCTATCCCTCCACTTCCTCATCCAGATCATTTATAAAAATCACGAAAAGTAGGGGTCCCAGAGCAGATCCCTGAGGCACACCACTGGTGACTGACCTCTATGCAAAATATGACCCAGCTACAACCACTCTTTGCTTCTGTGGCAATGTTACCTTGGATCTCATGCCTCCTTACTTTCTCAATAAGCCTTGCATGGGGTACCTTATAAAATGCCTTGCTGAAATCCATATACACTACATCTACTGCTCTATGTTCATCAGTGTGTTTAGTCATATCCTCAAAAAATGCAATCAGGCTCGTAGGGCATGACATGCCTTTCACAAAGCCATGCTATCTATACCTAATCATATATTTGTCTCTCCAAATGTTCATAAATCCTGCCTCTCAGGATCTTCTCCACCAATTTACCAACCACTGAAGTAAGACTCATTGGTCTATAATTTCCTGGGCGATCTCTACTCTCTCTCTTGAATAATGGAACAACACCTGCAACCCTCCAATCCTCCGGAACCTCTCCTGTCCTCATTGATGATGCAAAGATCATCGCCAGAGGCTCGGCAATCTCCTCCCTCGCCTCCCACAGTAGCCTGGAGTACATCTCGTCTGGTCCCGGTGACTTATCCAACGTGATGCTTTCTAAAAGCTCCAGCACATCCTCTTTCTTGATATCGACATGCTCAAGCTTTCAGTCCACTGTAAGTCATCTCTACAATCGCCAAGATCCTTTTCTGTAGTGAATACTGAAGCAAAATACTCATTGAGTATCTCTGTTATCTCCTCCGGATCCATACATATTTTTCCACTGTCACACTTGATTAGTCCTATTCTGTCACGTCTTATCCTTTGTGGTCCTGCTTCTCAAATTCCTTCCTAAAGCCTTGTTGTCTGCTTTCAGGACCTCCACCCTTTTCCTGCCTATGTCGCTGCTACCAATATGTACCACGACTTCCAGCTGTTCTCCCTCCCACTGCAGGATATCGTGGATGCGATCAGAAACATCCCAGACCCTGGCACCTGGGAGGCAATCTACCATCCGTGCTTCTTTCCTGCATCCACAGAATTGCCTGTCTGACCCCCTAACTATAGAGTCCTCTATCACTACTGCCTTCCTCTTCCTTTCCCTACCCTGATCGGACAAAGTCAGCATGGATTTGTGAAAGGAAAATCATGTCTGACGAATCTCATAGAATTTTTTGAGGATGTAACTAGTAGAGTGGATAGGGGAGAACCAGTGGATGTGGTATATTTGGATTTTCAAAAGGCTTTTGACAAGGTCCCACATAGGAGATTAGTGTGCAAACTTAAAGCACACGGTATTGGGGGTAAGGTATTGGTGTGGGTGGAGAATTGGTTAGCAGACAGGAAGCAAAGAGTGGGAATAAACGGGACCTTTTCAGAATGGCAGGCGGTGACTAGTGGGGTACCGCAAGGCTCAGTGCTGGGACCCCAGTTGTTTACAATATATATTAATGACTTGGATGAGGGAATTAAATGCAGCATCTCCAAGTTTGCAGATGACACGAAGCTGGGTGGCAGTGTTAGCAGTGAGGAGGATGCTAAGAGGATGCAGGGTGACTTGGATAGGTTGGGTGAGTGGGCAAACTCATGGCAGATGCAATTTAATGTGGATAAATGTGAAGTTATCCACTTTGGTGGCAAAAATAGGAAAACAGATTATTATCTGAATGGTGGCCGATTAGGAAAAGGGGAGGTGCAACGAGACCTGGGTGTCATTATACACCAGTCATTGAAAGTGGGCATGCAGGTACAGCAGGCGGTGAAAAAGGCGAACGGTATGCTGGCATTTATAGCGAGAGGATTCGAGTACAGGAGCAGGGAGGTACTACTGCAGTTGTACAAGGCCTTGGTGAGACCACACCTGGAGTATTGTGTGCAGTTTTGGTCCCCTAATCTGAGGAAAGACATCTTTGCCATAGAGGGAGTACAAAGAAGGTTCACCAGATTGATTCCTGGGATGGCAGGTCTTTCATATGAAGAAAGACTGGATGAACTGGGCTTGTACTCGTTGGAATTTAGAAGATTGAGGGGGGATCTGATTGAAACGTATAAGATCCTAAAGGGATTGGACAGGCTAGATGCAGGAAGATTGTTCCCGATGTTGGGGAGGTCTAGAACGAGGGGTCACAGTTTGAGGATAGAGGGGAAGCCTTTTAGGACCGAGGTTAGGAAAAACTTCTTCACACAGAGAGTGGTGAATCTGTGGAATTCTCTGCCACAGCAAACTGTTGAGGCCAGTTCATTAGCTATGTTTAAAAGGAAGTTAGATATGGCCCTTGTGGCTACAGGGGTCAGGGGGTATGGAGGGAAGGCTGGGTTCTGAGTTGGATGATCAGCCATGATCATAATAAATGGCGGTGCAGGCTCGAAGGGCCGAATGGCCTACTCCTGCACCTATTTTCTATGTTTCTATGTTTCTGAGCCACAGGGCTGGACTCTGTGCCAGAGGCGCGGTCACTGTTGCTTCCCCTGGGTAGGCTGCTCCCCCCCTCACTAACAGTACTCAAGCAGGAGTACTTATTGTCAAGGGGTACAGCCACAGGGGTACTCTCTAGTACCTGACTCTTCCCCTTCCCCCTCCTGACTGTGACACACTTGCCTGTCTCCCGAGGCCCCGATGAGACTACCTGCCTATAGCTCCTTTCTATCACCTCCTCACTTTCCCTGACCAGACGAACATCATCAAGCTGCATCTCCAGTTCCCTAATGTGGTCCCTAAGGACCTGCAGCTCGATGCACCTGGTGCAGATGTGGCTGTTCGGGAGGCTGGGTGTCTCCCGGACTTCCCACATCTGACACCCAGTACAGAACACCGGCCTCACACACATTCTTTATGCCTGTATTCTACACAGGTAACCTATCTCACCTCGAAGAACAGATACGGTGAAGTTGAAGGAACTGACAGAAGAAAATAGCATCCTTGCAAGTGACAAGGTGGAAATAGGTATAGTCAACGTAACTGTGACAGTCAGTGGGTCTGTGGATAATCTGTCTCCAGTGATGGAAACAGAGAGATCAAGAAAGGGGAGACTAATTGAAATTTAGAGTGGGGTAGAAGTTGGTGGGTGAAATTGATGAAAATGGTGAGCTTTTCAGGGAAGCGGGAAACAACACCAATGCAGACATCAATATAGCAGGGAAAGGTTTGGGGAGCACCACCAGTGCAGGTTTGGAACATGAGTTGCTCCACATAAGGATAACATATCCGGGGCCCACAACGATGCTCATGGTGACACCATTGGTCTGGAGAAAGTAGAAGTTTTCGAGGGTGAGCACCTGGTCTGACAGACAAGGAAAGGTGCCGGGGGAGGGGAACTTGACCAGTCAGAAAGAATTAGAGAACCCAGAGGCCCTCTGATAGTGGGGGTACTGGACGTGTCCAGAAACCAGAGCGTGGTAGTAGATGGTTGCTCCTTTGACTGGAGGCCTGTGACTAGTGGAATGTCACAGGGATCAGAGGTGAGTCTGTTGTTGTTTGTTATCTATTTTAACAATCTAGATTATAATGTGGTAAACTGGATCAGCAGATTTGTAGATAACATCAAGATTGGGCATATAGTAGACAGCGGGGAAAACTATCAAAGCTTACAGCGGGATCTGGACCAGCGTAAAAATGAGCTGAAAAATGGCAGATGTAATTTAATGCAGACAAGTGTGAGGTGTTGCACTTCAGTAGGACCAACCAGGGTAGGTCTCACACAGTGAGCGGTAGGTCACTGAGGAGTGTGGTAGAACAAAGAGATCTGGGAATAGAGGTCCATAAGTCATTGGAAGTGGCATCACAGGTCGATAGAATCATAGAGAAAGATTTTGGCACGTTGGCCATCATAAACCAAAGTACTAAGTACGGGAGTTGGGATGTTATGTTGAAGTGGATAAAACATTGTTTTTGTTGAGTGGCATGGAGTAGTTGTTGACTCATGGCAACGCTGTGGATTTTGTAGTTGTCCACGGGGTTTTCGTGGCAAGATACAGAAGTAGATTCCCAGGCCTTTCTTCCAATAAGACATTGGTGAGGCCTAATTTGGAGTATTCTGTGCTGTTTTGGTCACCTACCTACGGGAAAAATGTAAATAAGACTGGAAATGTACAGAGAAAATTTACAAAGATGTTGCTAGGACTGGAGGACATGAATTACAAGGAAAGATTGAATGGGATAGAACTTTATTCCCTAGAACATAGAAGATCAAGGGGAGATTTGACAGAGGTATACAAAATTATGAAGGGTATAGATAGGGTAAATGCAAGCTGGCTTTATCCACAGAGGTTGGGTGGGACTACAACTAGAGGTCATGGGTTAGGGGTAAAAGGTAAAATGTTTAAGGGGAACATGAGGGGAAACTTCTTCACTCACAGGGTGATGGAAGTGTGGAATGAAGTTTGGATAGGTGCATAGGTGGGAAGGGAATGGAGAGCTATGGTCCAGGTGCAGGTCAATGGGATGAGATAGTTTAAAAGGCTTGAGACCGACTAGATAGGGTGAAAGACATATTTCTGTTTTGTAGTTCTCTATGATATTATAATACTTCATTCAAAATATATCTACTAAATGTTTACCTGTACTCAGAAATCTTAAGACTCACAGGCATTGCTGTTTCAAGGGTAAATGAAGAGTTGATAGAGATGGATGTCTTTCCACTGTGTGCTTCAAAATGAAATCCAAATTAACCCCCACAGGACATTACATGAAAAAACCAGGAAGTGATGAACATACAAAAAGAACTGTGTCTCTAGGAGCCAAAACACTCCCCACCTGGCATCCATAAGATGTCAACTTAACTACTGAAACTAAAAGTCATTAACTTTTTGGCACAGGGCAGTCTCAGAGACTGGTCATGAAAACAATCTTGCTACACAGTCTTCAACCATTCTCACTTTGAGAATGTTGGCCTTCATAACATACTTGCTTGTGGTAATGTCTGATGAGGAAGGTGGTGATATGAAGCTCACCCAGAATGATGACTGAGTGAAGCACATCTGAAGTGAGCTGTGCCTATTTTAATACATCCTCCAACTCGCTGTAGCCTTTCAGAGTCAAGAAAGGGACAAAGTTCACAGAGGGAACTTTGGATTGGGAGAAGTTCCTGCTTTGTGTTGCACTGCACTTCTTCTGCAAACACCTGACTTTGAACAAGAGGGATTTTAACTTTTGCCCAATTCAGAAGCTCTGTACTAAGGGGTTGCTTACAAATGTTCCAACAATTGCAAAGGCTGTTTTTGGCTAATCCTACAATCGTTTGTTTCATATAAATACTACTTTCACAGGGTCTGAAATGACTTGGACAGCCATTCTCCAGAATATTACTCTTAAATGCACTGACAGTGGACTGATGAGCGCCATCGAGCAGACTTCACCCACTATGACCCAATCCCAATCCAAATCCAGTCGTTGGCCATAAGGTACAGTGAGTCGGCCATTGTACTGTTCATGTACCTTGGGTGTACAGATGGTGTCTCTGTCAGGCAACAGGAGAATCTCAGCAAGAGTCAAATGGGGAAATCTTGTCAGCTATGCCCTTAAGGTGTGAATGAGCACTTGCAGCTTCAAGAGTTGTGATTCCATCCCTGTTGTTGGGATATGGTTACACTAAATGAAATTTGGCAAAGGTAAGCAGACCTGCCCTCCTGTTAGCTCCAGAACAAATCCACTGGCTTTTCTCCTGACAACATTTGATGTTCCCAAACATATTTTCAGAGCGTACGGAGAAACAAAACATAAGTACCGAATACATAAAAGAATGGTGATTTTGCCAATGACACATTGCTCTGACCATCCAATATCACATATGCCTTTTTTTTGCTCACTGTGTCCTTTTGAGTGATGTTGACTAGACATATTTTAGAGAGGATTTGCCTTGGAAGCCTTTCCCACATACCTGTGAGCATGAAAATTAGCTACATCTGGTGGGTGCACTGCTGGCTTGCTGTGGGCGTGCTAGAACCAGCAGCAGTCCAAGGTTCTGGCCCAGAATGAAGTGCTGATATGTGCTGCTCACTGTTGTACTCAGTGCAGTGTATGACAGCTTCACAGTCTTTGGTATGGTGATCTGTTGAAGCACAACTTTTGAAACATATTGAGTGCTCCTTTTGAAAGCACCTTCAGTCTGCAAGCGGTTTTCCTCTGAATCCTCTGCATTTCCTTAGGAGGTGAGGTTTCTTAGGACAGGGCATTGTCTATTGAGGTTCATAATTGAATTTTCTACTTGAGTTTCTTTAACCATGATAGAGGTTTTGGTTTTCCACGCTGTTTTTGGAGATCTCTCTGTGAATAAGGTGTTAATGAAAATTGAGAGCACAAAACTACGCCATTTCACATTTCTGTGTGGTGACAGACGAATTCCACAAAGAATGAAAATGGCGGATAGTGGACATGAATATCTTGCTTCATAATTGAACCCTTCAGTTTCAGCTGTTCTTGGATAATATTCAGTAATTCATCACCTATAGGGTTTATCCTTCCTGCTCTGGCTAAGAAACTTAGCCCTTAGCCCCTGGCTTTTGCTGCCTACAATTCCGACAGCAGATCAGAAAGCTCCAGTAGCTTCCGCAGTTTATTGTGTAAGAGCTTTGGAAAATTATCAAGTCTGCTGAAGAGTGATTTTTGATTGCCTCTGGAGAGCTATAGCATTTGTCTAACCTCGGCCACATTTGTCTAGCTTCTGCCACATTTGTAAACCCTTAGACGGATTATAAATATCCACTGATCTAACTCTTCTTGCATGTTGCAGAGACTCCCCATCAAGCCACTTACTGAGAAGGTCTAACTCGTCACCGGGTTTTGGATTTAATCCTTCCATAGCATTGTAAAAGCATGACTTCCAGGATAGATAACTGGCAGACTGGTTGTCAAACACTTCTAGTCCTGCTGTCACAAGGTCTCAATGAGCCAGATACCAAGCCAAATTTAATGAACCTACGGCTCCCAAATGATATCATTGTGGAGTCTGGTTTGCCAAATATTTGTCTGGAATGGATGGAAGTTCAATCTGTCCATGTCTGTGCTGATAGCATTGGCATCAGTAGCAAGTCGGCTGATGTCTTTGCCGGTGATGAAACTGCAGCACGAGGTGTTGTGAGTCTTTGCTGCTGTAGACCTCGACTGTCACTACCTGAACCACGTGAAAGGCATGTTGGCAATGTGGTCTGGACAGCTTCTCCTTGTAGAACTGGAGCACTGTCTTTTTCATAGCCAAAATGTGTGTGGACATATTTTTAGTAAAGCTGCATTGGCTGTTGTGATGGCAAAGCATGACTCACTCTGGTTGTAGACTCTCCAAGTCTAAGTCAGCTGCTGCTTCACACACCTTGGCTTCTTCTGAGGCAGCCTTAGTTTCACACTCTTCCTTGAGTGCACTTCCTATAGCCTCTACACATGCTCCATGTCTGTACAAACTTTCTCTATTTGCATCTCCATGTCGCCTTTATCATAAGCTGCTCTCATTCTTGCCGTTTCAGCTTTGGTGCATGTTCTTGCCGCACCTATGCTAATTTGGGATACGCTCAAGTATCGTGAAGAAGTGATTGATGCACCGCCTCCAGGTCTTGGTGATCAATGTTGCTCAGATGGTAAGCTGACATTGTCGTATACAGTACTCAGACATGTTCCCAGTCTGCGGGTAATGCCTTTGAAGTCAAGTTATCTTTTCATTCTACTGTCTTTCTAGTGTATATGTACAAAGCTACACAGTGAGTTAAACACCTTCTGAAAGCCTCCAGAGTTGGATGCTTTCTTCAGGGTTTTTAATAAGATCTTACTTGTGAAACTGCAGAAAGTTAACTGAAATATGTATTAACTTTAATACAGAGTCATCATGTGCCTAAGTATATTAATACAGTCAATTATTGGTGTTAACCAGTGTAATACACACATTCAACACACTATAATTATGCCATATAAATGAGAGTAAACTCGTGGCATAAAAATATCTTAATAATGATAAATCATAAACATGATACTTCTTTCAAAATACATCTATTAAATGTTTATCAATATTAACAAAACAAGACTCACAGGTAATTGCTGTTTCAAGGGTAAACAAAGATGGGATGGAGATGTATGTGCTTCAAAACGAAGTCCAAATTAACTCTTGCAGGAATTTATATAACAGAACAGCTCACATGCAGGAAGTCCAATCCCAAACAAGAGAAAACCTGCAGATGCTGGAAATCCAAGCCACACAGACAAAATGCTGGAGGAACTCAGCAAGCCAGGCAGCATCTATGGAAAAGAGTACAGCCGACATTTCGGGCCGAAGCCCTTCGGCAGGTCTGAAACGTTGATTGTACTCTTTTCCATAGATGCTGCCTGGCCTGCTGAGTTCCTCCAGCATTTTGTGTGTGTTACATGCAGGAAGTGATGTTCACACAAAAGAAACTGTGCATCTAGAGGCCAGAATATGTACCGTGGAGAGCATTCTAAATGGTTGCATCGCTGTCTGTTATGGAGGGGCAGTTTCACAGGACTGGAAAAATCTGCTGAAAGGTGTAGCTCAGCCAGCTCCATAATGGGCACTAGCCTCCCCAGCATCACTGAAGAAACCTTCAAAAGGTGAAGCCCCAAAAGGCAGCACCCAGGAAATGCCCTCTTCTAATCAAGGAGGAGGGAAGAAGCCTGAAGACATACACTCAATGTTTCAAGAGCAGCTTCTTCCCCTCCGCCATCAGTTTTCTGAATGGACAATGACTCCATGAACACAGCCTGACTATTGATTTTTTCCCTCTCTTTTTGCACTAATTATTTTATTTATGTATATGCTTCTTATAGACTATTTTATTATTATGTATTACAATATACTGCTGCTGCACAACAACAAATTTCATGACATAGGCCAATGGTATTAAAGCTGACTCTGATTCAGATTCTGGAGCCATACAGGAGTGAGATAGATCAGCTGGTGAGTGGTGTTGCAACAACAGCCTTGCTCTCAACGTCAGCAAGACCCAGGAGTTGATAGTGCAGTTCAGGAAGGGGAATTTGGGAGAATATACATGAGTCCTCACTGAGGGGTCAACAGTGGACAGGGTGAGCTGCTTCATGTTCCTGGGTGTCGACATTTCATAGTATCTAGCATGAGCCCAACACATTGTTGCAATTGTGAAGAAGACATACCAGTGATTGTACTTCATTAAGAGTTTAAGAAGATTTGGTACGTCACCAAGGACTAGCAAATTCCTACAGATGTATGGTGGAGAGCATTCTGACTTGTTGCATCACCATCTTGTATGGAGGCTCCAAAGTGGAGGATTGAAAGAGGCTGCAGGTGGTTGTGTGGATTCATCCAGTTCCATTACAAGGACAGCCCTCCCGACCATTGAGGACTTTAAAAAGCCGTATCCATCACTTAGGGACCCTACTATTCAGGATGTGCACTTTTCTTATTACTATCATTGGGGAAGAGGTTGACGACCTGCCTGACCACACTGAATGATTCAGAAACAGCTCCCCTCTTGTCACCATCAGATCTCTAAATGGTCCATGAATCCATGAACACTACTTCACTTTTCCTCTTCAGCTCTATTTACTTATAGTAACATAATGATTATTATGTCTGGCACTATACAGCACATATTTCATGACATATGTCAGTGATAATAAGCCTGAATCTGAATTTGATCAGTGAATACATTTCTTGAATGCTCACTTAAATATTTCATTTGAATACTGGCATTTCTGATGGGCAAAATCTTCAGAATCTTCTCAGTACTGTGTCAAAATTTTAGCTTACTGTTAATGCAGTGATGTCCAGGACTGGCTCCTGAATCTGCTTCCCAACTTCAATATAAAAATAGTACCAACCATAAAGGTACCTAAAGAACATTAGCTACTGACATGTACTGTGAAAACATCATTAATGATGCTCTCAACGGAGACAGGCACAATAATATAAAGCTGACTATTACTGAAAAAATACATTAAATTGACATATAGTAGAGTAAATACTTGAGGATGCATATGCATCCTTACTGTGCTTGATAATATAGGAGGCACCTCAGTTGGCACAAGCCCCCACCCCCACCACCTCTCGACCACCCCTTGCATTTTAAAAGAGCTTATAAACATCTAGCAAGAACCATTTTTTTCCAAACTGGCAAGTATTTTGCTTACAGCATTCAGTTCAAATCTCACTATTATTCTTGATGACTAAATCTATTAGAGGTTGGAAAGCACTTCAGTAATGCCAATGTTACAACACTGTGTCATGAATGATTAATCTTCAGCTATGATTGTTAGAAATAATTTAAACCTTATTTGGTATGCCAAATACAGTCTATTGGTACCACTTCCATTTAAACAAAACCCAAAAAATCTAGCTGCCGCTGATAAGAATTTAAATTTATACACCCTGTTGTTTTCCATCCATATTAATAGCTTACAAGCCACCTGCTAATATGATAAAAATGTCATGTGTGACTGTTGATGAAAGTGTTTTACCCTGCGTGTGACCTCCATTGGTGAATTATGCATGAACCCATCTTCACTTCCAATAACTACAGGAAAAGAGTTGCCATTCAGATTCATAAAAAACATTATGTGAATTGATTTTAAAACATTATTAAAGAGGCTAGGTCAAGGTGGAATAGAGATTCCATTGGGTTACAATATAATGGTCCAAAGAAAGGAGTATTTAAAAGAATGAAATCTAAATCTGTTATATTAACAAGTGACGTTGTGGCAAGACTGTCACAATAGCTGATTCTTTCCAACTACTGGACCGGCATAGGAATACCTACCCAGGATTCCCACTTCTAACATTAATCAATAACACATTCACAAGCATACAGACACCAGGTTAAGAATGAATGTAAATAGGTGGCAAGTAAAATACTCTCCAAACATAGATGCCATGGTACCAGTCCCTTTTTCTTCAACCTGATGTCATTGACAGAAACCCTTCCAGATTCTTGAAGTGAGTCTGAGATGTTGGAAGATGATATAGTATATGAAGTCAAACTGGCCTTACTTGGACATCTCATTGATTTTGTTCATGAGATTATTTCTCCTGCAGACAGTTAGCTGTTAGAGGAGCAGCACCTCACATTCCACCTAGGTGGTCTCCAACTTAATGGCATAAACATTGATTTACCTAGTGACAGGGAACGACTTCCCTCTGTTTCCTCTCCTCACTCCCTTTATTTCCTTTACTCCAGAGTCCCTCTCATTCCTTCCCCTCTCCCAGCCTTGTGACCTGCCTGTCATCTCCTTCTTGCTCCCCACCTCATTCTTTTTATTCCATGGCTCACTATCCTCTCCTATCTGATTAATTCTTCTTCAACCTCTTGCACTTATCATCTCCCAGCCTCTCATATTATTCCCTTTCAAGCTCCCTTTCCTAACCACCCACCTTCCCACGCATCTATCATCTGTCAGCTTATATTCCTCACCTGCACCCACCTATTTTTATTTATTCATTTACAGGATGTGGGTGTCGCCAGCTAAACCAGCCTTCGTTGCCTATCCCTAGCTGCCCTTGAGAAGGTGGTGATAACGAGCTGGTTGCTGGCGCAACGATATTGGTGCGGGACCCGGGAGCGGAGGTTCCCGGGTTCGAAATTAGTCAGGTCCGCCCCCGAGCATGCTTTCCATCCGTGCTGGGTTGAGTGACGAGATCGCAACTCGACCTCGTAAAACAAAGGCAAAAATGTCTGTGTGAGGAGTGGTGTACCACACAGTCTCTCTCTCTCTCTCTCTCTCGCTCTTCACCTTGTAAAAAGCCATGAAAAATCCATCATTACTGACGCGCAGACTCGCATGCATGCAGGCACACGGCAAAAAAAAGAGAAGATGGTGACAAGCTGCCTTCTTAGACTGCTGCAGTCCTTGACGTGTAGGCACAGTGCTATTAGGGAGGGAATTCCATGATTTTGACCAGGCTACAATGAAGAAATGGTGACATGCTTCCATGTCAGGATGGTGAGCGACTTGGAGGGGGATCTCCAAATGGTGGTGTTCCCAGGTATCTGCCGTTCTCGTCCTTCTAGATGGCAGTGGTTGTGGGTCTAGAAGGTGCTGCCTTCGGAACTTTGGTGTTTGTTGCTGTACATCTTGTAGATAGTACACTCTGCTGCAACTGTTCATCGATGATGGAGGGATTGGATGCTTGTGGAAGGGGTATTCAGGCTTTTACTCTTTCCTTTCCAATCCTGATCAAGGGTCTTGGCCTGAAAATTTACATAAAAACATTAAAAACACAATAAATATAAGTATAGAATCAATTCTATGAAACACAACAGCTACTTGTACATCATGTTTTATAGGGCTGCTACTATATTTATATTTATTGTGCGTTTTTTTGCTTATTGTGTTTTTCTAATGCTGCATCGGATCTGGAGTAACAATAATTTTGTTCTCCTTTACATTTGTGTACTGAAGAATGAGCATCTTAAATCTTGATGGGTCGTTTCCCTCCATCGATTCTGTCTGATCTGCTGTGTTCCTGCAGCATTTTCTCTGATTTGCTTCAGAGCTCTAGCATCTGCAGAATCTCTTGAGTTTTCCTCTTTCCAACTACACTCAGTGGCCACTATATTAGCTACATGGCGTGCCTAATGAAGCGCACTGAGTGTACGCTCCTGGTCTTCTGCTGCTGTTACCCGCCCACTTCAAGCTTCAACACACTGCCCAAATGAGAAAACCTGCAGATGCTGGAAATCCAAGCAACACACAGAAAATGCTGGAGGAACTCAGCATTCCTGCTGAAGGGTTTCAGGCTGTACTTTTCTTCCGTAGATGCCGCCTGGTCTGGAGATTTCCTCCAGCATTTTGTGTGTGTTGCTGGATATGCTGTCCATTCTGAAATACTCTTCTGCACACCACAGTAAATATGAGTTAATGTCGCCTTTCTGTCAGCTTGAACCAATCTGGCTATTCTCCTCTGAGCTCTCTCATTAACAAGGTATTTTCACCCACAGAACTGCCGCACACTAGATGTTGATTTTTTGCACCATTCTTTGTAATTTCTAGGGAATATTGTGCCTGAAAATCCTGGGAAATCAGCAGTTTCTGGGATGTGCAAACTACACTATTGAGAAAGTAAGGTAGCATGAGATTATTGAGAAAGTAAGGAGGCATGGGATCCGAGGGGAAATTGCTTTGTGTATCCAGAACTGGCTTGCCCACAGAAGGCAAAGAGTGGTTGTAGCTGGGTCATATTATGCATGGAGGTCGGTGACCAGTGGTGTGCCTCAGGAATCTGTTCTGGGACCCCTTCTCTTCGTGATGACACAAAAGGTTGGAGGTGTTGTGGATGGTGTGGAGGGCTGTCGGAGGTTACAGCAGGACATTGATAGGATGCAAAACAGGGCTGAGAAGTGGCAGATGGAGTTCAACTCACATAAGTGTGAGGTGGTTCATTTTGATAGGTCAAGTATGATGACAGACTATAGTGTTAATGGTTAGACTCTTGACAATGTGGAGGATCAGAGGGATCTTGCGGTCTGAGTCCATAGGACACTCAAAGCTGCTGCGCAGGTTGACTCTGTGGTTAAGAAGGCATATGGTGCACTGGCCTTCATCAATCATGGGACTGAGTTTAGGAGCCGAGAGGTAATGTTGCAGCTATGTAGGACCCTGTGCTCAGTTCTGGTTACTTCACTACAGGAAGGATGTGGAAACCATAGAAAGGGTGCAGAGGAGATTTACAAGGATGTTACCTGGTTTGGGGAGCATGCCTTATGAGAATAGGTTGAGTGAACTTGGCCTTTTTTCCTTGAAGCGACGGAGGATGAAAGGTGACCTGATAGAGGTGTATAAGATGATGAGAGGCATTGATCGTGTGGATAGTCAGAGGCTTTTCCCCAGGGCTGAAATGACTAGCACAAGAGGACACAGTTTTAAGGTGCTTGGAAGTAGGTACAGAGGTGATGTCAGGGGTGAGTTTTTTATGCAGAGAGTGGTGAGTGCGTGGAATGGGCTGCTGGCGACAGTGGTGGAAGCGGATATGATAGGGTCTTTTAAGAGACTCCTGGACAGGTATATGGAGCTCAGAAAAATAGAGGGCTATGGGTAACCCTAGGTAATTTCTCAGGTAAGGGCATGTTTGGCACAGCTTTGTGGGCCGAAGGGCTTGTATTGTGCTGTAGGTTTTCTAAATTTCTACGTTACGCTGCCTGGCGCCAATAATCATTTTGCGGTCAAAGTCATTTAGGGCATATTTCTTACCCATTCTGATGTTTGGTCTGAACAACAACTGAACCTCTTGACCACATCTGAATGTTTTTTATGCATTGAGCTTCTGCCACATGATTGGCTGATTAGATATTTGCATTAACAAGCAGATGTACGTGTGTACCTAATAAAGTGGCCACTGAGTATCTATTTGCAGATCAAGTCAGTGGTGAGTTGTTCACTGATTTCAATCTAACTCCACTTTGACTGAATTAAATAGACAGGGGATTTGAACCTTAATTCAAAGTATTCAAAGTACATTTATTGTGAAAGTACATATAAATTATTCAACCTTGAGAATTGCCTGCTTCCATGCAGCTGCAGAGCAAAAAACCCGAAAAAACCTAATTAAAAAACAGAAAGATCAACAACCAGTGCACAGAGAAAGGGAAAAAACACAAATCACACAAACAAGAGAAGCAAACAACTAAATTGTGTCTATAGATCTGAATCCCTGGAGCATTCAGAGTAGGCCCAAAGCCTCAGTCTCAGTTCATCATCTTATAGTGGCAACTTGGCGCAAAGCTTGCAGACACAAAGCACATCAGCTCGAGCAGTCTCACAGCCTCAGCACCATGCAGAAAGGAGTGAACATCACAGGAGAGGGAGAGAAATTGGCTTGACCCTCGCCTCCACTCTCGACACCCTGCCTATCCAGTCTGTCTGGCCTGGCATTTAAATTGTCCGAACCCCTGGTGCCTTGCATTAGGACCCAGGCTGCAGTGCAGTGGTATGCTCTGGGTCTAGACCTTGATGCCCAGCCCAAAACCCTTCTCAACCTCACCAATTCAGTTCAGCACTTAGAGTAATCCAACCTCACACCCAGGGTAGGCCAGCGAAACGCCTCCATCTCGACTCCTCCTCACCGAATCGATCGTTCCAACTCCATCCCTGACAGCAATACCATCTCCATCTGCGACCCCATCTTGAACACATTACCTTTCGACTTGGCAACGCACCACCACAGATCAGTCCTCGAACCAGCTTTGCCTCTGCTCACTTCTTCATTGTTTGTGGTTATAGTTTACCGCAATTTACTTCAGAAAAGGTGTTATTAATAATGTTTTTAGTCAAATTTCTTGTTGTTTGAATGACCAGTAAGCTGTCGCTCATCTTCAGTAGATCCATCTTAAACCGGTGTTACTTACTTTAGCCTGCTAAATATTAGTAAATTTAGATAACTATTTTGTAATCAAATAGAATAAAACTGGAAGTTTTCCTTTAATGCAAGTGTTTTAATTGAACAGATATCAGTTAAAAACCGTACACTTATTTATCTATTGAAAACACTAGCTCAGCTAAAAGAGAGTAGAAGGTCCTTTGCAGAGCCGTCTTTTTCTCTGAATTTATTATCAAGCACGAGGGAAATCAATCTGCTCGCTTGCTAAATGTTGATCAGGGTGGGAGTGGAATGAAAATATGTCCTCATCCAAACAAAGGTACATCGAGCCAGGATCTGTATTCACAAGTCTTCTTGCAGCTGGCGTTCTTAGATACGATCTTGCATCCATCAACTGGATAATGTCGGAGGTGCAAACTGATAACAGCACAAAGAGAAATCTGGTGCCTCAGCGATGGTTCCTACGTGTCTTTAAATGATGCACATTCTAAACTCCTGCATGTCTTCAAACATTTTTTTCAGGTTTGAGGAATAAAGAGTAAATTAGTTTTAAATCAGAAACACAAAGGGTTAGAGGAAAAATGATTAAACTAAGAGTAAGTGAAATAGAAAAGAAACCAAATGAAGAACATATGATATTTTAAAATTTCCAACAATACTTGTTGGAAGAATGAGATGCTAGAATTTCTGTTGTTCTTTATCTGCACCAGAGATGTTGGTGGGTGGTGATTAGAATTCCTCATTCAGTTTACACTGCTGATAACCAGACTTAATTTTCTGTGGTGGCTTTTTAAGCGACTCAAAAGAAATCATGTACCAAGCAGGACACCTAACTTCAGTTTCTCCAAAAAACATTTTTTTTATACAGAAGTACTGTGTTGGGCCAAAGTATATCTTACTTTTTGCCATTTGACTTCATCAGTAATTTCTAAGTCTATTTCTTCAAAGACTTGTGCCCAACCCACACAAAATATTGGAGGAACTCAGCAAGTCTGGCAGCATCTATGGAGGGTCATCATGAAGGGTCTCAGCCCAAAATGTTGACTGTTTAGTCCCTCCATGGATGCTGCCTCCAGCATTTTGTGTGTGTGCATTGTTTAAGATTTCCAACAACTGCAGATTCTCTTGTGTTTAGACCACAGACCATAAGATATAGGAGCAGAAGTAGGCCATTCAGCCCATTGGGTCTGCTCCGCCATTCAATCGTGGGCTGATCCAATTCTTCCAGTCATCCCTACTCCCCTGCCTTGTCCCTATACCCTTTGATGCCCTTGCTAATCAACAACCTATCTATCTCTGCCTTAAATGCACCCAATGACTTGGCTTCCACTGCTGCTCTTGGCAACAAATTCCACAGATTTACCACCCTCTGACTAAAGTAACTCTAAATGGACGTCCTTCTATCCTGAAGTTGTGCCTTCTTGTCCTGGACTCCCCTACCATGGGAAATAACTTCGTCATATCTAATCTCTTCAAGCCTTATAACATTTGGAATATTTCTATGAGATCCCCCCTCATTCTCCAGAACTCCAGAGAATACAGCCCAAGAGCTGCCAGACGTTCTTCATATAGTAACCCTTTCATTCCTGGAATCATTCTCGTGAATCTTCTCTGAACCCTCTCCAACGTCAGTATATACTTTCTAAAATAAGGAGCCCAAAACTTCACACAATACTCCAAGTGTGGTTTCACAAGTGCCTTATAGAGCCTCAACATCACATCCCCGCTCTTATATTCTATACCTCTAGGAATGAATACCAACATTGCATTCGCCTTCTTCACCAGTAACTCAACCTGGAGGTTAACCTAGAGGTTACTGGAGGTTAACCTTTAGGGTATCCTGCACAAGGACTCCCAAGTCCCTTTGCATCTCTGCATTTTGAATTCTCTCCCCATCTAAATAATAGTCTGCCCGTTTATTTCTTCCACCAAACTGCATGATCATACACTTTCCAACATTATATTTCATTTGTCACTTCTTTGCCCATTCCCCTAAACTATCTGAGTCTCTCTGCAGGCTCTCTGTTTCTTCAACGCTACCTGCTCCTCCACCTATCTTTGTATCATCGGCAAATTTAGCCACAAATCCATTAAACCCATAGTCCAAATCATTGACATACATTGTAAAAAGCAGCTGTTCCAACACCAACCCCTGTGAAACTCCACAGGTAACTGACAGCAAGCTAGAATAGGATCCCTTTATTCCCACTTTCTGTTTTCTGCCGATCAGCCAATGCTCCACACATGCTAGTAACTTCCCTGTAATTCCATGGGCTCTTACCTTGCTAAGCAGCCTCATGCGTGGCACCTTGTCAAAGGCCTTCTGAAAATCCAAGTATACTACATCTACTGCATCTCCTTTGTCTACCCTGCTTGTAATTTCCTCAAAAAATTGCAGTAGGTTAGTCAGGTATGAATTTCCTTTCAGGAAACCATACTCTCTTTGGCCTATCTTGTCATGTGCCTCCAGGTACTCCGTAATCTCATACTTAACAATCAATTTCAACAATTTACCAACCACTGATGACAGGCTAACAGGTCTCTAGTTTCTTTTATGCTGCCTCCCACCCTTCTTAAATAGTGGAGTAACCTTTGCAATTTTCCAGTCATCCAGTACAATACTGGTATCTATCGATTCTTGAAATATCATTGTTAATGCCTCCGTAATCTCTCCGTAAGCTACTTCCTTCAGAACCCAAGGGTGCATTCTATCAGGTACAGGACATTTATTCACCCTCAGACCATTAAGCTTCCTGAACACCTTCTCAGTCGTAATTTTCACTGCACAAACCTTACTTCCCTGATACTCTTGAATATCCAGTATACTGCAGGTGCCTTCCACTGTGAAGACTGATTCAAAATACATATTCAGTTCCTCTGCCATCTCTGCATCTCTCATTACAATATTTCCAGCATCATTTTCTATTGGTCCTATATCTACTCTCTTTTACCTTTTATATACTTAAAAAATCTTTTTGTATCTTCTTTGATATTAGTCACCATCTTCCTTTCATAATTCATCTTTTCCTTCTTAGTTGACCTTCTTAGTTTTCTTCTGTAAGTTTTTAAAAGCTTTCCAATCCTATATCTTCCCAGTAGCTTTGGCTTCCTTGTATGCCCTCTCTTTTGCTTTTACTTTGGCTCTGACTTCACTTGTCAGCCATACTAGTGTTCTTCTTCCATTTGAGAATTTCTTCTTATTTGGAATATATCTGTCTTGCACTTCCCTCATTTTTCGCACAAACTCCAGCCATTGCTGCTCTGCTGTCCTTCCTGCTAGTGTTTAGGATGTGCCCAAAGACCCTCTTCCTGATCCTGTGCTGAACATTGTAAAGCAGCTCATGGCTGCTGCTAGGAAGTGTTTGGGGAGTCTGTTACTGCAGTTATCATCTGCCCAGTGGGAGCAGGACAGTTCTGCGTGCATTTTCTGTCCACCATCACTCACCCTCCCTGTGAGCTGCAAAAATGGGGAGAGGGGTGTAATTGAGTCAAGCAGGGCAGGAAGGAGCCCTGATTTGTTGAGGGCAGTTGGTGGCTCCTCTGCTGCTCTTTTTGTGCCTGTACGCTCACCCGCCACAACTTTTTCTGTGACCCTCTCCTACGTGCCGTATTGGTTCAGTTCTGGATTATTAGCAAACAATTCTCAGGAACAGAATCCTGTCATAAGCAAGGGACTTCCCATATCCAAGACTGAGATATTAATTACAGAAGTCCTGAAATCTCCATGTGATATTTTATTGGACACTCAGTTGTTTTTTTTTCTTTTGTGCTGCTCACTTATGTCCTGTGATTACTTCTGCTTATGAATTTATTAATTATTTTACCTTGAGCACAATTACATATCAACTTCTCTAAATAGTGAGAATTAAAGAGAAAGCAAGCTGGCTATAACAGGAGGTCTGACAACTAAAGCTATTGAAAACCTACTGAAGGTAGTATTTTGCCTTACACAAAATTGCCCATCTTTAAAAACATTCCTAAGTAGGACAGGAGTGGCAGGAATCCATCCTACCAGCTTCTTAACAGTTTTGTGTTACTGTGTAAGGAAAATAGCTGATTGTTCCAGAGACTAATTGAATTTCTGGTGCATTATACTATAATGAAGGAAGCTCTGCAATGCAAGTTGAATTTATAAAAAGCAAGGTCTCTAATGAGGGTTGGATTGAAGCCCAGCTTGGAATGGTTGGATGTAGAATGCAGATCATCAAATGCAATGTGCAAAGAGATTGTCCAATTCATCTATGTGTCAGTACCATTTCACATACTACTAATACTTCCAGCTCCTTAGCCACCAGCACTGTGTGCACAGAATCTACATGACAGATTCTGAAAGAATAAACACAAGAGATTCTGCAGATGCTGGAAACCCAGAGCAACACATACAAAATGCTGGAGGAACTCAGCAGGTCAGGTTGCATTCATAGGAATGAACAAACAGTCAATGTATCAGGCCAAGACCCATTTCAGGACTGGAAGGGAAGGGGAAGGCCCCAGAAACTGAAGGAGCTAATTGGGAAACTTCCTGATCTTTTGTCTGCACTACTCTTAACTTCTAAATGAGGTTCTATGTTGCCAAATATTATCACCATTCATCTTGGCCACATTATGCTGAGGCCATGCACTGACTGCCAAGAATTTATTATTTTAGAAAATCTCACTCTTTTGATTCCTAACGAATGACAGCATTTTAAACCATTACTGAATATCTGGCATGATTTAAATTGTTCTAGTTATAGCTATTTCATGTAGGTTTCAGTGTTTGTTTCTTGTAGATTGCTGGTGTGTAACCTGGGTGGTAGTGTATATATTGCTGGTCTGCAGCTAGTAAGCCAACAAGTAAACTCAAGGAATCAAAGCACAGTACTGCACAGTGGCACAGTTAGTAGAACTGCTACTACACAGCTCTAAGAACCCAGTTTCAATGTTAACCTCCGGTCCTATCCATGTGGAGATTGTATGTTCTCCCTGTGACTATGGGAGTTTCCTCCCGCATTCCAATGTGCTCCTTGGTGGTTTCATCAGCCACTGGAAATTTCTTCCAGTGTGCAAATAAATGTTAAAATCTAGGAGGAGTTGACAGGGATGTGAGAAGTATGAAAAACAGTATCAATGTAGGAATAGTGATAATGGGTTTGTAAGTATCAATGGTGCTCAGGAGGCGATGGTTCAGATGCTCAGATTGCTAGGTTTAAATATCTTCTTCAGCTGTTCATCGATTTTTGATGTTGACTGAGGCCTAGGCAAGGTTGTATGGAAGACCGGCAGTTGCCCATGCTGCAAGTCTCCCCTCTCCACGCTACTGATGTTGTCCAAGGGAAGGGCACTGGGACCCATACAGCTTGGCACCGGTGTCGTCGCAGAGCAATGTGTGATTAAGTGCCTTCCTCAAGGACACAACACGCTGCCTCAGCTGAGGCTCGAACTATCGACCTTCAGATCACTAGACCGATGCCTTAACCACTTGGCCACGCGCCACACAAGGTTTAAATATCACTAGCAATTTGTCTTGGTCCAACCAAAGTACACCAGTGCCCCTGCTTCCTTAGAAGGCTGAAGAAAATCAAAATGTTCCACTTGACCCTCACCAATGTTTATATCTACAAGATTCAAAATTCAAGATTGGATATTGTCATTCTTCAGTACATGAGTGTAAAGGAAAACAAAATGATTGTCACTTTGGATCTGATGCAGCATTAAAAAATGGAATAAGCATATAGTGCGCAATAGAAAAAAACCAAAACCCTTGACAGGGGTATACAAAATTACAACGGGTAGAGATAGGGCAAACACAAGCAGGTTTTTTTCCACTGAGGTTGGGTAGGACTACAATTAGAGGTCATGAGTTAAGGGCGAAAAGTGAAAAGTTCAAGGACAACATGAGAGGAAACCTCTTCACTCAGAACGTCGTGAGAGTGTGGAACGAGCTGCCAGGAACACATGTGGTGTTTGCCAGCTCGATTTCAATGTTTAAGAGAAGTTTGGATAGGTACATGGATGGAAGGGGTATGGAGAGCTATGGTCCTGGAGCAGGTCGATGGGAGTGGGCAAATTAAATAGTTCGGCACGGGTTGAAGGACCTGCTTTTGTGCTGTACTTTTCTATGACTCTATAATAAACATATGTATACAAGCAATTCTATAAAACACAATGTACAAGTATCTGTCATTTACACAGACTGATTGTATATACATAAAGTGAAGCCAGGTGATGTGTATGTAGTGGTGTGGGGTAGGTCGGTGGGTGGAGGAGTTGATTAGCCTGACAGCTTGGGGGAAGTAGCTGTTTTTGAGTCTCATGGTCCTAGAGTGGATACTGTGAAGTGGGACAAGCAGTCCATGAGCAGGGTAAGTGTGATCCTTTGTGATATTGCTGGTCTTTTTCCAGTACCTTTCTGCGTATATGTCCTTGATGATTGGTTGGCTGGTGCTGGTGATGCATTGGGCAGTTTTAACTACCTTTTGTAGAGCCCGCTTGTCTGCCGCAATGCAGTTTCTGAATTACGCAGTGATGCAGCATGTCAGGATGCTCTGCACTGCACGTCTGTAGAAGGCTGTGACTATTGGTGTTTATAGACCAGCTTTCTTCAGCTTCCTCAGAAAGCAGAGGCATTGGTGACTGTGGAGGATGCGTTCTAGGGCCATGAGACATGATGGGAGATGTGCACTCACAGGAGTTTGAAACTGAGCACACATTCCACCGCCGTGCCACCGGTATAAAGAGGGATGTGAGTAGGGCTGGTTTTCCTGAAGTTGACAACCACCTCCTTTGTCTTGTTGACATTGAGGAAGAGGTTACTTGCCTGGCACCAGGGCTTAAGCTCTTCCACCTCCTCTCTGTAGGCCATCTGATTGCTGTTGGAATCCCATCTCTGTCACGTCTATGGCAAACTTAGGACGACCAACCCTCAGCTGCACAGTGAAGTATTACACCAAGGAGTAGGAGCTTGTTCACAAGGTCTATGGGACAATACAGAACTGAAATCCAGAAACAGCATTCTAATGCAAGTGTCCTTGTTTTCTAGGTGTGTCAGGGCCAGGTGGGTGACAGATGCTATGGTATCTGCTGCAGGACAGTTCTATCAGTGAGCATATCCATGAATATTCAGTGTGGCAGAAATGGAGTTTCTGATGTATCCAATTACCTGTGGCTCAATGCACTTCACGATGATTGGCATCAATGCCACCGAGTGGTGAATGTCCAGTTCTGAAGCTGTAGGGATCTATCATTGGTACAGGGATGATATTGGCTGATTTGAAGCATGTGGGGACAGTAGCATGGATGAATGAAGTGTTGAAGATGTTCGGGAAAATGTCAGTCAACTGGTATGCACATTCCCTGGGTACTCTGCCTGAGATGTTGTCTGGGCTGGTGGCCTTATGGGGCTTGAATCTCTGCAGAGTCCTTCTCACATCTGCTGCTGTTACAGATTGTGGCTGCTCACCTGGAAGTGGTGCAGCATATGTGGCTAGCATTGTGTTGCATTCCTTGAGGTATGCATTAAATTTGTTCAGAGCATCAGCGAGGGACGCCTCAGTGGTACAGTTGACACTGTTGTCAGTAATGCTATTGATACCCAGCCACATATGCTGGTGCTCATTAACGGACAGGTGTTTCTGAATTTTTTTGTCCGTAGGTTGGTCTTTACCCTTCTAATGCCTAAGATAAGGTTCCTCCCAGCTGCTCTGAGAACTGTTCCATCTCCAGACTTGAAGGCAGCATCCCAGGCTTTTAACAGGCAGCACCCCTCTGTGTTCAGCCAAGGCTTTTGGTTGGACTGTGAGAAGACTGTCCTTGAGGGTACCCTTCTATACTGATGTACTCATGTTTTAAAAAGATCTGTCCAGATGGCAAGGAAAAGAAAGATCTCAGTGCATCTCAGTGCACATGACAACAATAAACAAATCATCAACTGATGATTGCAATAGATATGATGTGCCAAATGCCCTCCTTCTGTGCTGTATCTTTGTATGACACACAAAGCTTCAGATCATGTGCCGACACTATTACAGCTGACCATGTGTCATGTGTGGAACTCTGTCAGTATATTACATGCACACATTACATACTTACCACAATGGCGGTAACAAACAAAAATGTAGGTGACTTGTTTCAGTATACCAACCAACTGGTCAAGTTAAGTCTATTGTTACAACTATATACAAGTATACCGTCAAACGAGACAACGTTTCTCCCAACATAGTTGTAAAACACAGTAGTACAAATAACACGCAACAACTTTGGAAAGTAAGGATGAAATCTACAGATGAATTATGTATAAATAAACAAAGTAAATTGTATAAATTAAATATTGTAAGATACAGAACAGATTAAGCAGTGACACTTTGAATTTGATGTGGCTGGGAGCTCAGAAGCCTAAGGGACTGAGGGAAGAAATTGCTTCTCATCCTGACTGCTTTTGTTTTTACGCATTGGAGTCTCCTGCCTGATAGTAGAAAGTCAGAGAGGAAGCTGGATGGATGGGTGGGATCTTTAATAATACTAAGGGCCCTGAGTTCCTGATAAATGTTCACAATGGGTGATAGGGAGATCCCTATGATCCTCTCAGTTGTTCTTACAGTCCTTTGTAGGGAATTCTGGTCCAATGCTCTGCTGCTCCCATACTAGATGGAGATGCAGCTCGTCAGGATGCTCAATCGTGCTCCTGTAAAATTCAGTTAAGATGGGGGGTGGGAGGGAACCTCGCTTACCCCAATCTCCTTCAGTCTCTGGTTTAACAAACTAAATGACTGGTCACAGCAGACCAGCTTCATCATCAATACACTTGTCTGTGTCCAGTCATCACAGTACTTTGTCTTATATGACTTCCATCTTTAAAAAAAATTCACTATAAACTGAAATAGTGATGGCAATTTAGTACAGAAAAGATACAAGATAAGAATTAATTTGACAAGAAGCAAACAGCTACTAATCAGGCCCTAATTATTGGATCATGTGTTGGTTGCATGCTAAGCTTTCTATCTCCATTTATGTGCTGACCGAGATTTTCTATCAGTCACCACCAATGAGTTGGTAAGAACGAGCTCCACTAAATCCTCCCATTTGTCTCTTTGCCTCCATTTCCTCTTTAGGCCTCAGAAATGTTCAGTGTTTACTTTATTTTTATGAGCATGGGTAATGCTGACAAGGATTCAATGCTCATGCCCAATTGCCCTGAGGAAGATAATGAGGTCCTGCTTGCGAAAGCACGTCAACAATACTATTGAGTAGGGAGTTCCAGGATTTAGAACAGAAACAGAGGCCAGTAATTTTGCAACTTGGAAGGATGCCTGCAAGCACTGGTATTCCCATGATGGTAAAGATTGTGAGTTTGGCAAATGCTGTCAGAGCAGTCTAGGTGAATTACTGCAGGGTCAGTTTTAGAGATGGTAAATACCGCAGTTATAGTGTGTCAGTCGAGCAGTGAGTGACTGTTTAAGGTATGAATGGGAAATGTCTTTTCAGTGAAGGAGAATGGTGTGGAGAAATTAAATCTCTATTTTAAATATTCTCAATGAGTTGGCCTCCACTGCCACCTGTGGCAGTGACTTCCACAGATTCACCACCCTCTGGCAAAAGGAAACATGCATTAGTCTGACTGTGCTCACAACATCAAGGTCATCCTGTCCAGTTTTAGTTCTGAAGCAAGCAATGATATAAACTGTGGAATTGCTGACGACAATCTTCCACACTCTAAGTATGAAGTTGGAAGACTAGGGATTTCCAGATTTTGCTCTCTTTTTTTTTAGAAAAGGTGAGAAACAAAATCTCATCAACTGTAGCCCAGAAGAATAATGATGAAAGCAACCTTCAGGGAAAATATCAGGGAAAAAGCTTTTGGTATGCTGGCCTTTATAAATCAGAGCATTCAGTATAGGAGTTGGGATGTAATGTTGAAATTGTACAAGGCATGGGTGAGGCCAAATTTGGAGTATTGTGTACAGTTTTGGTCACCAAATTATAGGAAAGATGTCAACAAAATGGAGAGAGTACAGAGAAGATTTACTAGAATGTTACCTGGGTTTCATCACCTAAGTTACAGAGAAAGGTTGAACAAGTTGGGTCTTTATTCTTTGGAGCGTAGAAGTTTGAGGGGTGCTTGATAGAGGTCTTTAAAATTATGAGGGGAATAGATAAAGTTGACGTGGATAGGGTTTTTCCATTGAGAGTGGAGGAGATTCAAACAAGAGGACATGACTTCAGAGTTAAAGAGCAAAAGTTTAGGGGTGACATGAGGGGGTAGCTGTGTGGAATGAGCTTCCAGCAGAAGTGGTTGAGGCAGGTTCGATGTTGTCGTTTAAAGTTAAATTGGACAGCTATATGGACAGGAAAGGAAGGGAGAGTTATGGGCTGAGTACAAGTCGGTGGGACTAGGTGACAGTAAGAGTTTGGCAAGGACTAGAAGGGCCGAGATGGTCTGTTTCCGTACTGTAATTGTTATATGGTTATATGGAAATTTAACTGACTTAAATAAATATAGATGAATAAATGAAAAATAGCACGGTCTGTTCAGAGTTAGATGTAATTAAGCTCTTTGGGGAAGTATTGGAAGAATCTCTGTGCAGTATGGCTGATCTGCAATGAGCTCTTTCAAAAAGCCTTTTCATCTCTATGTGCTGTAAAATCTGAAACTCCTTGAAGTAAAATTAATGTGGCTCAGCAGATACAAATTGACTAAAGGACATTTACAAGAAGTTCTGCTGAATAGTTGTTTTCTGTCCAGACATTAAGTGTCAAGAGTTCTTCCCAGAGCTAAATTTTTGAACCAATGATCATTTTCAAATAGGTTACTGATTTTCATCACAACTTGAAGATCATATTGAGGTAAATAATTAAGAATCAGGAATGGAGACAGGAAGATTGGTTAAAGGAAAAAAAATCTAGAGGAAGATTTGCAATGGAGAACAATAAGCTTAAAAGTCAGAAGAAGATTAATGGGAGGAGCAAAGATGAGAAAGGTCAGTAGATTAGTTTAGCATTAGGGATGGCATGCCAGTGTAGTAGTTGGTATAATGCTACTACAATGACTATAACCTAGATTCATTTCCCACTGCTGTCTATTAAAGAGTTTGAATATTATCCCCAAGGCTGTGTGGGTTTCCTCCCACTTTCCAAAGACATACGGATTAATAGGTTAATTAAGCACATGGGTGATTGGACGATGTGGGCTCATTGGGTCAGAAGTGCTGTATTTCTAAATAAATAAGTAAAATTGCCACATGTACTCAGGTACAGTGAAAAATGCTGTTTTGCATGCCATTCATACAGATAATTTCATCACATCAGCACACTGAGGTAGGACAAGGGAAAAGCTATACCGGAATGCAGCTAAAGTGCTACAGTACAGAGAAAGGCAGCAAGGTGCAAGGCCATGATGAGGTGGAATGTGATGCCAAGGGTCCACCTGATTCCACTAGAGGACCATTCTATTATCTTATAACAGTGGGAGAGAATCTGTTAGAGCCTGGTGGCACATGCCTTCAGATTTTTACATCTTCCTTCCACCTGATGGGAGGTGGGAGGTGGAAGAAGGAAGAATGCTTAGGGTTGAGTGGAGCTTTTGATTAAGATGGCTGCTTTACAGTGAGAATCTAGAGATGGCATTAACAAAAGAAGTGGAATCATTACCTTTCACTTCCTCTCACCTGCCTATTACTTCCCCCTATGTCCCCTCACCCTTCCCTTTCTCCTATTGTCCACTCTTCTCTCCTATCAGATTTTTTCTTCTCATACCCTTGGTAATTCAGCTATTCACCTTCCATCACTCCCCCCCCCACCACCACTTTTTTTCAGGCATCTTTCCCCTTCCATTCAAGTCCCGAAGAAGGGTCTCAGCCCAAAATGTTGACTGTTTACTCTTTTCCATAGATGCTGCCTGACCTGCTGTGTTCCTCCTGCATTTTGTGTTTGTTGCTTTGGATTTCCACCATCCGTAGAATTTCTCTTGTTTATCATTACCTGATTTCTTTGAACTTACTGTTGGTTCCAGAAGGCAGTAAGGTGTCTCAATGAGGGATGAAGAATTGAACTTCACAAGAACAATGCAGGTGGACAAGGTCAGAGACTGAAGCAGATGCTGACAAACTATCAGCAACTCAGCTTCACGCTTGCTGACTCAATGTTTGGCAAAGTGACCCTAGTGTTTAGGTGACTGCAAGAGAGCTGTAACCTGTTGTGGAAAGAGTATTAAAATTGCATGGATTTGGAAGAATTTGCTCCAGAGAGATGTGGAAATATTGTCATCAAAAGGGGAAACTATACTAAGTAGGCTTGTGTTTCTGTAACAATTTCCATTGAGTAGAGAACAGTGTAATAGACAAACTAATGAGAAAAGATTAGTTTCTCCATTTGGGAAGTCATGAATAAGTTATCAATTTAACATTATCATTGAGGATGACCTGATTAGAAGTTTCTTTCTAAAGAAGTTAGCAGATACAGTAGAATGTGGTAAAATGTGAGCTTATTCACTTAGGAAGAAAGAACAGAAAAATGAATGAATAGTTAAATAGAGGCAGACCGCAAAATATAGTGGTATAAAGGGATAAGGGTTTCAAGTACATGAAGACAAAATACTAGTTTGTCAGAGAGAGTGATTAGGAAGGCTAAAGTAATGTTTGCTTTTATTGCAAGGGCTACAGAATGTTAAAGTAAAGAAATGTTGATGCAGTTTTGTTGGACAGTAGTAAGACTGTACTGGAATATAGAGTACAGACTGTATTTAACACAGGATATGCTAACAATTGAGATAGTGCAGACAATGTTCCCCTAGCTGATTCCAGTAATGAAGGGGTACAGAGTTTACGAATGAAGGACCTCCAATTTCAGACAGTGGTGAAGAGGACTTTCTTTGGGTTGAGAACCTTTGGAAGTTTCTACCCAAAGAGCCGGGGAGCCACAGTTATTTAAAGCAACACTTACAAAATGCTGGAGGAACTCAACGGGTCCGGCAACATCTATGGAAATGAATAAACAGTTGATGTTTTGAGCCAAGACCCTTCTTCAGGACTACTTAATATATGCAAGTTGGAGATTGAAAGGAATTTGAACAACAAGGGAACTGAAGAGAATGGAGAAAATGCTGGAAACTTATGTGAAAGCATCATTTTTTTAAGATCTATGTTTAAATTTAGACAAATAGTTCTTAACAGACATTTAACACTCAGTTTTGATGTATAAAAGATTGCTGAGTTACAAAATATTGACTAACTATAAAGGATTACCAAACAGAGGTACTACCCTTTCAACCATACCAACAAGTTGCAGATGACCAACTCATCTATCGCAGAAACTGAAGATGAAGGAATCAATTTTAGTTCTTCTTTCTGTCACCCCATTGTTCTGCCATTCTCCTTGTCATTCCTAACAATCTCCAATGCTTCCTAAGATTTATACTGTTTTGCTACTAGATGACATCATCTGCATGTGATGTTTTCCAGGTATATTTGCTGGGGCAGATTATTTTACACAGATGGTCTAAAAGCTTTTGAGGAGAATGGTGCAAATAACTTAGCTGCAGTTACCTGGTTTAATGTAGGCCAATGAACATAGCCTCATTGTCTGGCACTTGTCAAGAAGCCTCATGGTCACTTCACTTTGCAAACCACATCTCTTAGCAGCCAGCCCACATGTCCTTTAAACTTCAAGCAGACTACTGCTTGCAATTTACATTAAGAATTGAAGACTGGTTCTTGTTTACAAGAAGAGGCTGAGCAAGGAATATTGGTTAAAAGCTTAAATTTGTCACAAACATCTCTGACTCTTTGGAAAGGTTATGCTGCTGTAATAGAAAGATGAGGTTACAATGACCTTCTCAGGCCCTGGAAAGTGACTATCCATCACAAAGAAAAGGCTTGTATTTATAAAATATGTGTTACATTCTCAATATGTCCAAAAGTACTTCAAAAGCATAGTGTAAGGAGTGCAATGTTCCACCAATAACAAAGAGGAGAAGTGAACAAATCACCTTTGTTTTGGATTTGAAAAAAGAATATTTGGCCAAAAGAAATCACCTTTGAGTGATTTATGGGTTCTTCCAAAGAGAACCACACTCATTTATACATCCAAATGAAAGAACATTTCTCCATACCAAGGTGTACAACACAATACATACAACTCAACACATAACACATAATGTAATATTACCAGAAATAAATTAGCAAGTAATAAAGTGCATATATGATAGATGTTTGAAAGTAAATAGCATAATGCTACCGGAACTTCATACATGATGAGATTCATACATGGTAGCAGGGAGTATAGTGGTCTTTGGGCTCCTCCCTGATGATAGTAATGCATGAATATGTTGGACCCAGGATAGATCCTCAGAGATGTTGACACCCAGAGATGTAAGTCTTCATACTTTTAGAGAGATTGTGGATAATTGTTCCCATCTTCTTAGGATAGAGGAGATGGAGGGAAAATTTGATAATCAAAAACTAGGAAGGTTTTTGATGGGTATAAAAAAAGCAGCAAATTCTATTTGCAAGGTTTCATCCAGAGGTTGTAACTTTAATGGAGGTGAAAAAGGAACCAAAGGCAACATGAAGATTAAAAGTGCCAGCACTTAATCATTATGATCTGGAATTAACTATTTGGAAGGGTGGTGAAGCTGACTCAGTCATAACATTTCAAAAGGGAATTGAATAAAGACTTGAAATTGGAAATGTTGCAGGGCTACTGGGAGAGAATAGGGGAGTAGATTCTTTTGAAGAGCCAACACATGCGTAGTGGACTAAGTAATCTTGTTTCGTGATGTATCATTCTCGGAGTCTAAAATATGTTGAACGGAAGTTCCCATTATGCAAAAAAAGTCAGCCATTCCTGATCCTGCCAAAATAGTCTTCAAAATAGTCTTATCCATGACAACAGCCACAATAGCAAATGTTAAGCTACAATAGTCCAACAAACAAATTAAAATTATTCCCTGAAAATTAAGATAAATATCAGAATGCTAAACATGCCAATTTGACATGAGATATTTTTTTCCTAAATTAAATGAATTATGGATATGTGACAATGAGGAATTTAAGTATCCAATTTCAGAGCTCAGCTCCAAAGCTATTAATGAGGTCTGTTATTCTAATCTGTAAAACATCCTTATGCAACCAAGTTTCAAGCTTCAAAAAATGTTTTTAATGTGTGATATTTGAAACAGCGAACACTTATCATATGGATTAACAAAAGCCAAACAGGATAATAACTTGGATTCCAAGAGACCATAAACGTGCACAAGAACTTCATTCTTTCCAACTTCCTGAATATTATTTTACAGAGGGAATGACAATCCAGTGCCAACTAATGCAGATCTTATTTTTACTCTTAAACTGGGGACATTGCATGGTACTGAACTAATATTTCCTTTAAAACAATCGTAGCTCAAGATATTTTTAATTTGTTTTAGTTCCTCCTAATTTTTAAAATCAAAGTGATGAACTAGATGAAGGAAATACATGTCAAAAATCATGTGTTCGTTTTTGAAGGCAAGAACTAGAGTTCTAAACTAATGAAACAGTGACGAAACCACATACTTAATCCAGCAAGTGAAGCTGAGTAGCTGATTACAGCAAAAGGTAACATGTGTCTCAGGGCGGTTAACCTGCGCCTGTGCCTATCGTTCATCTAGATTTTACGCTGATATGTGAAACAATGTATTACATATCTTCTTCTTGTGATTGCATGCTAAGGTTGGTTTGTTTAGATAGTGGGAACCACAAATGTAGTGAGTCCAATTTTAGATATAACTTTAAGGCATTTTTACAGATCTTCTGAAATATAATGTAACTGGCTGACCGTTAGATCTTATTCAGTATCGTCAAAAATGTACTTCAGCATCCATCCGGGTAATGCTAGAATAGTTGTTTGTGCCTTTAAGGGAGATGGTGATGTCATTATGCATGCGCGGGATAGTGGGGAGACCATTTTGCTTTCTGCTGAAGACGTGGTAAGGTGTTGGAAGTGGGTCCCTCCCAGAGTGTGCTGGGCATGGTGAGGAAAGGTGAGCATTAATTGACAATATCCATGTGAATTCGTTTATGCTTGTTGGCGGATCAAAAATATCAGTAATTTGACATGTTTTATATGTAGGTGCTTTAGATTTTCACGAGTGAAGAAATCAACGATGGGTAGCGTGGCTTATACCAAGTTCCTCATCATCCAAGTATATCAGTCTTCCTGTAATTTAACTACCAGGCAATACCTTGTAAAAGTTGTGCCAAAGTATACCTTTTGTCTAATTTTATTATACCCTCTGAGACCTGTTCCCCATCAACAAATCTGGGTGGCCGTGGGGCTATAGGTTTTACCTTGGACATGTGGAAGGTGAGATTAATCTTGAAGGCCTTGGAGAGATGCAAAGTGCAGGCTACTGGGCTCACTTTCTTAAGGATCTTGAAGGGCCCAATGAATTTGGGTGCCGATTTCCTTGGCTCTACCTGGAGAGCAAATCATGAGAGGACAACCAGATTACTTGCCTTGGCTGCAAAACCGGTCTAATGCTATGAATTTACAGGCTTTCGAGAAGCTATCCCCAATAACCAAGATTATGGTCTTCCCCTTGGAAGGCAGAAGACCCGTGACAAAGTCCATGGAGATGTTCACCCATGGCCTGTCTGGAACAGGTAGAGGGTGAAGTAGCCCGTGAGGTTGGGTGCAGGTATCCTTGTTCCAGCCACACACCTCAACTGCTTGAACATATTGACAGACGTCTTTAGCCATTTCAGGCCACCAAAATCTCCTCTCAAATGTTTTGGCAACCACCGGGTGAGTGGCCATTCTAGGTGAGTGTCCCCATTGAAGAACCGTAAACCTTACTGAACTTGGAACAAGCAGACAACCCGGTGGACCATCCTTGGGAATCCATTCTCATGCCTGGGCCTTGCATGCAAGTGCCTTCATTCCCTATTAAATGGACGCTATCCCCTTACTTGGGGCAAAATGGTGGTAGGCTGCTCCTCTTTCTCAGGTTAATCGAACTGATGAGATATGCATCTGTTTTTTGTTTCTTTGACCCCAGTAGATAGATCAGAACAAAACTGAACTGGTTAAAGAAAAGAGACCACCTGCCCTGCCTGGAATTCAGTCTTTTGGCCTCCTGTATATAAGCCATGTTTTTTTGGTCTGTCCACACAATAAACGTGTCCTTGGCACCCTCAAGCCAGTGACATCATTCCTCCAGTGTCAACTTGATCACAAGCAGCTCCCTATTTCTGATAACATAGTTAATCTCTGCCAGGAATAGACACCTGGAGAAGAACGCACATGGATGCAGTTTATTGCCCTAGGGTGCCTGTTGAGTAAGAACAGCACCCACTCCGACACCTTATAATGAGGGGAGGGTCTGGGTTAAGAGAGACCAAAATGGGTGCTGTCATGAATTGCTGTTAGAATTCTGCAAAAACAGCCTCTGCTTCAGAAATCCTAGCAAAGTGGCTATCAGTGGAGCAGTCACTGAGGTGATTTTCCTCATGAACTTTCTGTATACGCTGCCGAATCTCAGAAAGCATCGGACTTGTTTTATACTGAATGGCTGTGGCCAATGTCTGACCATCTGTGTCTTAGTAGAGTCCATTTTGAGATTGCCATCAGAGATGATAAAGCCCTAAAATGAAACTGTGGTCACATGAAAATGGATTTTTCAAGCTTGACAAGAAGTCCATGATCTAGAAGCTTCCTTAAGATATCTCTGACTTGACTGATGTGTTTGTTCCTCCATAGTCTTCAAGAAAATTAGGATGTCATCCAAGTAGTTGGAGGTGTACTTTATGGAGAGCATCCCAGAGCATGTAGTTTATGAAGACCTGGAAAACTGCTGCCATGTTAGTAAGGCTGAAGGACCTAACCAAGCACTCATAGTGTCCTGCCAATGTATTGAATGTAGTCTTCCATTCATCACCCTCCTTTCTGTAGACCAGATTGTATGGACTCTGCAAGTCTAGCTTCGAGAATACTCTTGCCCCTGACAGTATCTCAAAGGCAGTGTTCACGAGTGGAAGGGGTTAATGATTCTTGGCTGTTATGTGATTCAGTCCTCTATAATCAATGCACGGCTGCAGGCATCCATCCTTTTTCTGTACACGGAAGAAGCCTATGTTGATTGACCTGTGCATTCATGGACTTTCCGGGGCCTATGGCAGTTCCTCATTGACTGGGATGGGTTTGGATGCAAGGAATGTTGCTGGTTTCCAGAAATGGACATCCTGGACACAGCACTGCTCTGTGAATACCATCAATGTCTCTCTAAGCAGCCAGGGTTGCAGGAGTTGTCTGTAGGGGAGGGGTCCAGTTACAGTATGCACCTGACTGCCCTAGTTTCTGGGATTTAGACATTCTGATTCTCCAGAATATGGATAACTGGCATGGTCCCTTAAAAGATTCAGGCCTGCTCCAAAGCATGGCGGCCATGTTTTGGTACTAAGATTTGGATATCTAAGGAGCGCCTGAATACAGGTTTGGGTTTCAATCGTCAGCTCAACTTTGGTTCAGTCTGCAATTGCATTAAGGATTTCTGTCTCATCTGGATTCTCTTCTAGTCTTGTCAGAGTTTCGTCTAGCATCTATTCAAGAACCCTGTTCTCACCTCGGTCTGAAAATTATGTCTTGATTCCAGTCCTGGTTATTCCAGTACTTGGACCTTTACCATCATCACCTCGGCCTCTCATCACATAAGAAGGATAGGGCCATTCTACATTACTCCGTCAGATATCTACCTCTGGCATACTGACAAAACATGAAGAGGCACAACAGAAGTTAAAGTGAGCACTTCTGCCTTGCAAATACTAATCCTGTCAGAAATTTATGAACACATATAGGTGCAATTGAAGAAATATTCCCTTCCTAACCGAGAAATTTAAATAGCAATATTCTTTCCTGTTGTAAAAAAAATAAATCCAATTTCGAATTTATACACAGAAGTGAAAACAATGGTCTCTATATCAGTTACAAGCTATGTGCCAAGGAAATGATTGGTTCTGTGAATGAAATACTAATCCATTCTATAAAGATTTCATTACAAGTGTCAGGTCTGGAGGACCTGAGTTATAAGGAAAGATTGAATAGGTTAGGACTGTATTCTTTAGAACATGGAAGGTTGAGAGGAGATTGGAAAGAGGTTTACAGAGTTATAAGGGCTATAGATAGGGTAAATGCAAACGGACTTTTTCCATTGAGGTTGAGTGGGACTACAACTAGAGGTCATGGGTTAAGAGTGAAAGGTGAGAAGCTTAAGGGGAACATCAGGGAAAACTTATTCACTCAGTGGGTTGTGAGAGTGTGGAATGAGCTGCCAGCACGTGATGCATGCAAGCTCAATTTCAACATTTAAGAGAAGTTTGGATAGATACATCAATGGTAGCAGTATGGAGGGCTATGGTCGATGCAGGTCAATGGGAGTAAGCACTTTAAGTGTTTCTAGCATGGAATAAATGGATCAAAGGGCCTATTTCTGAGCTGTGCTTCTCCCTAGTTCTATGATTCTAAAGTTGGTGCCTGGATGAGTGTCTTTCCCAAGAGTTAGATACAAGTCGCAAAAACACAGAACAGAATACAAGAGATCTTCGAGTGAATTTTCTTACTATGCATGAAAGATCACCATTTCCATATCATTATAAAGGATTATTTAGTGATTTCCTTCTCTCAAGCAACAAATGGATAGCATGCAATAGACAGAGCTAAGCAGTCCCACACCCAAATCCCCCAACTAACTAAACAAAAAGATCAAGGAAGAATTAATGAAAACAGCAAGGAGTTCAGAGGAGGAAACACAAGAAGCATCAGATGCTGGAATCTGGAGCAAAAATAAATCAGATTGCTGGAGGAACTGTGGGCCCAACAGGACAAAGAGGGGCTAATAGACTGTGGACATTTTAGGCTGAGCCCTTTGGGCTGAATGCCCAGATGAAGAAATTCAACACGAAGCATTGACGATTCATTCCCTTGATAGATGCTGCCTTGATACTCCAGAAATTTGCTTTTTTTTAAGTTCAGAGAAGTTGATAATGACACCAAGAAAGGCAATTCACAGGAATTTCAACACAAACCTGTACAGGCAAGTTGGAAGGAAAAAAATATTAACAAGGTAGGCTGCTGAGAAATAAGTTCAATTCTGTCTAGCACTGATAACACTGCTACAAAAGATGAAAATGTATGAGGTTTAGGGAAGTGATCAGCAGCCCCAACAACAATAGTTGTAGACAAGATTATCAATTGACCTCGATCAAAAGTACCAGAGAATAAGTTCAAGTTCAGGCTTAATTGTTCAACTATTTATGAATAACCATGAATACAGCCAAATGAAACAGTGTTACTCTGGGAATAAGGTGCAAAACACAGTACCAAAAATCATACACAGCACAAGGTAAATACAATATATAGCACATATAAACACACAGTCACACAAAAAATATGAAGAAATTCAACACGAAGCATTGACGATTCATTCCCTTGATAGATGCTGCCTTGATTCTCCAGAAATTTGCTTTTTTTTAAGTTCAGAGAAGTTGATAATGACACCAAGAAAGGCAATTCACAGGAATTTCAACACAAACCTGTACAGGCAAGTTGGAAGGAAAAAAATATTAACAAGGTAGGCTGCTGAGAAATAAGTTCAATTCTGTCTAGCACTGATAACACTGCTACAAAAGATGAAAATGTATGAGGTTTAGGGAAGTGATCAGCAGCCCCAACAACAATAGTTGTAGACAAGATTATCAATTGACCTCGATCAAAAGTACCAGAGAATAAGTTCAAGTTCAGGCTTAATTGTTCAACTATTTATGAATAACCATGAATACAGCCAAATGAAACAGTGTTACTCTGGGAATAAGGTGCAAAACACAGTACCAAAAATCATACACAGCACAAGGTAAATACAATATATAGCACATATAAACACACAGTCACACAAAAAATATAATACAGCCCAAGTCCCTGAGCTCATGCATGTTGTCGGCAAAAGCAAGCCCCAGCAGTCTGCAGATGAATGCAATCCAGCATGTCCTCCACTGAGCGAACACTGCGGAGCTGCACCAACACCAGCATGGACACCGTGCCACGTCGACTCTGTTGCCTCTCACCTGGGTGGCTGCAAACAGGTGACACTGTGGCATGAGGGCTTAATCTGCCCTACAACCGAGGCCACGTAGCTCCCCCATTGCCAGTCCCACCAATGAACCAGTGAACTTGACTTGTAACATTCCTACTTGGCTTGTAGCATTCCTGTCCAACAGGGTCTTGTGATCTCAAGAAAAGTGACAAAGACAAGCACTTGCTGTTGGACCGCACACCGCCTTTGTGCACTGGTTCCAACGCCTCTCTGCAGCAGGCAACAAGTCCTGCTCCACCGCCAACAAACAACAAACTAATGGGGTAGAGCTGCAGTACTTAAAGTTCTTAGTGTCCAGCGGTGTCTTGTGATCATAAAAAAGATGTTCAAAAAAGACAGTAACAGCATAGGTTGGGCCTGTAGAGGTCACTGTGTCCGAGCACACCACCATCTTCCAGAAAGCTGAAACAACTACACAGATCACAAAGTATCTACGAAGGAAAATAGATGATATTTTGGGTCAGGGTCCTTCATCTGGAATCGTAAAAACCAACCAAAGTAGATGTTTATTTTTAATTCATGGTATCTAATAATACAGCAAGATCTATTGCAGGAGTCAGAACCAGAATCAGGTTTAATATCACTGGTTGGTGTTTTGTGGCAGCTGTACAACGCAAAGACCTTAAAATTACAATAATTTACAAAATAAATAGTGTAATGAAAAAGATTAATGTTTATGGACTGTTCAGATTTCTGATGGTAGAGAGAAAGAAGAACTAAATCTTCAGACTCCTGTACCTCCTTACTGATGGAAATAACAAGGAGAGGGCATGTTTTAGATGCTGAGAGTTCTTACTGATGGATGCTGCATTCTTAAGGTACTACCCCTTGAAGATATCCTGGATGATGTGAATAGTTGTGCCTGTAATGTGGCAGGTTTAGGCTACAATGTTCTGCGGGATGTGATACAATCAGTCCAAATGCTCTTCACTGTCCATCTGTAAAAATTTGCTGAAGTCATTTATGACATACCAAATTTCTTCAAACTCTTAGCAAAGAAGAGTCACTTAATGTGCCTTCTTCAATGTGTTCGGCCCAGGATAGATCCTCTGAGATTCTGACACCCAAGTTCTTGAAGCTCGTCACCCTTTCCATCACATACCTCTTAATGAAGAGTGCATTAGAATAAGTATTAGTTTTAATATCATCGGTATATGTCATGAAATTTGTTGTTTTGTGGCATTAGTATATTGCAATACATAATAATTTTAAAAGACAAAAATTACAATAAGTATATATATAAAAATAAATTAAATAATTAGTGCATAAAGAAAGGGGAAAAGGTACTGAGGAGGTGTTCATCGGTTAATCATCCATTCAGAAATCTGATGGCAGAGGGGAAGAAGCTGTTCATGAAATATTGAGTGTGTATCTTTAGGCTTTCATGCCTGCTGATTACAGAGCTTAGCTCTTCCAGTGCCAACCTGAAATTGGCCAGAGGTGGAACGTACACCGCTACCAGGATGATGGTGGAAAAACCTCTTGGCAGATAAAAAGGACGACATTTGACCATGAGACGTTCCAGGTTGGGTGAGCAGTGATGTATGTTCTACCCCTTTCCCCTCCTAAAGCCCACAACCAATTCTTTGGTCCTGCAGATGATGAGTGTAATGTTTTCATTGCAACACTGTTCAACTACCTGTACTATCTAGGATACCACCTGAGATCTAACCAACCAACAGTGGCATAGATAGATAGACAGATACTTTATTGATCTGAAAGGAAATTACAGTGTCAAGTAGCATTATAAGTTTCTGTTTAGCTGTTGCAATTTTGTTAATGCTCACTTTCATTCTTGACTGTAACTGAATTGTGTCACTGCCTGTTGTTTCCATTGATACAGCATTTTCATCTGCTCTTTTAAATGTGAGTTGTGCTTGAGTTTGGAGCCATTTTTGAATGCTTTCCTGTAAGATTCCACAAAATAAGTGATTTCTCAGAGCATCATTAAGCCCCTCTCTGAACTCACAGTGCTCAGACAACTTGTTCAATTCAGCTAAGTACACCGAAATGGATCTCCCTTCCTTTTGATTCTGCTTATGAAATCTCATGCTTTTAGCAATCAACAATGGTTTTGGTTCAAAATGTTTCTGCATTACTTTCATGATATCAGCAAAAGCTCATTTTGGCTGCTTTGCTGGAGCAGTTCAACTTCAAAGCAAACTGTAAATTGGCACTTACTTCCCATCTGCTATTCCACTTACTTTAAAATACTGCTAAATCTGTTCAGTACACAAAATCTAGTTATCTGTTATGTCAACGGTCCCCAACCACCGGGCCGCGAACCAGTACCGGGCCGCAAAGCATGTCCTACCAGGCTGTGAGGAAACTATATGAGTCAGCTGTACATTTTCCTCATTTCCTGTCACGCACTGTTAACCTTGATGATAGGGTTGCCGACTGTCCTGTATTTGCCAGAACATCCCGTATATTGGGAAAAATTGGTTTATCCCATACGGGACCGCCCTTGTCCCGTATTTCCCCCGCTAAGGTAGAGTGTTCCTATGAAACCTTTCATGCCGAAATGGCATAAAGTGAAGAGGCAATTACCATTAATTTATATGGGAAAAATTTTTGTGTGTTCCCAGACCCAAAATATAACCTACCAAATCATACCAAATAACACATAAAACCTAAAATAACACTAACATATAGTAAAAGCAGGAATGATATGATAAATACACAGCCTAAATAAAGTAGAAATAATGTATGTACAGTATAGTCAGAAAGATTAGGCCAAAACCGATTTGTGGAGAAAAAAAATCAGCACGAACGCGCATGCTCATGTGTATATGCACACATCACGCATGTGCACACAGGTGCCCGCGCAAGGCTTCATGGTCATGGTAGTCTTTCTCGAGGTAAACACAAGTGTCCCGGGATTTGACTGCTACTTTTGTCCTTTATTTGGGAGTAAGAAAGTTGGCAACCCCCACTGTAAAAAACATGTTGAGTTGAGTTTAACCCTACTTGAACATCCCCCACCCCAGTCAGCCGGTCCGCAAGAATATTGTCAATATTAAACCGGTCCGTGGTGCGAAAGAGGTTGGGGACCCCTGTGTTATGTAATGGAACACATCCATCTTTGCGATGGAGCCTGCCATTTCTATTCTTTATTTATGATTATTATCAGCTGGTACTGACTGTTTATGAACCCATGAATTCTTCAATTTTCTGCATTTTTTTAAAACTCGACTGTGCTTCCTGTGCTGCCCCATAGAAAAAAAAATGTTGCACTATGCGTTTAACTCCATCATTTCTACGGCGGTTTTTTAAAATTCAAATACCTTGCTGAACTTCAACAGGTAGGTCATCAACTCGGGTTCACTTTAAAAATTCTCATTGCCACTGTTATGTTTTGTAAATTCAAATCGTAAATCTAATTGCAAGAAAGAGGCAGGAGCCCGAGAGATGCGAGTCTTAGTTTGTTCTTCACTTTAAGCAATGCGCATCCTTTTCATGTGGTAGTATCATGACATATGCAATTCACATACTCTTAAATACTATGCGTAATGCATAATGTAAACAATAAAGAAAGCTTAATCAAACAATATATTTACAGAATTACTCAATTATTACTGAAATATTTAATAGATAACAACAGCTATGGGTACTTCAGTAAGCAACATCATTTGAAGATGTTTTAAAAAACTTATTGATACTCAAATTCAGTGAATCCTTGACAACAGACATGGGTCTTGAGTGCATTTCCCCTTTAAGAAAACAGAAGCAGGGAAGGAATGTGGGTCTATAGGTGCAATTGAAACACAGAGACCTTAGACCCCCACTGACGACTCTCCTGCTGGCAAATGTACGGTGTCTGAAAAATGAAGCTGAAGACCTCAGAGCAAGATTGCAATACCACAGGGACATCAAGAACTGCTGTGTAGTATGCTTTACAGAAACATGTCCCACTGCTGCCATTTCAAATACAGCACTGCAACCCGATGGTTTCATCATTCTCTGCCAAGATAGGTCATTTGAGTCTTTTTCAGGTAGAGGAGGGGGAGTATGTTTCATGATAAACTCATCATGGCACATGGACATGACAGTTCTGTGTCAGCCCTGCTCATTCAACTTTGAACATTGAACAGTCAAATGTTATTCATTCTATCTGCTAAGGGAGTTTTTGTCCATTGTCCTGGTAGCGGTGTGCATTTCAACTCAGGGCAATGTCAAAGAAGTTCTGGTAGAGCTGAGCACCATGATCCGTGGTCATGAAACAGTGCATCCTATCATTGTATGGGATTTCAACCAGGCCAGCTTGAGGAGTCTCTGAACAACTACCACTAACATATCACCTGTAGAGCCAGACAAGCCAACGCACTTGACCACTGTTATACCACCATCAAGGACGCTTACTATGCCATCCCACACCCATACAATGGAAAATCCGATCACTTGGCTGTACTTCTACTCCTAGCAAATAGGCAGAGACTAAACACTAGAGCACCAGTGGAGAGGACAAAGAAGGTATGGTCAAGGGAGGCAAAGGAGTGCTTAAGGATCGCTTTGAGTCGGTGAACTGGACAATCTTCAGCGATTCATCTTCAAGTCAAAATGAATACATCACGATTGTCGCTGACTTCATTAAAACCTATGTGGATGAGTGTGTTCCTTCGAGAACATACAAGGCATACTCAAATCAAAAGCCATGGATGAACCAGGAGATTCGTAGCCTGTGAGAGCAGGATCTGTGGCATTCTAGAACCTTACATGAATGCCGAGGCAGCCTATGGTGATCCAGAACCTTACCAGAAGTCCAGGCACAAACTCTGGAAGGCTATCTTAAGAGCAAGAAAAAAAAATTCACTTTGAGGCTAAAGTTGGAATCCGATGCATGTCAGCTTTGGAGAGGTTTGTAGGCCATTACTTCCCACAATGCAAAACCCAACATCATGAGTAGAGGTGATGCTTCACTCCCAGATGAGCTCAACACCTTTTACACAGGCTTTGAAAGGGAGAATAAAACTACACCTGTGCAACTCACTGCAGTATTGGGTGATCCTATGATCTCTGTCTCAGAGGCTGATGTCAGAACATCTTTAAGAGGGTGAACCCGCGCAAGGCATCAGGTCCTGATGGTATACCTGGCAGAACAATGAAAACCTGTGCCATCCAACTGCTGAGCGTATTGAAGGATGTTTCAATCTCTCACTGCTGCAGTCAAAGATTCCCACCTGCTTCAAAACAATCATTTAAATACCCAAAAAGAGCAGAGTGAGCTGCCTTAATGACTATTGTCCTATGACACTCACATCTACCATGATGAAGCGCTTTGAGAGGTTGATCACAGTCAAATCGAGGACCTGGACCCACTGCAATTCACCATTAACCTCAATAGGTCTCCAACAGATGCATTCTCACTGCTTTCCACTTGCTCTTGGACCACCTGGACAATAGCTATACCTATGTCAGGCTGCTGTTTATTGATTACAACTTAGTGTTCAACGCAATCATACATTCCGTTCTAATCAACAATCTCCAAAACCTGGGCCTCTGTACCTCCCTCTGCAACTGGATCCTTGACTTCCTCACTGGGACCCCACAGTCAGTACAGATCAAAAATAACATCTTCTCACTGGCAGTCACCACTGGCACACCTCAAGGATCCAGGGGTAAATGAGGGAACACACACCAATCATTATCAAGGGATCAGTAGTGGAAAGGGTGAGCAGTTGTGAGTTCATGGGTGTTAACATCTCCGAAGATCTACCCTGGACCAATATATTGATGTAGTTACAAAGAAGGCACAACAGCAGCTGTATTTCATTAGGAGTTTGAGGAGACCTAGTATATCACCAAGATTCTTACAAATTTTTACAGATGTTCCATGGAGAGCTTTCTAACTGGTTGTATCACCGTCTGGTATGGAGGGGCTACTGCGCAGGATCAGAAATAGCTGCAGAACGTTGTAAACTCTGTCAGCTCCATCGAGGGCACTAACCTCCCCAGCATCGAGGATATCTTCAAAGGCAATGCCTCAAAAAGGTGGCATCTGTCATTAAGAACATGCCCTCTTCTCATTACTGCCATAAGGAGGAGGTACAGGAGCCTAGAAACACGCACCCAATATTTCAGGGACAGCTCCTTCCACTCTTCCATCAGATTTCTGAATGGATAATGAACCCAAGAACACTATCTCAATTATTTTTTCTCTTTTGTACCTTTTGTTTTGCCGAACTTATTTATCTTAATTTTCACGTATAAATATTTTTATTGTTATTTATAGATTTTTTATCATTATGTGTTGCAATGTACTGCTGCCACAAAACAACAAATTTCATGACATGCATTGCCAATGATATGAATCCTGATTCTGATTCTGAAGCTGATTGATGCTTTATCAGCATCCGCTTTAAATATACTCAATGACTTGGCCTTCACAGCCAGCTATGTCAATGAATGCTAGAAATTGACTACCCTCTGGCTAAATAAATTCCTCATTATATCTGTTCTAAAGGGACAGCCCACTCGTCTGAGTCTGTGACCTCTGGTCCCAGATTCACCCACTATAGGAAACATCTCCACAGTGACACTATCTAGGCCTTCCAATATTTGACGGGTTTCAATAAGACCCCCCTCCCCATTATTCTTCTAAATTCCAGCAAGTACAGACACAGAGCCATCAAACACTCCTCATATATTAACCCATTCATGCCCAGAAACATTCTTGTGAACATCCTCTGGAACCTCTCCAATTCCAGTACAAATTTTCTTTGAAAAGGGGACAAAACTGCTCATAATTATATTATGACCAATGCCTTCTAAAGCCTTAGATCATATCCTTGCTCTTATATTCTAATCCTCTTGAAATGAATGCTAACAATGTATTTGCCTTCCTTACTACCGACACAATCTACAAGTTAACCTTTACGGAATTCTGCGCAAGGACTCACAAGTCCCTTTGCACCTCTGAGTTTTGAATGTTCTGCTCATTTCGAAAATGGTTTACGCTTTTATTCAATCTACCAAAGAGCATGAACATACTCTTCCCTACACTATGTTCCACCTGTCACTTCTTTGCCCATTCTCCTAATCTATCTAAGTTCTTTTTGCAGACTCCCTGCTTCCTCAACACTATCTGCCCCTGCACCTCTCTTTGTATCATCTGCAAACTTGGTCACAAGGCCATTAATTCGATCATGTAAATCATTGACATTTAACATGAAAAGAAGTCCTAATACCAGCCCCTACAGAATATCATTACTCAGCCAGCCAGAATAGGGCCCTTTTATTCCCACTCTTTTCCTCCTGCCAGGCAGTCAATCTTATATCTACGCTAGTATTTTTCCTGTAATATCTTGGGCTCATATTTGTTAAGCAGGCTCATGCACAGCACCTTGCCAAAGGCCTTCTGAAATTCCAAGTAAACAATATCCACTAACTCTCCTTTGTCTATCTTGCCAGTTATTTCCTCAAAGAATTCCAACATATTTAGCTTACTTTTTCATACAAGATTCCAAGTTCTTCCAAACTACTGAAGTCAGGCTAACTGGCCTATAATTTCCTTTCTTTTGCCTCCCTCTATTCTTAAAGTGTAGAATATCATTTGCAATTGTCTCTTCTTAAAGTGTGGAGTATCATTTGCAATTTTCTGGTAATCCAGAACCATTCCAGAATCTAATGACTCTTGAAAGATCATTACTACTTCCTCTACAACCTCTTCAGCTACCTCTTTCAGAACACTGGGGTGTAGTCCATCTGGTCAAAGTGACTGATCTACCTTCAGACCTTTCAACTTCCCAACCACCTTCTCCTTAGTAATAGCAACTGCACTCACTTCTGCCCCCTGACACTCTTGAATTTCTGGCATACTGCTAGTGTTTTTGACAGTGAGGTCTGGCGCAAAATACTTATTAAGTTCATCTGCTTTTTCCTTGTCCCCCATTAGTACCTCTCCAGCATTATTTTCCAGCAGTCCAATATCCATTCTCACCTTTCTTTTACTCTTTATATATCAGAAAAAACAGTATTCTCTTTTATATTTTTGGCTTCATATTTCACCTTTTCCCACCTTATATATATATTTTAGTTGTGTTCTATTGGTTTTTAAAAGCTTCCCAGTCCTCTGCTATATTATATGTCTATTTTCCTCGCAATGCATGTGTACAAAGCTAGGCAGGGAGTTAAACACCTTCTCAAAAATGACCCGAGCCAGAAGCTTTCTTCAGGGATTTTAATGAGAAAACTTAGTGAATCTGCAGAAAGTTAAGTATAACTTGTATTAGATTCAGTACGGAATCATCATGCACCTGGGTATACTAATACTATTGATTATTCTCATGATCAGTGTGAACCAAGGTAAGGCTCACATGCATCATTCCATAACTATGCTGTGTAGACCAGAGTGAACTCATGGCGCAACGATGCTTAATAGTGATAAATGTAAACATAATACCTTCAAAGTACATCAGCTAAATATTTACGAATATTAAGTTCATGTTTCACCATCATTCAACCATAAATCAATACCCATGAATATAGCCAAACAAAACAGCATCATACGGGACCAAGGTGCAATGCTCAAAACCGATAGGCACATACAACACAAGGCACTTATAGCACATATAAGATAGCAAGTAAACATCGTCATACAAAAACATATGTAATATAGCCCAAGTCCCTGAGTGACATGTTCTGTAAATTGATGGAGCAAGGGTGTTGTTGGCAAGAATGAGTTCTCAGCAGTCTGCAGACGAACATAGGCACACATGAAATCAAGCTTGTAATTCCATTGATCAAACACTGGAGGGCAACATCGAAAGGAGGGGCAAATACCCAATCCAATACACCTCTCCTGGACTGCTGCAACAGGCAAGCCCACAACTTCAGGCCTTGCCTTCACTATAACCAAGGCCACACAGCTACACTACTGTCTGTCTCACCAATAAACAAGGGCAACAGATTTGCAACACTTTACATTATTAATGTTCAACAGGGTCTTGCAATCGTAAGAGAAATATCCAAGACAATCATTCGCTGTTAGACTGCATACTGCCTTCATGCACCTACCCTGATGCCTTCCTGTAGTAGGCAGTAACATGATCACACCAAATCCAGCTCCTCCACTAACAACCAGTGTCCTTTTCCAATTAACATTGGCCAGCTCCTCTCTCACGCCTCTTGTAATTACCTTTACTCCACTGTAATACTGATACATCAGACTTTATTTTCACCTTCTCAAACTGTAGGGTGAATTCTATCATATAATGATCATTGTCTCCTCAGGGTTCCATTACCTTAAGCTCCCTAATCAAATCAGATTTATTATATAACATCCAACCCCAAATTGCCTTTTCCCTTGTGGGCCCAACTGCAAGCTGCTCTAAAAACCATATCTTTGCCATTCTCCAAATTCTCTCCCTTGGGATCCAACACCAACCTGGTTTTTCCAATTTACTTACATATTGAATCCCCCATGACTGTTGTAACAGTGCCCTTTTGACATGTGTTTTCCATCTCCCATTGAAATGCATATCCCAATCCTGGCTACTGTTTGGAGATGTGTAAATAACTCCTATTTTCATACCCTTTATACCCTTAAAGTTTCTTAACTCTACCCACAAAGATTTTACACCTTCCAATTCTATATCACCTCTATCTAAGGATTTGATTTCAATTTTTACCAACAGATCCACCTCCTCTGCCTACCTACCTGTCTTTTCGATATAAATTGTATCCTTGGATGTTAAGCTCCCAACTATGATCTTTTTTCAGCCACGACTCAGTAATACCCACAATGTCATACCTAGTGATCTTCAGCTGTGCTACAAGATCATCTAACTTATTCTGTATACTGTATGTATGTGAATACATATAATACCCTCAGTCCTGTATTCATGAGTTGAATAAATATTCAACAATGACCAATAAGGGTGTTAGAAATTTAGATCAATAAAGAAGTAATCCAAAAATACTTAAATTGTATACAACATTCCATTTTTAAGAATATGTAGATTTTCATAAGATAGCCATTACATCCCAAGTCAAACAAAAATGTGGTAAAGAGCTTATCAGTCAGTCAGCTTGACATGTGGAACTCCTACAACTGCTTGCACGCTCAGCAGGTCGTCATCAATGTTTCATTTCCCAGGTTATCCCACCGTAGCTTTAAGTTCCCCTGTGCATGTGTTCAGATGTTTCTGCACTGATATACTGAAAACAAAAGACAGAGAAATTTTAAATGGCATTTAATGATAAGGGTCATTAAAAAATGAACTATGGAAAACACATTCTCAAGAGATTCAGCAGATGCTGGAAATCTTGAGCAATACACAGACACAATGCTGGAGGAACTCAGCAGGTCACGCAGCATCATCTGTTGCCTCACAGATGGGACGTGCATTTTTAAAAGCTAATCATTAGGTTTGGTTTTGTCTCGTCTAAAACTACTCCCTTTTCCTATTTCTCAACAGTGTTTTTACAGATTAGCTAATGTTCTCTGGAGTTTGAAGTACATTCTACTAAAAGATCATAAACAACTGAGGGAAGTCAGGCAAGCTTCCAGACCATAAAAAGTACATGTTCTATTAATTTGTAAATGGAAAAACAAAGAAATAAAATAAATCTTCTGATGTTATCCTATGTTAAGTAAATCTTCTGCTCTTATTGTGATGTAATTTATCCAGATACTCTATGAAATCATTTTCACCCGGATGTCATATTGTTTTTTGTGGGATCATTCTGCTGAAAATGTGGAACAGAAATGGAGAGGGCCAGTAGTTTAAAATTCTTTGGTATTAATATATCAGAGGATATTTCCTGGGTCCAGCACATAAATGTCCTCACAAAGAAGTTTGGGTAGATTTGGGATGTCACCAAAAACTTCAAACAACTTCTATAGATGCACTGTGGAGTGTATCCTAACTGGTTATATCACAGCCTGGCATGATAATACCAAATGCCCAGGAACAGAAAATGCTAGGGAAAGTGATAGATACAGCCCAGTCCATTACAGGTAAAGTCCTCCCACCACTGATTATATTTACATAAACTGCTGCTTTAAGAAAACAGCACCCAGTATCAAAGACTCAACCAAACAGGCAATGCCCTCTTCTCACTATTACCATTGGGTAGGAGGTACAGAAGCCTTAGGTCCCATGCTATGAGATCCAATAATAGTTAATTAGGGCTTAATTAGGAAAGGGAAAAAAGATTATGAGAGAAAGCTGGCAGGGAACATAAAAACTGACTGTAAAAGATTTTACAGATATGTGAAAAGAAAAAGATTGGTTAAGACAAATGTAGGTCCCTTACAGTCAGAAACAGGTGAATTGATCATGGGGAACAAGGATATGGCAGACCAATTGAATAACTACTTTGGTTCTGTCTTCACTAAGGAGGACATAAATAAACTTCCGGAAATAGCAGGGGACCGAGGGTCTAGTGAGATGGAGGAACTGAGGGAAATACATGTTAGTAGGGAAGTTGTGTTAGGTAAATTGAAGGGATTAAAGGCAGATAAATCCCCAGGGCCAGATGATCTGCATCCCAGAGTGCGTAAGGAAGTAGCCCAAGAAATAGTGGATGCATGAGAGATAATTTTTCAAAACTCTTTAGATTCTGGACTAGTTCCTGGGGATTGGAGGGTGGCTAATGTAACCCCTCTTTTTAAGAAAGGAGGGAGAGAGAAACCAGGGAATTATAAACCGGTAAGCCTGACATCGGTGGTGGGGAAACTGCTGGAGTCAGTTATCAAAGATGTGGTAACAGCACATTTGGAAAGTGGTGAAATTATTGGACAAAGTCAGCATGGATTTGTGAAAGGAAAATTAGGTCTGACAAATCTCATAGAATTTTTTGAGGATGTAACTAGTAGAGTGGATAGGGGAGAATCAGTGGATGTGGTATATTTGGATTTTCAAAAGGCTTTTGACAAGGTCCCACACAGGAGATTAGTGTGCAAACTTAAAGCACATGGTATTGGGGGTATGGTATTGATCTGGATAGAGAATTGGTTGGCAGACAGGACAGGAAGCAAAGAGTGGGAATAAACGGGACCTTTTCAGAATGGCAAGCAGTGACTAGTGGGGTACCGCAAGGCTCAGTGCTCGGACTCCAGTTGTTTACAATATATGTTAATGACTTAGACGAGAGAATTAAGTGCAGCATCTCCAAGTTTGCGGATGACACGAAGCTGGGTGGCAGTGTTAGCTGTGAGGAGGATGCTAAGAGCATACAGGGTGACTTGGATAGGTTAGGTGAGTGGGCAAATTCATGGCAGATGCAATTTAATGTAGATAAATGTGAGGTTATCCACTTTGGTGGCAAGGACAAGAAAACAGATTATTATCTGAATGGTGGCTGATTAGGAAAAGGGGAAGTGCAACAAGACCTGGGTGTCATTGTACACCAATCATTGAAAGTGGGCATGCAGGTACAGCAGGCGGTGAAAAAGGTGAATGGTATGCTGGCATTCATAGCAAGAGGATTCGAGTACAGGAGCAGGGAGGTACTACTGCAGTTGTACAAGGCCTGGGTGAGACCACACCTGGAGTATTGTGTGCAGTTTTGGTCCCCTAATCTGAGGAAAGACATCCTTGCCATAGAGGGAGTACAAAGAAGGTTCACCAGATTGATTCCTGGGATGGCAGGACTTTCATATCATGAAAGATTGGATTGACTAGGCTTATACTCGCTGGAATTTAGAAGATTGATGGGGAGATCTGACTGAAACGTATAAAATTCTAAAGGGATTGGACAGACTAGATGCAGAAAGATTGTTCCCGATGTTGAGGAAGTCCAGAACGAGGTGTCACAGTTTGAGGATAAAGAGGAAGCCTTTTAGGACTGAGATGAGGAGAAACTTCTTCACACAGAGCGTGGTGAATCTGTGGAATTCTCTGCCACAGGAAACAGTTGAGGCCAGTTCATTGGCTATATTTAAGAGGGAGTTAGATATGGCCCTTGTGGCTAAAGGGATCAGGGGTAATGGAGAGAAGGCAGGTACAGGGTTCTGAGTTGGATGATCAGCCATGATCGTACTGAATGGCGGTGCAGCCGCGCAGGGCCGAATGGCCTACTCTTGCACCTATTTTCTATGTTTCTATTATCCTCTGCAGCGGATACCCGAAAACAAACCAAAACTGCTGAGACACTAAGCAGGGGCACTGTATGAGAAGCTTCCAAATAACGAATTTCTAAATCGAAAAAGGGATGTTCGATCCTTAATTACAAAACCAGCAAAGATCTTTTAGCAATAAAAAACTGATAAAACTAAATGAGCAATATAATGGTCTAACTTGTTGTCTAATAGCAATACAAGTGATATTAGAATATAGAAAACCTATAGCACAATACAGGCCTTTCGGCCCACAAAGTTGTGCCGAGCATGTCCCTACCTTTGAAATTACTAGGCTTACCTGTAGCCCTCTATTTTTCTAAGCTCCATGTACCTATCCAAAAGTCTCTTAAAAGACCCTATCATATCCGCCTCCACCACCGTTGCTGGCAGCCCATTCCACGCACTCACCACCTCTGAGTAAAAAACTTACCCCTGAAATCTCCTCTGTACCTACTCCCCAGTAACTTAAATCTGTGTCCTCTTGTGGCAACACACGTAAAAGTTGCTGGTGAATGCAGCAGGCCAGGCAGCATCTCTAGGATGAGGTACAGTTGACGTTTCGGGCCAACACCCTTCGTCAGGACTAACTGAAGGAAGAGCTAGTAAGAGATTTGAAAGTAGGAGGGGGAGATCCGAAATGATAGGAGAAGACAGGAGGGGGAGGAATGGAGCCAAGGGCTGGACAGGTGATCGGCAAAAGGAGTATGAGAGGATCATGGGTCAGGAGGCCCAGGGAGAAGGAAAAGGGGGAGTGGGGGGAGAAAGCCCAGAGGATGGGCAAGAGGTATAGTCAGAGGGACAGAGGGAGAAAAAGGAGAGTGAGAGAAAGAATATGTGTATATAAACAAAGGTTGGGGTACGAGGGGGAGGTGGGGAATTAGCGGAAGTTAGAGAAGTCAATGTTCATGCCATCCATTTCAACCCTGGGAAAAATGTGGCAACCATTTCAGCCCTGGGAAAAAGCCTCTGACTATCCACACAATCAATGCTTCTCATCATCTTATAATAGTATAATAGTGTAATTAGTGAAGTTAGCAGTCGAACTAAATTAAAAGTCACAAAAAGGAATCATCCTCTGTGACTCATTCCCTCTTCACTAGACTAAAGTAAATTAAGACCAAACATGAATACGTAACTATACTCATCTGCTCCTACCTCGCCCAACCCATGTGACATATTACCATATTAAAAGCGCCACGAAAAACAACTCAGACAGAAAATAGATACATGGCTCCTAAATCCCTGCCACTAATTATTACACTATAATAACAACGACATAATACTAAAATCGGAGACATGAAATTGTCAAGGATAAACAAACATCTTACCATTTATACAAATGTTATCTTTGTTTTTACTTATTCCAGTCAGGTCATGAAACAGTCATCTAGGCCAGAGGTCACCAGCACTTAGGCCGAGTACAGAGTGATCTTTACCACCACTCTCTGTCAGGTCAGTAAGTCAAGTCAAAGTCATGAATTTTCTGGAGCTGTAGCTCCTCAGATGTCTGCCTCCTGTTGAAGACAGATCTTGGTTATAGGCCTATCCAGACAGGCCATCTTGATCCTGATATGCACCTGCCACACAAATCCTCTTCTGTCTGGAAAGACTTGAATGACTCGTCCCATAATCCATGAGTTTCAAGATGATATGTTGTCAACTATAAAGCACAATGTGTCCTGGGAGGAAGTTGCGTATTATACTTGACCATTTCTGACATTCTTGTCACTATGACAAATACTCCTTGATCCACCATTTCCAACTCTTCCGTTTCAACTCTTCAATCATGTTCTCACCCAGACTCGCTACCACAGATTTGTCAGTCCTGATGAATGGTCTCAGCTCGAAACATCAACTGTACTCTAGTCCATAGATGCTGCCTAGACTGCTGAGGTCCTAGAGCATTTTGTGTATTTTGCTTGGATTTCCAGCATCAGGAGATTTTCTCTTGCTTGTGATTGGACCACCACTTTCAAAACAAGTTTGGCATGTATTTGACGAGCTTCCATCTATGAGGAGCATAAACATCTTCCTTTTTGAACTCTCCTGGTAGTAAAGAGGTCTTCATAAACAACAGATGATTGGGTTTTAGTGCTTCCAAGTCATTGGAATGCTTTAGTAATTAGATGACCATTGATAATAGCCTCCATTTCACAAAGGATTGTATGGAAATGGTCTTCGTCAAGACATTGTACCTTCATGGTGGAATTGAAGATCTTTCACATGGCCCTGACCAATCTTTCCCATGTTCCTCCATAATGTTCATGTCTCAGAATGACATCTGAGATATGGAGATCTTCCACTGCAAGACAACCTCAGCCAATATGACCTTTGGCTTTTTCAATCTCTCTCCAAAGAATACGCTTGTTGTTCTTCATCCAAGTCAGAGACAGCAAGAGTGATATTCAATTGCTTCCTCTTCTGACTAAGGAATCTACTGAAAATCTAAGTATCCAGGCTACTGTCTATGTCACAATGGGGGGGGCATTGGGAGAAAGGGTGGACCCAAATGCCAGACACATCTTGTGAGGTTAATTAAATTGAGTTTGTTGTTTGATACCAGGAGAGCAAGGCAGGAGCAGGAGTAGCAAACTGGACAAGGACTCAGGACTATGACTAGGCTGGGACTAGGGGTCTGGGCTTGGACTCGGAATTGGATCCCAGAACTAGCAGCAACATGAAGAGGCCATGGTATGGACTCCGAGCCAGGGACTGGGCAAGTACATGGGTCTTGCCCCGGGCTCGGAACCCAGAACCAGGCAAGGACATGACATGGGCTAGGGAGAGGAGAAACATGGAAAAACAGAGCCTTGGTCTTGGGAGAGCAGGTACATGGAACCACGGACACATACACAGAACACAGAGTCGGGACCCCTCCTTGGGTACAGGACATAGGGCCAGGACTCATGTCCCCCCGCGGGGCAACGGCAAGATGGCCTGACTTACCCCACGGAGGCGAGGACAAGACATGACAAGACATGACCCCCCACGGGGCAACGGCAAGACGGCCTGACTTACCCCATGGAGGCGAGGACAAGACAAGACCAACATGAATGAACACCAGACAGTACCTATCTAGCTCTGGCGATAGAACTAAACCGAGGTGCAGGCAAGGGCTGCAGACAAGGGCTAGAGGTGAGAGGGGCAGAGAAGGGATTCAGACAGGGGGGTAGGACAGGAATCACAGACCGCCAGGGCCAGGACTTGACTCAGAACTTGGATGCCGCCAGGGCTGGGACTTGGCTCGGAACTTGGATGCTGCCAGGGACGGGACTTGACTTGGTACGTGGATGCCGCCAGGGCCAGGACTTGACTCGTTACATGGATGCCACCAGGGCCAGGACTTGACTTGGTACTTGGATGCCGCCAGGACCAGGACTTGACTTGGTACTTGAATGCCGCTGGAGCCAGGACTTGACTTGGAGCCTTCGGGTAGTGGCGAGCTCTCGACTCGGCCCAGGAACAGTAGACAGCAGTTCTTGATTCCCTCCAGCAGGTTACCTGACGGACCCACCTCGGTGAGGAAACTATGCAGGCTCACTTTGGCGAGGTAACTTGACAGGGGTGCTCCAGTGAGGAAAGGCGAATTACCGGCACTCGCTTCGGGCAAAGGCTAAGCTTGCTCCGGCCAGATGACATTTGCAGACGCTCTCACCCCGAACGGCTGAAAACCGGAGACTATAAACTACCAGTTCAGCCGGGAGTAAATTGTCTTCAATCACCAAGGCTGAGGGAGACGGGAAAACAGGGGTCCAAAGGGAAACAGGGAGTCAACGGTCCGGATCATAACATAAACAAAGTAAATTTAAAGGGACCCCGATCCAGACCATGACAGTCTACTTCAACAGGACCAAGGCAACAAGTGATAGATTATACGTGCTTCCACATCTACCTCCTCCTCGATCTGCATGGTATTCGGATTGACTTCCAGATCATCTACCAAAAGTTCTCCAGAACAATTGGGATTGATAGACCATTCCCTTTCAGGTTGAAGAAGATACTGAGCCCCGACACCCATGTCTCATTCTTCAACCCTCTACTCTTCCACATCCAATCAGATGTTACTTTTTTTACCCTTAAGTGCCCACCCACTCACTGGTTATCCTCTTGCTTTTGATGTATGTATGGAATGCCTTGGGATTTACCTTAATCCTACTTGCCTAGGACTTTTCATGGCCTTTTATGGCCTTCCTAATTCCCTGCTTTAGTTCTTTTTTGGCTTCTTTGGATCCTAACTTCCAAAGCTTAACATACTTCTCCTTTTCCTTCTTGACTAAATTCATCATCTCTCTGGACATCCAAGATTCTCTTATCTTTCCAACCCCATCCTTCCTTCTAACAAGAATATGCCTTTCCTATACCCTGTGCAATTGATCGTTGAACACTGTCTATGTGACTCATGTGGACTTGCCAGAAAAAAGGTGTTCCCAATTAACGCTTCTTAGTTCCTATCAAATGCCCTCGTAATTTTCCCTACTATAATTTAAAACTTCTCAGCCGTTGATCCCCTGGAGTTTCCTCCGCCTGATCCACTAAAGCAGTCTTCGCATGTTGGGATGAGCAAATTCCTATCTCCCCAAGGGTTTCAGACCCGTTGGCTACCCTCACCTGGTTTAGCCGGCCTGTCGAAGCAGTTGTCTGGGGTGTGGCCACTGTCACATGCAAACAGCTATGAGGAGTCACAGGTGAGAGCTGGGCGTTGTGTCATGGTCCGGATCGGGGTCCCTTTAAATTTACGTTGTTTATGTTACGATCCGGATTGTTGATTCCCTGTTTTTCAATGTCCCTTGACTTTGGTGATTAGACGCAATTAATGCTCAGCTGAACCGGTAGTTTATAGTCTCCGGCTTTCAGCCATTCGGCGTGGGAGTGTCTGCAAAGTCATCTAAGGTACGGTGTGCCGATGTCATCTGGCTGGAGCAAGCCTAGTCTCTGCCGAAGCAAGTGCCGGCAATTCGCCTCTCCTCACTGGAGCAACCCAGTCCAGTTACCTCGCCAAAAGTGAGCCTGCAAAGTTTCCTCACCGAGGTGGGTCCGTTAGTTAACCCACCGGAGGGAATCAAGAACTGCTGTCTACTGTTCCCGGGCCGAGTCGAGAGCTTGCCACTACCTGGAGGCTCCAGGTCAAGTCCTGGCTCCTGCGGCATTCAAGTTCCAAGTCAAGTCCTGGCCCTGACGGCATTCAAGCTCCAAGTCAAGTCCTGGCCCTGGCGGCATTCAAGCTCCAATTTTGAGTCCTGGCCCTGGCGGCATTCAAGCACCAAGTCGAGTCCTGGCCCTGGCGACATTCGAGCACCAAGTCGAGTCCTGTCCCTGGTAGCATTCAAGCACCAAGTTGAGGCCTGGCCCTGGTGGCTTCCCAGTTCTGAGTCAAGACCTGGCCCTGGCGGTCTGTGATTCCTGTCCTACCCCCTTGTCTGAATCCCTTCTCTGCCCCTCTCGCCTCTAGCCCTCGTCTGCAGCCCCTGCCTACACTTCGGTCTAGTTCCATCGCCGGAGCTAGATAGGTACTGTCTGGTGTTCATTCCTGTTGGTCTTGTCTTGTCTTGCCCTTGCCTCCATGGGGTAAGTCAGGCCGTCTTGCCGTTGCTCCACGGAGAGTCATGTCTTGTCTTGTCTTGTCCTTGCCTCCGTGGGGTAAGTCAGGCTATCTTGCTGTTGCCCTGTGGGGTGTCATGTCTTGTCGTGACTTGTCCTCACCTCCGTGGGGTAGGTCAGGCCGTCTTGCCGTTGCCCCGTGGGGTGTCATGTTCTGTCTTGTCTTGTCCTCACCTCCGTGGGGTAAGTCAGGCTGTCTTGCCGTTGCCCTGCGAAGGGTCATGAGTCTCGGCCCTATGTCCTGTTCCCAAGGAGGGGTCCCAGCTCTCTGTTCTGTGCGAGTCCCGGCCCTATGTCCTGTACCCAAGGAGGGGTCCCGACTCTGTGTTCTGTGTGTGAGTCCCGGCCCTATGTCCTGTCCACAAGGAGGGGTCCCGACTCTGTGTTCTGTTTATGCGTCCATGGTTCCATGTACCTGCTCTCCCAAGACCGAGGCTCTTTTCCCATGTTCCTCCTCTCCCTAGCCCATGTCATGTCCATGCCTGGTTCTGGGGTCCAAGCCTGAGGCAAGACCTAGGTACTGGGTCCTTGCCCAGTCTCTGGCTCGGAGTCCATACCCTAGCCTCTTCATGTCTCCTCTAGTTCTGGGAGCCGATTTCGAATCCTAGCCCAGACCCTTGGTCCCAGCCTAGTAGTAGTCCTGAGTCCTTGTCCGGTTCGCTACTCCTGCTCCTGGTATCGAACAATAAACTAAATCTAAGTAACCTCACAAGATGTGTCTTGCACTTGGGTCCACCCTTGCTCCCAAAGCCCCCGCCATTGTGACACATTGGTGGGGACCAATAGATGGCGAGCCACTCCAAGGAGTGCAGCAGGCCCCCCATCTAGAGGTGCTACCCCTCCCATGCCTCAAAAGGAAAAACCTATCATTTTACATCTAGAGGTGCTACCGTTCTCATGCACCCCATGCACCCCTTTCAACTGTTCAACGGCTGAGAAGGCATTGCAGCATTGCATTGTGGAGTGCGTAGTGCACGGCAGAGCACTTAAGAAGGCGCGGCCATCCAATGCAGCCAAGGAAGTTGCCAGACGTAACGATTCTTCGTGCCACGGGATCCTGACTTCTGAGGCCGAGAGAGTGGGATCATCTCTGTGCAAGGCTTTTCCACTTTCATATCTTTCACGCCCTGGTTACATTGTGCAATATTCATCTTCCAACTTTCCATTCCTACCAGTCTTCTACAAGTCCTATGGCGATGGGGGAGTGGCGAAGCAACAGGTGGAGGTGACCACTGGGAGTTGTAGTCACAAATCCGCACCTAGCCAGCATTTGGACAAGTGGTCATTCTTCTCTGTACCCCGGGTAGCAGAGGAGTCAGTCAGTACCAATGGTGACTGAGCATTTCAGGACAGCACTGCTCACCCTTTGATAGGAGGGTCCTAGAAAGGTGGCCTAAACATTGCCTGCCCTACAGACAGATAAGTGGCCCGTTTGCCATGGCTGGCAGTTCATCTGCCAATGCGGTTACACTCAAAGGAGAAGAAAGAAACTTCTGTTAGAATCATAGAATGTCCACACACTCATGGACAGAGAGAACTCAGCAAGACCCCAAAGAGGAACAGCCATTGTTGCCAAGGAAATTTCACGTTACAACATCGACATCGCAGTCCTAAGTGAAACCAGACTTGCGGAGGAAGGATCCCTGACTGAAACCACCAGTGGCTACATTTTGTTTTGGAAAGGAAAAGGGCAAGATGAAGAGAGGATTCATGGAGTTGGATTTGCAGTCAAGTCCAGCTTCCTGAAACAACTCTCCGACCTGCCCACGGGAATCAACGAAAGGCTTATGTGGCTACATCTGCCCCTCAGCCATAAAAGTCACGCAACAGTCATCAGCGCTTCTGCCCCCACCGTGACCAGCAAATACGAGACCATTGAACAGTTCTATGCCGACCCTAGCTCTGTTCTGTGCTCAATCCCTGCCAACGACAAACTAATCCTGCTCGGTGACTTCAATGCCCAAGTAGGCTGAGATCACAGGCGCTGGGAAGGAGTTCTAGGCAAACATGGTATAGGCAATATGAACAGCAATGGCCTCTTGTGCAGGATATGACCTCCTCATCACAAACACAGTGTTCAGGCTGGCAAACAAGTACAAGACAACATAGATGCACCAAAGATCCAAGCATTGGCACACGATCAACTACGTTATAGTACGTCGCTGAGACATCCAGGATGTCCTCATCACCAGAGCCATGCAAGGAGCAGAGTGCTGGACTGACCACAGGCTTGTCTGCACCACATTGAAGCTGTATATTGCTCCCCACCATCCCAAGCGCCCTAAGTTCATCAAAACAGTTATTTACACTGCCAGACTCCAAGAGCCGCTGTATCTTTGCAAGTTCCAGACCACCCTTGATGAGAAGCTGTCTGCCAACAGACCACTAACTGGTGGGCCAACCCAGAAGTGGAATCAGTTTAGAGAGATGGTGACGAAGACAGCAAAATCAGTCCTCGGCTCCAAGGACCGGAACCACCAAGATTGGTTCGACGAGAATGACAGTGCCATCAAAGATCTCCTGGCCAGGAAGAACAAAGCATTCATGGAGTGGCAAAACAATCCAAGCTCCATTCCCAAAAAAGAGTGGTTCAAATCACTTCAGGCCCATGCCCAACAGGAAATTCACAAGATGCATGACCTGTGGTGGGATAGGAGAGCTGAAGATGTGCAATGCTTCGCCAATATCAACAACTCGAAGCTGCTTTTCAACTCCATCAAGATGATAATTGGCCCCTCAAGATCTGGCTCATCTCTACTGTTGTCCGCTGATGGAACCACACTGCTAAAGGACAAAGAGCATCCAACACAGATGGAAAGAGCATTTCAGCCAGCTCCTGAACCGCCCTTCATCGGTCGACCAGTCTGCTCTGGACCAAATCCCCCAACAGCCTATTCAAGAGGAACTAGATGATCCTCCCCAACAGATGTAGTCAAGAAGGCTATCACGCAGAAGAGCAGCGGCCAGGCGCCCGGCAAGGATGGAATACCTGCTGAAATGTACAAGGCATTCAGAAAGGAATCACTTGAGGCTTTCCACAGCACCCTGACTTGGAAAGAAGAAGAGATGCCTCCTGACCTCAGAGACGCAACAATAATCGCCCTCTACAAAAATAAAGGTTCAAGGACTGACTGCAGGAACTACAGAGGCATCTCACCACTTTCCATTGCTGGAAAAATCCTCGCACGTATCAACCTCAACAGATTGATTCCAACACTGTCAGAAGAGAACCTTCCCGAGTCGCAATGCGGCTTTCGTTGCAAACGCAGCACTGTCGACATGCTGCTTGCAGTGAGACAGATACAGGAGAAGTGCCTGGAACAGAACATGACATTATACTCTGTCTTCATTGATCTGACGAAGGCGTTTGACACAGTCAACAGAAACGCTCTGTAGATCATCCTTAGGAAGCTTGGCTGCATGCAGAAATTCACTACACTCATCCACCTGCTCCATGATGGCGTGACAGGAGAAGTGTTCTCAGATGGCTCCCCATCTGAGACTTCCAACATCTCAAATGGCATGAAGCAAGGGTGTGTTCTAGCACCAGTGCTCTTCAACCCCTTCTTCACCCAATGCTGAAGCACGCTGTTAAGGACCTAGACCTGGGTATTTACATAAGATATCACCTAGACGGATCGATGTTTGACCTGAGACGCCTTGCTGAAAAGACCAAAATGTTGAGGCGACTCATCACTGAAGCCCTGTTTGCTGATGACTGTGCCCTCATGGCCCACCAGGAGAACTACCGGCAGATAATGTCGACAAGTTCTCCGCAGCCTCAAAGCTGTTCGGCCTGACAATCAGCCTCGGTAAGACAGAAGTTCTCCTACAACCTGCACCAAACAGTTACCCTCCTCAGCCATGCATCACCATCGACGGCACTGTCCTGAAGAATGTGGAGAGCTTCAAGTAGCTAGGAAACACCCTCTCCAGTGTTGGATCTTTTGACAAAGAGATCGTAGCAAGGATTCAGAGAGCCAGCTAGGCACTCGGGAAACTCCGTGTCAAAGTTCTGGAGCGCAAGGACATTCAGCTTTCAACCAAGCTCAAGATGTACAAGGCTGTGCTCCTCACCTCTCTCCTGTACGGCCACGAAACCTGGACCCTGTACTGCAGGCACACAAACAGCTGGAGCAGTTTCACATGCGCTGTCTGCGGTCGATCATGAGGATTCGACTGCAGGACCGAATCACCAACCAGGAAGTCCTCAACAGAGCCAACAACACAAGCATTGAGGCAAGGATCCTCCAGGCCCAGCTACGCTGGAGTGACCATGTAATCCACATGGGTGAAACAAGAATCCCCAGGCAGCTGCTCTATGGTGAGCTTGAGCATGGCAGTCGCAATCAGAACCACCCCAAAAAAAGATTCAAAGTGTTACATACCTCCAGGAGATCTTGTGACTTTCTTGTGAGGATGATGTAATGGTCTTTTGGAAGTTACCTGATGTAATTTTCCCGCTGATGTGAGGTCACGTGATGACATGTTCACCACGGGTATAAAAGGGAAGACCTCAGGTGACGCAGTTAGTTTTTAGTTTTCCAGGTAGAACGTTTGTCAGTGTCTCCAATTCGGTTGAGTATTTGCTTTATGGCGCAGTTTCATTTTTAAAACGGAGTTTTACGTTCTATTGCAAGGTACAATAGTGCGGGACTGGCAATTTCTGTTAGATTTGTTGATGTACCTTTTCAGAAAAATGGGAGAGTGAAGACTTTATCGAAGTACAGGATATGAAGGAATAAAATAAGTTGGGAATGTTCAGCAGTTTAATAAAGGATCAACCTTATTGAGTCTTCGTTGAAGAAGTAGTGACCTGCATCGAGATAACTCTTGCCAAAAGAACCAGGAAGTTCATGCAAGGTGCTCTCCAGAAATTAAGGTCAGTTATTTTAAGCCATATATTTCCTTCATCGTGAATCCTTTGGACAGAACCAACAGGAAAGACGCATCTATGAAGAAATCCTTCTCCAGAGAAGTCTCTCCTAATTGAATGTATAAATCTGTTGGAGTTTCGAATTTACCATTTTAAGAACTGTCCTTTGACTTTACCACTTTAAGAACTGTTTTCACATTTATCGCTTTAAGAAACAGTACTGAGTGACGATTTGTTGAATGGATGCATAGGGGTTAACGTCCGGTTAAGGTTTTCATTTGTTTTTATTGTTTATCCGTGTTTAATAAAAGATTTGGTGGTTTTTATATAGCCTGATTCGATTGATATTCATTGTTGCCAGTTATGTAACGTAATCTGTGGGGGCTCACGGGATCTTGTTCCAAAATTTTGAGTTTAAGTGCTGATTTAATTGTCATTCTGATTTGGAAAAGGGAAATACCCGATTTTTTTTTTTTTGTTTGATTGGTGTGTGAGTGTTATTCAGCAGCAGTGGATGTTGACGAGTTTATGAAAATGCCAAACCCAGAGGTTTTAGTGAATGCGAGAAAACCTGAGGTGTTGGAAATTGTTAAAAGGTTGAACCTTAAAGCTATTATGAAGAATACAACTAAGCCCATAATACAAAGAAAAATTGCTGAGTATTATATCAGTTTGAAAACATCTGATGATGAGGTGTTAGATAGGTTTCCAATGAGTAATCTGGAAATGCAGTTACATCTTGAACAGATAAAGCTTGAAAGATTTAAAGTAGAATTGGCAGAAAGAAAGGCTAATAAAAAAAGGGAATTTGAAGAAAGAGAGCAAAATAAATTAAGGCAATTTAAAGAAGGAGAAACTGAAAACCAGAGGAAATTTGAGTTAGAGATGGAGAAATTAAGAATGGGAAATCAGTCTTCTGGTTCTAAGAAACAGTTTATTGCTGGTCGTGAGGTTATTTTGGCTCCTCCATTTAATGAAGCTGAAGTGGACAAATATTTCCAGCATTTCGAAACTATTGCTCTGAGTTTAAAGTGGCCAAAAGACCAATGGTCAGTGATGTTACAAAGTGTAATTAAAGGCAAGGCACAACAAGTTTATACGGCTTTAAGTGCTGATCAAGCACTGGATTATCATATTGTTAAACAGCACATATTAAAGGCATATGAGATGGTTCTGGAAGCATATAGAGAAAGATTCAGAAATTTGAAGAAATCTGTGGAAAAAACATGTGGAATTTGCCTATGAGAAATCTGTGTGTTTTGAGAGATGGGTTTCCTCTAAAAATGTGAATGGGGAGTATAATAAATTAAAAGAGTTGATTTTACTGGAGGAGTTTAAAAGAAGCATTCCTGTTGAACTGAGAACATACTTAAATGAACGGGACACTGCTACATTGCAGGAGACTGCTAAGTTAACTGATGAGTATGCTTTAATTCATAAGAATAAATTTTCTCCAGGTAGAAATTTTAAAAGGAAAAATAGCACAGAGAGTCAAGGTAAACCGGAAATTAAATCTGAAGTTAGTGAGAAAAGTAAGGATGAAGGGAGACATGTGAAGGAAAGACATTTTGGTATTATTTGTAATTATTGTAAGAAACCTGGACATGTAGTAGCTAACTACTTTCGATTGAAAAAAAAAGAGAAGGAAGCCGTCCCAGATGCTTGTGTGCAGCATATTGAAACATCCGTAAATACACAGAGTTTGATAAATACTAATGAAGATTTGTCAGAATCTGACCAAGTTAAGAGGGGATATGAAACTTCTATAACAGAAGGATTTGTATCCTTGAAAGAAGGATCCAATTCAGTACCAGTAAGAATACTTAGAGATACTGGAGCTGCTCAATCACTAATCTTAGACAGTGTGTTAAGGTTTAGTGATGAGTCTGACATTGGTAAAGTAAATTATATAAGAGGAGTTGGGAGTACCCTTATGCCAGTACATTTACATAGAGTAAATTTAAGGTCAGGATTAGTTACAGGGGTTGCTAAAGTAGGATTATAATCCATCTTATCTGTGAATGATGTTTCTCTTTTGTTAGGAAATGACTTAGCAGGTGGGCAAGTTTTTCCTGAAGTGCATTTGACAATAAATGCTAATTCTGAGGAACCGCAGAGGGATTCTAAAACAGATTCTTCCTGTGTTGTAACAAGAGCTATGGCTAAAAAGACTGATGTACGGGATGAGGTTGTTACTCATGACTTTTCAAATCGAGATTCAAATTTTGAGGATGTGTCAGAAACTTTCTTACCTACATTATTTGATCAGAATTTTGGTAGTAAGTCTGACCATGAAGATTTGTCTTTATCTCAGAAGGAGATGATAGCAGAGCAGTTAAATTAAAGGAGCAAGCTCTTCCAGATAGTGAAATTGAAAAAGTACCAGTAGGATATTATTTTGAAAAGGGAGTATTAATGAGAAAGTGGAGATTGCCCATAATTCCTGCTAGTGAGGAATGGGAAGTTAATCATCAGGTAGTAGTTCTTAAAGTTTATCGAAATGAGATTTTAACTATGGCTCATCATATTCCTTTGGGTGGTCATTTAGGTGTAAAGAAAACTATGAACAAGGTTTCTAAATATTTTTATTGGCCTAGTTTAAGAAAAGATGTGGCGACATTTTGTAGAACGTGTCATACATGTCAAATTGTGGATAAACCTAATCAGGTTACTCCAGTGGCCACAATGCAACCAATTCCAGTATTTGGTGAGCCGTTCTCAAAAATCATTGTAGAACGTCTAGGTCCTTTGCCAAAAACTAAAATTGGACATCAATATTTGATAACTATTATGTGCACAGCATCTAGCTTTCCAGAGGCAATACCTCTTAGGAATATAACAGCCAAAACTGTGACAAAGGCTCTTATAAATTTTTTTACTTATTTTGGGTTGCCTAAGGAAATGCAATTGCATCAAGCTAGTAATTTTATATCTGGATTGTTTCAGCAGATAGTTTATAAACTGGGAGCAAAACAGATTATTTCATCAGCCTATCATCCAGAATCACAAAGAGCCTTGGAGAGATTTCATTCTACATTAAAAACTATGATTAGGACATATTGTGTGGAAAATGAAAAGGACTGGGACGAAGGTGTACATCTACTACTTTTTGCAGTACGAGAGGCGGTACACGAATCATTAGGTTTTAGTCCTTTTGAACTTGTGTTTGGGCATAGAGTTTGAGAACCTTTGGCCTTGTTGAAGGAACAGTGCATCAATAAAGAGGAACACACTAATTTGTTAGATTATGTTTTAAAATTTAAAGAAAGATTATATAAAGCTTGTAGCTTGGCAAAGGAAAGTTGAAAATTAGCTCAAGAGATGATGAAGACTTGGTATGATAAGGAAGCTAGAATGAGGTTATTTAAGCCCGAAGATAAGGTGTTGATTCTTTCCCCAGTGTAAACAAACCCATTACAAGCTAAATTTCATGGTCCTTATGAGATTAAATCTAAGGTAAATGATGTGGATTACATGATAAAAACCCCAGATTGAAGAAAGACAACACAGCTGTGTCATATAAATATGATAAAACCGTATTATGAGAGAGAAGCTGCTACTATGACTGTTGTGATCAATAATGAGTCTGATCTTTCTGAAAACTTAATGGATAATTCATCTGAAACTCATTTTTAACCCAACATTATTTCAGCCAAGTTACCAAATTCAAAAATTCTAGAAAATACTGATGAAAAATTAGCTCATTTACAGCCAGAGCAGAGAGAACAGATGAAACAATTAAATTTTAAATATAGTGATTTATTTCCAGATGTTCCTAGAAGAACCACTGTAGCTACACATGATGTAGATGTTGGAGATGCAGAACCCATAAAACAACATCTGTATCAAATAAACAGGGAAAAATGTGAACTTACTGAACAAGAAATTAAGTATATGTTAGAGAATGATATTATTAGACATTCTAATTTGAATTGGAGTTCTCCGTGTGTTATAGAAACATAGAAACATAGAAAATAGGTGCAGGAGTAGGCCATTTGGCCCTTCGAGCCTGCACCGCCATTTATTATGATCATGGCTGATCATCCAACTCAGAACCCCGCCCCAGCCTTCCCTCCATACCCCCTGACCCCCCTAGCCACAAGGGCCATATCTAACTCCCTCTTAAATATAGCCAATGAACTGGCCTCAACAGTTTCCTGTGGCAGAGAATTCCACAGATTCACCACTCTCTGTGTGAAGAAGTTTTTCCTAATCTCGGTCCTAAAAGGCTTCCCCTCTATCCTCAAACTGTGGCCCCTCATTCTGGACTTCCCCAACATCGGGAACAATCTTCCTGCATCTAGCCTGTCCAATCCCTTTAGGATCTTATACGTTTCAATCAGATCCCCCCTCAATCTTCTAAATTCCAATGAGTACAAGCCCAGTTCATCCAGTCTTTCTTCATATGAAAGACCTGCCATCCCAGGAATCAATCTGGTGAACCTTCTTTGTACTCCCTCTATGGCAAAGATGTCTTTCCTCAGATTAGGGGACCAAAACTGCACACAATACTCCAGGTGTGGTCTCACCAAGGCCTTGTACAACTGCAGTAGTACCTCCCTGCTCCTGTACTCGAATCCTCTCGCTATAAATGCCAGCATACCATTCGCCTTTTTCACCGCCTGCTGTACCTGCATGCCCACTTTCAATGACTGGTGTCTAATGACACCCAGGTCTCGTTACACCTCCCCTTTTCCTAATGGGCCACCATTCAGATAATAATCTGTTTTCCTATTTTTGCCACCAAAGTGGATAACTTCACATTTATCCACATTAAATTGCATCTGCCATGAATTTGCCCACTCACCCAACCTATCCAAGTCACCCTGCATCCTCTTAGCATCCTCCTCACTGCTAACACTGCCACCCAGCTTCGTGTCATCCGCAAACTTGGAGATGCTGCTTTTAATTCCCTCATCCAAGTCATTAATATATATTGTAAACAACTGGGATCCCAGCACTGAGCCTTGCGGTACCCCACTAGTCACCGCCTGCCATTCTGAAAAGGTCCCGTTTATTCCCACTCTTTGCTTCCTGTCTGCTAACCAATTCTCTACCCACACCAATACCTTACCCCCAATACCGTGAGCTTTAAGTTTGCACACTAATCTCCTGTGTGGGACCTTGTCAAAAGCCTTTTGAAAATCCAAATATACCACATCCACTGGTTCTCCCCTATCCACTCTACTAGTTACATTCTCAAAAAATTCTATGAGATTCGTCAGACATGATTTTCCTTTCACAAATCCATGCTGACTTTGTCCGATCATTTCACCACTTTCCAAATGTGCTGTTATCACATCCTTGATAACTGACTCCAGCAGTTTCCCCACCACCGACGTTAGGCTAACCGGTCTATAATTCCCCGGTTTCTCTCTCCCTCCTTTTTTAAAAAGTGGGGTTACATTAGCCACCCTCCAATCCTCAGGAACTAGTCCAGAATCTAACGAGTTTTGAAAAATTATCACCAATGCATCCACTATTTCTTGGGCTACTTCCTTAAACACTCTAGGATGCAGACCATCTGGCCCTGGGGATTTATCTGCCTTCAATCCCTTCAGTTTACCTAACACCACTTCCCTACTAACATGTATTTCGCTCAGTTCCTCCATCTCACTGGACCCTCTGTCCCTTACTATTTCTGGAAGATTATTTATGTCCTCCTTAGTGAAGACAGAACCAAAGTAATTATTCAATTGGTCTGCCATGTCCTTGCTCCCCATATATGGTTATGGTGCCTAAGCCAGACAATAGTATTAGGTTTTGTACAGATTACAGGAAGGTGAATGCTGTGATGAAAACTGATGCATATCCAATGTTTGTGTGGATAAAGTTGGACAGGCCAAATTCCTTACAAAGATTGATTTTTTAAAAGGTTATTGGTGTGTTCCATTGACAGATAGAGGTAGAGAGATATCTGCATTTGTAACCCCATCTGGGTTATATGAATATAATGTTCTGCCATTTTGGATGAAGAATGCACCAGGTACTTTTCAGAGGATGATTAATAGTGTGATTCAGGGATTAAAAGATACAGATGTCTATATTGATGATTTAGTTACAGGAAATAATATGAGGAAACCCCATATTCTGCAGTGGAGAAACTATTTGAGAGACTTTCAAAAGCTAACTTAACTATTAACTTAGCTAAAAGTGAATTCGGTCATGCCACTGTGACAGTTAAGGAAGAGGGTTAAGGAAATCAAACTCCAATTTAATAACACAGTTTAATGTTACAGGAGTACAATATTTTGATCGCTGATATTCAGAGTAAAGATAATGTGATCGCTGATTGTCTATCTAGATGTTAAATGTACAATGAAATTTTTTTTATTTTTATGGAGTGGTATTTTAACATTTGTAACACTCCTACTGTATATTAGCTTGTAAAGTGCTGAAAAATAAGACTATATATATTGTGTATGTTGTAAATTTTATACCTTTTTTTTTGTAAATTGTTAATTGTTAAAATTTTGTTCCTTAAGAGACCAAAGTTTTTTGGAGGGAGGTGTTACATACCTCCAGGAGATCTTGTGACTTTCTTGTGAGGATGATGAAATGATCTTTTGGAGGTCACCTGATGTAATTTTCCCGCCGATGTGAGGTCACGTGATGACATGCTCACTGCGGGTATAAAAGGGAAGACCTCAGGTGACGCAGTTAGTTTTTAGTTTTCCAGGTAGAACGTTCGTCTGTGTTTCCGGTTCGGTTGCGTACTTGCTTTATGACGCAGTTTCATTTTTAAAATGGAGTTTTACTTTCTATTGCAAGGTACAATAGTACTGGACTGGCAATTTCTGTTAGATTTGTTGATGTACCTTTTCAGAAGAATGGGAGAGTGAAGACTTTATCGAAGTACAGGACATGAGGGATTAAAATAAGTCGGGAATGTTCAGCAGTTTAATAAAGGATCAACCTTACTGAGTCTTCATTGAAGAAGTAGTGACCTGCATCGAAGATAACTCTTGCCAAAAGAGCCAGGAAGTTCACGTAAGGTGCTCTCTAGAAATTAAGGTCAGTTGTTTTAAGCGTTTATTTCCTTCATTGCGAATCCTTTGGACAGAACCAACAGGAAAGTCGCATCTATGAAGAAATCCTTCTCCAGAGAAGTCTCTCCCAACTGAATGTATAAATCTGTTGGACTTCCGAATTTACCATTTTAAGAACTGTACTTTGGTTTTACCACTTTAAGAACTGTTTTCGCATTTATCGCTTTAAAAATCAGTACCGTGTGATGATTTGTTGAACGGATGCATTGGGGTTAACTTCCCGTTAAGGCTTTCATTTGTTTTTATTGTTTACTCGTGTTTAATAAATGTTTGGTGGTTTTTATATAACCTGACTCGATTGATATTGATTGTTGCAGGTTACGTAACAAAAGACAATCTGAAATCGTACATCAAACGGGCAGACCTCCAGCCTCTACAACTTGAGGAGTCCCTAGCCAACAGGGCTGCATGGCGCTCCCTGACCAGAAAAGCTGCATCTGACTTTGAGGATGACCGAAATCAGCGTCTTGCAGCAGCACGAGACTGATGCCACATAGCTGTGTATGCACCTGTTCTAACAACCGCCATTCCATGTCCAACCTGCAACCGCGTGTGTGCTTCGGCCTTCGGCCTCTGAAGCCACTTGCATATCCACAGATGACTGCACAACGTTTAGTCTTCCTCAGACCCTGAGAGACACCCTCCAATCTAAAACTCCCCCGTAAGTTTATCTATAGCTACCCCGAAAGTTAAGGAGTTGTGATCACTGCTGCCTAACTGTTCACCCACTGAAAGGTCAGACACCTGGCCAGGCTCATTACCTTACACCAGGGTCTAGTAGGGCCCCTCCTCTCATTGGAACACCACATATTGATTTAAGAAACCTTCCTGTATACACTTAACAAATTCTGCCCCATCTGAACCCCTTACATCAGTGATTCGCAACAGCATGTTTACTTGTCCTAAGAGTGTGTTAGGGGAAATAGAGGTCATCAGGGGTATTCAAGATTCTTGGGGGGGTAAACAGCACCTTAACTTGAGGGCACAAAACCTGACCACTACTAGTAGAGCAGGCACTTCAAAAAAACGGATAAGGCACTGGAACACAAAGCTCTGCAGGCGGTAAGCACACGTTATCACAATGTTTATGAAACTCAACAACCTTATCTGACCTTACCAACCAAGCAGATATTATTGGGGATGCATAAATTAGCAACCAGGGTGCTCAGCAGTTCCCCTTGACTCGTTGCACAGAATGAGTTCATTCAATTTAACAGTTGGTATATCAAGTACACCTTCTCAGCTTTCTCCACAGAACTATGGAAAACAGATTGCGCAATGATACAGCGCTGCCTGGAAACAGATGGTGAAATAGAGCCAATCAGTGAATCTGCCAACCCGAGGATTCCTCTTGCAGTGTTCAAAGTGACCTTGGCTTTATATGTGCGGTGAAGAACCATCTTTGGGGATTATGAGACCTTACGTGATTGGCCAATCATGCCAAAATGGAATAGTACAAAGATAGCTTGCCGAACTCCAGCTCTATCCTGACTAACATTCAGATTCCAATCTGAATTCATGTCAACGTAATTTTTGCTGTTGTGATCATCTTCACAGTTCCTTTGCATGCTGCTACCATCGTTCTATCTGTGCCAATTTGCAGCCGTCATCAACATCCAATAGCATTCCCGTTTGTCTTAAATTTTTATTTTAATTTAGCCCTGTTAATGATGGATAAAAATGTACTGTGCAATCTCAATGTTTGAAGGCAGCGCAGCCTTTAATTCTAATCCTGCTAAGAAACAGAAACTATAGAGTGTATCAATACAACGTTACTTACTTGGGGAATAGTTTTATTCCATTCCTGTCAGATCAGTGATATCCCATATGTTTTATTTGTAATATTGTACTGTCTAATGAAGCCTTGAAACGATCAAGATTGCAGGAACACTTCCGTACAAGGCACCCTGAAAAGACTACTTACTCATTTTCAGAGGATGAAAGAAGCACTTGAAAAGTATTGCACACTCGAGTATTTGCCAAGAAAGCTAAAAATTACCTTGATAGTGGTTCTTTCACTATTGCTTCTTATAACATTTTCACCTCATTGCTTCATATAACAGTTCCAAAATGATAGCAAACTGTGGAAAATCTCATACAATGGTGAAAGATTACTAATGCCTGCAATATGGAGGTGAAGCTTAGAAGACGATGGTGCCTAACGGCGACTCCTTTGCTTGCATCTTCAGAAACTGCTCTATTTCTATCTTTAATACCTCTTTTTTCCCCTTCCCGGGTTCTTTTAAAGACCCTGACCTGAAGTTACACACTGACTTCAGTTCTTTGCCAAAGAGACCTGAGTTCTTTGGGCACAGAGCTTGGAAAAAGCAACTCAATGGACTTTTAACATTGCAAATCAGTGAGTTGCTTGTTATGTCTCCCTTTTTACTGTGAAACAAAGACACCTCTTTCTCCCTATTAGGGAGAGAGAGAGAGCCTGTGATATGTCGAATTACCAGGTGAATGAGTAGTCTTTGGGGTACTACAAGTCCGTGTCTTTATTGATGCTTTGCTGCATGCTTGATTGCTCGGAGGTGGGTGCTGATGCTTTTTTTTTGCTGGTGGGGGGGGTCATTGCTTTGCTGCTGCTCACATGTGGGAGGGGTGCGTTGGGAGGTGATTTGTGGTTCTAACATTTAACTGTCATTCAACTGTCAGTGACTGTTTTTATCAGAAAATTGGAAATATATAGGCAAAACATTGAGAGAAGAATGTTCTCACAGATTTCCGGCATGGAATGTATGGCACTCATCTACACAGATGGTGATTTGCAAGAGTACTGCTTACACCTGCAGTCACTAAGGAAGGATTTTCAGAACTGATTCCAGACTGGGGTAATCAACCCATTTTTTGCAAGGTGGAAGAATAGGGAGAGGGCTTGCAAGAAGAAATTATTGAAATTCAGAATGATAAAGAAGGAAAAATGCTTTTCAAAATGTTGGGGTTTTTTTTGGTTTGAGGCTACACTGTCATACGAAGTTTCTAGTCTTTGGAGAAGAGCCAAAGGTCATTACATTTCCATCCTCTTACTTTGTTGAAAGAGGCTTCAGTGCAGTGAACCACATACTCACAAAAAACAGAAACCACTTGGACATTGTTACACATGAGGGCTGAAGGCTTTGCTGTCTTGCTAAAAACCATTAAGCTGAAGGATCACCTTGCTATCGAAGCTGCTGTACTGCACGCAGGTACTGTGTAAGCTAGGTTTAAAGAAAAATAAAAATTTTAAGCAGAATCATTTTTTTCATGTTAGTATATGGTAGACATGATTTTACACTATGGGCTGCAGAAAGTATATTGTGCCGAAGAGGGGTGTTGGCAAGTATGAAGGTGTTTTAGGGGTTAAAAAAAGGAAAGGTACATCGCATCTGGAGTTTCTCGGGTTAGCGGATGATTTCCCTCCACGCCTCTCTGATGTAGTAGGGAATCGCGTACGAGGCAAGTTACAGCAGTGGTTTGCCATTGCCTTCTGCAAGTTGAGTTTCCAAAGAGATCACCAGCTCGTAACCCGGCACAGATGGAAAGCATGCAGGGGAGCCTGCTGGCTGGATTCGAACCCGGGACCTTTCGTCCCGAAATCCAACACTCATGCCACTACACCACCAGCCGGGTCAAGTTTTAGGGGTGCTTTGGGCTGGGAAACACTGCCTTACACTAAGGAGACCCCAGTTTATATTAGGGAAGTTGAAATCCCCCATGACAACAACCCTACTAATTTTACACATTCCTTTTATCTGATTGCATATCTGTGTCCCTGTGGCTACCGGGGTGGGGGTGGGGGAGGTCCGTAGAACAATCCCATCAGTGTGATTCCTGAGTTCCACCCAAATGGACTCAGTGTCTGACCCTTCCATATGTCTCCCTTAAGTGCAGCTGTGATATTGTCCTTGATTAGTAATGCCCCTCTCTCCACCTCTTTTACCCCTCCTCTATCTTTTCTAAAACTTTGAAAACCTGGTCCATTAATCACCCATTCCTGCCACTCTCTCAATCAATTTCCAGTAATGGCTACAGCGTTGTAGTTCCATGTACTGAACTATGCTCTAAGTTAATCACCTTTACCCATAATGTTCCTAGCACTAAAATGTACATACTTTAAACTATCTGACCATCATGCCTGGTATTTTGATCCTGTCTTTCAATACCTTCCCTGACATCTACATTCTGGTATGATCCTTCCCTTACTGACATAGGGATCCAGTTCTCAGCCCCTACAAAAATAGCTCAAACTCTCCCGAGTAGCATTGTAGGGTAATGCAACTGGGAGAACTGTACATCACTCACAACCACTGACATTGAGTTCGGGTTTTACTTTATGAGGCTGGACTGATGTGATGACGTTATTATGTAGAAGGTTTTCAGCGCAATTTTGTTGTGTAGGTTTTGGAGTTTAAAAAAAATGTGTTACAGGTTTCATTAAACATAAAATGCCTCACTTTGCTTTATTTGCAAAAACCTACATTGGTGACTCCAGTGCTCTAGGACAATTCCAGAGTTATTGAATATGTCAGCCAACCTTGAAACTTTAGTCGCTTTGAAGCTGCCAGAGTTTTGGGAGCAAAATGCCGTCATTTGGCTGGTACAAGCTGGGGCCCAGTTCACCCTGCAAGAAACCTCCACCGACAACATCAAATATTTCTACCTGGCAGCGTCGCTCAGCAACTGCGCGGTGGCCAGAATGGTGCGGCTGCTTGAACACCAGCCTGAACACGATAGATACTGATCGCTGAAAACTCACCTTTTACAGACTATCAGAGTCTGAGCGCACCAAGCAGTTGCTCTCCTTACCCAGTCTCAGTGATGGTAAGACTCTGGAGCTGATGAACCACATGCTGTCTCTCCTGGGAAGTCACCATCCTTGTTTTATTTTTAAAGAACTCTTCATGCAGTAGATGCCCGAACCAGTTCACGTAGTGCTCACTCATGCATCCATGAAAGACTGCAGGGAGCTTGCTAAAGCAGCTAATAGTCTACACTCATCCAGGCAGTGGTGCATCATTCCTCCTCCTTTCTCTATCTCAAGCCCAGTCAGCAAGGCACCCAACTTAAGGACACCCGTGGCTGTGAAACAGACGATGGTGGGCCTGTGGTTTTATCATGTGTGCTTTGGTACGAACACGAGAAAATGCCAGCTGCCATGTAGCTTCAACAGTGCCAGCGCATCAGGACATCAGAAATCTGTGAACACCATGGGCTCCAGCTGTCAGGAATGTCTACTGTTAATTACAGACACCCTTTCAGGGCAGCATTTCCTGTACTCAAGTGAGAATGCTGCTGGTATTGCCTATTGATGAGAAGGCATCGAGTGACAAAACCTCACTGGAGGCCACCAATGGCAGCAGGACCCAGAATTACGGGACACAATGGGTGATGCTCTGCTTCAGTGGGTGGCAATAATCAACCTATGCTGGCTTAAATGCTTAAAAAGTGTGCAGAGATGGATATGTGTACAGATTTGGATGCATTGGCAACAAGTATGTCTGAGTATCTAAATCTTTTAATACAGAGTCCATCAGCCGGGATTTTGTCCTGCCTAAAGTAGCTAGACCTCTGCTTCATGCAAATTTCCTGTGTGTCCAAGGACTGTTAGTCAACCTGAAGAACAGCCGGCTTGTGGATGTCATGGACTTTGGGTCGTTACTCTGCTGCCCTGGTAAGTTCCCCACAATGATTCTCTCAAGTGCATGTGCCTCTGCATGTGACTGCTGGGTGAACTTCCAGACCGCACGAAGCCCACATTCTCCACTATAGTCATAAAACATGCAGTTAAGCACCACATTTCTATAACTGGCCCGCCAATCCATGCCCACGTGTATAGACTGGACCCAGAAAAGCTGGCAAATGTGAAGGTTGAGTTAGCCAACATGGAAAGATTCAGAATTATATGCCAGTTGAATAGCCCCTGGGTTTCAACTGTCCGTGTGGTCCCTAAGTGCAATGGTGATTGCCACTGCCTTAACAGGGCCACCACCCCTGATCATTACCTGGCAACACACATTCAAGACTTTTCGGCATGTTCAGCCAGAAAGTTAATTTTTTTCCAAAGTTGATCTCATTAAGGGCTACCATCAGGTACCTGTGTGCTTAAAGGACATTCTCAAGACAACTGTGATAACCCCATTTGGCCTTTTGAGTTACTGCACATGCCGTTTGGATTGAAAATTGCAACAGACTTTCCAACGGCTGAAGAACTCTGTATTAAAAGACTTAGGTTTTCTTTTTGTTTACCTGGATGATATACTTGTCACCAGTGCTTCCAAACCCCAACATGTACCTCAACTCTGCATACTTTTCGAGCACTTAAGCAAACTTGGTTGATTATTAGCCTTGCTAGATGCCAGTTTGGTTTGCCAACCATTGACTTACTCAGCTATCGCATCTCCACAGAAGGTGCAAAACCCCTCCCATCAGACGTAGCCGCTAATATGGATTTCCCACCATCTCGCACTACTAAAAAAACCACGCGAGTTTTTAGGCATGGTCAATTTCTATCACCACTTCAATCTGTGAGCTGCTGAACGTATGCTCCCCCTGTATAGTGCGCTCAAAGGCAATACTCACAATCAGGTGCTCGTCTGGTCAGCGGACATGACCAGGGCATTTGATGATACCAAACGAGCTCTTTCTAAAGCGATCCTACTGGCACACCTACTCCCCAACACACCCAAGGCCATTACAGCTGACGCCACAGACTGTGCCATGACTATACTTATCAGAGGTGTGTGGCAGCTGCTCACCTTCTTCAGTCAGCAGCTCTGTCCCCCGTAAGGAAGTACAGTACGTTTGACCATGAGCTTCTCGGTCTCTATCTGGCTGTCTGCCATTTTCACTTTCTTCTAGAGGGACGCCACTTCACAGCATTCATTGACCACAAACCCTTTGTGTACATGATGGCCAAGATATCAGACCCTTGGTCTGCATGGCAGCAACACCACTTGGCCTACATATCCGAGTTCACAACGGATGTATAACATATCAAGGTGAAAAATAATGCTGTGACTGATTGTCTCTTATAGCCAGCTGTTGAAGCCATACACATCGGGGTTGATTATGCTGGCATGACAGCCGAACAAGTTACTGACCCAGAGGTTCAGGCTTACCGAACAGCAGTCACAGAGCTGTGGTTAGCTGACATTAAGTTCAGGGAAGCTGGGTTTCTCTGCTGTGCTATATCTCAACTTGTTGCCCTCACCCCATCGTGCCCGCAAACTGCAGACAGACTGTTTTCGACTCCATACATGGCCTCTTGCTTCCAGGCCAGAAGGCTTCACAGAAACTGATTGCACTAAAGTTTGTTTGGTGCAGCCTCAGAAAGGACGTGCATGATTGGACTGCAGCTTGTGTGGAGTGCTAGCAGGCAAATAGTCGACATTTGGTGCTGAGACCCTTCATCAGATCGGTCCTAAAAGTTGACTGTTTACCCTTTTCTATAATGCTACCTGGCCTGCAGAGTTCCTTCATCATTTTGTGTGTGTTGCTTAGGTATCTAGCATCTGCAGATTTTCTCATCTTTGTTTACATATTTTCTTATTACAGGTGATGTAGCATTTTATACATTCTTAAACACTGGGTGTGTAGCAATCTTTACATGGCTTTCAATAAAACTAACATTGTCATTGAAGTAATCTCATAGTTGTGCCTTTCTTGCAATTTCATAGAAAAAGACTAGTCTTGAAGAGATTTCACATCTTCAGATTTGATATGTACCTTAGAAAGAGCCTTTTGCATGTAGGTGGATGCAATTTTTTTTTCAGACGAAAATGTTCCTGTAATGAAGCCTTAGACTTTACATGTCCTTTCTTAGGGTTGTCATGCTGCCAACTTCTGAGAAGTACTTTCAGGTGACCCCTAGTGTACCATTCAATGAAATAGAGGCAGTCACTTTAGGTGTCAGTCTTGCCTTCAACACTGTTTTCAAAAGCCCTCTTGAATCCATGATACTGCAAAGGATTGCCATTGAAGATTTGAATCTCTCTTTTGGGCAAAGGTGAAATGCATTGTGTCATACCAATAAGGTTGTTATTTCATTTTGCTTCCTCATAATATCAATAGTCCTATTCTGCCATCTATCATCTGAAACGAGAGTACTTCCATGCTGTAAGTGAATGTCCTAATGAGCACTTTGAGCTGTTAGATACGAGGAGGGTTCAGAGTGCCTCATTAGTGCAGGCTGCTAGTAAACACTCTGAACTGCCTCTTGGAGGTTTTGATTATGTATCCCGAACAAATAAATGAACATTGACATTGAGTGTCTTTTCAAAATAAAAAAAAACTCACACCAAAGACCTGCTGGAGCACTTTCAGCACTTGCCATCCTTTAATCCCTTAACGTATTAACTCTAGCCTCACGTGTGGCAATTTCTTTCTCCAATTTAAGCTGCATGTGGTATGCTGTCTGTTATTTCATGGTACTGCCCTGTAATGGGGGAACCAATCACACAGCATCTACACAAGCCAGAGGTTCTGCACCTCAGATTCCACACGTTTGGCAGGACCAGAGACTGTCTTCCCTAGACTAACGCCGCCACCCGAACCTGAGGGTTACAATTGTAGGGGTATTGTTCCAGAATTGAGTCCTGGGGAAGTGGCAGCTACTCAGCGAGATGGCCCGGACATCAGTACCATTGGTCAGTGGTCGAAAAGGGAGACATGCCCAAGCAGAGAAGATGAAGCAGTCTGTGGTGTCTCCATTACTGAGAGAATGGCCCAGTTTGAAGTTGAGGAACCAGATCCTATACTGGGTCACATCGCCTCCAGACCGATCTCAGCACTCCCAGCTGGTTCAGTCTGAGAAGTATTGGAGGATTGTATTGAAGTCACTTCATGATGATTCTGGACATTTGGGGGTTGAGAAGACCTATGGATTGCTCTGAGATCAGTTTTTCTGGCCCCGAATGAAGCTGGAGGTTGAACAATACTGCAAGTCATGCATTCAATATATATGGAGGAAGACGTTGCCTACGAGGGCCACTCCGTTGTCCCACTTGCAGAGTGCAGGGCCCCTGGAACTGGTGTGCATGGATTTTCTGTCAATAGAGCCAGATGACAGCAACATGGTAAATGTCTTAGTCATCACTACACCAGATATGCGCAAGCTTTCCCTACCAAGGAACAGAGGGTGTCTGCAGTGGCCAAAGTGTTATGGGAGAAGTATTTCATTTATCATGGCCTTCCCAGGTTTATACATAGTGATCAGGGGCAGGATTCCGAGAGTAGGCTCATACAGGAGTTACTGAGCCTGCTCGGAGTCAAGAAGTCGAAGACTAATCCTTATCACCTGCAGGGTGATCTCCAACCAGAGAGATTTAATTGAACCTTGCAAGACATGCTCAGAACCTTGGAAATCAGCAAAAAGAACAAGTGGAGTCAACATATTGGACATCAGGTCCACTGCTACAACTGTACACGAAATTAAGCTACTGGGTACTTGTTCACATTATCTGATGTTTGGGCACGAGGCGAAATTGCCCATTGACCTTTGTTTTGGGACTGACAAGGAAGATCTACAACCAAAGATATATCTGAAGTATGTGTCTGATATGAGAAGGGAGCTGAAAAGGGCTTATGAGAATTAGCTGAGGTCACGGCTGCCAAGCAGAATCAAGGAAATAAGAGGAGGTATGATCGAAAGTTGAGGTTCTCCCAACTCCCGCTGGGAGACCGAGTCCTCATAAGGAATTTAGAGCTACCTGGAAAGCATAAGTTGGCTGACAGTTGGGTGGCTACGCCCTATGCAGTGGAGAGTCAGATGCCAAACCTACCAGTTTTCTGGGTGAAACCAAAGGATGGGAACGGGCCTGTCAAGATTCTCCATCGGAACCACCTTCTGCCACTGGGACAAGAGGAGCAGATTGACCCAGAGCCCGACCTGGAGCTTACACCTGGTGAGAGAACTCTGCAGCGACATGGGGCGACTGAAGGACCAACAGCAGGAAAGATTAGACCAGCCTCCATCCCTGAATGGAATACTAATTTAGAGGATGAGGAAATGGGGGTGTGGTATATGCTGGCTTTTGCTAACTCCCCACTGATTGAGAAAGAGACTCCCAACCCTTCTCATGCTGAGTCAGGTGAAATCAGTGGGGGCTACCTGCGGGAAGCCTGGGGTTCAGTGGGGCTTAGCCAAGGGACAGAGGGGTCCATGTTGCAGGAGGGCATGAGTGATAGACCGAGGGAGGCCTTGCAAGGTAGACCAGACATATCCCAAGTAGTGTCAGAACCTGAAGAAGTAGATGAGGGGGTTCATAGGTCTCAAAGAATCAGGAGACCACTGGATAGGCTGGCCTATGCAGCACCGGGGTAACAGAATGTGGGTGACCCCTACTGCCTTGGGAAGCTATGTCACTGCCTTTACACCTGGGTTGGACCTTGTGCTTTACAGGAAGGGTTGGCAAATTATCCCAATGTCATGAGGACATGACTAAATTTGATTGGGGGAGAATGTAACACCCTAGGATAGGTTCCACTGCTAACGTAATGGGTTTTCTGTAGCAGCAGTGTTTGGGTTATGGCTAGAGATCACAAGGGCTTTGGAATGTGCACTGCCCAATGAAGGGAGTGTTTTTTTTTTGTTGTGTGCCTGAGAACGAGATGATCTAAGTCTTTTGATCGGCGAGAGATGAAGAGAGAAGACGCCTGAATGAAGAGGTTGTAGACAGCAGGATGGAGTGGACTTGGAGTGGAGCTGGGATTCGATGAAGCCCGGGGAAATCAATGAAGGACCAATGGAAGGGAAACCGTCAGTTCCAACATGTGCACATTAGACTGTTTCATTAAAATGGGCCCTTTTCTTTTTGTTTTCTTTACTAACCCTTTAGTCAAATTAAGAATTATAAAGCTAAACCATTTGATTACATATGGTGTACTCTCTGTTATTTCGTGGGACTGACTTGTAATGGGGATACCAATCACAAAACATCCACACAAACAAGAGGTTTTCATCTCAGATTCCACACATTTGGTAGGGCCAAAGACTGTCTTCCCTAGACTAATGCTGTTGGCCTAGCCTGAGGATTACACTTCCTTTTCCATACCTGCTCCTTCCTTTTCCATAAATGCTTCACGTTCTTCCATCTGCTCCTCTTGTTCTTCCAGTGCATATTTGTTCTTCAATAAATGTTGCCATGTGATTAATGCAGCTTAACCAGCCTCTGTTTTAAGCATGGAGAGGAGGTATCAGATACAGAAGATGTTCTTCCTGCTGTGGAACAATGACCGCTGACATTTGACACACAGTCTTATGGGTCTATGTCATCCTGTGGGTCCTCTGTCATATGCGTAGTCAAAACTTGCCTTGGAATTTGAGAAACATTATATGATGGAACATGAAACACATATTCACTTGTTGCAGCAACATGACCTTAAAAGGAACAAGCTTGGTTCAACCATTGTTTCACATCCCCTATGAATGCACTACTATAGCCTTCAATGCTTGGAAAAACATCTTTTTTGTCTTTCCTGTTTGACCTTAGGAAGTAATGAGATTAGCATGTGATGTTGCTTAGCAACAGCTTCGCAGAGATTAGTCAAGTCCTCAAGGAGACATTGCACTTGCAAGGCATTTTCTTTATTTTTCATAAGATCATTAATTGATGGTATTAAACCTTTAATTTTGTTCACGCTTTTTTTCATACTCCTTTTGAAGACTTTCCAACTGATTAGGCTTGACTCTAGCTTTAATTTCTCTTTTGTAAGCCCCAACTGCACAGTTGTTGATGCCAATTCCATGCTTCAATACACTCAGGTTACTTTCTCTACGTGATTGACTCACAATTAACTCTTTTTTTACCTGCAGCACCAGCAATATTTGACTCAATAAACATAGTTAACTAACAAACTGTCCACACATCCACAGTGTTTATGCAAGATGAAGAGACAGCCAGCAACTGGAATATTTCAGCATTTCAATGAAATAAAGCAACGAACCCTCAGGCAAGCACCACATGATCGAGCAACAGACCCCAGTGGGCTGGCAATGCTGACCATTCAAAACTTTGTTCAAACCAGCATGAATCTACAAAAGTTTGCGTTTGAATCTACAAAAGCTTGTTTTCTTGCCGCAAGCTACCCTAGTTTAATAAAAAGTCCAAGGCGATCCTTAGCCATAGACATGTGTTCATTTGGTATAACCATTTTCTGTTGACGAAACGTAACAGTTACTGGAAAACACACCAAAACTACTGAGAGACTAAAGCAGGATAATCAACACTGTATGACGTGCTTCTAAAGAGCAAATTTCCAAATCAAAAAAGGTACATTCTATCTGTTATTGTGAAACCTGCAAAGGCCAATGATCTTGTAGTGATGAAAAACCAACAAAACTAAATTAGCGATCCAATTAGCAGTCTAATAGCGATATTGGCGATACTAAGCGGTATAATAGCATAATTAGCAAAGTTAGCAGGTGAACTAAATTAGCAGTCAACATAAAAAACATTCTCCATGACCCATTCCCTCACCATTAAACTAAACTGAAGTAAGACCAAGTGTGAATACATATCTCTACTCATTTGCTTCTGCCATGCCCCAACTCACATGACAGATTACCAAACAATACAGACGGATAGTAGAAACATGGCTCCTACAGACAGAAAATAGATACATGGTTCCTACATCCAACATCTTTAGACTGCTGAATCAGTGTGGATAATTTCATGCATCACAACTCTGACCTAATTCTATGACCTACAGACTCAGTTACAACCACTGTTTACAACTCTTGTTCTCGATATTTTTGTTATTTGTACAGCTTGTCTTCTTTTGCACGTTGGCTATTTGTCAGCTTCTGTCTGTTTATTTATAGATTTTCATGAAATTCTATTGTATTTATTTACTTCCTCTGAATGCTTGCAAGAAAATGAATCTTATGGTATATAGTAACATATACTTAGTTGTATAATAAATTTACTCTGAACATTAAAATATTATCTGTTTCTCTCAGCATAAATGCTGCCTGCCTTCTTGACTATTTCTAACTGAATTTATTTCAGCAACCTTAATAGCTCTAACAGAGCAAAACGTCCCAAGGCATTTTATCGGAGGTAAAAGACAAGAGTCTCACTCTGACTCTGACCATAGGCTTTCTACACTCTCCCAACTGCACTCAACGTAAGTTTAAGGAGCAATGCATCAACTTCCATCTGGGTATGCTGCACGACTCAACACTGAATTTTAATAATTATTTCAGTCATTTGTTTTACTCTTTCCGCAGATGTATATGGAAACTCCACTTTCAAAGTGTCCCTTTCTTTTTTATTTTCTAACTGGTGATTTTTATACTAATAGTTACCTTGACAACTTAGATCAACCCCAGTCAAAAATGTTCCTTTTGATTTCTTCATCCATCTCATTTCCCACAAAGTAAAACACAGCTTTTCACACTTTTCAGTTCTAATGTAAGGTCTTTGAATCAAGTGTTGACTATTTCTAGTTTCACAAACAATGTACGAGTTAATGAGTTACTTTAGCATTTTCTATTTCTTATTTTTAACATCTTCAAACTTTTTCTCCAATTATTCAGCATTGAGTATGTCAGAATAGTCAATTTTAGAAATAATATAGGTTTGAATGATAATTTCAACTGCAAAATTAGAGGCTGGCATCATAGTGTTGTATGATCCAGTGATTATTTCAGTACCAGCTATGTCACCTAGGTTACAAACAATCTGGTTCACCTTCAGTTGACAGAGGTGAAGTCAGTGTCCAAAAACAGTCTGTAACAAGGACTGAAGACATCAAATTTAGGGTTCTGAGTATTTAATTGAAAAATAATATTGCTTATCTAAAACTAGACAGTGAAAGTCAGGGAACATGATATTTTCCCCATTTTGCAATTCCAAAAGGCAACATACAGTACATATAATCCCTAAGTATCTGTAATGTCCCACCAAGAAGAGGTGATCTATTTTACCTTCTGCTAGATAAGTTTCATAAACAAAATAAGGCTAATTATAGAAACATAGAAACATAGAAACATAGAAACATAGAAAATAGGTGCAGGAGTAGGCCATTCGGCCCTTCGAGCCTGCACCGCCATTTATTATGATCATGGCTGATCATCCAACTCAGAACCCAGCCTTCCCTCCATACCCCCTGACCCCTGTAGCCACAAGGGCCATATCTAACTTCCTTTTAAACATAGCTAATGAACTGGCCTCAACAGTTTGCTGTGGCAGAGAATTCCACAGATTCACCACTCTCTGTGTGAAGAAGTTTTTCCTAATCTCGGTCCTAAAAGGCTTCCCCTCTATCCTCAAACTGTGACCCCTCGTTCTGGACCTCCCCAACATAGGGAACAATCTTCCCTCATCTAGCCTATCCAATCCCTTTAGGATCTTATACGTTTCAATCAGATCCCCCCTCAATCTTCTAAATTCCAACGAGTACAAGCCCAGTTCATCCAGTCTTTCTTCATATGAAAGACCTGCCATCCCAGGAATCAATCTGGTGAACCTTCTTTGTACTCCCTCTATGGCAAAGATGTCTTTCCTCAGATTAGGGGACCAAAACTGCACACAATACTCCAGGTGTGGTCTCACCAAGGCCTTGTACAACTGCAGTAGTACCTCCCTGCTCCTGTACTCGAATCCTCTCGCTATAAATGCCAGCATACCGTTCGCCTTTTTCACCGCCTGCTGTACCTGCATGCCCACTTTCAATGACTGGTGTATAATGACACCCAGGTCTCGTTGCACCTCCCCTTTTCCTAATCGGCCACCATTCAGATAATAATCTGTTTTCCTATTTTTGCCACCAAAGTGGATAACTTCACATTTATCCACATTAAATTGCATCTGCCATGAGTTTGCCCACTCACCCAACCTATCCAAGTCACCCTGCATCCTCTTAGCATCCTCCTCACTGCTAACACTGCCACCCAGCTTCGTGTCATCCGCAAACTTGGAGATGCTGCATTTAATTCCCTCATCCAAGTCATTAATATATATTGTAAACAACTGGGGTCCCAGCACTGAGCCTTGCGGTACTCCACTAGTCACCGCCTGCCATTCTGAAAAGGTCCCGTTTATTCCCACTCTTTGCTTCCTGTCTGCTAACCAATTCTCCACCCACACCAATACCTTACCCCCAATACCGTGCGCTTTAAGTTTGCACACTAATCTCCTGTGTGGGACCTTGTCAAAAGCCTTTTGAAAATCCAAATATACCACATCCACTGGTTCTCCCCTATCCACTCTACTAGTTACATCCTCAAAAAATTCTATGAGATTCGTCAGACATGATTTTCCTTTCACAAATCCATGCTGACTTTCACAAATCCATGCTGATTACATAAAAAGGGACACACAGGTACTTGGGTGAGCACCAGACTTCGAGCCATAGAGTCAATTATATACAAGCCCTTCCATCCAGTTGGTCCATGTCAACCAAGCTGCTCAGCTGAGCTAGTCCTATTTGCCTGCATTTGGCCCAATTGCCATTTGAACCAATAATTATGCAGGGCCTATCAGTGGCGGCAACTGAGCTCGACGAACTAAATAAGAGTACAGAAGGGATAAGTGGAGCGGTCATTGTCGGGACTAGGTCAATGGTGAGAATAAAAGCAACAGGCTTCGGCGAGGTAAGTGGGTAAGTGGACTTCAATTTTGGTTTCTCTTTGTTTTTTTTTGAGGAATAGCGATTATGTCGATAGGGTTCATTTTTTGCTCTGGGTGTTGGATGTGGGAATCCTGAGAATCTTCTAGTCTCCCAAGTGGCCACGTCTGCGCCAGGCGCACCGAGTTGCAGCTCCTGAGAGACTGTGTTAGGGATCTGGAGCTGCGGCTTGATGACCTACTGCTTATTAGGGGGAGTGAGCAAGAGATAGAGAGAAGTAACAGGGAGTTAGTCACCCCAAGGCTGTAGAGGTTAGATAAGTGGCTGGTGATTAGGGAAGCAAGGGAAAGAGCTCAGATAGTAGAGAGCACCCCTGTGGCCATTCCCCTCAGTAATCAATATCTCGTTTTGGATGCTGTTGAGGGAGATGGCCTGACAGAGGACAACCACGGTGATCGAGTCTCTGGCACTGAGACTGGTTCCATGGTGCAGAAGGGAAAGAGGAAGATGAGGAATGCAGTAGTCATAGGGGATTCCATAGTGAGGGGAACAGACAGGAGGTTCAGTCAGTCTGATAGGGATACCCGCATGGTGTGTTGTCTCCCAGGCGCCTGGATATGGGATGTCTTGGATGGGATGCAGAGTATTCTAAGGGAGAGGGTGAGCAGCCAGAAGTCTTGGTACATGTTGGTACCAATAACATAGGTAGAAAAAAGGAGGAGGTCCTGAAGAGAGTATTCAGGGAGATTGGTAGGAAACAGAAAGGCAGGACCTCTAGGGTAGTAATCTCAGGATTACTATCTATGCCACGTGCTAGCGAGTGCAAGAATAGCGTGATCAGGTGTATTAATGTGTGGCTGAGGGACTGGTGTAGGGGGCAGAGGTTCAGATTCCTGGATCATTGGGGCCTCTTCTGTGGGAGGTATGACCTGTACAGAAAGGATGGGTTACACCTGAACCCAAAGGGGTCCAATATCCTAGTGAACTCAATTAATAGAGCTGCTAGGGAGGGTTTAAACTAATTTGGCAGGGGGATGGGAACTGGAGTGATAGGGCTGAGGAAGGGGAAAACAGAAATAAATCAAAGATAGCATGCAACAGAGATGATAGAAAGGACAGGCAGGAGATGAGGCATAATCACAGCCAGTGGGATTAAGTTACAGGGCAACAGAGGCACGGTGCAGTTAAAACAGAAAGCAACAAATACTGGACTGAAAATGTTATATTTGAATGCACGCAACATAAAATGGACGATCTTAAAATTCAGCTACAGATTGGCATTGTGGCCATCTCTGAAACTTGGATAAAGGATGGCTGCCATTGGGAGCTGAACATCCAAGGATATATAGTGTATTGGAAAGATAGGTTAGTAGGCAGAGGGGTGGTGTGGCCCTGTGTATAAGAAATAATATTAAATCATTAGAAGGGGATGACATAGGATCAGAAGGTGTAGATTCTCTATGGGTTGAGTTAAGAAATGATAAGTGTAAAAAGACCCTAATGGCAGTTGTATACAGGCCTCCAAACAGCAGCCAAGGATGTGGATTACAAATTACAGTGGAGATAGAAAAGCCATGTCAGAAGGCCAATGTCATGATAATCATTGGGGATTTTATCATGAAAGTGGATTGGGAAAACCAGGGTCAGTACTGGACCTCAAGAGAGAGAATTTGTAGAATGTCTAAGGGATGGCTTTTAGAACAGCTTGTTGTTGAGCCCACTAGGGGATTGGATGTGTTGGATTGGGTGTTGTGCAATGATCCGGCGGTGATAAGAGAGCTTAAGGTTAAGGAACCCTTAGGGAACAGTGATCACAATATGATTGAGTTCACCTTGAAATTTGAGAAGGAGAAACTAAATTCCAATGTGTCGGAATTTTAGTGAAATAAAGGAAATTACAATGGCATGAGAGGGGAACTAGCCAAAGTTGACTGAAAAGGGACACTAGCAAGAAGGACAGCAGAGCAGCAATGGCTGGAGTTTCTGTGAAAAATGAGACAAGTGCAAGACAGATATATTCCAAATAAGAAGAAATTTTTGAATGGAAGAAGGACATTACAGTGGCTAACAAGTGAATTCAGAGCCAAAGTAAAAGCAAAAGAGAGGGCATACAAGGAAGCCAAAGCTATTGGGAAGATAGAGGATTGGGAAGCTTTTAAAAACTTGTAGAAGGAAACTAAGAAGGTCATTCAGAAGGAAAAGCTAAATTATGAAAGGAAGCTGGCGACTAATATCAAAGAAGATATGAAAAGCTTTTTTTTAAATATATAAAGGGTAAAAGAGAGTCGAGGGTAGATATAGGACCAATACAAAATGACGCTGGAGATATTGCAATAAGAGATGCAGAGATAGCAGAGGAACTGAATGCCTATTCTGCATCGGTCTTCATAGTGAGAGACATCTGAAGTATACTGGACATTCAAGAGTGTCAAGGAAGTGAAGTTTGTGCAGTGAAAATTACGACTGAGAAGGTGCTCAGGAAGCTGAATGGTCTGAGGGTGGATAAATCTCCTGGACCTGATGGAATGCATCCTTGGGTTTTGAAGGAAATAGCTGGAGAGATTGCGAAGGCATTAACGGTGATCTTTCAAGAATCGATAGATTCTGGCATTGTACTGGTTGACTGGAAAATTGCAAATGTTACTCTGCTATTTAAGAAGGGTGGGAGGCAGCAGAAAGGGAACTATAGACCTGTTAGCCTGACATCAGTGGTTGGGAAGTTGTTGGAATCGGTTGTTAGGGATGAGATTACGGAATGCCTGGAGGCACATGACAAGATAGGCCAAAGTCAGCATGGTCTCCTGAAAGGAAAATCCTGCCTGACAAACCTATTGCAATTCTTAGAGGAAATTACAAGCAGGGTAGACAAAGAAGATGCAGTAGACGTGGTGAACTTGGATTTTCAGAGGGCCTTTGACAAGGTGCAGCACATGTGGCTGCTTAGCAAGAGAAGAGCCCATGGAATTACAGGGAAGTTACTAACATGGGTGGAGCATTGACTAGTCAGCAGAAAACAGAGTGGGAATAAAGGGATCCTATTCTGGCTGGGTGCCGGTTACCAGTGAAGATCCACAGGGGTCAGTGTTGGGACCGCTGCTTTTTACGATGTATGTCAGTGATTTGGACTATGGGATTAATGGATTTGTGGCTAAATTTGCTAATGATACAAAGATAGGTGGAGGAGCAGGTAGTGTTGAGGAAACAGAGAGCCTGCAGAGAGACTTAAATAGTTTAGGGGAATGGGCAAAGAAATGACAAATGAAATACAATGTTGGAAAGTGTCTGGTCATGCACTTTGGTGGAAGAAATAAATGGGCAGACTATTATTTAGATGGGGAGAGAATTCAAAATGCAGAGATGCAAAGGGACTTGGGAGCCCTTGGGCAAGATGCCCTAAAGGTTAACCTCCAGGTTGAGTCGGTTGTGAAGAAGGCAAGTGTAATGTTGGCATTCATTTCTAGAGGTATAGAATATAAGAGCAGGGGTGTGATGTTGAGGCTCTATAAGGCACTCATGAGACCACACTCGGAGTATTTTGTGCAATTTTGGGCTCCTTATTTTAGAAAGGATATACTGACATTGGAGAGGGTTCAGAGAAGATTCACGAGAATGATTCCAGGAATGAAAGTGTTACTGTATGAGGAACTTTTGGCAGCTCTGGGTCTGTATTTCCTGGAGTTCAGGAGAATGAGGGGGGATCTCATAGAAACATTCCAAATGTTAAAAGGCCTGAACAGATTAGATATGGCAAAGTTATTTCCCGTGGTAGAGGACAAGAGGGCATGACTTCAGGATTGAAGGACGACCTTTTAGAAATGAAATGTGGAGAAATTACTTTAGTCAGAGAGTGGTAAATCTGTGGAATTTGTTGTCACGAGCAGCTGTGGAGGCCGTCATTGGGTGTATTTAAGGCAGAGATAGATAGGTTCTTGATTAGCCAGGGCATCAAAGGGTGTGGGGAGAAAGCAGGGGAGAGGGAATGACCGGAAGTATTGGATCAGTCCATGATTGACTGGTGGAGCAGACTCAATGGGCAGAATAGCCTAATCCTGCTCCTATATATTATGGTCTAATTAGATGCTGGGGAGATGACTGGTCACATGGGTTTTGAAAACAGAGTAAAAACTAGGAAAAGGAAGGGGTTTAAGTTTAGGATTCTGGACTGAGGGAATTACCGACTGAGTGCTCTGTCCCTTGCAACTGTTTTGGAGCAGGAGGATGCCTGGTAGACTAAGGTCCACAGAATAGAGTATGTACTAGCAATAAAAACAACATTTTGTTACCAGTGTTCAACAGGGCAAGACCACTGTAAGTCCGGTTAACCAGTTCATTGGTGAGACGGATGGCGAGGAAACTGCATTGCCTCGGTTGTGATGAGGACTAGGCCTAGACTGCAGAGATGGCTATCACAATTGCCCAGGGGACTTGACGCCACGCTGGTGTGGGAGAGGCCTCTTTGGGCGCATTGTAATCCGTTTTGTGTAGGGGGCTGTCCCCTCCTGTGGTGCTGCCCTCTGGAGCTCGCTTGGTGGAAGAGCAAGCTGGACTTGGGATATATTTATTTTTCTTTGTGACTTAATGCTTTTCTGAAATCATAATCATTTGTGCTATTTGTGCTATATGTGCAGTGTGCTGTGTGCTGTATGCTGTTGGTAATGTGTTTTGCACCTTGGCCCTGGAGAAACACTGTTTCATTTGGCTATATTCAAGTATGGTTGAAGGATAATTAAAATCGAATGTGAACTTGAAAATTAGATGAACTGTAGAAAAGATTGAGTCAGGATTACAATGGATGGTCACAAGGATTTTAATGTTACCTGTGCAAGACTTGATATATTGTGACCAGAGACCTACAGAAATTAGAATTTATTTTTTGGCTTGCAGGTTGTTTTGTTTCATAAGCTCACATAGAAATTGTCATGTGAGAAACTACTTATTAAAATAATAAACGTATTTAGTAATTCCAAAAGATTGCTTAATATTTTAGAAAATGAAATATGTGCTAAATCGAACCTTATGCTTGTAAAGATTTTTTACGATGACTCATTTGGCCTATCTTGGTCTGTGTAATCAGTCACACACACATATTAAACAGGCATAATTTTTAATAGTTCAATTTAATGTGCTTTTTTCAGAGTAAACACTCAATGTTTTACTTATGGGTTACAACTCATCCCTGTATCCTGTCTTTGAGTCCATTCCAGCCACATGAGAGAAACAAAATTCTGTTCTGTGTTCCAGCTGCTGCCGAACAAATGACATGGAAATTATTAGTTTCATGTTGAAATGTCTTCAATCTCATGATATTTGCAGTAGTTTTACAAAATTAGTTTTACTTGTAAAGACTCAAATCATACATCTAAAATCCCTTTTCTGCTCAAAACACATATGTGCCATACCAAGTGTAGCATATGTGAGATTGGGGTTAGCCTTATTTTAATACGTGATGTGCAGTTTATTTGCATTAGTATGTCACAACTTGTCAAGACTCCAACTAAATAGCATTAAGTGGATCATCTATAAGCCTACCTGGTTACTGCCACAAAAAATCAATCAAGATGGTGCAAAGTGACTTCATTTTCCTCAGGCCATGTTGCAAGTATCCAGTGATGATTACTCACATTTGCAAAGATGTTTCTACTTTTGTTTAAAATGCTTGCCCTGCTAATAAGCTAGTTATTTTACATCAGGGCACCAGAGAAGTATTAAACATCTTTTAATACAATTCAGCTCACAAGAAATCATTGATCCTGAAGTAAATTTTAACATCCCATATTTTTAATATGTCTCCTGAGTAGGAATTCTTGTAGCAATATGTACAAAGAACAAATCAATAAACCTGTCAGATGGTGGAAGGCAAATCTCCCATGGAATTTACTCAGCTAAGTACAGCTTCTCTTCTAAGGCATACTTAATTTATGGTAATTCATCTGAAGGGTGTATATATGTTTGATTTTTGTAAAACCATTGATGATTCCAGGAACAGTGCATGAGAATCAGAAAAATCAATTGGAGGAGGAATGAGGATTGATTTTTTTAAACTTCTCATCAACAACATTAGAATAGCAAAAACAAGCCAAGTGTTTGTTTGCTGAAAGGATTTCTTGGCACCATCAAGGAGTATTAGTTGATTCAATGGATTTTGACTTTTATTACAGCACAATGCAAGGTCTTCAGCACATAATTATAGCTAGTGTGCACAGTACCATGTGGTGATATCATGTTTGGACAGAGTTCTGAGCATGCGCAGAAATGTTAGAATGATCTGGAACATGGCTTGGTAAAAACGTGGTTTGGCTTTATTGCTGTAAATAAAAGTTCTAATTCTTCCAGAATATGATTATTTATTGTTAACCCACAGTACGTATAAATAATAAGAACCCAACATGGTGTCAGAAGTCGGTCTGGAAGAATAATACATTCACTAACACGGGAGAAGCGAAGATAACGAAGAAAGAAGAGTTTGAACTGTTTTGGTGTTTGCTAACAGTTTTAAAAATGGCAGGTTTGCAACTTCCACCGGCACTTCAGCTGACTGGGAACATAGCTGAGAACTGGAGAAGATTCAAGCAATATTTTGAAATTTATTTATCGGCAATCGAAGCGGATAAAAAACTGGAAAAAACAAAAGCTGCGCTTCTACTCCACGTAATAGGTGATGATGTAATTGCGGTATATAATCACTTTATTTGTGAAGATGGAGATAATTTAAAATTGGAATCAATAATGGACAGATCTGAAGCATTTTGTATACTGAAGCGTAATTTGACATATGAAAGGCATAAAATATTTTACATGTGTGCAGAGAACTGTTGAAACAATTGATCAATATGTTACTGAGTTGAGACACCGGAGTAAAACATGCGAGTTTGGAGAACTGACAGACTTTCTCATAAAAGACAGAATTGTTTGTGGCATTCGGGATAATGGTCTGCCAGAAGGACTGTTCAGAGAACAAGATTTAGATTTGGAAAAAGCTTTGATGCTTTGGGAAGCTTTGGAAACCATGACATCACAGGCTAAAGAATGTAGACGCTGTAAAAAAGCACTAAAATATTAGAAATAATAATAAAATGACAAAAAATCTGACAGAGAGCAAAACGTCATCTGAGATAAAAAAGCAATGCGATCCCTTTGGGCCGCAGCATCAGCCAAGTCAGTGTCCAACGTATGGGAAAATGTGCAACGACTGTGGTAAGAGTAATCATTTTTCACACTGTTGCAGAAGGAGAAAGAAAATAAAACAAGTAATTGCAGTGTTTGAAAATTAACTTGAGGAGTTTTATATAGATGTGCTTTGTGAAAACAAACAAAATAAGAATGACTGGACTATTCCATTGCAAGTGAACCAAAACAATATTCAGTTTAAATTTGATATTAGAGCACAAGTAAATGTTCTTGCAGAATCTGAATTTAATGCATTAAAGCCAAGACCAAAGTTACATAAGACAAATATAAAAGTGTCTGGGTATTCTGGTGCAGACATTCCAGTTAAAGGAACACGTGTGGCAAAAGTATCACACAAAAATATGATGCACATGCTTTCATTTGTGGTGGTGGCAAAGAATGTGCCGTCAATACTGGGTCTATCTGCCTGTGAGAGGCTGAATTTGGTGAAAAGAGATTTAGTCCTGGACAGTGACACAGAGTCAGAATACAGTGACAGAATGGAACAGCTAGAAGTCATAAAGAAAGCTCCCAGACCCATCCCTTTGTTACCAGCATCTGACAAAGCATTGCCACCAAAACCAGGAGTTGCAATTTTGCCCTCTGGAAGTAACGCACATGCATCAATGGGTCATGCATTCCATCACAATCTCGCCTCTGCAGGAGGACAGAGGCCAAACTTGCCGGTACAGTACAGTACTGATCTGAAGCCAAAGAGTGACAAGAATCAGGATCCAATTGAAGAAATGAAAGCACAAGTGAAGGAATTGAGAAGTTTTATTGAAATGATGAAGTCTCCGCATAAAAAAAGAGATTACACAGTTAATGTATGAATTAGATGAAGAAAAGAAGATTCGTATTTCATTACAAATGGAAGTGGAAGGAATTAAGAAAGCTACAGTACTTGAAGAAATACAACCCAGATCATACATGGTCCAAATAGAAGAAGGAGCAGTGTTAGAAGAAATCACAAAGACCTTAAGAAAGGGCCAACTTCAGAGTTTCAGTTAAGTGATGCAGACCAGACAAAACATGGAAATAACAGCGAAACACAAGAACTGTGTGAACCACTTAAAAGGTCTACTCGAGTTCGGAAACCCTCAGAGAGACTGATAGAAACATGTTAAATTATGCATTTGTCCTGGTTGAAGTAGCTAATTGTTTTTCTTTTTAAGGAAAGGAAAATGTGGTGATATGACATGTCAGAACATGATTGGACAGAGTTCTGAGCATGCACAGAAATGTTAGAATGATCTGGAACATTGGTTGGTAAAAACACGGTTTGGTTTTTTTGCTGTGAATAAAATTTCTAATTCTTCCAGAATATGATTCTTTATTGTTAATCCGTGGAATGTATAAATAATAAGACAACATACTGTAATAATTTTATGTATTGCACTGTACCGCTGCCACGCAAATAAACAAATTTTGTGACATACGTGAGTGATGATAAACCTGAGTTTGATATGGGTTTCTTTTGTGGACTGAGAGTGGGAAGGGGGAAAACATAGTTAGGAAAATGGAAAGGGAGTAAGGTGGTGCCTCCCCCTCCCCCTCGCCCCAGCGCTTGTTCTCTGCCACCTGACCCATACCCCTCCCACGGCACTCCGCCCTCACCACTCTCAACATACTTTGCTCCCACCAGCTTTACAAATCTGCTGTCCGCTCTATTCCTCTTTGACAAATACAGTACTATCTTAGGCATCCTAGCTATATACACTCTAGGTGACTAAGACTCACACACAGTACTGTAAGTTAATATTAAATGATGTGGCAATGTCAGTTAGCTGAAGAAATGTGGAGAAAAGAAAACCATTTTGAATAAACCCCCAAGGCTAATTTCAAGATTTAATTAAAAATGTAGCTGTTGAGCGTCACATAAAATAAATCTTTAAACTAAAAATACTTATTATAGCAGCACTTATGGGAACAGCAGATTGGAAATAACTAACAATTAATTCTTAATTAAATGCCTGTCCCATATTCTGAATGAGCATAAGAGGAATTGTGAAAACACTTCATTAGGTTTTATATTTCAGGCACTGCTTTATGCTCAGTTTGGTCTATTGAGCAAATAGCCGCACAATACCTATTGTTGCCGGCTGGCAAGTCTAACACAATCTTGATTTCCAAATCTCAACACAATCCTATATTGTACTCACTAATTTAAATTAGATACTAAAAATTGTGCAGCAAAATCACTTTGTATATTCCAGCATTTGGTTTGCACTAAGGCACTTTCAATGTGTCACAATTTACTTAAGGATTAATTTGATTTGAATTAATTTAATGTATCAACACTGGCATTGAACATTAGTTTCCCAGGATGTATTTGAAAATCAGCCACATGCTTAAACGCAGTTCAGGCAACACTGAGGAAGTTTCCTAGAAAGTGCCCAGGCTGAAGGACGCCTAACTTCTTCAAAGACTTGTTGACGATTATAAGACCAGAACTCAGAATATTTGCATAATGCTCAATTTCATTCACAATTCCTAAGAAAATGAATTAGGTCAAATCCACATACAAAAATCCTGTGCATTATTCACCCTTATGTGGTAGGTTCCATCCGTGTCAAACAAGTGTCATGTAATGACCATCTGCAATTAGAGAATTTAGATAGTCATTCAAGGACATTGCAATGAATCTGTCAGTATCAAACATCTTCAGGGTCAGACTTATCAGAAACTTTAATGGCTTAGCCAAAGAACTAACATGGCTACAGGGATACACAGAAGGATAGGCATCCTTGATCAGTGACTCATCTGACATCCCAAAATATCTCTGTCATTCAAAAGCTATAATTTAGATGTGTGATTGAATATTCTTCACTTGCTTGGATAACCATAAGACATAGGAGAATAAATAAGCATTTAATCCTCCTATCAAGTCTGCTCAGCCACTTGACCATGACTGATTTATTTTCTCTCTTAACCCCATAATTCTAGTACCAGCAACACTCAAGATTTGATATCATCAGTACAAGTTAGACCACAAAACTGTAAATGGTAGTTTGTACATTTATTCTCTCCATCACTAAAAAGGGCAACTACAATATATGCCATCTACAAGATGTATTGAGAAAATTTGCCAGAGTCTCTTCACCAGCAGCTAGGACAAGAATGTGCAGTGCTTAGGAATTCTATGACCTGTAGTTCCCCTCCAAGTCACACAGGCTCCTTATTGAGAAACATTTAACATCCCTTCATTAACTTTAGATCAAAATGCTACAAGTCCTTCCCTTGAATCACATGTTTGCTAGCCCTGCAAGATTTCCCAGTGGCATTTCATCAAAACCTTCCTAAATAAAGACCATGCAGAGATGTTGATCTTACAGATCCCACAAATTAATTTAAAAATAGGCAGGCAGGTTGACCTTACACTTAATCACATTCTAGGTCTGCAAAAGTGTGTGGTTTCTGGAAAACCACAGGGAAGAGTTTGTAAACGATGGGCAGGATCGAGCAGGATCTTCCCATTAAGATCCACTTGGTTGATTCATTACAACTTCCTTCCATACAGGACTACTTAAACAATTAGCCATTTTTACTTATACTGTCCAGTATGTCGCTTCTGCAGGTTACTTGCTTGGCTTGAGCAAATTAAATTCTTTGCACTTTTTCTGTAAGAGTGGGACAAAAATTTGCAGTCCTTAAACAGAATTTCACCATAGAACATAGAACATAGAAAGCCTACAGCACAATACAGGCCCTTCAGCCCACAAAGCTGTGCCGAACAGGTCCTTACCTTAGAAATTACCTAGGGTTACCCATGGCCCTCTATTTTTCTAAGCTCCATGTACCTATCCAGGAGTCTCTTAAAAGACCCTACTGTATCTGCCCCCACCACCTTTGCTGGAAGCCCATTCCACGCACTCAGTACTCTGCACAAAAAAACTTACCCTTGACATTTCTTCTGAACCTGCTTCCAAGCGCCTTAAAACTGTGCCCTTTCCTGTTAGCTATTTCAGCCCTGGGAAAAAGCCTCTGACTATCCACATGATCAATGCCTCTCATCATATTATACACCACTATCAGGTCATCGCTCATCCTCCGCCGCTCCAAGGAGAAAAGGCCAAGTTCACTCAACTTATTCTCATAAAGCATGCTCCCCAATCCAGGCAACATCCTTGTAAATCTCCTCTGCACCCTTCCAACAGTTTCCACATCCTTCCTGTAGTGAGGCGACAAAAACTGAGCACGGTACTCCAAGTGGGGTCTGACCAGGGATCTATATAGCTGTAACATTACCTCTCGGCTTTTAAACTCAATCCCACGGTTGATGAAGGACAATGCACCATATGCCTTCTTAACCACAGAGTCAACCTGTGTAGCAGCTTTGAGTGCCCTATGTTCTCAGACCCCAAGACCCCTCTGATCCTCTACACTGCTAAGAGTTCTTACCATTAATATCCCCAACACCCCCAACCTTTGCGTCATCAGCAAATTTACTGACTCATCCCTCCACTTCCTCATCCAGGTCATTTATAAAAATCACAAAGAGTAAGGGTCCCAGAACAGATCCCTGAGGCACACCACTGGTCACCGACCTCCATGCAGAATATGACTCATCTACAACCACTCTTTGCCTTCTGTGGGCAAGCCAGTGCTGGATCCATAAAGTAAGGTCCCCTTGGACCTCATGCCTTCTTGCTTTCTCATTAAGCCTTATATGGGGTATCTTATCAAATACCTTGCTGAAATCCATATATGCTACATCTACTGCTCAACCTTCACCAATATGTTTATTCACATCCTCAATAAATTCAATCAGGCTTGAAAGGCCTTTGACAAAGCCATGCTGACTATTCCTAATCATATTATACATCTCCAAATGTTCATACATCTTGCCTCTCAGAATCTTTTCCATCAACTTAGCAACCACTGACGTAAGACTCACTGGTCTATAATTTCCAGGGCTATCCCTACTCCCTTTCTTGAAGAAGGGAACAATATCCGCAACCCTCCAATCCTCTAGAACCTCTCCAGACCCCACTGATGATGCAAATATCATTGCCAGAGGCTCAGCAATCTCCTCCCTTGCCTCCCGCAGTAGCCTGGGGTACATTTCATCTGGTCTCAGAGACTTATCCAACTTAATGCTTTCCAAAAGCTCCAGCACATCCTCTTTCTTAACGTCTATATGCTCAAGCTTTTCAATCTGCTGTAAGTCATCCCTACAATCACCAAGATCCTTTTCCATAGTGAATACTGAAGCAAAGTATTCATTAAGTACCTCTGCTATCTCCTCCGGTTCCATACACACTTTTCCACTGTCACACTTGATTGGTCCTATCCTCTCACGTCTTATCCTCTTGCTCTTCACATACCTGTAGAGTGTCTTGGGGTTTTCTTTAATCCTGCTCACCAAGGCCTTCTCATGGCCCCTTCTGGCTCTCCTAAATCCATTCTTAAACTCCTTCCTGTTAGCCTTATAATCTTCTAGACGTCTATGATAACCTACTTTTTTGAACCTTTCATAAGCTTTTCTTTTCTTATTGACTAGATTTACAACAGCCTTGTACACCACAATTTCTGTACCCTACCATCCTTTCCCTGTCTCATTGGAACGTACCTATGCAGAACACCACGCAAATATCCCTTGAAGATTTCTGCCATGTTTCTGCTGTACTTTCCCTGAGAACATCTATTTCTAATTTATGTCTCCAAGTTCCTGCCTGATAGCTTCATTTACTCATTTACTCCAGTTAAACGCTTTCCCAACTTTTCTGTTCCTATCCCTCTCCAATGCTATGGTAAAGGAGATAGAATTGTGATCACCATCTCAAAAATGCTCTCCCACTGAGAGATCTGACTCCCGACCAGGTTCATTTCCCAATACCAGATCAGGTACAGCCTCTCGTCTTGTAGGTTTATCTACATATTGTGTCAGAAAACCTTCCTGAACACACCTGACAAACTCAACCCCATCTAATCCATTTGCTCTAGGGAGATGCCAATCAATATTTGGGAAATTAAAATCTTCCACCACGGCAACCCTGTTATTATTACACCTTTCTAGAATATGTCTCCATATCTGCTCCGTGGTGTCCCTGTTACTATAGGGTGGTCTATAAAAAACACCCAGTGGTGTTATTGACCCCTTCCTGTTTCTAACTTCCATCCAGAGACTCAGTAGACAATCCCTCCATGACTTCCTCCTTTTCTGCAGCCGTGACACTATCTCTGATCAGCAGTGCCATGCCCCCACCTCTTTTGCCTCCTTCCCTGTCCTTTCTGAAACATCTAAAGCCTGGCATCCTAAGTAACCATTCCTGCCCCTGAACCATCCAAGTCTCTGCAATGGCCACAACATGATAGTTCCAAGTACTGATCCATGCTCTAAGCTCATCCACTGTGTTCATGATGCTTCTTGCATTAAAATAGACACATCTCAAAGCATCGGTCTGAGCGTATCCCTTCTCTATCACCTTGCCCATCCTCCCGCTCACACTGTATCCAAGCTTTCTCTATTTGTGAGCCAACCACCGCTTCATCCATCTCTTCAGTTTGGTTCCCACCCCCCAGCAATGCTAGCTTCAACTTTCTCCAGTAGACTTAGCAAATCTCCTTGTCAGGATATTGGGCCCCCTCAGATTCAAGTGCAACCCGTCCTTTTTGTGCAGGTCACGCCTGCCCCAAAAGAGGTCCCAATGATCCAGAAATCTGAATCTCTACCCCCTGCTCCAATCCCTCAGCCACGCATTTATCCTCCACCTCATTCTTTTCCTATTCTCACTGTCACGTGGCACAGGCAGTAATCCTGAGATTACTATCTTTGAGGTCCTGCTTCTCAACTTCCTTCCTAACTCCCTGTAGTCTGTTATCAGGACCTCTTCCCTTTTCCTACCTATGTCATTGTACCAATATGTACCACGACCTCTGGCTGTTCACCTTCCCACTTCAGGATATCGTGGAGGTGATCAGAAACATCCCAGACCCTGACACCTGTGAGGCAAACTACCGTCCGTGTTTCTTTCCTGCATCCACAGAATCGCCTGTCTGACCCCCTAACTATCCCCTATTACTGCTGCCTTCTTCCTTTCCTTATCATTCTGAGCCACAGGCCCAGACTCTGTGCCAGAGGCACAGCCACTGTTGCTTCACCCAGGTAGGCTGTCCACCCCCCAGCAGTACTCAAACAGGAGTACTTATTGTTAAAGGGGACAGCCACAGGGGTGCTCTCTAGAATCTGACTCTTTCTCTTCCCTCTCCTGAATGTTACCCGCTTATCTGTCTCCCGAGGCCCCGGTGTGACTACCTGCCTATAGCTCCTCTCTAACACCTCCTCACTCTCCCTGAGCAGACGAAGATCATCGAGCTGCATCTCCAGTTCCCTAACCCGGACCCTAAGGAGCTTCCGCTCGATGCATCTGGTGCAGATGTGACCGTCCGGGAGGCTGGGAGACTCCAGGACTTCCCACATCTGACACCAAGCACAGAATACTGACCTCACAGACATACTTCCTGTTTCTATTCCTCACAGGTAACTTACCTCGCCTTGACCCGTTATCTGCGAAGCCTGAATGAGCCAAACCGCTACCACTCTGCCTCAGATCACTCCGTCAATGACCACTCCTTTGATGACCACTCTGCCAGGCAGTGTCTCCCTTTTATGCCTGAACCTTCCCTGCTATCTATCTCATGACTGGTGCTCCAGTTATAGCCGCTGATATGCAACACACAATGGACAAACGCTCGTGAAGCTCCCTTTTTAAAAAACCACCGCCGATCTGTGAGAAACCCCTCTTGGTAAAGCTCTTTTGATGCTGCTGATAGGCCACGTTCAATAACAAAGTGCAAGATAAAATATTATGTAATGTCCTGGTTCACATCTTTACTGTTATGCTGTAGGTATTTCATTTAGCAGCTCTGTTCTGCTTTCAGCCTGTTTGGGTCATTGTTGAAGATGAGAGGTAATGTGGAATGTGTGCTGTCCAATTAACGGGAGTTTTCTTGGTGAGGGACAATAAGGTTGGTCTTGGGCTTTTATTCGTTGGAAGATGAAGGGAGAAAACACTCAGGAGAACCGGTGGTAGCATATGATCCGGTGGGAGACCCGTCTGTTCGAGATGGATTGCGAGCAACGTTCAGACGGTGGTGTGGGCGTTCACACTGACAGAGGGCCCAGTGTGTGATTGATAGAGAAGTTGAAGACGAGCTCCAACTTGTGCATATTTGACTGTTTAACTAGAATGGACCCCTTTCTTTTTGTTATTCTTTACTAACCCTTTATTTAAGTTAAGATTATAATTCCTTTAATCATATGCAGTGTACTTTCTGTTATTTTGTAGCATTAATTTGTAACAGGATAGCATATGACACAGCATCCACACAAACCGGGGATTGGAGTGGAAGAGACGTCTCAACCTCACGAGTGTGGCAGGACTTGAGAGCGTCTTCCCTAGACTTACGCGGTCAAGGAAACCAGGTTTGTTTCAAATAGTTGTAGAGAAAGTGCAGTGCAGGTAGTCAGTAAAGTGTAAAGTCACAATAAAGTAGTTTGTGAGGTCAAGAGTCAGTCTCATCATACCACGGAACCATTCAATGGTCTGCTAACTGTGGGATAGAAGCTGTTCTTGAGTCCACTGATACGTGTTTCCAAGTTTTTGTATTTTCTACCCGATGAGAGTGGGGTTGAGAGAGTGTCTGAGAAGGTTGGGATCTTTGATTATGCTGACTGCTGTATTGAGGCAGTGAGAAGTTCATGAGTGGTGGGTGGGGGGGGGGTGGTTAGAGGTTAGCTTAGATTCTTTACAGTTTCTTGTGGCCACAGGCAGAGCAGTAACCAAGTTGTGATGTGTTTGGATAGGATGCTTTCAATGGTGCGTTGATAAAAATTGGTGAGATTCAAAGGGTCATGCCAAATTTCTTTAGCCTCCTAAGGAAGCAGTGGCAATTGTGAGTTTTCTTGGCCATGGTATCAATGTGTTTGGAGCAGAACAGGCTATTAGTAATGTTAGCAACACACACAAAAAATGCCGGTGAACGCAGCAGGCCAGGCAGCGTCTATAGGAAGAGGTGCAGTCGATGTTTCGGGCCGAGACCCTTCTTCAGGACTGATGTCTCGGCCCGAAACATCAACTGTACCTCTTCCTATAGACGCTGCCTGGCCTGCTGCGTTCACCAGCATTTTTTGTGTGTGTTGCTTGAATTTCCAACATCTGCAGATTTCCTCGTATTAGTAATGTTCACTGCTAGGAAATAAAAAACAGCTTTCATCACAAGGTTTCAAGCTGAGGCAGCTTTTATTGTCCATTCTCTGGAGAGAAACAACAACTGTTTAGCTTATTAACCAGGCTTCATCTGGAATCTTATTCTCAAAATTCATGAAAATATTTTTGAAAGTAAGCAATTCTGGTACCGTAAATACATTTTCAATTCCTGTCATAAATTTCTAAAAGTGACAGCTTGGAGTAGATCATTCCTTTGAAGATGAGGTATTAATAAAATCCAGTCCACCAGTCTAAACCCACTTGGAGCTCTTGTTATATAACTATAATAGTTTGAGTGCAGGCACAATGAAATCCAGAGCAAAGAGAATGTCCACAGTTCATCATTGCTGCACAGTGAAGGGATATTAACTATTGAAAAGCGCAGTCTAAATCAGGTTTTATTTAAAGCTCCCTCCCCCACCTGTCCATTAAAAGCAAACATATTCCTCAGCACTATGAATGTATACATTATTTTTTTAATACTTCACCTACTCTCCTATAAATTCACTGAGAGCATCATTGCAAAGTGATGTATTTTGGGAATTCAAACCAGGGCAGATTGTACACAGAGATTGGCAGGGCCATGAAGAGTGTTGTAGAACAGAGAGACCTTGGCAAACAAGTACATGGCTCCCCGACAGTGGTGACACAGGTAGGCAAGTTGGCAAAGACATCATATCGCATATTTGTTTTCATCGGGGATGAAGTACAAGAATAGGGAGGTCATGTAACACTGTGTTAGACTTTGTTTGAGAACACACCGGCAATGTTGAGTGCATTTCTGAATGCCATACTATTGGAAGGATATGATTAAGTTAGAGGCAGTGCGGAGAAGATTCACAAGGATAGGAAGGCTTGAGTTACAAGAGGAATCTGGATAGGGCTGGGACTATTTTCCTTGGAGTGAAAGAGACTGAGGATTCAAAGGTTCATTTATTATCAAAGCATGTATCCATATAAAACTCTGAAATTTGGCTTTTCCAGACAGCCACGAACAAAGAAAGAACATGAAAGTCATTCAGTGCGAAACATTCCCCCTCATACAAAAATGAATAGCATCTCAATCATCAGCCCGAACCCCCCCTGCACAAAATGGAACAGGAACATCGGCCCCCTAAAACGAGCCCCTCACCCGTACGAAGAAACTAACAGAACACAACAGAACATCAACCCCCAAACCGCACCCCCCGCATAACAAAACGGAAAAGAAACAGGCAATAAAAAACACCGAATATAAAAACTTTAAGTCTGAAAAAACCCACAGTCCATAAACATATAAGGCTCATACATAAATATTACATGTTAATATCTGGATGGCATTGTGGGAAAAGTTGTGGATGATACAAACGTGGGTGGAGGGACAAGTAGGCGGTCTGCAGAAGAACCTGGAGTGGTTAGAAGAGTGAGTGAAGAAGTGGCAGACGGAAGTGTGTGTTTTGTACATCGATAGGTGGAGACTATTTTCAAAATGGTGAGTATTGGGAAATTAGAGGTGAAAAGGGACTTAAGTGTTCTAATTAAGAATTGCTGTATTGTTAACTTGCAGGTTGAGTTGGTAGTAAGGAAAGCAAATGCAATATTAGCATTAATTTCCAGAGCGCTAGAGTATAAAAGCATGGATGCACTGCTGATGCTTTATAAGATATTGGTCAGACTACATTTGGAACATTGCAAGCAATTTTTGGTGGAATGTTGAATGAAAGATGTGCTGACCTTGGAGAAATCCAGAGGAGGTTCACAAGAATGATCCCAGGAACAAAAGGCTTAACATATGGGAAATGTTTGATGTCTCTGGGTCTTTGCCCAATGGAGTTTAGAAGGCTGAGGCAGGACCTCACTAAGATCTACTGAATACCACAAGTCCTGGACATAGTGGATGTGGAAATGGCTTTTCCATTAGTGGAGGAGGATCCAAAGGCACAGTTTCAAAATAAAGGGACATCCCTTTAGAACTAAAACAAGGTTGAATATCTGCAGCCAGAGGGTGGTGAATCTGTGGAATTCATTGTTACAAGGTCAAAGCACTGGTGCATTTAAGGCAGAGTTTGATAGGTTCTTAATTAGTAAAAGGGTTAAGGTTTATGGAGAGAAAACAGGAAAATGGGACTTTTAAAAAGAAATGCTAGGTTGAATGGCAGGGCAGAAGTGATGGGTCAAGTAGCCAATTCTCCTCCTATATCTTAGTCTTATAAAATGAGGGGCATAGTTAAGGTCACAATCTTTTCTCCAGGGTAGGGGAGTCTAATAGTAGAGGAAATGGGTTTGAGATGAGAGAGGTATGATGTACAGAGGATCTATGCTTCCAGATTTTCCACACATACTGTGGTGAATATACGGATTAAGGTACCAGAGGAGGTGGTAGAGGTGGGTACAAATGTAATATTTAAAATACATTTGGATAGATCCATGGATAGCAAATATTTAGAGCAGAGGTTCCCAACCTGAAGTCCACGGACCCTCTGGTTAATGGTAGGGGTTTACGGCATAAAAAAGACTGAACCCCTGGTTTAGAGGAATATGGGTAAGTGCAGGCTTGGTCAGGATGGACAAGTTCAGCCGAGGAACCTTTTCCTGTGCTGTATAACTGCATGACTTTCACCATCACCCACTCACGATGCAGCTTGTATCATGTACAAAATGTTTTGCAGTTACCTGTAAAGGTCTCGTCAACAGTATTTCCCCAACATAGAGCTGCTATCACCTAGATAGTGAAAGAAAGTTAGCACATCCAAAAATGATAACCACATGTCTCCCATTGCGTTGTACGGTATGGGAATTCCTGGAGTTTCTAAAGAGCAGAGCAAGTGAAATGACATTACAACAACAAAAGCATTTCATCAGCATCCTCAATATGATGTAGAATGGCAATGAATAGCAGGCATGATATGAATAAAAATAACAACAGAATAAACAACCTTTTGATGTTATTCTTGCAGGATCTACTGCTTCATTTGAATGAATGTGGGACATATTTTCCATGAAATGACTTGAGTATTAATGCAATTAAGATGTAGTTTATTAATATAATTTATACAAACAATTTTCTGACAGTCAGTGCTATGGATGGAATTTTGAATGTGAGGCAAATTAGAAACCATGCAGAATTTGGTAGCAACAAATAAAATTCTCGTAGCAGGAAAAGTATGGAAAAAAAGATATTTTACACTGCTTAAAGGAGGTAGAGCTTGAAATCATCCATATGCTTAAACAGATAGACACAACAGATTTCCTTAACATGAAAACAGCTTTGGGATATCAAGATAATCTACATCGATTGCTTTTGACATGATCAAATGATCAAATCAATACAAGAAAAAAATACATTGAAAATTAGAAAAAATTTCCAACACAAATCATTCACTAACTTGAGTTGATGCTAATCGAAGATAACTACCCTGTCTAATCCCATCCTTCCATTATCTAATTTATTGTCCTGCAAGTAACAGCTGTTTTAGCATGGAACCAAACATTTATATATACTGCAAACAACAGGAATTCTGCAGATGCTGGAAATTCAAGCAACATACATCAAAGTTGCTGGTGAACGCAGCAGGCCAGGCAGCATCTATAGGAAGAGGCGCAGTCGACGTTTCAGGCCGAGACCCTTCGTCAGGACTAACTGAAGGAAGAGTGAGTAAGGGATTTGAAAGCTGGAGGGGGAGGGGGAGATGCAAAATGATAGGAGAAGACAGGAGGGGGAGGGATAGAGCCGAGAGCTGGACAGGTGATAGGCAAAAGGGGATACGAGAGGATCATGGGACAGGAGGTCCGGGAAGAAAGACAAGGGGGGGGGGAGTGACCCAGAGGATGGGCAAGAGGTATATTCAGAGGGACAGAGGGAGAAAAAGGAGAGTGAGAGAAAGGATGTGTGCATAAAAATGAGTAACAGATGGGGTATGAGGGGGAGGTGGGGCCTTAGCGGAAGTTAGAGAAGTCGATGTTCATGCCATCTACACACATATACTGTGTATATTACCATGCCTTTGTTTCTACTACACTTTTAGACAGCCAGCACAGACCCCAAACCAGACCCTAAAGTATTTTTCCTAATCTCCTCTTTACTGATTTTTTAAAATCTACGGCCTTGGTTTTTGACTCCTCAGCAAAAAGAAATATAACCCTGCTTTTAGAAACCTCTAAACAAGTGAAAAATTACCTTGAGAAAAAGTTTGGAACCAAACTGAAAAAAAGTTACAAGCACAAATGGACATCCTCATCACCACTTAACATTTACACAATTTCTTGAAGAATCCAAGAGAAGTTTAATCTCCAACCTCTTTTTTTTCAATATTAACATCAAATGGTAGGACAAAATGAGATGTCAAGGGCAAATACACAATGCTATGATCATAAAAAATATCTACATTGGCCAGAATACCCCATTAAAATGGAGCTTTATAGGAGAGGAGCACATTGAATCCTGAGTAACATCTGCAAAGTGCTGGGGAAACTCAGCAGGTCAGGCAGCATCTATGGAGGGAAATGGTCAATTGACATTTCAAGCTAAGACCCTTCATCTGAACTAGAAAGAAAGCAGAAGCTAGAACAAAGGGTTGAAGTGAGGGAGAGGAGAATGAGTTGGCAGGTGAGGGTAGGTGGGGTGGGGGGAGGGGCCATGGGAATTATGTGAGAAGCTGTCAGGTGATATGTGGAAGATGCAAAGGCCTGAACAAGATAGAACTTAACAGGGGAGGAGAGTAGACTATGAAGTAAAAGGAAGGAGGTGGAGAACAGGAGGTGTGGGTATTGTGCAGTAGGGAGGGGTAAGAGAGAGCTAAAGAGGTCAGAGGAATAAGGGAACACAAAGGGGAAGGGGAGTGATACATGCTTTCAGACTTTTGTGTCTTTTGCTCAATGGGAGCTTGGAGAAGAGAAAATGTCCAGAGTGGGTGTGGTTGCTTTATTGAGAAGTAACTCTGATAAATAACACTGATGGATTCACATGGGAAGTGCTGTCTCAACTGGAAGGAATGACTAGGGCCCTGAATGGGGGTGAGGAGTTGGTATAGGGGCTGGTTTAACACTTACCAGTCTCATAAATACATTATAGGGTTAATGGCAAAATTCTGAGCAGTGTGGAGGAACAGAGAGACTTGAGGTCCAGTCCATAGCTCCCTCAAAGTTGCCACGCAGGTCGATGGAGTTGGGGATTGAGTTCAAGAGCGCGAGGTAATGTTCCGGCTCTGTAAAACATGGTTAGGCCACACTTGGAGTATTGCGTTCAGTTCTGATAGGAAGGATGTGGAGGCTTTTGAGAGGGTGCAGAGGAGGTTCAGCAGGATGCTACATGAATTAGAGACCATGTCTTATGAAGACAGATTGAGTGAGTTAGGGTTTTTCTCTTTGGAGTGGAGGAGGATGAAAGGTGGCTTTCTAGAGGTGTTCAAGATGATAAGAAGCAGGGTAGAAATGGCTAATACAGGGGAGCTTAATTTAAAGTGATTGGATGAAAATAGGTAAGTTTGTTTTCTTTTATGCAGAAAGTGGATCATGCTGCCAGGAGTGGTGGTAGAAGCAGGTACCTTAGAGACTCGTAGATATGGAAGGTAGCAAAATGGAGGACTATGGGGGAGTGAAGGGTTAGGTTGATCATAAGAGGTCACCACAACATTGTGAGCTGAAGGGCCTGAACTGTGCTGTAACGTTTTATGTTCTATTCAGTAATCTCCAATCCTAGCACCATTCTAATACAACAAACTGGACAGAATCTGCAGCAGATGAAATGGGAATTTGATTTGAAGCAAGATGCCTACACTAATTTCAAGCAAAGTGAAGATTAGTAATGTAAAATTCAGGAGCTAATTGGATGCAATCAGCAGTACACTGCAGTTGAAGCATGAACATCAACTTGATCGTTATTGAACAGTAACAGTAGAAAGAAAAACCACAGGCATACTTATTCCACATCTGCTGCTTGGTTTGATGCAACATGCTTGAGTGTTTTACTTTTTTTCTTCTCTTTACATTAATAACTCAAGTCATAACTTTACTTTCCTTTGAACAAGAAGCAGTTTCAAACATGAATATTATATATCTTTAGAAGATAGGTGGATGTAGCATAAATGATTCAGGGTAAAATTGTTCATCTGCAACACTGGTCTGGAAAAAGCATCAGCAGCAGTATGAATTCAGTACTGCTGTTTCCGAAATCTCATCATTCCATGGTCTGCACCCACCCCAGTACTTGAATTTCAGTGTCACACTGGATTTAACTCATAACTTGTATGAATATGAAGGCTGATAGTTGAGAGAATATTGCTACAGTAATGAGACAATAAGACATAGGAGCAGAATTATGTTCTTTGGCCCATCGAGCCTGCTGTATCATTTCCTTCTCAACCCCATTCTCCTGCCTTCGCTCCATAACCTTTAATGCCCTGACTAATCAAGAATCTATCAACCTCTGCCTTAAATATACCTAATGATCTGGCCTCCACAGATGCCAGTGGCAACAAATCCCACACATTTACCACCTTCCGATGGTGAAGTTCCTCCTCCTCTCTGTCTTAAATGGACACCCCTCTATTCTGAGGCTGTGCCCTCTGGAACTAGACTCCCCAACTAGAGGAAATATTCTCTCTATAGGCCTTTCAACATTCGATAACATTCAATGAGTTCACCCCTCAGTCTTCTAAATTCCAGCAAGTACAGGCACTAAGCCATCAATCGCTCCTCATATGATAACCCTTACATTCCCAGGGTCATTCTCGTGAACCTCCTTGGAGCCCTCTCCAAAGTCAGCACATGCTTTTAGATAACAGGCCCAAAACTGCTGACAATACTCCAAGTGAGGTCTCACCAGAGTCTGATGAAACTTCAACATTATATCTTTGTTTTTATATTCTAGTCCTCTCAAAATGAATGCTAACATTGTATTTGCCTTCCTCACCACTGACTTAACCTGCAAGTTAATCCTTAGGAAAACCTGCACAAGGACTCCCAAGATCCTTTGCACCTCAGATTTTTGAATTTGCTCCTCGTTTAGAAAATGGTTTACACTTTTATTCCTTCTGCTTAAGTACATGAGCATATGCTTCTCCACACTGGGTTCCATCTGTCACTTCTTTGTCCATTCTCCTAATCTGTCCAAGTCCTTCTGCAGACTCCCAGCTTCCTTGACACTCCCTTCTACATATCTTCATATCATCTGCAAACTTAGCCACAAATTCCATCATCCAAGTCATTGACATACATAGAACACAGAACATAGAATAGTACAGCACAGTACAGGCCCTTCGGTCCACAATGTTGTGCCGTCCCTCAAACCCTGCCTCCCATATAACCCCCCACCTTAAATTCCTCCATATACCTGTCTAGTAGTCTCTGAAACTTCATGAGTGTATCTGCCTCCACCACTGACTCAGGCAGTGCATTCCACGCACCAACCACTCACTGAGTAAAAAACCTTCCTCGAATATCCCCTTTGAACTTCCCACCCCTTACCTTAAAGCCATGTCCTCTTGTATTGAGCAGTGGTGCCCTGGGAAAGAGGCGCTGACTATCCACTCTATCTATTCCTCTTATTATCTTGTACACCGCTATCATGTCTCCTCTCATCTTCCTTCGCCCTAGCTTCCTTAATCTCTGATCATAATGCATACTCTCTAAACCAGGCAGCATCCTGGTAAATATCCTCTGTACCCTTTCCAATGCTTCCACCTCCTTCCTATAGTGAGGCGACCACAACTGGACACAGTGCTCCAGGTGTGGCCTAACCAGAGTTTTATAGAGCTGCATCATTACATCGCGACTCTTAAACACTATCCCTCAATTTATGAAAGCTAACACCCTATAAGCTTTCTTAACTGCCCTATCTACCTGTGAGGCAACTTTCAGGGATCTGTGGACAAGTACCCCCACATCCCTCTTCTCCTCCACACTACCAAGTATCCTGCCATTTACTTTGTACTCTGCCTTGGAAGTACAAAGTTTGTCCTTCCAAAATGTACCACCTCACACTTCTCCAGGTTGAACTCCATCTGCCACTTCTCAGCCCACTTCTGCATCCTATCAATATTTCTCTGCAATCTTTGACAATCTTCTACGCTATCAACAACACCACCAACCTTTGTGTCATCTGCAAACTTGCCAACCCACCCTTCTACCCCCACATCCAGGTGGTTAATAAAAATCATGAAAAGTAGAGGTCCCCAAACCGATCCTTGTGGGACACCACTAGTCACAATCCTCCAGTCTGAATGTATTCCCTCCACCACGATCCCCTGCCTTCTGCAGGCAAGCCAATTCTGAATCCACCTGGCCAAACTTGCCTGAATCCCATGCTTCTGACTTTCTGAATAAGCCTACCGTATGGAACCTTGTCAAATGCCTTACTAAAATCCATATAGATCATATCCACTGCACTACCCTCATCTATATGCCTGGTCACCTCCTCAAAGAACTCAATCAGGCTTGTTAGACATGATCTGCCCTTCACAAAGCCATGCTGACTGTCTCTGATCAGACCATGATTCTCTAAATGCCCATAGATCCTATCTCTAAGAATCTTTTCCAAAATCTTTCCCACCACAGACGTAAGGCTCACAGGTGTATAATTACCGGACAATCCCTACGACCTTTTTTGAACAAGGGGACAACATTCGCCTCTCTCCAATCCTCCGGTACCATTCCTGTGGACAACGAGGACATAAAGATCCTCGTCAGAGGCTCAGCAATCTCTCCCCTTGCCTTATGCAGCAGCCTGGGGAATATTCCGTCAGGCCCCAGGGACTAATCCGTCCTAATGTATTTTAACAACTCCAACACCTCCTCTCCCTTAATATCAACATGCTCCAGAACATCAACCTCACTCATATTGTCCTCACCATCATCAAGTTCCCTCTCATTGGTGAATACCGAAGAGAAGTATTCATTGAGGACCTCGCTCACTTTCACAGCCTCCAGGCACATCTTCCCACTTTTATCTCTAATCTGTCCTACCTTCACTCCTGTCATCCTTTTGTTCTTCACATAACTGAAGAATGCCTTGGGGTTTTCCCTTACCCTACTCGCCAAGGCCTTCTCATGCCTCCTTCTTGCTCTTCTCAGCCCCTTCTTAAGCTCCTTTCTTGCTTCCCTATATTCCTCAATAGACCCATCTGATCCTTGCTTCCTAAACCTCATGTATGCTGCCTTCTTCCACCTGACTAGATTTTCCACCTCACTTGTCACCCATGGTTCCTTCACTCTACCATTCTTTATCTTCCTCACCGGGACAAATTTATTCCTTACATCCCGCAAGAGATCTCTAAACATCGACCACATGTCCATAGTACATTTCCCCGCAAAAACATCATCCCAATTCACACCCTCAAGTGTTAGCCTTATGGCCTCATAATTTGCCTTTCCCCAATTAAAAATTTTCCTGTCCTCTCTGATTCTATCCTTTTCCATGATAATGCTAAAGGCCAGAGAGCGGTGGTCACTGTCCCCCAGATGCTCACCCACTGAGAGATCTGTGACCGGACCTGGTTCATTACCTAGTACTAGATCTAGTATGACATTCCCCCTAGTCGGTCTGTCAACATACTGTGATAGGAATCCGTCCTGGACACACCTAACAAACTTTGTCCCATCTAAACCCTTGGAACTAATCAGGTACCAATCAATATTAGGGAAGTTAAAGTCACCCATGATAACAACCCTGTTATTTTTGGACCTTTCCAAAAATCTGCCTCCAAATCTGCTCCTCTGTATCTCTGCTGCTACCAGGGGGCCTATAGAATACCCCCAATTCCTGACTTCCACCCATACTGACTCAAAAGAGGATCCTGCTACATTACCCACCCTTTCTGTAGTTGTAATAGTATCCCTGACCAGCAATACGACGTTAAGTAGAAGCAGTCCCAACAGTGAACCTTGCAGAACACCATTAGTCACTGTCAGCCAATCAGAAAAGGCTCCCTCTATTCCCACTCTCCAACTCCTGCCAATCAGCCAACATTCTATCCAAGCTAGTATCTTTCCTGAAATACCACGGGCTCTTAACTTGTTAAGCAGTTTCATGTACAGCACCTTGTCAAAGGCTTTCTGAAAATCCAAGTACACAACATCCACCAATTCTCCTTTGTCAATCCTGCTTGCTAGTTCCTCAAAGAATTCCAACACATTTGTCAGGCAGGATTTTCCTTTAAGGAAACCATGCTGACTCTGTCATATTTTATCATGTGCCTCTAAGTACCCCAAAATCACATCTATAACAATTGACTCCAACACCTTCTCAACCACTGAGACTAAGCTAACTGGCCTATAATTTCCTTTCTTCTACCTCTTTCCCTTCTTATAGACTTGGATGATATCTGAAATTTTCCAGTCCTGTCCTCTGGAACCATGCCAGGATCAATTGATTCTTGGAAGATTATTACTAATGCCTCCACAATCTCTTCAGCTAGCTCTTTCAGAACATTGGGTTGTAGTCCTTCTGGACCTGGTGACTTATCTACCTTCAGACCTCTCTATCTACAAGCACCTTCTCCCCAGTAATAGCAACTTCAGACACTTATCTCCCCTGACACTCTCAAAGTTCTGGCATACTATGACTGTCTTCCACAGTGAAGACAATTGCAAAACACTTACTCAGTTCATCCACCATTTCCTTGTATCCCATTAGTACCTCTCCAGCGTTATTTTCCAGTTGTCCGATATCTACTCTCACCACTCCTTTACTCTTCATGTCTCTGAAAAAAACTTTTGGTATCCTCTTTTATATTATTGGCTATTATTCCCTCTTCATGGCTTTTTTCAGTTCCCTTCTGTTGGTTTTTAAAAGTTTTGTAATCCTCTAATTTCCCACTATTGCTTGTTATATTGTATGTCCACTCTTTTGCTTTTATGTTGGGTTTGACTTCTCTTGTCAGCCATGCTTACGTCATCCTGCCTTTAGTCAAGTCAAGTTTATTGTTTATAATGTATATAACCATATCATGCATATAGAAACAAGACATTTCTTCGTACCAGGGTGTAAAGCACAATAGTACACATAACACATGATAACTTAATAAGGTAAGGATAAGATCTGCAGATAAATCATACATAAATAACAAACTAAAGTACATTAATGTAGCCCTCCGGCCAACCTCAGGGTCGCTTGGCTCGCTGTCGTTTAGGGAAACAGCCCTCGGTCCCACCAAACTGTGTAAATAGTTTGTGTGGATGCTGTGTGATGTACCTCACCCCGCCCAAATAACAGACAATACACCAGATACGATTAAATGATTTACAGTTGATAGACATTACTGGAACTATATAATTAAGAGAGAATAAAATATAAAAGGAAAATAAAAGGCGCCACACTTAATCAAAATTCAATCTCTTCATGCACAAACAGTTGGAGCTCAGGACCCTTCTTCTTCACCCTGCAACCCCTCGGACCACCTCGACTGGCCGCCTGGGACCAACAATTGTGGTCGACCAGATGCTCCACACGAGTCCGTCTCTGTCTCCTCACCGAACGCCCTCCTCGGGGTCCAACCCTGTTAGCAGACATCACAGCACCTGGTCCATCCTCTGTCTCTCTCTCCTGCCTTCTGCCCCAAAACCCCACACACACAGTATCTTCAAATACACCAAAAACATAACAACTATCCCAATTGGTTCGTAACATATTCTTATCACACTGTAAACCAAAACAAGCTGCTAACGCAAAAACTTCCTCAGTGTTTAACATAACAAAGAAGCATTCCCAAGTATAACATAACAAAGAAGCCATTTTAATTAGCCTACACAGTAACATAAGAGACGAAACCCCCTTACATTCTCCCCCCACCAAATAAAGTCATGTCCTTATGACTTCTAAATAACTTGCCAACCAGTCCTGCAGACACACAACACATACATACACAGATACACACAGTAACAGTGCTCCCCAAACAGTGGACCTTACTCCCGTCCCACGGGCACTACATAGGCCAACCTATCTGGGAGCTTCTTAACCCTCCGAGACCTCCGTACCCCCTCACCTAAACCCAAAAGGCTCAGACACTACTAGGGATACCTCGGGCCTGCTTGCCAACTCCTCTCCCACTCAGGCCACCATTACAGCTCGGAGCCCCCTGTCCCATGTCCGGGGCCCCGCTTCTTTTCCTTCCTGATCCTTCCGTAACTCAGACTGCCCAGAGCTAGCCCTCCCCACTACACCTGACTCAGTGGGAGAAGGTCCGACCCCGTTAGCGGACATCACAGCACCCGGTCCATCCTCTGTCTCTATCTCCCACCTTCTGCCCCAAAATCCCGTGCATACAGTATCTTCAAATACACCAAAAACATAACAACTATCCCAATTGGTTCATAACATATTCTTATCACACTCTAAACCAAAACAAGCTGCTAACGCAAAAACTTTCTCAGCGTTGCGTTTAACATAACAAAGAAGCATTCCCAAGTATAACATAACAAAGAAGCCATTTTAATTAGCCTGCGCAGTAACATAAGAGATGAAACCCCCTTACATTAATATTAAATATTGTAAGGTACGGAACAGATTAATCAGTGACTTCAAATATAATAAAGCAGGGAGCTTAGAAGCCAAAAGGCCGGTGGAAGAAACTGTTTCTCATCCTGGCCGTTCTTATTTTTATGTATCATAGTCTCCTGCCTGATGGTAGAAAGTCAAAGAGGATGCTGGATGGATGGGTGGGATCCTTAATAATACTAAGAGCCCTGCGAAAGCAGCGCACCTGATGAATTTCCCCATTGGATGATAGGGAAACCCCTATGATCCTCTCAGCTGTTTACACAGTCCATTATAGGGACTTCTGGGCCGATGCTTGACTGCTTACATTCTAGATGGAGGAGCAACTTGTCAGGATACTTTCATGCTCTCAATGGTGCTCCTGTCAAATGCAGTTAAGATGGGTGGGGGGTGGGGGAGTTGGAGCCTTGCTTGTGTTGATCTTCCTTGCTTTCTTGTTCGGGGAGGTGATATTAAGTGACCAGGTGAGGTAATCCATCATATCAACTCCCAGGAACTCAGTGTACTTAATTCTCTCTACGAAGGAACCATGTATTCGCTGAGGGGAATTTTTCATCTGCACCTTCCTGAAGTCCACAATGATTTCCTTTGTCTTCCTCACATTCAGGCTCAGGTTGTTCTTCTCACACCAATTCACCAGCTGCTCCACTTCCTCACTATACTCCGTCTCATCATCGTCCTTGATAGGGTTGACTACTGTTGTGTCATCCGCAAACTTGATGGCACGGTTTGAGCTGGACCGTGACACAGTCGTGTGTCAGCAGTGTGAACAACAGTGGGCTGAGCACACAGCCTTGGGGAGCGCCAGTGTTCAGTGTAATGGGTTGCGGTTTGTTGCTTCCACACAGTCTGTGGCCTTACTGTTAAGAAGTCCAGTATTCAATTCCAGAACGAGGTGTTGAGCCTCAGCGAGGACAGTTTCCCCACCAGTTTCTGGGGTATGATGTTGTTGAACCCCAAACTGAAGTCTATAAACAGTAGTCTGGCATATGAGACCCCATTTTCCAGGTGGGACAGGACAGACTAGAGGGCAGAGGCTATTGCATCATCAGTAGATCCATTTGAGCGATAATCCAGCTGGAAAGGGTCCAGTGTAGCCAGGGGAAGGGCTTTAATGTGCTCCATGATGAGCTGCTCAGAGCATTTCATAATGATTGATGTTAATGCCACTAGATGATAGTCATTTAGGTAGTTTACTGTTGCCTTCTTTGGCACTGGAATGATTGTTGCCACCTTGAAAACTGAGCGGACAATGGATTGTTCCAGAAGTTTGTTGAATATATCCATAAGCACCTCTGTCAGCTGGGCTGCGCAGTCTTTCAGAACCCAGCCTGGTATATTATTGGACCCCAGAGCTTTGCGTGTGTTGACTCTGGCCAGAGTCTTCCTCACCTCAGCTTCAGCCAGATAGAATGTCTGCTCCCCTAGGTGGAAAGGAGTGCCTTCCTCGCCAGCACTTTGTTCTCTGCATCAAACCAGGCGTAGAAGACATTCAGCCTCTCAGGGAGTGAAGCATCCTGGTCACTGATGCACGGGGAAGACTTAGAATACTACATTTTCCTTGGGATATATCTATCCTGCGTCTTCCAACTCATTCCCAAAACTCCAGCCATTGCTCTTCCACTGTCATCCCTACTACTGTCCCCTTCAAATCAACTTTGACCAGCTCCCCTCTCATGCCTCTGTAATTCCCTACTCCAATTGCAGGGAGAATTCTATCTTATTATGATCACTTGCCCCTAAGGGTTTGTTTACCTTTAGCTCCCTAATCAAATCTGGCTCATTTTACAACAACCAATAGCTGATCCCCTAGTAAGCCCAACCACAAGATGGTCTAAAAAGCCATACCGTAGGCATTCTACAAATTCCCTCTCTTGGGATCAAACAACAACCTGATTTTTCCTATCTCGCTGCATATTGAAATCCCCCATAACTACTGTAACAGTGACCTTTTGACATGTCTGTTCTATCTCCCACTGTAATTTGTAGCCCACATACAGGCTTCTGAACAGTAGCCTGGATGTAACTCCCTTCAGGGTCTTTTTACCTGAGCAGTTTCTTAACTCTACCCACAAGATTCTACATCTTCCGATTCAATGTCACCTCTTTCTAAGGATTTGATTTCATTTTTTTTTTACCAACAGAGCCAACCTGCCTGTCCTTTCAATACATTGTGTAGCCATGGGTGTTAAGCTCACAACTATAATCTTCTTTCAGCTGTCACGCAGTGGTACCCACAACGTCATCCCTGCCCATCTCTAACTGTGCTGGAAGATCACTTACCTTATTCCGTATACTGTGTGCATTCAACTATAACACCTTCAGTCCTGTATCCATCACCCCGTCAACTTTCTCCCCGTTACACTCACCTCATCCCACTGACAACAATTTTGCCCTATCATCTGCCTGCCCTTCCTGACAGTCTCATTACACACTGCCTCTGCTTGTATACCAACTGTCCCATTCTCAGCTCTTTCACTCCAGTTCTCAACCCCCTGCCAAATTAGTTTAAACACTCCTTAATAGTTCTTGCAAAACTGCCCACAAGGATCACAAGGATATTGGTCCACCTCGGTTTCAGGTGTAATGCACCCCTTTTGTACAGGTCATACCTTCGCTTTATAAAAATATTAATATTTGTAATATTAAACAAATCAGGAACACATTCACAAAGCAAAATAATTGCAGAAAATGTCTTTCAGCAGGAACTTTATTAGTTGGTTAGTTACTGTGGAAGCAAACAAAATTAACATTCCAAAATAGAATACATGAATTAATTCTTTTCAACTGTAATCAGTGAAGCATATATTGGTGTGGAATTGCATTTCTGGCATTGTGTTATACTCCTCTTTGAAGTTAGTCAGAGGAATCCAACTTAGAAGCAGGAAATAATGATAACAGGGATGAATGTCCATAGTTATGTGGAAAGATCAGAATGTTTTCTTTAGATTGAAGTAAAGGGAGCTCCTCTAGTTAATTCAAATACTTGATAGGTTTTCATGTGAGAGAAACTTTTCCCAGTGTCATTCGCTAATCACTGATGCAGTTTTAAAATAATTGGCAATAGAACTGGAGTTGGAGGCATCACTTGGATGTGTGGCTCAGTCAGATTTCAGAGCAGCTCTTTCATGAAATTGGATAAATTGGGAAAATCTAATAATGAGAATACATGGAGCCAACATGAACATGGAGGGTGGAATTGCTTTCTTTTGGGTTAAGTGATTCAACCAATTTAATTTCTGATTGTCAGTTGTACCTTTCTCAATGTTGGCTTCAAAATAGCACACAGTATGTTTCATAATTTAATATTCTTGACTTTTGCATTTCCCCATGCAAACTACCAATGGAATAAACTTATGACCATCTTACAAAGAATCTGAATCGGGTTTAATATCACTGGCATATCAAAGTTCAAAGTGTGATGGAGTCCTGAATTACCCCTATGACCTGTGCTTTTGAAAAGAGAGAGAGAGAGTTATTTAACACTGACATGCTGTTTTGAAAAGAGAGAGAGAAAGAAAGAAAGAGAGAGAGAGAGAGACACGAAGATTAACTCTTGGACTGTCACTTTAAGGCACGAGAAAGAACTGACTAACCTTTGAATTTATGCTGAGTTCGGAGTTCATAATTTACTATGGTGACAGAGGGTGGCGTTATTTGATGGACAATCGATGTTATGATTTTTCGGCAGCGTGTTTATACTTCCCAAGGACATGGCATGCTAGTGCATTTCTTACACAGACAAAGGAAGGAGGAGTTATTTGAGAGACAGTTGGTACTCAGTACAGTGAGATAAATAGGAGGTCAGATGATATAGACCTCAGACATGTTTTGGACACTGAATGAGCTTTGTTGTGCCCACAGAGAAAGTGGGTTTTTGGAGGATCGATCAGGCAAATCGATCAGTCGCTCTTGCAGTGAGAAAAGGGAGTGACTGGTGGGGAGTTGTCCATGTGTCCAACCTTTGCCTGGGTTGATAGCTCCACTACAGAAAACCAGTCCCCTTTGTTGTGGTCACAGTCGGTGACTTATAAAGGATTTCGGAGGACAAGAAGAAGATCAATGGGGTCAGCTCAACTGAAGACTCAAATCTCTCCCTCTCTCTCGCCATCACTACTCAACTCAAAACCACGAACTGAACTGAACTTTACTCATCATCGTAAGGCTGTATCTTTTTACTCCTAGACTTGAAGAAGCTTGGTTTTTCACATATATTTCCACACTTACTGATTTACTTACTTATATATAATCATTGCTAACCTGTTTGATTTACCTACATTTATATTACTGTATTGCGTAGTTACTAATAAATATTATTAGTTAATAGCAATACTGGACTCCAAAGTGTTTTCCATCTCTGCTGGTTCTTTATTCCCATCACGGTATGTGACAAAAGTAAAACTTATTATTAAAGTACATGTACGTCACCATATACAACCTTGAGATTCATTTTCTTGCGAGCAATCACAGTAAATAAAAGAAACATAACAGAATCTTCCAGTAGCACTTACATCCACAATAATGAAGTGTTTTGAGAGACTGGTGATTAAACATATCAACTTCTGCCTGAGAAGCAACTTGGATCTGTTGCAATTTGCTTACTAGAGCAACAGGTCCACAGCAGGTGCCAGATGTCTCTTTACTCAACCTGGGAACATCTGGACAGCAAAAATGCATACATCAAGATGCTCTTTATCAACTACAGTTTGCCATTCAATACCATCGTCCCATAAAAAAAATCTATAAGCTTCAAGACCTTGGCCTCAATACCTTCTCGTGCAATTGGATCCTCGATTTCCTTACTTCCATACCTCAGTCAGTTTGGATTGGCAACTACATCTCAACAATTTCCATCAGCACAGGTCCACAAGGCTGTGTGCTTAGTCCCCTGCTCTACTCGCTTTACACTTGTGATTGTGTGGCTAAGCACAGCTCCAATGTCATATTTAAGTTTGCTGACAGCACCATTGTCATTGGCCAAATCAAAGGTGGTGATGAATCAGCATTTAGGAGGGAGATTGAAAACCTTGCTGAGTGGTGCCATAACAACCTCTTACTCAATGTCAGCAAGACCAAGGAGTTGATTATTAATCTCAGGAAGAGGAAACAAGAGGTCAATGAGCAATTTCTCATCAGAGGATCAGCGAATTTAAATTTTGTGGTGTTATTATTTTGGGGCACCTGTCCTGGGCCAGTATGTAAGTGCCGTTATGAAGAAAGCGTCACAGCACCTCTACTTTCTTAGGAGTTTGTGAAGATTTGGCATGACATCTAAACCTTTGACAAACTTATATAGATGTGTGATGGAGAATATATTGACTAGTTGCACCAAGGCCTAATAAGGAAAAACCAATGCCCTTTTATGGAAAAACTAAAGAAAAGTAGTGGAGATGGCCCAGTGCCATCATGAGTGAAGCCCTCACCACCACTGAGCACATCTACATGAAGTATTGTAGCAGAAAAGCAACATCTATCATCACAGACCCTACCATCCGGACTATGCATTCTTCCCACTGCTGCCATCAGGAATAATGAATTGGAGCCTCAGGACTCACACCACCAGGCTCAGGAAGTTATTACCTTTCAGTCATCAGGCCCTTGAACCAGAGGGAATAACTTCACCCAACTTCACTTGCACCATCATTGAAATATTCCCACAACCTATGGACACACTTTTTAGGACTCTTCATCTCATGTTCTTGTCAATTACTGATTATTTATTTATTACTTCTTTCTTTTTATGTTTGCAGTTTGTTGTCTTTTGCACACTGGTGGAACACCCAAATTGATGCAATATTTCATTGATTCTGTTATGGTTATTATTCTATGGTTTTATTGAGTATACCAACAAGAAAATGAATCTCAATGTTATATATGGTGACATATATGTACTTTGATAATAAATTTACTTTGAAGTTTGAATCCTTGAAGACCATACCCCAATAGGTGGACTACAACCAATGTGCAAAAAAACCCCCAAAAAACAAACTGTACAAATGCAAAAAGTAAAAAAAGTAATAAATAAGCAAGCAATAAATATTGAGAACATGAGGTGAAGAGTCCTTAAGAGTGAGTCAAATTCAATGGGAATAGATCAGTGATGGGGAAGTGAAGTTTTAGAGGATGATAGTATGGCTTTCTGGACATTGTATTTTACTTGGTCACTAGACTTAAATGCCATTGATATGGTCTTCAGCAGATTATGGATCAGAAGGCTTGTGATTAGGGTAGCTTCTAAAATATTTTGTGGGGACATACTTGTCTACGACTGTTTTTCTAAAGCCTGTGACAACTGTGGTGTATTCATTCAGATCCACTGATGAGTCCTTGAACATAGCCCAGTCCACCAACTCAAAGCAAACCCATAGCCACTCCTCAGCCTCCTGCAATCACCTATTTGTTGTCCTTATCACTGGAGTTTTGCTCTTTAGCCTCTGCCTTGCCCTGAACCTAATACAAATAGGAGGAAGACAGCTAAGTGATCAGATTTCCCAAAATGTGGTCTAGGAAAGGAACAGCAGGCATTCCTAATTGTGGTGTAATAGTGGTTGAGCATTTGGGATTCCTGGTGCTACAGGTGATATGTTGATGACAATGGATAGAGGTTTCTCCAAACAAGCCTGATTTGGGTCCCTGACAATGATTTGAAAGGTGTTAGTGTAGCTGCTTCTTGTTTGCTAATTGCAGCTTCCAATACATTGAGTGCTTGTTTAACATTTCTTTTTGGCAGTATGTAAACTGTGGTCAGGATCACAGACAGAGACCTGTCTTGGTAAGTAGAATGGTTGGCACTTAATTATCAAATGATCCAGGTCTGGGGAACTAGAGTGTGAAAAGACTGCTGTGTCTAAACACCATAAAGAGCTTATCATGAAATACAAATCCTACCTTTCAACTCCTTCCAAATCAGCAGTCCAGTCCATCTGGTGTATGGAGAAGCCCTCAGGTCTTACCAACATTTCCAGCATGTCTGGAGTGAGCCACGTCTCCATGAAACACAGAGTACAGCATTTCCTCATTTCTCACCAAACAGCAATCTTGCTCTTGTTCCTTAGGGTCTGTACATTTGTTAACAAGATGCTGGGTACAGGATGTTTCATTCCTTGGCATTTCAGTCTGGCTTGGAGTCCTCCCTTCCTCCCTCTCTTCTGGCCATGCTGATGTACCTTCATCAGCTTAAAGGTGCCGTACCTGCAAGCTTGAGAATCAAGTCTTCAGAAGTTCATTAAACCACTAGTTCATTAAGAATGTTCAAAAGGATGTTGCTTAAAGGAAAAATACAGACTACAGATTGCAGTGACAGTAATTCAGAAATTTTGTAAGCAGCCTGCAACATGTTGCCGTGATTCACCAACACCATCTTGGATTCCATAAATGATGAAATTTGTTGTTTTGCAGCAGCAGTACATTGCAATACATAATAAATAAAATATAAACTACAGTAAGGAGTATATTTTAAAGATTATATTAAATTAATGAAAAAAGAGAGCCAAAAAAACTAATTGAGGTAGTGTACGTGGATTCATTGTCCATTCAGAAATTTGATGGTGGAGAGGAAGAAGCTGTTCAGAAACATTGAGCATGTATCTTCAGGTCTTGAAAATACTTAACTGCAAATGCAGCTTGCTAACACGAGGAGCTGAGGAAGGACTATCAAAAGGAATTTCCATAAACATTGACTCAGTTCTTTCTGGTGATGATTGCTCGTGTTCAGACATTGATTTAACTTCTGGTGTCAACTGTTCTTTTCTGCTTACCACTGCAAAAAAAAATTCTAGTTTACATTTTTTCATTTAAAAAAAGAATCAAATTAGGGCTTTGTACTTATGGTGGACATATTGTATAAACTCTACATGATAAACATTTCACTTTGAAATATGTTGGTTACATATTTCAGTCATTTATCTGTATTTTAATTTGAATGAAATATATTTGTTTTCTCCCCAGTTTCTTTAGATCATCTATTAAAACATTAATTATCAAAAACTATAATGCTGCTTACTAAATAAGATTGATAAAGTAAGACAGTGAAAGTACATAAAGAGACTATGATTAGCCTTTATGAAGAGCCGTCAAATTGTGGATTAAAACCCATCAGACTGTGGATTACGTTTTGTGCTTTCCTGCTTTCTGTGATACATCCGAGTTGCTATTTCAGTATAATGAAAAGGACAAGAAGTCATATTTCCAGCTTGGAATGAACAGTAAGGGATCATGTGCAAGATTTACCTTTGTGATTAAACAGGGAACGAAGCAAACAGTGAGTTTGTGTTTTTGATCGCTCTTTCCCATTTAATTTCGAGAGAGACATCCATTAATTTTGACCACCCACTCCTCTCAATAGCTGTACAGACCTATTTTGTCCTTAATAAAGTGGTTTTAAATAAAAGGCGTAAATCATTTAACTGGACTTTTGCTTAGGCAGATGCAATTGAAAACTAATCCAAAAAATGTGCACAGAAAAACACACGCTTAGTAAATATAACTGAGCCATCATCCTGATTGGGCATTGCTAACAAAATGTTTTTGAATTACTATAAACACCGATCATTATGTTAATCATTGGCTACAACCTGTTATGATCACAGATTGGAGATACATTGATTAAATGGAACAATAACAAAGACCATGGCTGTGTGAAAATTTAAATTCTCAATTAGTCATTGATGGAATTCATATATCTTAATCCTGTTATTAGAAGTCATTACAAATTGTGCAGAAGATACAGAGAGTCTGCAGCGAGAAATAAATAGGTTAGTAAGTGGGCAAGGGTCTGGCAGATGGAGTACAATGTTGGTAAATGCGAAATCATCCATTTTGGAAGAAAAGATGGAAGAGCAGATTATTATTTAAATGGTATAAAAGTTGTAGCATGTTGCTGTGCAGAGGGATTTGGGAGTGCTTGTGCATGAATCAAAAACGGGTTGTTTGCAGGTACAGCAGGCTATCAAGAAGGCACATGGAATGTTGACCTTCATTGCTAGAGGGATTGAATTTAGGAGCAGGGAGGTTATGCTGCATCTGGAGTCCTGGTCTCCTTATTTGACGAAGGATATACTGGCCTTGGAGTTGGTGCAGAGGAGGTTCACCAGCTTGATTCCAGAGATGAGGGGGTTTGACTATGAGGAGAGATTGAGTCACCTGGGACTGTACTCCATGGAATTCAAAAGAATGAGAGATGTTATAGAAACATATAAATTATGAAAGGGGTAGATAAGATAGAGGCAGGAAAATTGTTTCCACTGGTAGGTGAGACTAGAACTCGGGGACATAGCCTCAAGATTCGGGGGAGTAGGTTTAGGTCGGAGATGAGGAGGAACTGCTTTTTCCAGAGAGTGGTGATTCTGTGGAATTCTCTGCCCAATGAAGTAGTGGAGGCTACCTCAGTAAATATATCTAAGACAACGTTGGATAGATTTTTGCATAGTATGGGAATTAAGGGCTATGGGGTAAAGGCAGGTAGGTAGAGATAATTCCATGGCCAGAGCAGCCATGATCTTATTGAATGAGGGAACAGGCTCAATGGGCTAGATGGCCTAATCCTGCTCCTATTTCTTATGTCCTTTTGGTTTATGCTGCATGGATCCAAATTAACTATTTTAAGAAAGCACATATACCCATTATTTTACTGAAGTCTGAGAATTCACTCTGGTTATTCAGATTTTAGTGCAATATTTGAATAGAAGCAGTGGGATATTAGACAGAATTTTTCTTATGCATTATAGTTTCTATGAGCAACCTGCCTTAATTAAGATTGTGAATGGAGTGAAAGTAATATTGCAAAGGAGCAAACTAATACAGCCTGAGTAGTCTTAAGGAGGTCGACTCTCCAGATAGATACCATTTATCACAAATGGGAAAGGTTCTTCTTACTATTTTTCCACCAACCAGAGAACATATACCTCAACAGGTTTGCATGGTGGGCCTTGGAATAGAAATCAACCAATCACTGTCAATAAATAGTCAGCCATAACGACAGCAACAAAAATAATTAGAATGGGTGACACAGGTTGAGGCCTCCAGTTATGTAAATACCAGTATAGATGGTGGGTCCAGTGCAATCTGTTTGTGACATGGGATCTTATTTTAAGACAGATGATGTCAAGCTGTTAAATTCCTTTCGTAATTACAGACATGCCTTGTGTTCAGGGACCTTGGCTGTTGATTCTTGAATATACACTCTCCATACCCACTGCCTCTGTGGACTCCCTTTGTCATTGTGGAACACAGCAAAACCACTTCTAATGATGTTACTTGGTGCTCTATCTGAGAAAATACACAATCTCCTCCTCGCATGAAGTATCTTGAAACATTGCATGGCCATTGCACACCATCTTTTGGAAGTGGTCAGATAAAGGTTAATGTGCTAGCTCCAAGAATTCTGCTTCAGTTAGCATTTTAGTGTCAAGAGTATACTTTTAAAAATTCAGTTTAAGGATATGTGCCTCATAAAAATGTGTGCATTTATTCCCCTTCCTGCTTTACCCTTGAGATGGCGAATATGAGCCACCTCCCTGAGCAGCTTCAGTCCTTTTGTTGAGGTTATTACTAGGGTGCTAGGTACTACTAGGTAGGGAAATCCTATGACCAACTTTGTCTGATTTGTACTATGTATACAATTAGGGAGTCTAACGAGGCACTTTATTAAGAATAATGCACCATAGCAAAATAATTGAAAGAAAATACCTTCCCCTTTCTCTCCTATTCAGCTGCTCTACAACACACATCAAATCCTTCCCCAGTGTGGGATACTGGTAGGAGTTGGGGTTTGGATGACAAAAGGCAGGTTTTGAGGAGTGAATTCTCAGTATGATGCTGAAGGGAGCCAGCAGGAGTGAACAGAAAATTGGACACCATGTAGAGATCACCAATGGAGCAGTTACAGATTCAGGCTTCAAACTTAATCAACCAGCAAATCCTAAACGTGCAGGGTAAGCACCTCAGAAACAGATTTATTTTCATTGTCATGTGTCATGAAATTATTGTCTGTGGCAACAGTACAGTGAAAGACAAACACAAGCTACAAGATAAAAATAAACGTAAATCATGTAATATAGCAATAATGACAGTGATCATTGGCTATTCAGAAATCTGACTGCAGAGGGGAAGAAGCTGTCCCTAAAACAATGAATGTAGCTCTTCAGGCTCCTGTTTCTCCTCACTGATGGTAGTAATGAGAAGAGGGCTTGTTCCAGGCAGGAGGGTCTTTAATAATGGATGCCATCTTCTAGGGCACTGCATCTTGAAAATGTTCTCGATGGTGGGGAGACAGTTCCCTTCAGAACCAATAGTCATAGTCAACAAGATTCAGCACTACATGTTTTGGGAGTTATAGAATCAGAGATATAGCACAGAAACCGGCTCTTTGATCCAACAAGTTAGTGTGTAACCATCAACCTAAATTAATCCCATTTTATTCTCCCCTTATTCTCATCAACTGCACCCAGATTCTATCAGTCACTCAGGCACAAGGGCATCTAAACTACAAGCTGCTCATCTTTGGGGTGAGGGAGGAGCACTCTAAAACCCTTGCGGTCTCAGAGGGTTTGTGTAAACTCCATATCCAAAATCATCATTAAACTCAGGTTGAGAGAACTGACTGAACAGCTCTACCAGCTGTGCCATTGCCTGAATACACAACAAAGTAGCATGTGGTAAAACAATCTGATAAGTGGTGAGCTTAAGCTTTATCTGAATATTCACTGACTATCCTAACCTAAGTGCTAAATGAACAACTTATTTGTTAAAGGTAACCAAGTGATAGTGCATTTCACAATGATTTTATTGAAGAGTCTGCTTTGTTTTAATTGAACCAGATGGATCTGCGACATCTAACGCAAGATGAACATTGTTCTTAAAATGCTGCTTCCCAGATACTTGCACAGCTGCAAGCCCCAAACATTGATATAATGAGAGATAAGAATTCTGTGATTTAGAGAGTTTATTCACTTACCAATCCATGATCAATTCCAGTTCAACAAGAAACAAATGTTTTTTTTTTAAATTTTAGAACTAAAACAAATTAATATATAGATTGAATTCGTTACTTATTGTGGTTCTACATGAAGCATAAACATCCTTCAGTTATTCATATTTACCCTTTACATACAGAAAAGCAATTGTAAAATCAGCTTCAGTAGTTCATACACTAACATTAATTAATATAATCTCATTCTGTTACAATATATAATCCTTACATCCCATATTCTAATAGATAAAATTTTAAGCTTCCTCCCACCATATAATAACCATAACATTGAAAATAGTTTTCATACAGGCTCTAAAGACAGCATTACTCTTGATGACCTACCAAGACTGGAGTAAACATACATTTACAACTAGAACAGCATTTTCAGTTCAGTTTGTTGTTATTTTTTTAAATCAGAAGATACATAACATGCATCATAAATGCGTGTAACAGAAAAGAGTCATGATGTATTAGTTTGGAGTGGAAATATTTATCCCTTTGCCATCCTGGACAACAACATACAGACATCGGTAAAGGCTATCTTTTGAGTCTATCCGGTTCCTCGATGGCTGCTATCAGTTTCTGCCGTGCTTTTTTATTGATATGCGAGCCCAGACATACATTCACAAGGTTCGTTAACTGCTTTGTTGAATATTCCTGCCAAAAGAAAGCACAAAATTATAAATAAGAAAAAAAATCACTCAGCTTTACAAAACAATTTCACAGAAGTCAAACGGATAATGTGCTGACGTGAAAGCTCAACCAGCAGATATTTCAAATTCTAATAGACATATAAACATTTTATCTATAATAGAATATTTGGCAGTTGTAAAAATAATTTGAGACATTCAAAGAAGTTTAAGCCTTTCCTCTGAAATTACACACAAGCCTTACCCTATGTTCTTTGATCCACCTTTCCATATCATTTTCAGTTAGATAATAGGCTTTAATATAAGTTTCCACAAACTCCTTATCAGGAATTGGTCTGATGTCAGTCAGTTTCTCTAGCTTCATTAAAAACTGCTGGAAGTCCAACTGCATTAAGGCCCGTCCCTCATTACTGCATTTTTTCACATTAGCATAACTGTAGCATTAAGAGAAAGAAGATGTCAAATCAGTACATATGACAAATTAAAGATAACTAATCTGAAAAGTGAAATATGATAAAATTCTATTATTTCTTACAGCAAAGCATTTAGCAGAGTGCGAGTACTTAAAATTTGTGCTCTAAAGAAATCTTCCAACAACTGTTTGTCAAAGTCGTTCAGGAATTTGTTTAATGCACATAATGTTCATCATATACCCATGATTTGAGGGAGGCAAGAGAGAAAACAGGATGCAACATAATCAGATGGGTAAATCCAAGGGAGTCTGACACAGAACTACGATAACAAAATAAATACTAAATAGAGTCAATATGGGATTAATAAAAGGCAAGTCAGTATCATTAGAGTCATAGGGCCTGCAAACAGGCCTTCGGGGCAACTAATCCATGCAGACTGTGTTGTCGAGCTATCTAGTCTCATATGCCCATATTTGGCCTATAGCCCTCAAAAACCTCTACTACATATTTATCTACGTAGATGGCTTTTTGGCTTTTAAATATTGCCAATGTATCTGCCTCAACTACTATTTCCAAATACCCAAATACTTCCTTTGCCTAAATCTCTCACTTGATCTTAAGCACATGTTCTCTTGCTTTTAGGGCCCTATCCCTGGGGAAAAAGACTATGCGCTTTTACTCATGATAAGTGTTTGGCGGGAGCAGGAGCAGCACAAAGTGCAGGTGTCCAACCTGGTGAGATGAAGGAGGGGCCAGGCCCGGAGTCACTCCATAGTGCCCGGAACCTCCAAGTGTTGCAAACTAATCTCTCTAACATGAAGCCTAACAAGAGGCGGATCAAATGGCCTGCAGCTCATATCGCAGCCACCACCCTGCGATCAGACATTATCCTAGTGTCTGAGTCAACTAAGCAAGTGGTGCTGCTGGAGCTGACAGTCCCATGGGAAGATAGCTTGGAGGAGGCCTTTGAAAGGAAGCTCTCCAAGTATGCAGGACTGGTCAGCAACTGTCAGCAGACTGGATGGAGAGCGAGGTGTCTCCCAGTGGAGGTTGGTTGTAGGGGATTCGTAGCCCGTTCTTTAGTTAGAGCCTTCAGCATTTTGGGCATCGAGGGAGAGAGGAAGAGGAGAGCCACCCACAGTACCACCAATGCGGCAGAGAGGGCCTCAAGATGGCTGTGGCTCAAAAGCGGGGAGCCATGGAGTCATAAGTAGCTAGCCATCTGCACACAAGCTGGGGTCTGATCAGCCCCGGCTGGGTCACCTGGAGGAGGTTGTATGATGTTGAAAGACCCGAAACACCCGATGATTCCAGGAACATTACTGAAGATGTGTCCAGAAGCATCAGTAGATGTATGTACACAGCTCAGGTGACCTCCCCCCCCCCCCCGCCAATCTTCAACATTCCAGGGAATATGCAACTTCTCCCTGTAACTTAAGCCACCCAAGTTTTCCAACACTCTTTCAAGTGTAAATAACATCATTCCTAGAAGAGGATGACCAAAACTGTACACAATACTCCAAACGTGGACTCACCAATCTCTTATATAACTGCAACATCAAAACTATGATACTCAGTGCCCATGACTGAAGGCCAGCATGCCAAACACTTTCTTCACAACACAATCTTGTTGTGATGTTGCTTTCCAAGATCTGTGCACTTGCACTTCTAGACCCCTCTGTTCCATTGCACTCAGTAACTCACATTTATCTGGATTGAAAGATAATCAATCCTTAGCCCACATACTCAGCTGATTAGGATCTCTCTAATTTTTCACAACTGTTTACACCATCTACAATATCACCTATTTTAGTATTATCTGCAAACTTACTAACACCATGCCTTGTACATTCACATCCAAATAATCCAAACACAGACTTCCAGTCCAAGAAGCAACCCTCAAACATCACCTTCTGCTTCCTATCACAGAAAAGAGAAAACTTGCAGATGCTGTAAATCTAAACAACACACACTAAATGCCAGAGGAACTCAGCAGGCTAGGCAGCATTTATGGAAAAAGGTGCAGTCCACATTACAGGCCAAAATCTTTCTGCAGGACTGGGCCAATTATAAATCCAATCTGTTATCTCCCCGTGTGATCTAAATGCCATGAAACACCTTGTCAAAGGCCTTGCTTAAGTGCATACAGACAGTATCTGCTGGTCTACCCTCACCTACCCTCTTGGTTACTTCATCGAACAGCTCGAAGAGATTTGTCACACACGACTTCATGCTGACTCACCAGAATGAGTCTCTCCATAGGTTGGTAATTCCTGCCCTCAGAATCCTCTCTAGCAAATTACTCACCACTGAAGTCAGACACATTGGTATGTAACTTTCTGGCTGGCTTTGCTACCCTTTTTAAACAATAGTACCACATTAGGCCACTCTCCAGTCATTCAGACCTCAGCTGTGGCTAGAGGTGAAGCAAAAATCTCTGCAAAAACCTCCACAATTTCTTCTCTAGCTTCCCACAAGGTCCAAGAATGCAATGTCTGGCCGTGGGGATTTGTCCACCTTAATGCACTTTAAAACCTGTAAAACCTCCCTGCTAACTTGTATGCAAACAACAGGAATTCTGCAGATGCTGGAAATTCAAGCAACATACATCAAAGTTGCTGGTGAACGCAGCAGGCCAGGCAACATCTATAGGAAGAGGCGCAGTCGACGTTTCAGGCCGAGACCCTTCGTCAGGACTAACTGAAGGAAGAGTGAGTAAGGGATTTGAAAGCTAGAGGGGGAGGGGGAGATGCAAAATGATAGGAGAAGACAGGAGGGGGAGGGATGGAGCCGAGAGCTGGACAGGTGATAGGCAGAAGGGGATACGAGAGGATCATGGGACAGGAGGTCCGGGAAGAAAGACGCGGGGGGGGGGTGACCCAGAGGATGGGCAAGAGGTATATTCAGAGGGACAGAGGGAGAAAAAGGAGAGTGAGAGAAAGAATGTGTGCATTAAAAAGAGTAACAGATGGGGTACGAGGGGGAGGTGGGGCCTAGCGGAAGTTAGAGAAGTCAATGTTCATGCCATCAGGTTGGAGGCTACCCAGACGGAATATAAGGTGTTGTTCCTCCAACCTGAGTGTGGCTTCATCTTTACAGTAGAGGAGGCCGTGGATAGACATGTCAGAATGGGAATGGGATGTGGAATTAAAATGTGTGGCCACTGGGAGATCCTGCTTTCTCTGGCGGACAGAGCGTAGATGTTCAGCAAAGCGGTCTCCCAGTCTGCGTCGGGTCTCACCAATATATAAAAGGCCACATCGGGAGCACCGGACGCAGTATATCACCCCAGTCGACTCACAGGTGAAGTGATGCCTCACCTGGAAGGACTGTTTGGGGCCCTGAATGGTGGTAAGGGAGGAAGTGTAAGGGCATGTGTAGCACTTGTTCCGCTTACACGGATAAGTGCCAGGAGGGAGATCAGTGGGGAGGGATGGGGGGGACGAATGGACAAGGGAGTTGTGTAGGGAGCGATCCCTGCGGAATGCAGAGAGAGGCGGGGAGGGAAAGATATGCTTAGTGGTGGGATCCCGTTGGAGGTGGCGGAAGTTACGGAGAATAATATGTTGGACCCAGAGGCTGGTGGGGTGGTAGGTGAGGACCAGGGGAACCCTATTCCTAGTGGGGTGGTGGGAGGATGGAGTGAGAGCAGATGTACGTGAAATGGGGGAGATGCGTTTAAGAGCAGAGTTGATAGTGGAGGAAGGGAAGCCCCTTTCTTTAAAAAATGAAGACATCTCCCTCGTCCTAGAATGAAAAGCCTCATCCTGAGAGCAGATGCGGCGGAGACGGAGGAATTGCGAGAAGGGGATGGCGTTTTTGCAAGAGACAGGGTGAGAAGAGGAATAGTCCAGATAGTTGTGAGAGTCAGTAGGCTTATAGTAGACATCAGTGGATAAGCTGTCTCCAGAGACAGAGACAGAAAGATCTAGAAAGGGGAGGGAGGTGTCAGAAATGGACCAGGTAAACTTGAGGGCAGGGTGAAAGTTGGAGGCAAAGTTAATAAAGTTAACGAGTTCTGCATGCGTGCAGGAAGCAGCGCCAATGCAGTCGTCGATGTAGCGAAGGAAAAGTGGGGGACAGATACCAGAATAGGCACGGAACATAGATTGTTCCACAAACCCAACAAAAAGGCAGGCATAGCTAGGACCCATACGGGTGCCCATAGCTACACCTTTAGTTTGGAGGAAATGGGAGGAGCAAAAGGAGAAATTATTAAGAGTAAGGACTAATTCTGCTAGACGGAGCAGAGTGGTGGTAGAGGGGAACTGATTAGGTCTGGAATCCAAAAAGAAGCGTAGAGCTTTGAGACCTTCCTGATGGGGGATGGAACTATATAGGGACTGGACATCCAAGGTGAAAATAAAGCGGTGGGGGCCAGGGAACTTAAAATCATCGAAAAGTTTAAGAGCGTGAGAAGTGTCACGAACGTAGGTCGGAAGGGATTGAACAAGGGGTGATAAAACAGTGTCGAGGTATGCAGAAACGAGTTCGGTGGGGCAGGAGCAAGCTGAGACAATAGGTCGGCCAGGACAGGCAGGTTTGTGGATCTTGGGTAGGAGGTAGAAACGGGAAGTGCGGGGTGTGGGAACTATAAGGTTGGTAGCAGTGGATGGGAGATCCCCTGAGCGGATAAAGTCGTTGATAGTGTGGGAGACAATGGCCTGGTGCTCCTTAGTGGGGTCACGATCGAGGGGTAAATAAGAGGAGGTATCCGCGAGTTGTCGCTGTGCCTCGGCAAGGTAGAGGTCAGTACGCCAGACTACAACAGCACCCCCCTTATCAGCGGGTTTAATAATAATGTTAGGATTAGTGCGGAGGGAGCGGAGAGCAGAGCGTTCCGAAGGAGTGAGGTTGGAATGGGGACAAGGTGCGGTGAAGTCGAGACGGTTGATGTCCCGTCGGCAGTTGGCAATAAAGAGATCCAGAGCAGGCAGAAGACCAGAGCGGGGTGTCCATGAAGAAGAGGAGGGATGAAGACGGGAGAAGGGGTCATCGGTGGGGGTGGAAGAGTCCTTGCCGAAGAAGTAGGCTCGGAGACGGAGACGGCGGAAGAAAAGTTCCGCATCATGGCGAACACGGAACTCGCTGAGGTGTGGGCGAAGGGGGACAAACGTGAGGCCCTTACTGAGAACAGAGCGTTCTGCCTCCGACAGTTGAAGGTCGGAGGGGATGGTAAAGACCCGGCACGGATGAGAGCTGGGATCAGAGGGGGGAGGGGGGAGGCTGGGGGTGTCAGTGGAGGGGGGAGGGTTGGGGTGAGAGGAAGATGGAGCCTCTGAGGGCCCAGGAGCTGACGGTGGGATCTGAGGAAGACGGGGCTGCGGAGTGGTGGTGGGGGAAGGGGAGACGGGAGTCACAACAGCAGCACATAAAGAAACCGGCCTGGAGTTCAAGGCTGGAGTCGCAGTTGGTGGTTGCGCGATCGCTTTGAATGTGTCCATGGTCGTTGCTGGAGTCCGGGTTTTGAATATGTCCTGAGGTGTTGGAGCCGCCGAGACCAACGGCAGGGGCCGCAACCGAAAGTTCATGCCTGCTAGCGTCGGGGCCGGCAGGCTCTGCAGTCCGTAGATGTAAGATTTGGATTCCAGACCTAATCAGTTCCCCTCTACCACCACTCTGCTCCGTCTAGCAGAATTAGTCCTTACTCTTAATAATTTCTCCTTTTGCTCCTCCCATTTCCTCCAAACTAAAGGTGTAGCTATGGGCACCCGTATGGGTCCTAGCTATGCCTGCCTTTTTGTTGGGTTTGTGGAACAATCTATGTTCCGTGCCTATTCTGGTATCTGTCCCCCACTTTTCCTTCGCTACATCGACGACTGCATTGGCGCTGCTTCCTGCACGCATGCAGAACTCGTTAACTTTATTAACTTTGCCTCCAACTTTCACCCTGCCCTCAAGTTTACCTGGTCCATTTCTGACACCTCCCTCCCCTTTCTAGATCTTTCTGTCTCTGTCTCTGGAGACAGCTTATCCACTGATGTCTACTATAAGCCTACTGACTCTCACAACTATCTGGACTATTCCTCTTCTCACCCTGTCTCTTGCAAAAACGCCATCCCCTTCTCGCAATTCCTCCGTCTCCGCCGCATCTGCTCTCAGGATGAGGCTTTTCATTCTAGGACGAGGGAGATGTCTTCATTTTTTAAAGAAAGGGGCTTCCCTTCCTCCACTATCAACTCTGCTCTTAAACGCATCTCCCCCATTTCACGTACATCTGCTCTCACTCCATCCTCCCACCACCCCACTAGGAATAGGGTTCCCCTGGTCCTCACCTACCACCCCACCAGCCTCCGGGTCCAACATATTATTCTCCGTAACTTCCGCCACCTCCAACGGGATCCCACCACTAAGTATATCTTTCCCTCCCCGCCTCTCTCTGCATTCCGCAGGGATCGCTCCCTACACAACTCCCTTGTCCATTCGTCCCCCCCATCCCTCCCCACTGATCTCCCTCCTGGCACTTATCCGTGTAAGCGGAACAAGTGCTACACATGCCCTTACACTTCCTCCCTTACCACCATTCAGGGCCCCAAACAGTCCTTCCAGGTGAGGCATCACTTCACCTGTGAGTCGACTGGGGTGATATACTGCGTCCGGTGCTCCCAATGTGGCCTTTTATATATTGGTGAGACCCGACGCAGACTGGGAGACCGCTTTGCTGAACATCTACGCTCTGTCCGCCAGAGAAAGCAGGATCTCCCAGTGGCCACACATTTTAATTCCACATCCCATTCCCATTCTGACATGTCTATCCACGGCCTCCTCTACTGTAAAGATGAAGCCACACTCAGGTTGGAGGAACAACACCTTATATTCCGTCTGGGTAGCCTCCAACCTGATGGCATGAACATTGACTTCTCTAACTTCCGCTAGGCCCCACCTCCCCCTCGTACCCCATCTGTTACTCTTTTTAATGCACACATTCTTTCTCTCACTCTCCTTTTTCTCCCTCTGTCCCTCTGAATATACCTCTTGCCCATCCTCTGGGTCACCCCCCCCCCCGCGTCTTTCTTCCCGGACCTCCTGTCCCATGATCCTCTCGTATCCCCTTCTGCCTATCACCTGTCCAGCTCTCGGCTCCATCCCTCCCCCTCCTGTCTTCTCCTATCATTTTGCATCTCCCCCTCCCCCTCTAGCTTTCAAATCCCTTACTCACTCTTCCTTCAGTTAGTCCTGACGAAGGGTCTCGGCCTGAAACGTCGACTGCGCCTCTTCCTATAGATGCTGCCTGGCCTGCTGCGTTCACCAGCAACTTTGATGTATGCTGCTAACTTGTATGTGGATCGAGGCAACACCACCCATTTTCCCCATTTCTTTATTTTCCATCATTTTCTCTACAGAAAAAAACTGAAGAGAAATATTCAGTAAAAATTTCACCCATTTATTTTGGTTCCTTACACAGATGGCCATGTTGATTTCTAAGGGGACCTACTCTCTCCCTGGCCACCCTTTTACTCCTAATGGACCTACAGAATCTCTCAGGATTTTTCTTCGCCTTGCCTGCCAGATCTTTCTCATTCTCTTTTTGCCCTCTTAACTTCCGTCTCTGTGCACTCTTATGGTTAACAAATACAAATACTCACAGGTGCAATGAAAAACCTACTTTCAAGAGCATCACACAGAGTATCATACAAGCAGGATTCACAAGATAAATTAAACATAAATTATATACAATTATTACATGAACACACAACTAGATAAAAAACAGTCCATTTTAGTGCAAAATGGTAATATTGCTAGAGTGATTAGGGTTTTGCTGGTTGGTTTAAGAATTGAATTGTTAAAGGCAAGTTGGTCCAGAAACTCTGGTGTTGGATTTCGGGCTTATTCTGCAAGTATTCTTCAAACCTTCTTCATCACTTAATTTACCTTTGCTGCCACTTTTTCCAATCTTTGGATTTTTGTAGCTAGGTCCTTAACGCTCCTTAGGGCCCTATCATTCATGGTACATTTCCCTCCTTTATTGAACCCCCACAACCATGATTACATCATTCACACATTTAGTTAACGCCTGAAAAATAGCAGTTGAATTAGTCAGATAGGAACTTCTACCAACAAAGTTGCCACGCAAGTTAATAGTGTTGGTGTGAAGACAAATGGTGTGTTGGCATTCATTAGTTGGGAGATTAAATTCAAGAGCCAGGAGGCTCTTTGTCAGACCTCACTTGAAATAGTGTGTTCAGCTCTGGTGACCTCATTATAAGAAGGTTGTAGAAGCTTTAGAGGGGGTGCAGAGGAGATTTACCAGATGCTGCCTGAATGGGAGGGCATGTCTTTTGAGAATAGGATGAACAAGTTAAAGCCTTTCTCTTTGGAGCAAAGGAGGATGAGGTGACTTGACAGAGGTGTACAAGATGATAACAGGCATAGATCAAGTCAATAGCCAGAGACTACGCCCAGTGTGCAAATGGCTAATACAAAGAGGCATAATTTTACGGCGATTGGAGCAAAGTATAGGAGAGATCTCAGAGGTAAGACCTTTACACTAAGTGGTAGGTACATGGAACTCACTGCCAGCAATGGTAATAGAGGCAGATACACTAAGAACATTTAAGAAACTCTAAGGTAGGCACATGGATGATAGAAGAATGGAGGGCTATGTAGGAAGGAAATTTTAGATTTGTCTTAGAATATGTTAAAAGGTTGGCACAACATCAAGTCAAAGCACATTGATGAAGGTAGAGCAGTGGACCTGGTGTATATGGACATTAGACATTAGGGCTTTAGGCTGATGGCATTTGATAAGGTTCCCCATAGTAGGCTCACTCAGAAAGTCAGGAGGCATGGGATTCAGGGACACTTAGCTGTGAGGATACAGAAATGGCTTGCCCACAGAAGGGAGAGGGTGGTAGCAGATGGGAGCGTATTCTACCTGGAGGCTGGTGATTAGTGGTGTTCCAGAGAACTGTTCCAGCTCTTTACGAGTTTTATAAATGGCTTGGATGAGGGTTGTTGCAGGTTGCAACAATTTCAACGGGACATTGACAAGACGCTGAGCTGGATAGAGAAGTGGTTGATGGAGTTCAACCAGGAAAAATGTAAGATGATACATTTTGAAAGGTTGAATTTGAAGGCAAATACAGGGTTAATGGCGAAATTCTTGGCAGTGTGGTAATGTGATGTAATTTTCCATGTTCTATGAAATCTGTGATAAGTATCCTTGCCTTTCCAAGGAAAGATAAATCATGCTTCTTTGTAATGAAAGAGTCACAACTTGCAGAGCTACAAATGAAGTGTTAGGACGTGGTATCTGACTGGGCAGTCCTTCATTGACCAGCAATGAGAAATGGGGTTCAGTGATGGCCCCCCCCGCCCCACCACCACCATCTTTATGTATCACAAACGATCTATGATTTAAAACACCATTGAATTTTCAATAGAGCAAATTATATGAAAAATATTTTTATTGCTCCCACATATGCCAGATATAGTTCAGAAGGAATATTGTTGGTTCAACTTCCACACTTGAAGTCAAGCATATAATCTCAAACAAAGACTCCAAGTAATGCAGGGACAAATGTTTAACTGGATACAAAGTCTCTACCTGCCTTCTTATCACTCAATCAACAGAACAAACAATCTGCCTTGCTACTGTTCACGGGACCTACTGGTGTCAAGATTACTGCTGCACTATCCCATCTGATGAAGGGTTCCGGACTTAAAGTGTTAACTACTTCTCTTTATACAGATGCTGTCCATCCTGCTGAGCTTTTCCATCATTTTCTCAGCAGACAAATGGTGTAAATAATGGACAACAGCTATGGATGCCATGTCTTTGAAGACTCATTTGATCATGAAACTTTCGGCAGCTCAATTCAATTTTTGCAGAAGTGGAGGATGTTTTGTAATTCAGAAAATAGTTTACCAAAATGAACTTACCCTTCCACTATAGTTCTGTTTGCCAGCCGGATACAATGCTCCCAAAGGACATTAGACACTTGGAGTGGTATACGCACTCGTTTAGAAACTTCAGATAACTTCTTATGGAAATGTTCAAACTCCTTGAGTAACAATTGACAGAATAAAACAGAAAAGACATTCTGGTTTAATATACCTGAATATTAACATCTTGCATTTTCATAGTAATTTTGTTTTTCAGTCCGAGGAACATAGCAAAGGAAAAACACTTCCTGCAAACAAACTCTGATACACTGTAAAATTAGTCTATCAATTTGATTACCATGTTATAGTAACTATTGTGAACATTTCCATTCTTGCAATTACCTTGAGAAGAGTATCAACGTACACATTGTGCTGTGACATAATTTCTTTTATATCCCACTTCACACTGGCCATAAGATGCAACATCTGTTCGTAATCGATTGCTTTAGCAGCCACGATCCAGTAAATCGGTTTGCGCAGCTCACTGGCAGTTGACACGGTCTTTTTGTTATCCGATTGGAAGAGAAAATACAGAATAATTTAAAACTATGAAAAAAATGCAGATCAACAACTGAAAGTGATCTTATTTTAGAAGCAGACATTTAAAAATTGATCATTTACTTCCTTTTCTACTGTAAATCGTAACTACAGTGAACGTTTTTCATTTGAAAATTTCAGTTCTGACCTGTGAATAGAACTGCTGCAAAAAAGGCTTCTTGGCTGAAGGCATCATGGCATCAAGATGAGGTTGCAAACAATCAAATTGATCAGCCAGAAACACCCTGGGAAACACAGACATACGAGACCATTTATGCTTTGGCAATTATTGTCAGCACCTTAAGAATATCATGTCAATTCTCATCCAGAAGAATTCCAATAAATCAAAGCAGTAGTCAGGTCAGAGTTCAGTCTGAAAAGTATATCTACAAACTCTGGCTTCAAATTGTGAATTCAGCTTCCCATTTGTTGCAAAGGAAGTCAACTAATCAGAAATTTGCAATCATTCTTGAAATGATCATCACTTTTCTGTGCTTTTTGCATAAATGCCACATATCATTGCCCTACAGATTGCCATTTAGCCGGCTGATGGCGAGGTGGCATCAGCGCTGGACTTGGGAGCGAAGGCTCCCGCGTTAGAATTCAGCCAGCTCCCTTGCACGCTTTCCATCGGTGCTGGGTTCAGCGTCGAGCTAGCAACTCGGCCTCGTAAAAATAAGAAAGCCTGCTAAAAAAAAAGCCTTCATGACAGCGTCCCGATGACTCCACTCGGAGTCAAGGGCCAAAAAAAACAACAGATTGCCATTACCAATGCACATCTAGATTTAACTGTTCCCTTAGTGTTTCGGGTGAGTTCAAAACAAAATTAGCAGAGCGATGGATGCCCAAGGGTGTCTTTACAAGTGACATAGTTAGTGATTGATAAGGAAGGCAGGAGATTGGTAAGCAAGTTTGGGAAGTATTGATTAAAAAAAACAAAGAACTTTGGTTGTGTTTAATGGCATATGCTTCACTGCAGACCACTTTAATTACTTTGCTCTGTCCCAACTTTTGTTGAGTGTGTTGCAGCCATCAAATTCTAAATTTGTGTATGTTTACAAAATACAATTAAGTTGGTCAGTAAAACTATTGAAAATCTTTTCTTTGTACTTCTGTCAGTTAAATAAAGATTCATGTGAATTAACCTATCACAGATTTTTGTTTTTATTGCATTTTGGAAAATATCTAAACTTTTCTGGAAATGGGGTTTGTACGTAGTCACAACCTGTTCTAAGGCATTGCATATAGTTTCATTTCCTCCAACAAACTGACCTTCAACATTGCATGTTTCTCTAATTTCTCTCTGTCTTGACTTCAAGGTCATTACTTTCAGCTGGACTCATGTTGTTTTCCAAGTGCATAAATTAGACAAAACAATGAATAAATCAATTCAACCTTTCAACAATGGAAGCAATGTAATTCTTCAGTTTTTCAACAGAACCAAGTGGTCGAACTATTCACGTAAACACCACTATACAGCTTTTCAATCCAACCACTCAGACAAGGCAATGTTGACCATTCAAAACTGTGTTTCAAATCCAAACACAGCATTAATCGAAACAAAAGGCTATTACTTGTCACAAGCTGCTCCAGGCTGCAAAGCACCTAATTGCATGGACATGCCCAAATGCTCAGTATTCATCTGGTATAAATGCAGAAAATTTTTGCTGACAGAAATTTATCAGCAATCTCAAACCAAAACGACTACCACTAGCCTGTGCCTGCTACAGCGTTGCCCCAGCTCCAATGATTGCTCCAAAAACCAAATTCTTTATTCAATCCTTTATTAGTAACCAACAATCATGAAGCAATGAAACTTAAGTGTACACAATTGTAAGCTCAGCTTTATTCAGCATTATCTTACTGGTCAGCAAGCATACGTCCTCCGCCTGTCCCAAGCAACAAACTGTCATGAAATAAGCAAGAGTACGTCACTTATTCCCATCGCTTTTACCATGTCCCCACTCAAGTGACTATTAACCATAATAAAAGAGCAACGCAGAATACAAAGCAGATAGAGAACAGATACATGGCTCCTGCAGTAACAGTATGGTACTGTTAGAGAAGATAGCTGAGTGTGATCAGAGCCCTAATGCTTTGGGGATATCGGTCAAGGACAGGGCACTAACACTACTCTATCAATTGAATTAATAGAGGTTTATGCTGAAACATAATTTGTGATAAGTTTTGAGTACTTTGAGATGTCTACTTGATGTATCCTGTGATGCCAAAATATACACTAAGTATGGATTATCTAGCAAGCCAGAAGTCTGAATAAAACAGAAAAAATACTGGGATTAAAAATTCACTATTTCAATAATTTTATTAGATCTATACATTATCTAGCTGGAAAAAGTGTGAGAGCAGTCAGACACATTTGAGGTGGTACAAGATGAGATACAGACCATTTTTTTCCGACAAAAAAATGAATGCAACTCCAAAGTTCAAATGCTACTGGATGTGAAAGTTCATACAGGGTAGGAGAACCAAAATGACTCTACTGTGAGCACTACATTATCAAATGCTGAGAGGAGGAAAGTGCAGAGGTAAAAGTTTAGAACAAAATTGCAAAGGCAAATAGAAAACAAAGTATACGGATAAATAAATCTGAAGAAAATCCAAAATTATATGATTATATAAAAATTACATGATTAGAATGGAAAAAAAAGGGAGAATCAAGAGAATTATAGGGGACTAGCATACATTGGAACTGGAAAACATGGACTTGATTATAAATGAATGCAGCCTCACAGTCAACCACCATAGAGAAGCAGAAAGAATGAAGATTTTATTTTAATGAGGCAATAAAATGCAAGAAGTTTCAACAATAACTGCATTCAGCACTAACTGGCTTCCTGCAAGGCTACTGTGCACACTTCTCGTTATCACACAACAAGAAAGATATGACAGCACAAGCTGAACAGCCAATTCATGAGATAGTCTCAGGGATTAAGAAGTTTGCTTATGAAGGAAAAATAGCTAGGCTGTTGTTTTTGGAAGAGAACATTGAAGAAACTTTTATTTAGGAGCTATAAAAGGGGAGAAATCATAGCAGAAAAGTCAGTAACTCTTGGATATAGATTTGAGGTAAGAGGTAAAAGTTCAAAGTAAAATTATCAAAGTGCATATACGGTGACACTGAGATTTGTTTTCTTGTGAGCATTCACAGTAAATTCAAGAAACACAACAGAATCATGAAAGACTGCAAGCCACAGGATGGATAAACAACCAATCTGCAAAGGACACCAAACTGTGGAAATACGAAAAGGAAGAGAAAAAAAAATCAATAAATATTGAGAACATGAGATGAGAAGTCCTTGAAACTGAGTCGATAGGTTGTGTGAACAGTTCAGTAATGAGGTGAGTGAAGTTGAATGAAGTTATCTCCGATGGTTCAAGAGCCTGATGGTTGAACGGCAATAACTGTTCCTGAACTAAGCAGTTTGGGTCCGGAGGCTCCTGTACATCCTCCTGGTAGCAGCAGCAAGATGACAGCATGGCCTGGATGGTAGGGATCCTGGCTGGTGGATGCTGCTTTCCTGTGACAGTGCTCTGTGTAGATGAGCTCAGTGGTAGGGAAGGCTTTACCTGTGATGGACTGGGCCATTTCCTCTATTTCTTATAAACATTTCCATTCAAGGGCATTACTGTTTCCATTCCAGGCTGTGATGCAACCAGTAAAGAACACTCCCTACTGCACATCTATAGAAGTTTGTCACAGTTTTAGATGACATGCTGAATTTTCACAAACTTCTAAGGAAGTAGAAGTGCTGCTATGCTTTCTACATAATGGCATTTACGTTCTGGACTAAGGACAGGTCCCCTGAGAATTAATGTCTAGATCTCACAGATAAGAGCTGACGAAGCAGAAACTCTCACCATATTTAATTAGTAACTGGATAAGCATTTGCAAAGCTATGGAACAAGAGCTAGAAAGGAGGATAATTCTGATTGCTCTTTTTTCAGTAGACTGGATATGAATGTGTTTCTCCTGTGATGGGAAATTATACTACTCTAAGTCAGTAAGAGTAAAATCAGATGATAACCAATATTTCAAACTTAAATTATGGTTGATCTCATTTTATATTTTATTACAGAAATCCCAAATGCATTTTTCATGATGACTTAAAAATTGATGAGTTATGATTAGAGGAGTACCTTTCTAAATAATTACATTTCTACCACAAGGTATTGCTGGATCAGTTTCAGAAACAACTTTTCAACGTGAATTTCACAGCTATTTAAAGAAAAGCGGCAAAGTTGGGGAATGAGTAGAAGAATTGAATTGTGTGGTTCACGTACAATAAAACATGAACATTCAATTACCTGTGAGAAATATATAACATTTGAAGGAACATAACTTGAATATAATTTAAATTTCCATGTCTTATTTGGCTTTTAATTGAACATATTGAAAAAAGAGTATCTTTAAGCCTTCAGTGATATGTGACAAATAACTTACAAAGACTCTGTAGCCACGACCCTTTCTGCAAGACCATACAATGTTTCAGTAGAATTTAGAACAACAAGGTGACTGAGGTGTGGGCTGGGAACCTTTTCTTTTCTCTCTTCTGTAGCTGTTAAGGAGCCTGATGTTTCTGGTTGTGCCTCCTACAAACAAAAATGTAAAATTACTGATAGTTATATTTATGCAATGAGCTGTCACATGAAAATAATGAATCAAAATCTGAATAAGCAACGAAGTTTGCCACTTCAAATCTGCTCTGCCACTTATCAAGGCTGAGCTACCTCAGCAACATTTACCTGTTACACCTCCAAATTCATTGATATCCTTTACATCCAGTTATCTATCTTTGTTTTAAATGAACTCAACGGACCTTCCACAGTCCCCCATTGCTAATAACCCCAAAGCTCACCAACCTCTCATTGAAGATATTTCTCTTTAACACATTTCTAAAGTCTGATCCTTATTTGGAGATTGTGACCTGCATACAGACTGTCAAGACCTGTAGGAATTCTTCAAGTTTCAAGGTGATCCCGTCTCATTCTTCTGAAGTTAAGAATACAATCCTACCCTATCCTACTCTCCTCATACATATCTACCATCTATGGAACCAATAGAGTAAATCTTCACTGGAAGCCCACGCTAGCAGCTAGTTTGCTTCTTGGGTAAAGAGACTAAAACCGTCCCCAATTCCTTGCAGTTTCATCAAGGCCTGAAGTAACCACAGAAAGGCTTCCTTACTCGTAGATTGAAATCCTCTAGAAGTAAAGGCAAAGTGTTACATTGTATATTAGGTTTCAGTGACATCAACATTACCCAACCTTTCACCATTCAAAAAATAGACTGCCTCTATCTTTTGCGGAATAGTTATATTCCTTTTGCTATGTTCACATCCACTTGCTTAGCTTGTACTTCCTAAAAGTATTTTTTAAAGACTCTTCCCTCCTCACAATTCCACTATTTTGTGGCATCAGCAAACTTGGAAATATTTTACTGGTCTTCTCAGTTAAACAGAGACGGGGATGGGGCAGAGAGCGAGGGGTGGGAGACAGAGACAGACAAACTATTGGGGCCTAATGCTGATTCCTCTAATACCCTTCTCAGCACAATATGCCTACCTGAGGATATTTGGTTTCTGGTCAATATCCAATTTTCATTCCATGGCACTTTATTCCTCCCTAATTTTATGTGGTCCAACTTTAGTGAATAACCTGTATGGCACTTTATCAAAAACCTCTATACACCACACCTACTGGTTCATCTAATTGTCACATACTCAATGAATTCCATTGAGTTAGTCAAAGCACAAATATGAGGAAATCTGCAGATGCTGGAAATCCAATTAACACACTAAAAATGCTGGAAGAACTCAGCAGGCGAGGCAGCAGCTATGGAAAAGAATACAGTCGACATTCAGGGCCCAGACCCTCTGTCTAACCTACTTTTTCTTCTGTAAATCCACGCTGACTGCTCAATTCTTCAAGGTATTTTGTTAATATATCCTTCATTATAAATTTTAGCATTTTCTCTTCTGTTGCTTTTTATCTGTTTCCTGGTCTTAAATACTGAGGTCACATTTGGTAGCCCTTAAATCCACAGCAGCATTTTTAGAATCTACAGAATTTTGGTTGATAACCAGAGTACTCACTAACTCTAAAGCCACCTTCTAAATCTGTGAGATGTAGATAATCAGTCCATCTTTCATGCTCAAGTATTCCCACAGCACTTCTTTCTGACAAAAACTTACACGTTCAGTTCCAATGAACCCTTGGTTCTCCACTGTTTCCAAGTCCATCTAAGTGGTTAAAAGTCTACAGCACATTTTGTGTACTGCAGGGTGTATAGATTTAGATTTCTGAGTCCTAGAAAGCAATGCTGAGAGATGAAATCAATGCAAGCAAAATGTGGAATCCTTCAATATTGTAATGAGGGTATTTGCATATTTTACTGTAATATATGAGCTAGCTGAGCAGAGGGATAGGAACCTTTGGAGCAGATTCACAAGGAAGAAAGGTAAAGCTTGAACTGGCTATACCAGTTGAAATGAAGAATAAATATAGGTAGGACAGGAGTAAGGCATACGGCTCCCAGCTGATTACACCTTCAAGTCCAGTTTCCTGTCTGTTCCTAGATTCCATAATCCATCATGATCTTGTGTTACAATCACATCTCTATGAAGTGCAGTGTTCCAAAGATTCACGAACCTCTAAGAGCAAATCTCTCTTCATCTCTATCTTAAACGGGTGACACCTTACTCTGAAACAATGCTGTTTAATTCTGGGTTCCTCTATAAAGGAAATCATCCTATTAGCATCCATTCTGTCAAGTTACTTAAAAGCTCTGAATCAGGTTTAATATCACTGGCATGTGCCATGAAATTTGCTGTTTTGCAACAGCAGTACATTGTAATACATAATAAAAACTATAAATTACAATAAATATTTTAAAAATTAAATAAGATTAGTAATGATAAAAGAGAGGAAAAGATGCCAGGTTGTATTCTTGGGTTCATTGTCCATTCAGAAATCTGGTAGCAGAGGGGAAGAAGCTGTTCCATTGAGTATGTGTCTTCAGGTTCCCATACCTACTCCTTGATGGTAGCAATGAAAAGAGGGCATGCTCTGGCTGGGTGATGGGGGTCTTTAATAATGGATGCGTATTTTTGAGGCATCACATTTTGAATGTGTCCTCAATGCTGGGGAGGCTAGTGCCCATGATGGGACTGGATGAGTTTACAATTTTCTGCAGCTTTTTCTAATTTTGAGCAGTGGCCCCTCCATACCAGATGGTGATGCAATCAGTTAGAACGTTCTCTATGGTATATCTGTAGAAATTTGTAACGAGTCCTTGGTGACATACCAATTCTCCTCAAACTCCTAATGATATAGTCGCTACTATCCCTTCTCTGTAATTGCATCAGTATGTTGGGCCCAGGACAGATCTTCAGAGATGTTTACACCCAGGAACTTGAAACTACTCACCCTTTCCACTGCTGATCCCTCGATGAGGACTGGTGTGTGTTCCCTCAACTTCCCCTTCCTGAAGTCCGCAATCAATTCCTTGGTCTTACTAATATTGAGTGCAAGGTTGTTGTGACATCACTGACTGTGATAGTTGATCTGTCTCACTCCTGTATGCCTCCACATCACCATATGAAATTCTGCCAACAATAGCTGTGTCATAGACAATTATATAGATGGCATTTGAGCTGTGCCATGCCACACAGTTGTGGGTCAACAGACAGTAGAACAGTGGGCTAAGCACACATCCTTGAGGTGCTCGAATGTTGATCATCAGAGAGGGGGAGATGTTATTTCTGATCTCCACAGACTGTGATATCCCAATGAGGAAGTCAAGGATTCACTGCAGAGGGCCAATTTTTGGAGCTTGATTAGAACTGAGGGTATGATTGTGTTGAACGCTGAGCTGTATTAAATAAACAGCAGCCTGATGTAGGTATTGCTATTGTCCAGGTGATCTAAATGGAGAGCCTGTAAGATTGCATCTGCTGTAGACCCACTATGGTGATAGCAAATTACAGCAGGTCCAGGTCCAAGCAGGAGTTGATTCTAGCCATGACCAACCTCTCAAAGCACTTCCCATCATAGTAGATGTGGGTGCCACTGGGCACTAGAATTTTAACATTTTCAGTAAGATCATTATTCATTTTAAATGCGAATGAAAACTAGCCCAACTTGCTAAGTGTTTTCCTCAGATAAGCTCTTCGTTCAGCCTCAAGATTCTTATTTAAGCAACCTTTAATCATAAATGAAGAAGCCTGGCCTCAAAGCCTACATTTGAACTCTGTACTCTTGAAATAACCTGGAAAGCTATACCATTGCATGTGAAATGCAGCTCTTTCAATTGTCAAATAGAACAATTAACACATATTGAGGCAAATTCCTGAGAAGTACAAAGTACAGAATGATTATGATTTTTAATAACATTGTTAAGTGAATTTAATTGTTTAAAGGATATACAGCAACATGAACTTGAGAGTGCTGGGGTACCAGAGATTCAGATTCAGGCAGAATGGGGTCATCAGTGCTTTCTGGTGGTTGTGAGCTAAAATGTGGCTTGGTTAAAAATATATCACAAACCGATTAGTAAGGAGGCATAGGAGAGAGAATGAGGATTTGGTTAAATTATATCACAAAAGTCGAATAATGCACTCCTAAACCTTATTGCACTGATACTCAGAATCCACAATAGATGGTGTTGGGAAATGGGATTAACCTGAATAGATTTTTTTCAGCCACACATACCATAGATTGAATGGCCCCCTTTTGTGTCACAGATATGTGATTTTCCTTTTTGCTTTATATGAAATGAAGACCAACAAAATGTATCCTAGCTAGAAGCTGATCCCCTGTTTGGTGAAGTCTATGTCAGAGTTATTGAACATTTTTAGAAAGCTTCAAAGTCAGAGCTATGATTTTCTACTGTGTTCTTTAACTATGGAATAGTACATGAAAATATTTCTGAACCCCTGCATTCCAAAATAAGTAAAACCAGGTGTATGCAATTACTGAACCACATAACGTGTACTATTTTAAGCATATTCCTTTTCCTTTGTGGCCATTCACAATCTGACAATGATTTAATGAAGAATAGACATCACCTGTCTACTAAATCTATTTCTAGTTTCACAACTTGTCGGAACAAAAGACAAGAACAGCACTCTTCTTTGACAGCAATGTTGACTTACTGGTGCAAACCTGTCAAAACAAATTCTGAACGATTTAGGCAGAGTGCATATGCAAGAATTTGAAGAGTGAAAAACTTATCTGATGAACATAAATATTACAGCACAGTACAGCACTTCAGCCCACAATGTAGCGCCAATTCTTTACTCTAAAATCAATCTAACCATTCCTTCCCACATAGCTCTCGTCTTCCTTCATCCTTACGCCTATCTATGAGTCTCTTAAATGTGTCTAATGTATTTGGCTCTTCCACCACCCCAGCAGTGTGTTCCATGCACCCACTACTCCTCGTGTAATAAAAACTACCTCTGACATTCCCCAATACTTTCCTCTAACAACCTTAAAAGTATGTTCCCTTGTAATAGCTATTACCACCCTGGGGGAAAAAGGTATGTAGATCTTCATTAGTCGGAGTTCGAAAGCTGTGAGTTAATATTACAGCTCTTCAAAAATTAGGTGAGACCACATTTGGAACATTGTGTACAGTTCTGGTTGCCTCATTATAGGAATGATACGGAAGCTTTAGGAAGGATGCAGAGGAGATTTACCAGGATACTACCTAGATTAAGATCATGCCTTATGAAGACAGGTTGAGCAAGCTAGGGCTTTTTCTCTTGGAGTGAAGGAGATGAGAGGTGACTTGATAGAGGTGTACACAATTGAGTGGATTGCCAGAGATTTTTTCCCCAGGGTGGAAATAGTTAATACAGGGTACATAATTTTAAGATCAGTGAAGAAAATTACAGAGAACAACTATCAGGGGCAAGTTTTTTAAAAATAAATAGCGAGGGGTGAATGAGTGGAATGCCTTGCCAGGAGGGATGGTGATCAAGACAGAAAGATATTTTAAGGGCATTTAAGAAACTCTTAGATGGTTACATGGACAATAGAAGAAATAGGAGTGCTGTACAGGAGGGAAGGATTAGATTAATCATCGAGGTTAAGGAGTCGGCATGACATCATGCACCACGTTGCCTCTTATCCCTGATCCATTCTACCCTCACTCTAGTTATACTCCTGTTCTTCAAGTATGTGCAGAACACCTTGGAGCTTTCCCTAACCCTACTTGCCAAAGGTTTCTCATGTCCCCTTCTTGCTCTGCTAAATCCCTTAACTTCTTTCCGGCTATCTTATAATTCTCAAAAACCCTTTTCTGATCTTTGCTTTCTAAACTGAATTATGCTTCCTTTTTCTTCTTGACCATATGTAAATGAATTTTACACAAGTATAGCATAGCTACATTTGAAAGTTATTCAACTGCATATTAATTTATAGCAAAAATAATCAAATTATTTTATCACACTTGTATTAAGCACTTGGAAGTGGAACATGTAGGGATGAAAGAGACTTTCTTTCATTGCACGGCTCTGGATACAGTAAAAGTACAGTTGGTATTATTTCCCCAATGTTTTATTATTGACTTTCAAAATTATTTGCAGTAAATTGAGAGAACAAGTCAACATTTCAGAAGTGACCTACATCCATTATGAGCCCACAGAAGCCATCTTGACAATGCCACCTCCCACTCTAGTTTCCTGTGGACTCCATTCATTTTTCCAACATTTCAACTCCAAAACATCCATTCAAACAACTGCCACAACAACAGTTCTGAGATGATTTTCCTTTTCCTTAGCTGTGATCTTCCCTCCTTCAGAGTTGGTAGGAGTCCCAACTTAGTCTGTTCCATTTCCCAGACTTCTACTCTCATCCTCTAGTGTCTCAGCTGGAGAAATTTCTGGCACCCCTTGTCCTCATTTTCCACCACACCGGCTTTTATACTCAATGCTTCATCATCAGGACTTTTACCACCTCAAAGTGATATCACCACTGTTCCTCTCTCTGATCTTTCAGCATTCAGAGGGGATTCTTCACCCTTAACTCTATCTTTCACTCTTATTCCTACTCAATTTTCTTCTCATGGTACCTTCCCATGAAACTCCTGCTCCTCTACTCTTTCCCACCAACCAAGGACCCAAATAATCCATAAAATTAAACAGCAACTTAATACAGTGTAGCCTTTTAGTACACAATATGAGATATATTCTACATCACAAAATGCAATTGCAGATGTTGTGTCTCTTTTGTGATTTACACCAGCCAGAACACAAGGGTGACCACGAAATTCCACCTCTTCCACCAGCATTCTCCACCTCTACTGGTTTCACCTATCATCTACCAGCCCGTCTCACACCTCTGTAAACTGGCTTTTTCCCCTTACACTGTCAGTCCTGATGCAGAGTCTCAAACCAAAATGTTGATCATTCTTTTGCCTCTGCAGATGCTGCTTGACCTGTTGTGTTCTTCCAGCAGTTTGCTTATTGCTCCAGATTCCAACATCTGCAGTTTCTGCCTACACAGACATTCCTTTGCTCTCTCCATCCTATCCCCACCCTCCCTACAACTTTGAACATGCTTATCTTCCAGCTTTTCCTAGTTCGGACAACAGGTCAGAGATTTGAAAAACAAATTCTTGCCTCATATTCTGCCCAGGTCCACTGAGTACTTCTAGCACTTCTGTTCAAGTAAAACTCATTTGGTTCTGGGGAGGGCAAGCAGAGGCAATGTGAGGATAATATAGGGTTATATTTACCATCACGCCTCACGTGCTTGTAATAACCGAAAAACCTGCTTTTCTGAGTATTCAGCTTGTGTTACTAATAAATCTAAATTTAAACTATATTAATACAACTTAAGCAAATAATTAATCTATTATTAACTTCAAGTGTGCAATAAATGTCAGGTGTAATGGAAATCCACACAGCAAAACAATCAGGTTACGCACCTCAAAAAATCAGGAAAGCAGTAATCAGGCTAGTAATTATGAAACAAACAATAACTTGGTTGTGTGAGAGCTTAAATGGACAGATAGATGTATCATTTTAGTTATTAGTTGAATAACAAGCTCCTTGTCTTTATTTCTCTAGCAGTGCCAAATTGGTATCCTATTAAATAAACACTTCAGATATTAATTTGCTGAGGTTGTATTTAGCTTTCATAACTTTTTTTTGCAGATATTGTCAAGATGATATGATTCTTATTTTAACAAACAGTATTCAGTGATCTTATAAACAAAATAACAGGTTATGAATAATGATTAAAGATACTTAGTGCTTGCTTCACAAATAAGACTGCTGAATCTCACCTTAGCATTACCTTTGAGCCTAATCTGACCTTCATTTAGTGCCTACTTCACCAAGAGCCAATTTTTTACAGTTCCAGCAAAGTACATTGAAGGAGGCAAAGTGGCCAGAGATTAATGCCTTCCTCCACAACTCAAGCATGTTTCATGGATTGACTACTTCACTTCCTAGAAACTAAGCATTGCACATTTTTGATTATGAAAGATCTGTGGCAATAGAAACTTAAACACCCTCATTTTGAAACTGAACTGAGGAAAATTTGTCACAATAAAAAGCTTACATGTTTTGAAACTGGAAAGAAATTTTACTTCTCTGCCATAAAACGGTTGCCATGTAGAAAATGTAGAGCAAATGTTATGCTCTTGAAGGCTTTAAAAAATGTTTAAACATCAAAAATATAATTTGTTAGAAGTTGCAAAATAGATCCAGATCTAAAGTGCTCTGGGGAGAAGAATTTGAAAGCTTCAGAGCAAAGAAATCAAAGATAATTATTGCAAAAAGTACAAAACAAAGCACAAAAGAAATGAAAATGAAAAGTGATCAGCAGAGCCTATATTCAAATTCATAGTCAGTCTGCTAGATATAACAAGTATTAAATTCAGTTAATTCAAATCCAAAAAAAAGCACAAAATACTGACAATAGAAAGAAGTTACCAGTATCATCTAAACAATTTAAATGAAGAAAAAAAAAGTAGATAAGATATGCTTATATACAGAGGCAAAAAGTTTGTGAACCCTTTGCAACAACTTGGATTTCTGCATTAATTACTGATAAATGTGGTCTGATCTTAATCTAAGTTACAATAGTAGACAAACACAACCTGCCTAAACTAATAACACAAACAATTGTACTTTTCATGTCTTCATTGAGCATATTATTTAATCATTCACAGTCCAGGCTGGAAAAAGCATGTGAACCCTTGTATTTAATAACTGGTAAAACCTCCTTTAGCAACAATAACCTCCACCAAATCACAAACAAGAGAAAACCTGCAGGTGTTGGAAATCTGAGCAACACACACAAAATGCTGGAGGAACTCAGCAGGCCAGGCAGCATCTATGGAAAAAGTACAGTTGACATCTCGACCCGAAACGTCGACTGTATTTTTTCCCATATATGCTGCCTGGCCTGCCGAGTTCCTCCAGCATTTTGTGTGTTGCTTGAACTTCCACCAAATGTTTCCTGTAGCTGATGATCAGACTTGCACAACAGCAAGGAGGAATGTTAGACCATTTCTCTATACAAAACTGTTTTAGTTCATCAATATTTCTGTGATATCTTGCATGACAGCCCTCTTCAGTTCATGCCACAGCATTTCAATCAGGTTAAAGTCTGGACTCTGACTTGGTATTCCAAAACACAGATTTACTTCTTTTTAAACCATTCTGTTGTTGATTTAATCTTGTATTTTGGATCACTAAAATCCTGTTGCATCATCCAACTTCTTTTAAGCTTCAGGTGATGGACCACTACGCTGACATTCTCCAGCAAAATGTCTTGATACAGTTTTGAATTCATTGTTCCCTCAAAGATTGCAAGTTGTCCAGGCCTTGAAGCAGCAAAGCAGGCCCAAAGCATGATGCTCCTTCCAAAATGCTTCACAGTTGGGATGAAGTTTTGGTATTAGTATGCAGTGCTCTTTTTCCTCCAAACATAGCAGTGTGCATTTCTGCAAAAAAGTTCAACTTTTGTCTCATCTATTCAAAGAACATTGTCCCAGAAGCACTGTAGAACATCCAGGTGGTCTTTTGCAAAAAAGAGACAGGCAACAACATTTTTTTTTAAATGGAGAAAAGTCCTTCCATGAACACCATACTTGTTCAGTCTTTTTCATATAGTGGACATATGAACAGAGACTTTAGCAAACTCTGGAGATTTCTGCAGACCTCTTGATGTTACCCTTGGGTTCTTCTCACCTTCTTCAGCATTCCACATTGTGCCCTTGGAGTGCTGTTTTATGAAGCCCACTCCTAGGGAGAGAGTAGCAAAAGTACTGAATTTCCTCCATTTGATGAACACACAAGTCTTTAGAAATGATTTTGAAGCATTTTCCAGCTTCATGCATCTCTACAATTCTTATGTCCTCAGAAAATTGTTTATATAGAGGTATGGTGCACATAAACAGATCTTTTTGAGAAGAACATGCTCAGTCAATACTCTTGAGTTGGTGTCTTTTTTTATATATAGGTCAGGGCACCTCTACAATCCATACTTCCAATCTCATCTCATTGATTGGAACACCTGACTCCAAATAGCTTTTTTTTTAAAAAGAAGCAATTATCCCAGAGGTTCAGATATATTTTTGAACCTAGACTGTGATTGTTTGAATGGTGTACTCAGTATTGACAAGAAGTACAACTGTTCGTGTGTTATTAGTTTAGGTGGATTGGGTTTGTGTATTATTGTGACTTAGATGAAGGTCAGATCAAACTTTATGAGTAATTACTGCAGAAAACTTGGTAATTGCAAAGGGTTCACAAAGTTTTTCTTGCAACTGTAGATTTACAGTACAGAGTCAGGTAATGAGTCTATCCTGCCCATATCCTGTTCAAACTGTACATGACGTGTCTCTGACCTTTCTTTATTCAACTTTCAACATAACTTTCTAATTTCACTCTGGAGTCTTTAATTTTTTTTTCTAAAATCCATCTTTTTCCATTGATACATGATTAGCATGATTAGGTACAAGCCAAGGCCAAGGACAAGCCAATAACTGGGTACAAATGCAGAGTAAAGAGTTAAATCATACCACAGAGGAAAGATTCATAAGGGCAAAGAATGCAGGACTGAAGGTGCTATACTTAAATAGGCGTAGCTTTCCGTATAAGGTGGACAAACTCATGGAGCAGTTAGAAATTGGTCAGTACGACGTTATGGGCATCATTGAGTCGTGACAGAAAGGCGGCTATAGTTGGGAGCTTAATATCAAAGGATATACTTTGCATCGATAGGACAGGCAGGAAGGCATCGGCAGTGGTGTGGCCCTGCCGGTAAGAGATGGAATTAACATCTTTAGAAAGAGGTGACAGGGTCAGAGAGTGTTGAATCTTTGTAGGTGGAGTTAAAAAACTGTGAGGGTAAAAACGTCACTAAGGGAATCATATATAGGCCTCCAAATAGTAGCCAAAATGTGGGGTTGATATTGCAAAGGGAGCTGGAAAAGGCATATAATAAGGGTAATGACACAATTGTAATTTTGCCATCAATATGCAAGGGGATTGGGAAAATCAGGTTGGTGTCGGATTGCAAGAGGAGGAATTTGTTGAATGCATACAAGATGGCATTTTTTGAGCAGCTTGTGCTTGAGCCTACTCAGGGAAAGGCTATCTTAGATTGGTGGTTGTGTAATAACCCAGATCTTATTAGGGAGCTTAACATAAAGGAACGCTGAGGAGGCAGTGATAATAATATGATTGAATTCATAATGCAATTTGAGAGGGAGAAGTACAAGTTACATGCATCAGTATCGTAATGGAACAAAGAGAATTACAGAGGCATGAGAGAGGAGCCTTCCAGGTGGATTGTAGGAGGATACTGGCAGAGATGATGGTACAGTAGAGATGGTTAAAGTTTCGGGGAATAGTTCATAAGGCACAGGAGAGATATTTTCCACAGAGGAAGAAATTTTTAAGTGGCACGGGTAGGCAACCATGGCTGATAAGGCAAGTTGGAAAGTTGGATGATTGGGAAGCTTTTAAAATCCAACAAACGCAACTAAAACAGCTATAAGAGAAAAGATGAAATATGAGGGCAAACTAGCCAATAATATAAAGCAGGATACCTATTTTTTTTCAGTTATATAAAGAGTAAAAGGGAGGTCTGAGATGCTATTGGACCACTGGAAAATTATGCTGGTGAGGTAGAATTGGGGGACAAAGAAATGGCAGAATAACTTAATGGGTATCTTGCATCTGTCTTCACTGTGGAAGACATTAGCAGTGTGCTAGAGGTCTGTGAGTGTCAGGGGGCAGGAGTGAATGCCATTGCTATTACAAAGGAAAAAGTGCTAGGCAAACTCAAAGGTCTTAAGATGGTAAAGTCATCTGGACCAGATGAGCTACATCCCAGAGTCCTGAGAGAGGTTGCTGAAGAGATAACAGATGCATTGTTTATGATCTTTCAAGAATCACTTGATTCTGCCATGGTCCCGGTGGACTGGAAGACTGCAAATGTTACTCCACTCTTTAAGGAAGGAAGGAAGGAAAAGAAAGGAAAGGAAATATAGGCCAGTTAGCCTAATCTCAGTGGTTGGTAAAGTGTTGGAGTCTATGATTAAAGAGGAGGTTTTGGGGTACTTGGAGACTAATGATAAAATAAGTCAAAGTCAGCATGGTTTCTGTCAAGGGAAATCTTGCCTGACAAATCTGTTAGAGTTCTTCGAGGAAGTAACAAGCAGGGTGGACAAAGGAGAGGCAGTGGATATCTTTTACTTGGATTTTCAGAAGGCATTTGATAAGGTGACACACATGAAGCTGCTTAACAAGACAAATTCCTATGGCATCACAGGAAAGATACCGGCAATGGATAGAGGAATGGCTGACAGGCAGGAGGCAGTGAATGGGAATAAAAGGGTCCTTTTCTGGATGGCTGCCAGTGACTAGTGGTGTTCCTCAGGGGTCAGTATTCAGATTGCTACTTTTCATTGTTTGTCAATGATTTGGATGGCTTTGTCACAAAGTTTTTGGATAGGTGGAGGGGTCAGTACTGTTGAGGAAGTAATAAGATTGCAGCAGGACTTAGACAAATTGCAAGAATGGGTAAAAAAGTGGCAGGTGGAACACAGTGTTGGGAAATGTATGATAATGCATTTTGGTAAAAGATACAACAGTGCAGACCATTATCTAAATGGGGAGAAGGTTCAAACATCAGAGGTGCAGAGGGTTTTGGGAGTCCTTGTGCAAGACTGCCTGAAGGTTAATTTACAGGTTGGGTCCATGGTAAAGAAGGCAAATGCAATGTTGGCATTTATTTCAAGAGGAATAGAATATAAAAGCAAAGAGATAGCACTGAGCCTTTATAAGACACTAGTCAGGTGACAATTACAGTATTGTCAACAGTTTTGCGCCCCATATCTCTGAAAGGATGTGTTGTCATTGGAGAGTCCAGAGAAGGTTCATGAGGATGGTTCCAGGAATGAAGGGGTTAACATATGAGGAGTGTTTGGCAGTCTTGGGCCTGTACTCACTGGAATTTAGAAGAATGTAGGGGGATCTCATTGAACACAACTGAATGTTGATAAGGTTGATGTGGAAAGGATGTTTCCTGTGGTGGGGGTATTCAGAACTAGAGGGCAAATTGAAGGGCGAGTTTTTAGAAAGGCGGTAAGGAGGAATTTTTTTTAGCCAGAAAGCAGTGAATCTGTGGAATGCTCTGCCACAGTCTGCTGTGGAGGCCAAGTCCGTGGGTATATTTAAGGCTGAAGTTGATCTTTTCCTGATTAGTCAGGGCATCCAAGGATATGGTAAGAAGACAGGTGTATGGGGTTGAATGGGATCCGGGATCAGCCATGATGGGATGATACAGCAGACTCAATGAGCTGAATGGCCTAATTCTGCTATCTCTTATGATCTCATGCACCTGAATTGAATTGACTTTATTATTTACATCCTTCAAATACATGAGTAAAAATCTTTACATTACGACTCTGTCTAAATGTGCAACATATAATAAATAGTACGTACAACAGGATAGTCAATACGACATAGAAATACAGTTGTGTCAGCATGAGTTAATCAGTCTGATGGCCTGGTGGAAGAAGCTGTCCTGGAGCCTGTTGCTCCTGACTTTTATGCTGCGGTATCCTTTCCTGGATGGTAGCAGCTGGAACAGGTTGTGGTTGGGGTGACTCGGGTGCCCAATGATGCTTCAGGCCCTTTTTACAAACCTGTCTTTGTAACTGTCCGGAATAGTGGGAAGTTCACATCTACAGATGCACTGGGCTGTCCACATCACTCCCTGTAGAGTCCTGCAATTGAGGGAAGTATAGTTCCCATACCAGGGAGAGATGCAGCCAGTCAGAATGCTCTCAATTGTGCCCCCATAGAAAGTTCTTAGGATTTGGGGGCCCATACCAAACTTCTTCAACCTTCTGAGGTGAAAGAGCACTGCACTGTTGTGCCTTTTTCACCACACAGCTGGTATGTACAGACCATGTGATATTCTCGATGATGTTTATGCTGAGGAACTTAAAGCTGTTCACCCTCTCAACCCTAGAGCCATCTATAATGCAAAGTAAACAAAATAGGGAGAAAAATTAAAGTAAACAAAATTGGGAGAAAATTACTAAGAGAAGAAGAGTAGAGTGGAACCCTGTAATAGTACAGAAAGAAATCTAGACATAGCTACATCCTCAGTGACAATGGAGGTCAGCTTGGCTGACAAAGTCTCGGGTGGAACAAACACAAACGTCTTCATCCAAAAGGTGCCACATAAATTTGTATCGTCTCGCCATCTCACTTGGTCACCACCACTGCTGAAGGCAATTTTTAGCCAAACCTATTCTCTCAATAATAGATTTGGCTAAGATTTGACTAAGATTTGGGATCAAAAATAGCTGAGAGTATTAGATACAGTAAAGACCAGGGGCTGTAGAGCATTTTAACCATAGTAGTGAAAACGCGTGCTCCAGAATTGGCTCCACCTCCAAACAATTCTATATGGTTATAGAATTGGCAGATCTCCAAATCTGCTATTGATATGGACTGAAATTTCCAATAGATTTTTAGTCTACTGCCTGGTTTTCTACACATCAGAAGGCAAGTCTCGATGCAACTAGAATGAGATTTTAATCCTTATACAGCTTTAACAGTGTAACTTTGCTGCTCTGTAATTTATGTTTTTCATAGTGTTGGCAGTCATCTAAAAATCTGCTCAATGTTTCCCTAATCATTTTTAAGTGATTTAATTGCTTCAAATGGACAGATTACGAAATGTTATAAATAAAAAGGTTAAAATGAATTACAATTCCAAATGATAACTGCATAAAATAAATGATTGTTTTTAATTTTAGTGCCTACCAAGTTAGCACAGTTCTGTAAATTCAATTAACTCTGTGCCAACAGAAACTGCATTAGATGTTTCTGACATTGATGTCATAGTTGACTCTGGCTCGATCAATGTTCACTCCCCCCTTCCCAATGGCTCATGAATTATGTTCAGTGGATCATTTTAGAAAGCAATTTATAATCAGCTGCATTGCATATCTGGTTCATATATAGACCAGAAAGGGCAAGAGTAGCAAAATGCACAAAAGACAAAAACCAGATGGATTTTTGATAAAACAGGTAGTCCTGTTATAAATCATTTCCATAACACAAATTGGTTAAGATGTGATTGAGGGCATAGGGAACACTAAATGCAATACATGGGTTGCAATGGTTATAGCAGAATGAAGAAAACCTCGCAAAACCATGCATTGAAGGCAACCTCAGCCTGTTCTGCTATAAAAGTTACTTTCTTTAATGCATAACTCCTTAAAAACATGCATGGAGTCAAGGATGTCTTAAGATCAATAGTCCATATTAGTACTAAGCTATAATACCATCTTTGCTGATATTGAAACAGATATCAATGGTTACAAGTACTGTAGATTAATGGGGAAATTCCGGAGTGCATGTCTACACGTAGAATATAAAAGCTGGTTAAAAACTACACCTGAAGTGTTTATTTCATTGCCTGAAGGACAATGTAGGGGAGACCACGTTGGGTCAAAAATACATAAACACCAACCATGCCATGTCTAGATCACATTACAGGAATGTAAAAATGGCAAAAGAGTGCAAAGAATTTATGAATATGTCAATCAACGAGAAACCTAGTGATGAACAGAAATTGACCAGGCTGATGATATTTTCTCTGGAAGAAAGAAAACTGAGGGGAGGGTTAATCAAACTGTACAAAACAAATCTATAAGCAGTGTGGGCAGGACATATAACTCATCGATGCATGAGCAGCAGGCAACATAGATTTTCTATGTTTCTTTCAAATTCCCTGTTACCTTGCACCTTCCAATCCCAACAGTCTCATCCAGGCCTACAACCCTCAGATGCATCTGTATTCTTCTAGTTCTGGTCTCATCATCCCTAGTTTTATCCACTCCACCATTGGTAGAAGGGATAAAGAAGAGTTCAGGAGATTATTGTTAACCAATAGTGTGGCAGGGTCTGAATGGTGACAGAGATGGAAATCTTCACCCACATTAATGTGGTACCTAGATGAGCACTTTAAGTGTTGAAACCTTCAAGATTGCCAACAGAGCAAGCAAATAAGAATTGCCTAAGAGCTTAGAGCCTAACCTTCAAAATTCTACTTCGGTTTCCCTCAATGAATTTGCAAAATTGACCTCTGCAACCAAATGTGTTTATCCTCAGTGCGGGACTCTTGTCCAGTTATACTCCAGTGAAGTGTCCTAAGTTGGTTTACCATGTCAAAGCTGCTATTTAGATACAAGTTGGTGCTCTCGTAAAATGCCAGAACGGAATCATTATTATTTTTAGTCAAAAACCTTCTCAGGGTGTGAGGCTCTGCAGCTTTTGGAGTGTACAAACTGCCACCTAGTGGCACAATACTGTGCAAATGTTATATAGATATATATATATAAATAATGTATTGAATTGTACCTCTGTTGCAGGGGGAGAAAAAACAAATTTCATCACACCTGAGTAATGATAAACCTGATTCTGATATAGATCTGTTACGAGAATACACATAAAATTAAGATGTTTGCTGGCCTGGGCTAGCATCAGTGGCATCAGCAGTTGGTCTGCCACCTGCCCTCAGGGGAAGGAGAGATAAGGAACAATGGAGCAGCGTCTGGAGATGTGTAATGAAGGGATGTGGGAGGAAGAGCTGTCTGGAGCGGCTCCCCCCTTTGAACCCTGAACTGTTTGAAGTGATGGACAGGCGATACCCCAGCAGGGGGATAAAAAGGGACAGGTTCGCTAAGACAGACACACACGCCACCCGAGGTAACGAGACCCTGGAAGCGGTGCGCTTCTCACGAGTGGGTGAGAAGTCCCAGACAACGACAAGGGTGGAAAGGTACGATCAGCGGGAACCCGGTGTGTGTCCGCCCTTGCCTGGGTGCCGGGTTCACTGCAGAGGATCGACCGCATCTGGAGGAGGGGTCACAGTCGGTGACCTCAGGTGACATCACCAAGGACCTGCCCAAAAGCTGTTTGTGAGCCATCTCGCTGGTCTGTGAGCCATCTTGCTGGTCTGTGAGTGAAGCCGTTCTGAATGATGAGTTGTTCCTATTCTATCTCTCTCTTCCCCCACGTTGTCCACCGCCATGGCAACGATTACTGCGAACTGAACTACTAAACTGGACTGAACTTTGAGTCATTTTGAAATTGGTCATTTACCCCTAGACAACGATAGAGCTTGATTGATGCTGTTATCTTAATTCTGTGCACATGTTTGTTTATCATCACTGAACTGTTGCATTTATTATCCTTTCGATTACTGTGTTGCTTGTTTCTTTAATAAAACTTTCTTAGTTCTAGTACTCCAGACTCCAACTGAGTGATCCATTTCTGCTGGTTTGGCAACCCAGTTACGGGGTACGTAACAGATCACTATTGTGTACTAAATGGGAAGGGGGCATGGAGAGGGGCATATGGTTGAGAAAAGGGGAAGGAACAGAGAAGCACCAGAGAGTTGCTTGAAATCAAATTACCTTGGCTTGTGTCTCAGCGTTGAGTGTGTCTGCCCCCGCTCTGGCACTCCTTTTCTGCCACCTGTCCCACACCCCTACCGTGGCACTCCTCACCATTCCCAACATCCTTTGTTTCTGCCAAATTTATAAACTCGCACTTTGGTCCATGTTGACGTATACAGTACTGTGCAAAAGTCTTAAGCACTCCAGCTATACATATGTGCTGTATAGCTTCACAGCTGTACATGTGAGAGTGCAATAGATGAACTATGCTGAAGAACTATGTAATAGAGGTAGCCAATTTAATACTCCATAGATAAATGTTTCAGTTAAATATCATGCCTTACCATTTTTGTAACACAAGAATTTTGTTTGCATTCAAATCACAAAATAGATGTTATACAAACGGATACAGTAGTAACTAGATTCTGAATGGGCAAGTACATTGTAACCCAGATCAGGAATTTCTGATATTGAGTTACAGATCTCAAAGTAAAGTCAATCTTAAAACAGATAGCTATATACTTAGCTTTAAATATGTGCAAAAAAATTATTTTAACCTCCTAGAGGCATGCAACAGTCTATGCACAACAGAAGTCAACTACTCGTACAGCTGCCTTAAATGGAAAATAAAACTTCTTTAAAACCATTGAAAATCTGCAGGGAATGCAGTGGAAAACAACTGACAATCAATCACTGAAAAATATAATTTTGTTATCAAGGGACAACACAACAGTAGTACAATTTATCGGCTTAAACTAAAATTTAAATAGTCCCTGAGCAAGTGTAAATAAGTAATTGTTTTATGGATGCAGATGAACAGTCTGCATTAACATAAACTAACATAACTAGAACGTTTTTTGCAATATCTGTGTTAATATTAAATGCTTTACATAATTAGTTTATAGGTTTTAGTATAGTATTTTTCTGGTAAATACCTTAAACTAAATAATGATATATTAGTACTACAATCATATGGAATTTAAATGACTAGATAATTTAAATTTCTTAGCAACAAATTTCTACCTTTCTGTGGTAGTCACATAATTGAGAGAAAACTTGAACAAACTGAAGGTGGTTAAACTATCAGGGGTGAATAGCCCCAGAGAATTTGACAGTGCTTATCTGTCTTCTAAGTTTTGGAGGTTTCATTACCAAGAACTTCCCAATTTCCATCCCAACTAAATATATAGCGGAAATATTTCCACTGTGGCAAAAGTTTTGGCAAATAAACCAATGGAATGATTTTTTTCAACCCAAGTTAGATTGCATATTACATACTGCCAATAATTTCCAGAAAGATATTTAAATGCATGTTTAAGGGGGTTCACTCACACCGTGCCTCTTGCAACATGAAAACTGAAATTCAGTTGCAAATTGGGCCTGAGGGCAATTTAAAAGAGCATTATTTATAAACAGTGCGATAACTAGAAAAGGAGATAAACAAGTGACCCACATACAAAACCGCTATGAGTCAATTAGACAAAAATAATAGGAATTTAATTGAGGAAAATGTTCTGGAATGCATGGAATTACAAGACTAAATTATAAATTAATTTACATTATCCCACTGTCAAGCTACATTCATAATATTTTATATACTATAATAAACCATTCTACATTCTTTGAGAATAAGTACAAGTTGCTGGTACATCAAATCAAGGCTCTTCAAACAAATAAAGCAATAATTGAAGGTCATGGGGTTTCCAAATTGCATTCAAGCGATTAGAGGCCCTACTACTAGTGAGAATATGCAATTCCCATCCTGTTTGTTCTTAGGACACTTAAGCATTATCAATCTCAGTGTCATGATGTCAGAAGGATAACTTTTTGTTTAATTTTGTTTATATGCTTTGATTTAATGCTGAACCGAAGCATTGGCTTGGAATGTAGCCCAGTGGCAATGGTTTGTTAGGTTACGTGGCTTATCAGGAAAAGACAGCAAGTAGCAGTTAGAAATACAGCAGAAGGTCAACAAGGGGTGGGGAAATATAGCAGATAGTGGACGAGGGAACCTGCTTGTTGTTGGAGGGGGGAGACAGGAGATTGGGGTGGTGCTTGGTAATCAACACGAGCTGGTCACAGATGGGGGCTGCTGGGAGATCAGATCAGAGCTGTAGTAGCGTAGGTGAATGGAGGGGCAAACAGAGAAGCAAGTTCACATACTGGAAAACACACACAAAACGCTGGAGGAACTCAGCAGACCAGGCAGCATCTCTGGAAAAGAGTACATGCCTGGCCTGAATGAACATTCCTATTTCCTATGTCCCCTGCATTAAAAACTGAATGGTCAAGGGACATGTAAACTGGTTGGCTTCCAATGTTTCTACCACTGTTAAAACCAGAAATGGTATGTCTGGTTGTGCTTCAGATATTTAACAGTTTAACTTTCATCATTATCTCACCTAACCAACTGTAGGGAATCCAAATTCACCCTTTTCTTCTCAGAGGCTAATTTGCTATTAATTTCAAGCATTTATTTCAATCTATGTGAAAAGTACCTGTTCCGGTACTGCTGTCTTCTACTTTAAATTGTTCTTTTAAGTGACCACCAACTCAACCCCAATCTACCATTTTACTAGATCAAAATTGCTCTTAACTTTAGCTTACTTGCCTTTGCTCCAAACCAATACCTTTAAGAAACAAAACTCTAACCCCACTTTTTAAAAAAGGAGGGAGAGAGAAACCGGGGAATTATAGGCCGGTTAGCCTAACGTCGGTGGTGGGGAAACTGCTGGAGTCAGTTATCAAGGATGTGATAACAGCACATTTGGAAAGCGGTGAAATGATCGGACAAAGTCAGCATGGATTTGTGAAAGGAAAATCATGTCTGACGAATCTCATAGAATTTTTTGAGGATGTAACTAGTAGAGTGGATAGGGGAGAACCAGTGGATGTGGTATATTTGGATTTTCAAAAGGCTTTTGACAAGGTCCCACATAGGAGATTAGTGTGCAAACTTAAAGCACACGGTATTGGGGGTAAGGTATTGGTGTGGGTGGAGAATTGGTTAGCAGACAGGAAGCAAAGAGTGGGAATAAACGGGACCTTTTCAGAATGGCAGGCGGTGACTAGTGGGGTACCGCAAGGCTCAGTGCTGGGACCCCAGTTGTTTACAATATATATTAATGACTTGGATGAGGGAATTAAATGCAGCATCTCCAAGTTTGCGGATGACACGAAGCTGGGTGGCAGTGTTAGCAGTGAGGAGGATGCTAAGAGGATGCAGGGTGACTTGGATAGGTTGGGTGAGTGGGCAAACTCATGGCAGATGCAATTTAATGTGGATAAATGTGAAGTTATCCACTTTGGTGGCAAAAATAGGAAAACAGATTATTATCTGAATGGTGGCCGATTAGGAAAAGGGGAGGTGCAACGAGACCTGGGTGTCATTATACACCAGTCATTGAAAGTGGGCATGCAGGTACAGCAGGCGGTGAAAAAGGCGAACGGTATGCTGGCATTTATAGCGAGAGGATTCGAGTACAGGAGCAGGGAGGTACTACTGCAGTTGTACAAGGCCTTGGTGAGACCACACCTGGAGTATTGTGTGCAGTTTTGGTCCCCTAATCTGAGGAAAGACATCTTTGCCATAGAGGGAGTACAAAGAAGGTTCACCAGATTGATTCCTGGGATGGCAGGTCTTTCATATGAAGAAAGACTGGATGAACTGGGCTTGTACTCGTTGGAATTTAGAAGATTGAGGGGGGATCTGATTGAAACGTATAAGATCCTAAAGGGATTGGACAGGCTAGATGCAGGAAGATTGTTCCCGATGTTGGGGAGGTCTAGAACGAGGGGTCACAGTTTGAGGATAGAGGGGAAGCCTTTTAGGACCGAGGTTAGGAAAAACTTCTTCACACAGAGAGTGGTGAATCTGTGGAATTCTCTGCCACAGCAAACTGTTGAGGCCAGTTCATTAGCTATGTTTAAAAGGAAGTTAGATATGGCCCTTGTGGCTACAGGGGTCAGGGGGTATGGAGGGAAGGCTGGGTTCTGAGTTGGATGATCAGCCATGATCATAATAAATGGCGGTGCAGGCTCGAAGGGCCGAATGGCCTACTCCTGCACCTATTTTCTATGTTTCTATGTTTCTATGTTTCTAATATCAGTCTTAACAGCTTACATTGAATGAACATCCGTAGTTTTCCTCCACCAAAGACAGTCAAGTCCTCTTGACTTTGGAACTTACTAAACCATTACTAATGACACAGTATTCAAATGAATTTTGTGATTTCATGACCCCAATCCATTTGTAAATGGAAGTAACATATCTCTCTATTCGGATGGATGCAACACTGTTTTCTCAGTGCATCAGATACCAGCCAATCAGGTTTCCTGACTCTGAGACCTCATCTCATAGTCAATGTCTTCAGCCTCAGGCAGTTCTTGTGACCTTTCCTGTTTACTAGAGGACACTTCCCCCTCTCTCCCATTTGTACCTTCTGGTGGCTCAGGTCCCCTTCCTCCTGGAATGTGCGCCTAGACTTCATCCTAAGATCGGCTGCACTTTCAGCAGTGCCAAAAGCATCTTCCAGAACTTGCAAGTAATTAGCTGACGTGGCTAATGGATTTTCTGACTTTAAGAACCTCCATCAGCTGCCAGACCCTTTAAACACCTTACAAGTCTCTGTTTTTTTTTCCATATTATCTGAGCACTGCCGTTCCACTGAAGCCTCATTCTTCTTCCACATCAGGGGTGAGCTTGACTCCAGAGAACCATGATTACTTTGGGTCTCCAGAAGTACATTTTGGCATTCATCAACCAGTGATATAATAGCTGAAATCAGCCCAGGAGGAGCAGCTTAGGAGGAGACAAAGGCACCTAATGACAACTCCTTTGCTTGCACCTTCAGAAACAGCTCTATCTCAATCTTTAATATCTCCATTTTTCCCTTTCAGGGTTCTTTTGAAGACCCTGACCTGGCGTTATACGCTGACTTTGGTTCTTTGTGGGAATGGACCCACTCTTGGGGTTTCACGAATGAACATAATTTCCTAAGAGATTAGTGGACCGAAGGTTGGTGTCCTGGCAGGAAATCAGTGTGTCATCGGAGACCTGAGATCTTTGGCCACAGAGTTTGAGAAAAGCGACGCAACGGACTTTTAAAATCGTACATCAGCAAGTTGTTTGTTATGTCTCCCCCTCTCGCTGTGAAACGGGGACACCTCTTTCTCCTTTATTAGGGGGAGAGGGAGAGAGCCTGTGGTATGTCAAATACTGGGTGAACAAGTAGTCTTTGGGGTCCTGCAAGTCTGTGCCTCTGCTGTTACTTTGCTGCACGCTTAAGTGCTCAGTGGTGGATGCCGATGCTTTTATTTTGCTGGTGGGGACTTTGGGGTTCTAACATTGAACTGTCATTCAATCTCTGGGGGCACTCCTCTGTTTTCGTGGATGGTTGTGAAGAAAAAGCATTTCAGGATGTATATTGTATACATTTCTTTGACATTAAATGTACCTTTGAAACTTCTGATTTTAAATCTACTGCTGAAGGACCCATTAGACCTTTCACATTACATAGTCCCTTTCCCTCACTTTGCAGAAATGAGAACAACTTGCCTTTAAAGTCGTTCAGCTACATTTCCCCATTCTCTAGAGATTATGGACTACTCATGACCCTGCCTCTCCAGGTGGTCCCATCCTATCAGGCAGTGCAACTTCAGTTACAACACTGGTGGCTTGAACTAACATGACGTCTTTACCAACTGACTGGTCAAAATGCCGTTCAATCTGCATAATTTTTCCTAACACTTTTACAGAACTCAGCACTCTTAGTAGCAGCTCATCCGGAACTCGGACATCCACCTCGCTCAGAACACAAGCATTACTTATGGATATCCTTTTCAAATTGCACTAAATCTTAATCCCCATGGCACCCATGATAAAGTACCTCAATTACGACACACCTCATTTTCCACAAACACTAGTTTAAACTGGCTTAAACACATAAAGGTAACTGGGGCTCGTATACAGACTTGGCTCTTTAGCTAACTCTGTTAACAGCCATGTGACTCAATGGTGAGAAGGCCACCTTTCAGAAACAATATATGTCTAGGGTCGGTACGATTTGGGGTTCAACCAAACAGGAACGTTGTGACGCTCCAATTAAAGGAACGTCGATTTGAGCAAATGTTGTGTAAATACTGCCCATACATCGTTATTGTAGCCAGAAGTTACAGATCGTACACCAGCATAAAATTATAAAGAATATAAATTTATCAAATATTCAACTTCAACAAACAGTTACAGAAAAAGAGAGAAAAGAGGGCCCATTACAGTTAAACCAGTCCAATATGCACATAATGTTGGAGCTCATACTGGAGTAGTCACCACATTCTGAACTTCCCTCGAAGACCACCTTGAACAAACTGGGTCTCTCAGGAGTATTGGCCCTTCCTTCTTGGAGCCATTCGTCTGCATGAAGCACTTCTTTCAACAGGGACTCCCCATCAAACAGCATTCTGTGGCATCTTCCCTTGTGCACCACTCCACAGCTCCCACCAAAAGACCCCAAACCAGACTACTGTCCTTTAGAAAACTTCTCCCCACAGCTCACGAGAACCTTCTCTCACATCTGACCACCCTGATTGACTGACTTACATTCCCAAGTTAGATAACATGGTTTCTTATCTTAGCCAAAGTGAAAACACACTTTCCAACACAGCACTCTGCTTTTACAGAAAACTGCTATTATAAACTACCTCACAACAAAGCAGTAGAAATCTTAACCAGGGCATTACAAACACAGAAAGGTGCTCTTTGACCCCTCATACCCATCCCATTCATTGTACCCACCTATATTAATTCATTTTACTGGTACGTGGTCCGTACTTTCTACGTAATAACTATTCTTGTCTAGATAGTTTTAAGTGTTCTAACATCCAGCCATCCAATCTGTCCTCATAACATAAAGCGGCAACTCAGGCAACTCCTCTGCATTCTCCCTCAGTGCAAAAGTTTCCAATTACATGGCAAGCAAAACTTTATGCAGCATTCCAGTGGTGGTCTTAGCAATGTTTAACAATGTTGTACCATAACCTTCCTGCTTTTTTAAGGATGTTAATATCCAATATACCTTCTTCATATCCATTACCTGTTGCTGCTATCTTCAGGGGTCCTTGTGTACCATATTTCCTCTGCTTCTCAATACTCGAACCCACCCATCATCATTAATCTTCCCAAAATGTATGAGGATTAAGTTCCATCTGTCATTGCTTTGCCCACTAAATTTAGGATTTACACTCTCTGCAACAGTTAAAAGTGACATTAGCAAAACATTTGCTAATGCCCTAACAATATTGAACCTGGTACAAACTTGTTCAATCATAGCCAATACTGCAGCATCGAAAAACAAATAACATATTAACTTCAAATGATCAACCAACTTAGCGACTCAAATAGAAAATTCACACAAGCGTTTTCCAAGATATTTGCATTCTCAAGTAGTAGACCTATTTCAAAACAATATGCACCACCACCAATTCAATGCAGCTCTCTGAGGCTGGAACTTTATCGTATCCAGAGACTATCAGGAGCACTTAATTTATTTCCATTGAAATTACTAAGACAAACAGACATACTAACGAATTGGTCAGGGGATTGTATGCTGTGGTTAATGAGTAGTGAATAAAAGTTGTGCCAGGAAGCCATTGATTAATAGAATCTTCACTATCTCGTTCAACTGCAAGAAATGATATACTGCAATATTTTTTCTGGTAAATAATGTGTTAAAGGGCACAAAATGCAAGGTGAACACAAAATCCAAGATTTTTTTTTAAAAACCTGTGTTCTCCATTTTAAATGTCACAACCTGGAACAGCACAACCTTCTAACCACTTATTCTTACAGTTCTTGTATGCATGCTTCTTCCACTCCTTTGCCCCACTATTGACACCATGTTCTTTCAATGTTCGAGAACACACAATAATGTGGTTTGTTTCAATAATATTATGGCTGATCCAGCATTCAGCTTTGATCTCTGGAGCTGTCTGTGCATGTTCACTGTGACAGTGGGGGGTTTCTGTAGGTGCTCTGGTTCCCTCCCAAATTCCGAAGATGTTCTGATAGACTAACTGTTTTATAAATTACATATGTAGTCAAGTGGCCAAACATCAAAAGGAAGTTAAGGGTGCTTGAGAGGGAAATGAGTTGCCGGCCTACAGAAAAATGAGGGGAAGAGGAAGGGAACTGTTTAGATTGTTCTGCTGTGAGCTGATGTAAACTCAATGAGCCAAATGGCCTCCTTCTATAACAGTAATTCAATGAATGCTTACAACAGTTTTGAAAAGTGAGCCCCAACTTAGACTCAAGACATCTAGAGGAAACATCCATCTTGTGAAGACCCTTCAACATCGTATGTTAGAATAGGCTATCTTTTGCTCTTCTAAACTTCAGCAGACAGGAGCCTAACATGTCCAATGTTTTGTAATGAGACGCAAGGCACATTCTAGATAAGAGTTCCGTAAACCTTATTTGAATTGCTTCCAGCACATGAACCTTCTTCCTTAAAAAGTAGACAAATACTGCACACAATTTGGATGGTATTATAAGCTTGCAAAGATTGTTTTGGAAAGTCTGTTGGCAGGTAAAAGGATGTCTGGCAAGAGGGAAGCTTTTAAAAATAAGATAGGGAGAGTCATAGGGCCAACATGTTCCTTTTACAGTGAAACGAGAGGCTGGTAAGATTAGGGAACCCTGGCTGAAGAGGGAAATTGAGGCTCTAGTTCAGAAAAGGGAGACACACGTGTCAGGTATCAGCAGCTGGGATCAAGCAAATCCCTTGAGCTGTACAAAATATGTAGAAATACACTTGAAGGGGAAATCAGCAGGGCAAAAAGGGCTCGATGTATCGTTGGGAGATAAGGTAAAGCAGAATTCAGAATCAGATTTTATATCACCAGCATATGTCAATGAAATTTGTTAACTTTAGGACAGCAGTACAATAAAATACATGATAAATAAATATGGAGAAAAACACTGGGTTACATATATGCTTTTTTCAATTAACTATTTAATAAGTAGTGCAAAATAACAGAAATAAAAAAAGTAGTGAGGACGTGTTCAATGTTCATTTAGAAATTATGAGTCTCTATATGTGATTTAGTTTTATGTATTGACATATATATTTTTTCCTGTACTCTGTATTCTAATATATAAATTAATAAAAACATTGGAAAAGAAAGAAATCTGATGACAGAGAGGAAGAACTGTTCCTGAATTGCTGAGTGTGTGCCTTCAGGCTTCTGTACCTCCTTCTCATGGTAACAGGGCATGTTCTGGGTAGTGAGGATCCCTGATGATGGGCCTGTCTTCCCAAGGAAGCACTCCTTGAAGATGTCTTAGATATTATGGAGGCTGGTACTCAGGACAGAGATGACTAATTTTACAAGTTTCTGCAACTTATTTTGATCTTAGTAGCTTTCCCATACTAGATGGTGATGGAACCAGTCAGCGTGCTCACCACAGTACATTTGTAGAAGTTTTCCAGTGCTTTAGTTGACAAACCAAATCTCCTCAAACTCTTAATAAAATATAATCACTGTCTTGCCTTTTTATAACTACATTAATATGTTGCATCCAGGTTAGGTCCTCAGAAATACTGACACCCAGGAACTTGAAACTTCTACTTATTCTCAAACTTCTGATCCTGATAAGAGGATTGGTTTGTGTTCCCTCGTCTTATCCTTCCTTAAGTCCACAATCAACTCTTCGGTCTTGATGACGATGACTGCAAGGTTGTTGCTGCGGCACCACTCAATAACTGGTATATCTCGCTCCTGTACGCCCTGTTGTCACCATCTGAAATTCTGCCAACAATGGTTATCAGCTGCACATTTACAGATGTTGTTTGAACTCCGCCTAACCATGCAGTCATGGGTGTAGAGAGAGTAGAGCAATGGGCTAAGCACACACCCCGTGCAGCGCCAGTGTTAATTGTCAACAAGGTGGTTATGTTATTTCCAATCTGCATAGACTATGGTCTTAAGGTTCGCAAGTTGAGGATCCAGTTGCAGAGGGAGATACAGAGGCCTAGGTTCTGTAGCTTTTCGATCTACAGGTGGGAATAATGATGTTAAATGCTGAGCTATAGAATCAGAATCAGAATCCTTTATTATCGCCAAGTATGTGGACACATACAGGGAATTTGATGCCGGTTTCCCTGAGCTCTTGCTGTATAGAATCAAAAAGCAAACAATAGTGCAAATAATCGTGAACTATATACAATGAGGTATACTGTGTATGTATGTACAGGTGGACTTGGTTTATAATAGACTAAAATTCAAGTGTTCATAAGACTGATGGCATACGGAAAGAAACTGTTCTTCTACCTATTTGTCCTGGCACACAGTGATCTAAAGCGCCTACCAGAAGGAAGTAGTTGGAACAGGTGATGTCCAGGGTGTGATGGGTCTACAATGATGCTGCTTGCTCGCTTCCTGACTCTAGATGCATATAAGTCCTGGATCGAGGGCAGCTTCACACCAATAATCCTTTCCGCAGCCTTGACGGTTCTTTGGAGTATATTCTTGTCCTGTTTGGTAGCTGATCCAAACCAGACAGTGATGGATGAACAGAGAACAGACTGGATTATTCCTGAATAGTATTGAATCAGCAGCTCCTAAGGCAGGCTGTACTTCCTGAGTTGACGTAGGAAATACAACCTCTGCCGAGCCTTTTTAATAAGAGTGTCCGCGTTGGGCGTCCACTTCAGGTCCTGGGAGATTGAGACACCCAGAAACCTGAAGGTCTCCACAGCGGACACAATACTGTTGAGTATAGTGAGTTGGGGGGGGGGGGGAGTATTGGGGGGCTCCTCCAGAAGTCCACTGTTATCTCCACAGTCATGAGAATATTTAGCTCCAGATTGTTTTGACCACACCAGAGGGCCAGCCGTTCTACCACCCGTCTGTATGCAGACTCATCACCGTCTGGGATAAGGCCAATGACAGTTGTGTCGTCTGCAAACTTCAGGAGTTTAACAGATGGATACTGTGAGGTGCAGTCATTAGTGTAAAGGGAGAAGAGCAGTGGGGAGAGCACACATCCCTGGGGGGCACCGGTACTGATTGTCCGGGTGCTAGAAATGATGCTCCCCAGCCTCACTTGCTGCACCCTGTCAGTCAGGAAGCTTGTGATCCACTGACAGATGGCAGGGGAGGCAGTGAGCTGGGTGAGTTTGGAGTGGAGGATTTCTGGGACGATGGTGTTGAATGCCGAGCTGACAGGACAACAAACAGGACCCTCGCAGAAGTTCCTGGGTTATCGAGGTATTGTAGTATGTAATGCAGTCCCATGTCGAGTGCATCATCCACTGACCTATTTGTCCGATAAGCAAACTGCAGGGGGTCCAGCAGGGGGCCTGTGATGTCCTTCAGGTGAGCCAACACTAGTCTCTCAGAGGACTTCACGACCACAGATGTCAAGGCAACAGGTCTGTAGTCATTTTAGTCCCTTGATAGTGGGTTTCTTAGGGACTGGAATGATAATGGAGCACTTGAAGCAATGAGTCAATCCTAGAGATTCTGTAAGTATATTAAAAGCAAAGGGTAAATAGGGAGAAATATGTCCTGTTTTGAATCAGTATGTCTGTTTACTATGGAAAATGGGCAATATCTTAAGTGTGCAAACACGAGGAAATCTGCAGATGCTGGAATTTCAAGCAACACACATAAAAGTTGCTGGTGAATGCAGCAGGCCAGGCAGCATCTCTATGAAGAGGTACAGTCGACATTTCGGGCCGAGACCCTTCGTCAGGACTAACTGAAAGAAGAGATAGTAAGAGATTTGAAAGTGGGAGGGGGAGGGGGAGATCCAAAATGATAGGAGAAGACAGGAGGGGGAGGGATGGAGCCAAGAGCTGGACAGGTGATTGGCAAAAAGGACATGAGAGGATCATGGGACGGGAGGCCTAGGGAGAAAGAAAGGGAGAGGGGGGAAGCCCAGAGAATGGGCATGGAGTATAGTGAGAGAGACAGAGGGAGAAAATTATCTTAAGTGAGTACTTCTGCTCTGCATTTACCATGAAGGAATTTATGGAAGTGAAGGAATTCAAGGAAAGAAATAGTGATGTCCTGAAACAGAGGTGCTGGTTGTCTTGAAGAGCATACGTATGGATTCATCTACCCAGGTGTATTTATGCATCATATAGTTGTATACCAGGCCATTACGGGAAACAAGGAAATTGCTGGGCCATGGTACAGATTTTTATATTTTTCTAACCAGGGATGAGCTATTGAAAAACTGTTGGGTAGCTAATGTGCCTCTAAGAAGGGTGCAAGGAAATGCCAGGGAAATGCAGGCCACTGAATTCAACATCGGTGGTGGAGATTCTAGGACACAGGATCTATCTGTGTTTGGAAAAGCTAGTACTGATTAGGAATAATCAGCATGCCTCTGGTCTAATTTTGGTAAAGTGATCTATTACTGCTACAAGTAGTGAGGTAACAAACCTGCCTTGAATACCATTGGGTGGAAGCCTGAAAGCACACAACACCAGGCTCACGCAGAGATTCTATCCCACTTCAATTCATCACCGAGGTAGTACAAGGTAAATAATAACAGAATACACATTAAGGTTTTACAGTTACCAAGAAAGAGCAGGTGGACAATAAGGTGCAAGGTCACAGCAAGGTAGATTAGGAGGTGAAGAGACCATGTTATCGTACTCAGGAACTGTTCAATAGTCTCATTACAGTGGGATAGAATCTCTGCTTGAGCCTGGTGGCATGTGCTTTCAGGCTTTTATATCTTCCACCCAATGGGATGGGAGAGAAGAGAGAAAGTCCAGGATGGGTGAAGTCATTGATTATGCTGGCTGCATTACCAAGGCAGAGAGAGTACAGACAGAGTCTGTGGAGCAGAAACTGGTTGAACTGGATGCTGAACTGTATCCATAACTCTGTAGTTTCCTGCAGTCTCGGGCAAAGTAATTGCCAAACAGTCAAAGAGGTGACCAAGGGCAATTGCCTGCAAGGACTTTGGTAAGAATTTGGACAAGGTCCCACATGGTAGGCTAGTCCGAAAAGTGATATTACATAGGATCCAGGATGAGCTAGCCAACTGGATACAAAACTGATCTGGTGGGAAGATTCAAAGGGTAATAGTTTTTCCAGATCGGTAGCTTGTGAACAGTGGTGTGCTCTAGGGATTAGTGCTGGGTTCTCTGTTGTTTGTCATATTTGGACACATAACATTTGGATGAGAATGTAGGTGCACAATAAATAAGTTTTGAGGATGATACCAACCATAATGGTGGTATTGTGGACAATGAAGAAGGTTGTCTAAGGTTATAACAGCATTTAGAGCAACTGGGAAACTGGGCAAAAGAACGAAAATTGGAATTTATCTTTGAGGAATGCAAAATGGTGCACATCAGTAAGCTAAACCAGGGCACGTCATACACAGTGAGTGACAAGCAGTTGGGAAGTGTTGGGATATCGTAAGACCATGAGGTACAATAATACAACTTCCAGAACCTGGAAATACTGTTACAAAGTGGCAAAGCCATCACCACTCTAGGAGTTGGGACGTCATGTTACAACTGTATCTGATACTGGTGAGATCAGACCTGGAATATTGTGTGCAGTGCTGGCTGCCATACCAAGGATGTGAAACTTTCTGTGTCTGGAGGCCTTGAGTTACAAATTGAGGCTGAAGAGGCTGGGATGTTTCCCCCAAAGGCAAGGTGGCTCAGAGGTGACCTTATGGAGGTTCATAAAATGACAAGGTGTTTGGTCACAATCTTTCCCCCTCCCCAGTGTAGGGAGTTTAAGGTAAGTGGAGAAAGGTTTTAAGGGGATTTGAGGGTCAAGACTTTCCATGGCATACGGAAAGATACAATTATGTTCAAAAGACATTTGGACATGTACATGGGTAGGAATGGCTGGAATACAGGTGAAATGCAGAAAAATTAGTGCCTGCTCAAAAGGCCCCTAGTCAGCACTAATGATTTGGGCAGAAGGGCTTGTTTCCATCTATAAAAATCTATGACTAAAAATCAAGTATAATTAAGCATGCCTGATTTCTAATTCTTCAGGATCTGATGAAGGTTATTGATCTGAGCTATTAGCTCTCACACTTGGACTCACTGACTGTTGTACTGAGTATTTTATAGTAATTTGTTTTTTTATATAACATGACTGCCAAAATGGATATAGGAGCACACTGAAGAAATATTAGTGATTTGTTAGTCAACTTACTGGGGAATTAAGGCTTTATTTCAAGACCCAAATTGAAACATTTAACCATGTTTGATACTGAAATTACAATTTCTACATATAAGCATTCAATTAAGCAACGAGTATATATTGAAAATTCTTTATTAATTACCAGCCATAGCTACCAAAAGTCCAAGAATTTCCCGAAATTTGAAGGTACAAATCTTGGACAATTTTGGCAATCATTTATTAAGTTAACTAAAGGAATAATTTAGAAATGCACTTCCTCACCAGATCAATAAGGCTTTCTTGGATTCTACTCAGCGTGGTTCGTAGCCTGCTGCTGATTAATCCTAGTCCTGTAGATTCATACTGAAAGCAAATAATAAAACCTGCAGGTCAGTTCTTAATCAATGGAGAAATTTATTTACGTACTATTATCTAATCTAACAGTAAGAGTGAATACAATCTAATCTTTGTTCAAAAATATAAAGAATTATCAGTTTCTATCTTATACTAATTCTAAAATGTAAATCAAAAAGAATGTCAAAGCAGTACATTATTTATATTCTTCAAATACAGATTGAAGCATTCAGGTCCACCATTTTGTGGCCTGACAACCCCCCACCTTTTGAATCTGGTACCATTAGTGTACAGAGTGACCACTAAGGAAACAGTATTAGTATTTTGTATTAGCAAGTACAATTTATGGATTTAGTGTATAAAAAAAGCAGTCATGTTGACTGATCAGATAGTTGAGGAGGGTGAAAGGGGTGGAGTCAAGGGAAAGTAGTACACCAAGTTGCTGCAACTTAAAACATAAAAACGTTAAAGAAAGTGGAAGTCTAAAAAAATATAAATTGCCATAACACTTAGATCAGGGTAGAATCAAAAAGTTTCAGGTACTGATCAAAGCTGTTCGATATGAAACCTTAACTTCTTTTCTTTCAGTTTTTACTTCAAGTTTCTGTCAGTCAGTCAGTGTGTGCCGCCCCGAATCCGGGGTTGGCAGCTATGCACCTCCATCTTTTTTAATCTTGCGCTCTTTTTCTGGCCTCAGCATAACTCAACCCAGTCCATTGCCTCACATTATTGTACCAAGTGGTTCGCTGCCAAGTTTCTGTAACTTTGGTCTTATTTATTTAGAGATACAGCGCAGAATAGGCCTTTCCGGTATTTCGAGCCAGATTGCTCCAAAACACCCCTAAGAACCCTAACCTAATCACAGGGCAATTTACAATGATCAACTAACCTACCTGGTATGCCTTTGGACTGTGGAAGGAAACTGGAAGACCCAGAGGAAACCTATACATTCCATGGGGAAGACATGCAGACTCCATTATAGGGGCACGGCAATTGAACTCCAAACTCTGACGTCCTGAGTTGTAATGGCGTCACGCTTACCACTATGCTACCGTGGTGCCCAGGCTTGAATCTAGACTTTCCATCTAGACTTTAGCTCGAAAGCCCAGATGGAAAGTTTATTGCAGCTGAAATCAATGATACTGTATTTGAAAAATATAATCTAAAATATTCTCTATTTTAAACTGCAATAAATATAGATTTCAATATCATAGCAATACCTTATTACAGTATTTGTGAACTTACCATGTCTTCCCGCCCAAAGAAAGTATACACTGCATACAGGTAATAATCAAATAGTTGTGACATACAGTGGATCACATCAAAGGCAATTGGCTTCAATATATTCATCATCTGCATGTATTTTCCTAGAAATGAAAGCAAGAAACACAAACAGTAATGACACTAAGTTCAGCTTGCTTTGCTAATTCTCACTCCTATTGACAAAGTAATAGTTACACATTTGTGACAAGATTACAAAAAGGAGGAAGATTTTCTAGAATTATTTCAGGAATGAAGGATTACAGATCATGTAGAGAAACTAGAAGGAATTTTTCTTCTTAGATCAAAGGCTGGATTGACATTTGTCATGGATAGTTAAAATAAGTTTAAATAGTGAAAACAAAGAGAAGCTATACATTTCCAGCTGTGAAAGGCTCAACATATGAGATCACACAGGTTTACGGTAACCTGAGAAAGAATCTAGAGACAACCTAAATAAGCAAATACCTTACATGCAGCAACTGACTTGGATTTGGAATCACCTCTGGACATAGTGGTGCAAACAGATTTCAAAAGGAAATAGATATAGTTTTTCAAAAATTCCCAAGGGTTGGGAGAACAGAGTGGGAAAGTTACTGCTAATTGGATTGCCTTTTAAAACAGCCAAAGAAAATTTGACACCTCCAGCACTGTACTAATCCAGGATACCGACTGTAGAAACCTACCATGGGCATTAGTTTCACAGATATTACAAATACAAGAAATTCTGCAGATATTGGAAATCCAAAGCAACACACACAAGATGCTGGAGGAACTCAACAAGTCAGGCAGCATGCAAGGAAATGAACAAACAGTCGACATTTTGGGCTGTGAGACCCTTCTTCAAGATTATTATTCACAAATATTATGTCAACGTTAATCAATAAAATTCCAAATTAGCTTATTTTGCGAGTTGGTTTGGATCAGTTGACATCAAATGGCTCCTAGTTCAAACCCCAAGTCAGAAAAGATCATAAACACAAGAGATTCAGCAGATGCTAGAAATCTTGAGAAACACACACAAAATGGAGGAGGAACTCAGCATGTCAGGCAGCATCAATGAAGCGAAATAAACAGTCACTTCAACAGGACTGACAAGGAAAGGGGCTGAATCCAGAATAGGAAGGGGGATGGGAGGAGGAAGACAACTATAAGCTGGCAGGTGAAACCAGGAAAAGAGGAAGGCAAATGGATGGGGGGGGGGAAGGTGGGGGAATGAAGTAAGAAGATGGAAGGTAATAGGTGGAAGAGGTAAAGGGCTGAAGGAGGACAAATCTTGTAGGAGAGGAGAGTGGACTATGGAAGAAAGGGAAGGAGGAGTGGCACCAGAGGGAGGTAACGGACAGGTGAGAAGGGGTGAGGTGAAACCAGAATGGGGAATGGGGGAAAAGAGAAAGGGACATAAATTACCAGAAGCTACAAAAATTGACGTTCATGCCATCAGGCTGACGGTAGATGAGGTGTTGCATTTCAAAACTGAGCGGTGCCTCATCGTGGTAGTAGAGGTGGCCGTAGACTGACATCTCAAAATAGAAATGGGAAGTCGCATTGAAATAGGTGGCCATCAAGAAATCCCACCTTTTATGGCAGACAGAGTGAAGGTGCTCTCAAATTGTGCTGGGTTTCACTGATGTAGAGGAGGTAGTACAGTAGCTGGGAGCAACAGATGCAGTTGAATGCGGCTGATGCCGGACTCATAGATGAAATGCTGCTTCACCTAGAGGGGCTGCTTGGGGGCACAGAATGGCGGTGAGGGAAAAGTTGGGAGTAGGTGCAGCACTTGTCCTACTTGTAGGAGAGAGATCAGTGGGGAGGGACAAGTTGACAAGGGAGTCATTTAGAGGGTGATCCTTACAGAAAGCAGAGAGTGCAGGAAAGAAGCAGCACCAATGCTCTTGTTGATATAATGTAGAAAGAACTGTGGAATATTACCAGTGTAAGCTTGGAACATGGGCTGTTCCATATAACCAACTAAAAGGCAGGTATAGTTGGGGCCCATGCCTGCACCTTGGGTTTGGAGAAAGTGGGAGGAGCCAAAGTTGAGGATGAGAAGCAGTTTAGCCAGATGGAAGAGGGAAGTGATGCAGGGAAATTGGTTAGGTCTGTTGTTCAGAAAAAAGCGGATCGCTTTAAGGCAAAGGTTCCCAATCATTTTTATGCATTGGACCCCTACCATTAACTGAGGAGTCCGAGGACCCCAGGGTGGAAAAATCCGCTTTAAGGCCTTCCTGATGCAGGATAGAATTGGGCACCCATAGTGAAAATGAAGCGATTAAAACCAAGGAACTTAAACTGATCAAGAGCACGTGAAATGTCATGGATGTAGGTAGTAAGGAACTAAACCAAGGAGAACAAAATGGAGTTGAGGTATGTGGACACGAGTTCAGTGGGCCCAGTAAGGTTTATGAATCTTGGGTTGGAGCAACCCAAGTGAGCAATGAGGGGTAAGGAAACTATGAGGCTGGTGGCAGTGGATGGGAGTTCTCCAGAGTTGATGGGGATGATGATGGTGCTGGAGACAGTGGCCAGATGCTCCTGAGTGGGGTACTGCTCAAGGAGTAAGTGGAGGTGTCTGAGTGCTGCCACCTGGCCTTAGCAAGGTAGAAACCAGTCTGTTAGACTACAATAGCAACCCCGTCACCTGCACGTTGGATGGCAAGCTTGTGATTGGTGCAGAGAGAGTGGAGGGCAATGCGTTCAGAAGGTGCAAGTTCTGCATAGGAGAAGGAAGTGTTAGAAGTCGAGACGGTTGATGTCTCATTGGCAGTTAGAGATGGAAAGATCCAGAGTGGATGGAAGATCAGAGTGGGGTGCCGAGAAGAGGAGGGGGGTTGAAGATGGGAGAAGGGGGTCTTCAGTGGGGTGTGGAGAATCTTTGCCAAGGAAGTGGGTTTGGAGACAGAGGCAAGGGAAGAAGAACTCAACATCATGGTGGGTACAGAACTCAGAGATGCAGCTGTATGTACACAAAGGTAAGGCCGTTGCTGAGAATAAAATGTTCTGTCTCAGAGGAAGGAAGATTGGAAGGGATGGTGAAGATATGGGTAGGAATTAGAGCTGTGGTCGGGGAGGGCAGGGAATTAGAGCGGTCAGAGGAGAGGGCAGGGTTGGGGTGTTTGGAGAAAGTGGGGTGGGAGGAAGATGGGAACTCAGAGGAATGAAGGGATAGAGGGGAGCTTGAGTTCAAGGTTAAAGGGGTGTAGTGGTGGAAGAAAAGCACCAGCGAGGAAGGTCTCAGCCTGGATGTGGAAGCAGCTGAGGACACGCCAGGAACATGGTCTGGAGGCACAGCTGGATACTTCTGATCTACAATAATGCATGTGCTCTGGTAGTTAGAAAGGAATACTAGCTGAAGAGTAGTAATGCCAGACAATGCCTGGCCAAAGTATTTTGTTCAATGCATGCAAAAGTACAAATTATCTAGTTATTTTTGGCAAGAACACAAAATACTGGGCAGAATAATTGTTACAAATGCCAACACGATCAGCACATTTCCAAATTTATCACAATGCTCCACACAAGTTATGTATGAAAAGGGCTGAAATGGACTAACAATTTTGCATTACATGGAAAAACACAATCTCCAGAAATATACGGCAAGATCAAAAGCCAGATCAGTCATGGACTTTTTAAATGTTGGATGCTGGAAGGTTTCAGAAGCCAACTCCTGTCCCTATTACTTATGGTTTTAAGAAATGATTCAGCACCGAAGACAATTAACACTCGTTACTGTCAATCTTTCACCAGGCAGGCAGAAATACAGACTAGAAGTGAAAGTGGTATTATGGTAATTAGACAATAATAACAATAATCACGAAAAATGGAAGATCAAATTAAATTTCCAATCATGCGATACAACAGAAACCTAATAATTCAGAGAAGAAGGAAAAAGTTCTATAATTTTTGGTTTAAATAAACCATTGAATCACATGATCTACGTTGCCTCTCTCTTCAGGGAAGAAATGAAATGAGTCTTTGGCAACCGCAGACCACTTCATTGTGATGTGATCAAAGCAGTTTGGCATTGTATTGAACCATAAACCAATGACTCTAGCAGTAAAATTTATCAACTGTGTCCAACATGTGACAGTATTAAACCAATTACCAATCACAAGAAGCGTTGGAGTACATCTCAGAGGGAAAATAGGATGGAAAAAAAAAGGTACAAGTTAGATCTGGCTAGTAGTAGGGCTAAAAAAAAATCCCAAGAGGTTCAATTGATATATTAGGAGTAAAAGGGTAGATAAAGAGTGAATAGGTCCTCACAAAAGATCAGCAAGGCTGTTGAAGTATGGAGCCACATGATATTTGATGACTATTAGATTTACTGTGGTGAAACTGATGGATGCTAAAATAAGGGAAATGAGTGATGAGTGATGGCCACTAAGTGGCCATTTTATTAGGTACACCTGCACACATGCTTGTTAAATATCTAATCAGCCAATCATGTGGCAACTGCTCAATGCATAAAAACATATAAACATGGTCAAGAAGTTCAGATCAAACATCAAAATGGGGAAGAAATGTGATCTAAGTGGATTTGACATTGGAATTATAACGTGCAGGTGTCCAACCTGGTGAGACGAAGGAGGGGCCAGGCCCGGAACCTCCAAGTGTTGCAAACTAATCCCTCTAACATGAAGTCTAACAGGAGGTGGATCAAATGGCCTGCAGCTAACATGACTTCACTATGGAAGCAGTTTGATGAAGATGTTAACCAAATTCTGGAGGCAACGGCGAAGGGAGGGGTTGATAGGAAGCTGCAAGCCACGACAACAATTATTGTCAGTATCGCAGCTGAAAGGTTCGGAGAAGAGGAGAAGGAAGGCTCCAAAACATCTTACTCCAAGAACGAAAGAGCATTGAGGATCCACAACATCAGGCAGGAGATGAAAGCGCTGAAGTCCCAATACAAGGAGGCAAGAGAAGAGGAGTGCATTGGCTTGGCCCAGCTGATGTGCATACTACGAAAGAAGATCAGGGTCCTCCGCCGGGCAGAGTGGCATCGGAGGCGGCGTCGTGAAAGGGCTCGAAAACGTTCTGCCTTTATCGCCAACCCCTTCAAGTTCACCAAGGAGTTTCTGGGGGAGAAGCGCAGTGAGAAACTGGCCTGTTCGCAGGAAGACATAGACCAACATCTGAAGAAGATATATAATGATCCTGAAAGAGAGCAGGAGTTGGGAGAGTGCGACATCCTAATAGACCCACTTGAACCGGATGTGCAGTTCGACATGTCAGAGCTGCAGCTGAAGGAAGTCAGAGAGGTCATCTGCAAAGCAAAGGCAAGCTCGGCTCCAGGACCAAGCAACACCTCGTACAAAGTGTACAAGAACTGCCCCAAACTCCTGCTGCATCTGTGGAAGATCCTGAAAACCTTTTGGAGAAGGGGGAAAATCCCAGTGGAGAGTGGCTGAAGGGGTGTGGATCCTGAAGGAGGAAAATGCCACCCAGATAGATCAGTTTCGCATCATCTCCCTGCTGTGTGTCGAGGCGAAGATCTTCTTCAGTGCAGTTTCTAACTGGCTGTGCACCTACCTAGCAAAGAACACCTATATTGATACATCAGTCCAGAAGGGTGGCATTTCAGGGATGCCGGGCTGTCTGGAGCACATCAGCGTGGTGACACAGCTCATCAGGGAGGCCAGAGAGAACAAGGACAACTCGTCAGTGTCATGGCTCGACCTGGCAAATGCATTTGGCTCCATTCCACACAAGCTGGTGCAGCTCACACTGACCAAATATCACGTCCCCAGCAGGAGCAGAAACCTTATCGCTGATTAGTACAGCAACTTCAGGATGAGGGTCTCTTCACGAGCAATTACATCAACCTGGCACAAGGTGGAGGTTGGCATCATCACAGGGTGCACTATCTCAGTGACACTGTTCTCCCTAGCCATGAACATGCTCCCTAAGTCTGCTGAACCAGAGTGCAGAGGGCCCAGAATGAATTCCGCTCAATGGCAACCACCTATCAGGGCATTCATGGATGACCTCACAGTCACCATGGAATCAGTCCCAGGCTGCCGGAGGATTCTGCAAGGGCTCGAAAAGGTGGTGGAGTGGGCCCGAATACGTTTCAAACCTGCCAAATCAAGATCGATGGTGCTGAGGAAAGGGAAGGTGGAGAACAAGTTCCGGTTCAGCATCGCAGGCACAGCCATCCCAACCATCACAGAAAAGCCAGTCAAGAGCTTAGGCAAAGTTCTTGGCAGCTCTTTAAGGGACACAACATCCATTCAGGCAACCTGCACCGAGTTGGATGGCTGGCTGAAATCTGTGGACAAGCCTGGCCTACCTGGGAAGTTTAAAGCCTGGGTGTATCAGCATGGCATTCTTCCCAGAATCCTGTGGCCCCTCCTCATATATGCAGTTCTGATCTCGACAGTCGAAACCTTAGAGAGAAGGGTTAGCAACCACCTCAGGAGATGGCTGAGGCTGCCAAAGAGCTTGAGCAGCATCACACTTTATGGACACCACAACAAACTGCAACTGCCCTTCAAATCCTTAGAGGAAGAATTCAAAGTAACAAGAGCCAGAGAAGTGCTACAGTATAGGGACTCAAGTGACCCGAAGGTGGCTAGAGCAGGGATCCAAGTAAGTACTGGCAGGGGAAGCTGTTCAGGAGGCAGAGGCGAGGCTGCGTCACAGGAGGCTGGTGGGAGTGGTCACTAGAGACCGAGCTGGGCTAGGATCCTTTCCAACTCCCCAAATGGACACCAGAGGGAAGGAAAGGCGTCGTCTAGTTCAGGAGGAGGTGAGAGCAGTAGTGGAGGAGATGAGAGCCTGCAAGGCGGTGGGAATGAAGCAACAGGGAGCTTGGACAAGATGGGAGAATGCGGTTGAGAGGAAAGTGACCTGGGCTGACCTTTGGAAAGCCGAACCACACCGCATCCAATTTCTCATCCAGGCAGTGTACGATGTGCTTCCAAGCCCATCAAACCTGCACACATGGGGCAAGGCAGAGTCATCTGCGTGCCCACTGTGCTCCAAGCGAGGAACCCTGGAGCACATCCTCAGTGGCTGTGCAAGGGCACTTGGTGAGGGACGGTACAGGTGGAGGCATGATCAGGTCCTAGAGGGCTATGGGTAACCCTAGGTAATTTCTAAAGTACGTACGTGTTTGGCACAGCATTGTGGGCCAAAGGGCTTGTATTGTACTGTAGGTTTTCCACGTTTCTGTCTAAATGAGTTATTTATATAGTACAGCAATTAAACACAGGACTGGATCTCTGTACATGGGCAAGCTGAATGATGTTGCAGACAAAGCAATGGTTGAGCATGACAATTTTCAATTCAATATATAGGAGGGGTAAAGTCAGGTGTAATCAGTTATTTTCATTGTTAATACAAGTTAATCAATTAAATACCAACAAAGGTTTCATACTCACCAACAAGTCTTATTACATTCAAGGTAGTGTTTGTTAAAATGAGTGTATTGCCTTTGTTCAGATAGCAATCTGACTTCTTTCTACTTTTCAGAGTTTCTTTGGAAATGCTAGAAAGGGAAATTGAAGTTAGCAGAGGTCAAATAAGAAGTTTGAGGCAAAATTTGACTTAGTGCCTAATTCACAATCAACGGACAGATAACATTGTCTCGCCAACTCAACAATCCATATGAAAATTTAGTCTACCACTCACAGTATCTGAAATGATATAATGTAAAGTAGTATAATGAAATCAAACCTTTTTGGTCACTCGAATAATTTCAACAATGACCTTTAAAAAGGTAGTATTTAACTCTGGACTTACAAATATTGATTAAATGTTCAAAATCTTAGTGTACAATGAAATACTACTGCATTTTTTTAAAAAAGAAAAACTTAAAAAAAACAACAGCCTGTTATTTAAAGTAATTACAAGATAAAAAGTCTCTTCTACTCACAGACATTATTAAGATAAGGGCATATCTTATATTACCTGTTTTTTCCAATCTGATTCCTAAATTTAGGAAAGTAGTATTTTCATTAAGCTGATAACACATAGCTCTTTGAAATCTAAACAGACTTTGAAGATACTGAAATACTTGGATGAAGATGTATATGGCTGTAAAAATAAACTGGCAATAAAAGAGACAATTACAATGGGAAGACGTAATTCCTTTGTATTATAAAAAGTGGGATTAGGGAGCAGATCTGGCTACCTCGCAAATAAAATCTGGACATTTGATTAATCAGTATTGCGTGAGCTAATGCCAGGATAAGATGCATCCATATTTGGAGTTGGAGCTGGAGCTAGTTACATGAGAGTTGATATAGTTAGTTTAGAATTTAAAGCTGGATTATTATTAGAATACAGGCATTACAAAAGTGCATGGTCTCTCATATAATCTTACAATCATACAACCCATTTGTAATATTTACTGTATTTTTTAATAGTTATAGTCATATTGGAATTTCAATAAAGTTTAAAGACAAAATACAAGTTCTCTGTTTTGAGAAGCTTTGGTGGCTTTCCAAGGCTCAGGGAAAGCATCAGGGAAGACCAGCTACAATAATGGAGACACCACAGACATAGTCTGGTAATAAATAAACCTCTCAAAGAACTCAGCAGGTCGAGCAGCACCTGTGGAGGCAAAGTAACGGTTAGGGTTGCCAACTTTCTCACACTTGTGTTTACCCCGACAAAGACTACCATGACCACGAAGCCTTGCACGCCCACCTGTGTGCGCATGCCTGTACATGCCGATTTTTTTCTACAAATCGGTTTTCCCGATTCTGATACACTGTACATACATTATTTCTACTTTATATAGGCTGTGTATTTATCATATCATTCCTGCTTTTACTATATGTTAGTGTTATTTTAGGTTTTGTGTTATTGGTATGATTTGGTAGGTTATTTTTTGGGTCTGGGAACGTTCAAAAATTTTTCCCATATAAACTCTTGGTAATTGCTTCTGCGCTTTACGCCATTTCAGCTTATAAATGGTTTCATAGGAACACTCTACCTTAGCGGGGAAAATACGGGACAAGGGCGGTCCTGTATGGGACAAACCAATTTAGCCCAATATACGAGATGTCCCGGCTAATACGGGACAGTTGGCAACACTAGCACCAGTTGACAATTCAGGCTGATGCCCTTCATCGGGCCCGAAATATTGAATATCCCTTTGCCTCCATACATACAGATTGACTTGAAGTTCTTCCAGCAGTTCACTTTTGGCTCCAAGCTACTATAATAACCAACTGGAAAAGCAATTTATTTTTAAGGTCACTTTAGAGATTTCTAAAATTTCTGATATTCTTATGTGCAGTCCATAAAATTCAAATTCTATGATAAAAATGCAAGTCAAAGCCTAAATGATGGAAAATTAATAGCTTTCTTCCTGATCTGTAGTTTAATTAACATGCAGAAGTTGCTAGTTGCCAAACTATTGACCATTTTATGGCTGATTTGGCATCATTTGAAAATCAAATTAAATCATCTCAATCACAAAATGGTTTTGATTGTTTGTATATCTTAAATATGGACACGTATGAAAGTCAAGAGAGCACATTACAGGATACATTTAGAATTTATACATTTTTTAAGACATCAGCAAGTCAAAACAGGTGATTTCACTACGTATTCATGCATGGTTGGTAAAACAGCTTCTTATTCAGAAGCATTTTCATTTAGGATACACACCATAATGCACATTGTTTTCGCTTCTACAACTGTGCCTATTAACCGGAAAAAATTAGATGAGAGGTTGGTGGTACTGCAGGGGAAAGGATGAAGAGCTGTTGTGGTTAGGAAACTTAGAAATATAGAGTATTGTGCTCTTGATGAATTTAACAACGGCTTCTCATTTTAATTTTCGTACCCCTATAATAGAGCTCACAAGGTTGAAAGGTTTGCTGGTTATCTAGCTGGGAGACCTGTACAAAACAGATAGGTGGGGTTCAAAGGGGAGAGATTTGTGGAGGATGCTGGGAAGAGGAGCTTTGGAAGTAGTCAATAGATTATGAAGGAGAAGGAAAGCCTCTTATTTAAGTAGGGTGGCAAAAAGGGCAGAATATCAGGTACCACTAACACACATTTGTCAATTAAGTCTAAATAGCTGACACTTCTTCGCATGTCCATAATGATTTCCCCCCCGCCACCACCACCTTGGTAATTCTCTCTTCTCCCTCCTCACATCAGACAGAAGATACAAAAGTTTGAGAACATGTACCACCAAGCTCAAGGACAGCCTTCTTTCCCGCTGAATCTTATATGATAAAGATGAACCATCATGTCATGGTGCTTGCGTTTCATTTATCTAACTGTAATGTAATACTATAAGCAGCGGTCTACTCTTTGTCCCTTTTGTACTACATTGATGGACTTGTGTATGGAATGGTCTGTCTGAATGTCATGCAAATGAAAGCCTTTCACTGTATCTTGGTACACATGACAATTATATACCAAATAGCCTCTCAGCTGCTGCTCCCAAGCCGCTTAACAATTTTGCTGGATTTCTGCAGAAATATATAGAATGTGATTCTTAATCGATAACTGAGAAATAAATTATGAGACACATGTAACTACTTTTAGTAGCTCAGTTGATTTATCGAATTGACATGAATAATTAGCAATCTGCCATTTAAAAGGATGAATTTTCTGATAGCACGCCCAACAAGCTATCAAATGACATAAACTTGATGTATAGTTGCAAGAAAAAGTTTGTGAACCCTTTGCAATTACCTAATTTTCTGCATTAATTACTCATAAAATGCAGTCTGATCTTCATCCAAGTCACAATAATAGACAAACACAATCTACCTAAGCAAATAATAAACAAACAATTGTACTTTTCATGTCTTTATTCAACACATTGCTTAATCATTCACAGTCCAGGCTGAAAAAAAGTATGTGAAGCTCGTATTCAATAAATGGAAGAACCTCCTCTAGCAGCAATAACCTCCATCAAATGTTTCCTGCAATTGCTGATCAGACTTGCACAATGGCAAAGAGGAATTTTAGACCATTCCTCCATACAAAACTGCTTCAGTTCATCAATATTTCTGGGATACCTTGCATGAACAATCTTCAGGTCATGCCACAGCATCTCAATTGGGTTAAGGTTTGGACTCTGACTTGGCCATTCCAAAATGCAAACTTTCTCCTTTTTAAATCAATCTGCTGTTGATTTACTCTAGTGTTTTGGATCATTGTCTTGTTGCATCATCCAACTTCTATTAAGCTTCAGGTGACAGTTCACTACCCTGACGTTCTTCTATAAAATGTCTTCATACAATGTTGAATTCATTGTTCCCTCAACGATTGCAAGCTATCCAGCCCTTGAAGCAGCAAAGCAGCCCAAAGCTCTTATGCTCCTTTCACCATGCTTCACAGTTGGGATGAGGTTTTGGTGTTGGTGTGCAGTGTGCAGTGTGCAGTGCCCCTTTTCCTCCAAAGATAGCAACGGGCATTTCTGCCAAAAAGTTCAAATTTCGTCTTATCTGCCCATAGAACATTGTTCCGGAAGCATTGTGGAACATCCAGCTGATCTTTTGCAAACTTGAGACATGAGGCAATGTTCCTTTGGAGAGCATTGGTTTTCTTACATTGTGTCCTTCCATGAACACCATTCTTGTTCAGTGCTTTTCTTATAGTGGACACATAAACAGAGGCTTTAGCAAGTTCCAGAGATCTTTGCAGGTATTTTGCTATCCCTCTTTGGTTCTCCTTCATCTCCTTCACATTGCACATTGTACTCTTGAAATGAGCCTTGCAAGGCGCCCACTCCTAGGGGGAAGAGAGGTAACAGCACTGAATTCGCTCCATTTCTCTTACTGTGGGCCGATGAACACTCAGGGCTTCAGAAATGTTATTGCAGTCTTGTCCAGCTTCATACATCTCTACAATTCTTCTTCAAAGGTCCTCAGAAAGTTGTCTTGATTGAGGCACGGTGCACATAAACAGATCTTTCTTGAGAAGAGCAGGCCCTGTCAGTAATCTGACTTTGCGTGTTTTTTTTAATAGGTTGGGGACCTCCACAACCCACACCTCCAATCTCATCTCATTGATTGGAACACCTGAATCCAAACAGCTTTAGTGGAATGCATCAGTGGTGAATGGTGTGCTGCAGGGGTCGGTGCTGGTTCACGATATACATTAACGATCTGGAAGAGGGGACTGAGTATAGTGCATCTAAGTTTGCTGATAATACTAAATCAAGTGGAAAAGCAAATCGTGCTGAAGACAGAGAGTTTGCAGAGAGATATAGATAGATTAAATGAGTGGGCAAGGGTCTGGCAGATTGCGTACAATGTTGGTAAATGCTAGGTCATCCACTTTGGAAGGAAAAATGAAACAGCAGATTATTATTTAAATGGTAAAAAATTGCAGCATGCTGCTGTGCAGAGGGACTTGAGTGTGCTTTTGCATGGATCACAACTGATTGGTTTGCAGGAACAGCAGGCTATCAGGAAGGCAAATGGAATGTTGGCCTTCATTGCTAGAGGGATTGAATTTAAGAGCAGGGAGGTTATGCTGCAACTGTACAGGGTACTGGTGATGCCACAATTAAGAGTACTATGTGCATTTCTGGTCTTCTTACTTGAGGAAGGATATACTGGTTTTGGAGGCTGTGTAGAGTTGATTCCAGAGATAAGGAGGTTGGACTAGGAGAAGAGATTGAGTCACCTGGGACTGTACTCACTGGAATTTAGAAAAATGAGAGGAGATCTTATAGAAAACGTATAAAATTATGAAAGGGATAGATAAGATAGAGGCAAGAAAGCTGTTTCCATCGGTAAATGAAATTAGAACTAAGGGACTTGGCCTCAAGATTCAGGGGAATAGATTTAGGATGGAGATGAGGAGGAACTGCTTTTTCCAGAGTGTGGTGAAATTCTCTGCCCAATTAAGCAGTGGAGGCTACTTCAGTAAGGATATTTAAGAGAAGGCTGGATAGATTTTTTGCACAGTAGGGGAATTAAAGGTTATGGGGAAAAGGCAGGAAGGTGGAGATGATTCCATGGCCAGATCGGCCATGATCTTATTGAATGGCAGAGCAGGCTCAACAGCCTACTCCTGCTCCTATTTCTTATGTTCTTATTACCATTGAGGTTCACATACATTTTTGAACCTATACTGTGATTGTTTAATTGGTGTATGCTGTATTGACGAGAAGTTATACAATTGTTTGTGTGTTATCAGCTTAGGCACATTGTATTTGTCAATTTTGGTGACTTAGATGAAGATCAGACCACATTTTAAGAGTAATTAATGCAGAAAACCTGATAACTGCATAGGGTTCACAAACTTTTTCTTGCAACTGTATACATAAGAGAAATAGGTCAAACACGAAAAAATCTGCAGATACTGAAAACTGAAAGCAACACAAACAAAATACTGGTGGAGCTCAGGAGGCCAGGCAGCATCTATGGCTGAGACGTTTCAGGCTGAGACCCTTCTTCAAGACTGGAAAGAAAGGAAAAGTCAGAGTAAGAAGGTGGGGGAGGGGAGGAAGAGGTAGAAGGCAGCAAGCGGTAGGTGAAACCGGCAGAGGGAGGTGAACTCCTTTAAATCTTTCACCAATCAACCTCCTAGCTTAACTCCACCCCTCCCCCACTCCCAGTTTCACCAATCACATATTACTATGGACTACTTCCTCCCCTCCCTCAACCTTCTTACTCTGACCTCATCTTTTTCCTCCAGTCCTGTAGAATTAGGACAATTGGACTATCGAGTCTGCTCTGCCATTTAATCATGGCTGAACCTTTTCTCCCCCTCCTCAACCCCACTCCCTAGCCTTCTCCCTGTAATGTTTGATGCTGTGTCCAATGAAGAACCTACCAAGCTCTGCCTTAGATACACCCAACGACATGGCCTCCACAGCTGCCCGTGGTAACAAGTTCCATAAATTCATTATCCTCTGGCCAAAGGAATTTCTCCACACTTCCGTTTTAAATGGACACCCCTCTATCCTGAGGCTGTGCCCTCTTGCCCTAGACTCCCCCACCATGGGAAACATCCTTACGCTATGTACTCTGTCCAGGCCTTGCAACATTGAAAAGATTTCTCATCCTTCTAAATTCCAGCAAGAACAGACCCAGAGCAATCAAGCTTTCCTTGTACGATAACCCTTACATTCCCATTCCCAGATCATCCTTGTGAACCTCCTCTGAACACTCTACGATGCCAGCAAATCTTTTCTTAGATAAGGAACCCAGAACTGTTCACAATACTCAAGGTGAGGCCTCATCAGTGCCTTATAAAGCCTCAGCATCACATCCCTGCTCTGGTATTCTAGTCCTCTTGAAATGAATGCAAACATTGCATTTGCCTTCCTCACCACCGATTCTACCTGCAAGTTAACCTTTAGGGTCCTGACGAAGGGTTCCTGCCCGAAACATCGACTGATCTTTTCCACGAATGCTGCCCGACCTGCTGAGTTCCTCCAGCATGTTGTGAGTGTTGCTTTGACCCCAGCATCTGCACATTATATTGTGTTAACCTTTAAGGTGTTCTGCCCAAGGACTCCCAAGTCCCTTCACATGTCAGATTTTTGGATTTTTTTCCCCCGTTTAGAAAATGAACTGCACATTTATTTCTAGTACCAAAGAGTATGACCATGCATTTTCCAATATTGTATTTCATTTGCCACTTTCTTGCGCATTCTCTAAATCTGTCTAAGTCCTTCTACAGCCTACCTGTTTCCTCAACACGACCTGCCCCTCCACCAATTTTCACATCATCTGCAAACTTGGCAACAAAGCCAACTGCTCCATTATCTAAATCAATGATATACAGCATAAAAAGCAGTCCCAACACTGACACCTGCGGAACACCACCAGTCAATGACAGACAACCAGAAAAGGATCCTTTTATTCCCACTCACTGCCTCCTACCCATTAGCCATGCCAGTACCTTGCCCATAATACCATGTGCTCTTAACATAGTAAGCAGCCTCATCTATGGCACCTTGTGAAAGGTCTTCTAAAATTCCAAATATACAACATCCATTGCATCCCCTTTATCTATCGTACTTATAATCTCCCCAAAGAATTCCAACAAGTTTGTCAGGCAAGATTTTACCTGAACAAAACCATGCTGACTTTGTCCATCTTGCCCTGTGTCACCAAATACTCCATAACCTCATCCTTAACAATTGACTCCAACATCTTCAAACTCCTGAGGTCAGGCTAACTGGCCTATAATTTCCTTTATGCTGCCTTCCTCCTTTCTTCAGGAGTGGAGTGACATTTGCAATTTTCCAGTCCTCTGGCATCATGCCAGAGTCCAATGGTATTTGAAAGATCATTACTAATGCCTCCATGATCTCATCCGCTACCTCTCTCAGAACCTGAGGGTAACTTATGTGCCCAAGGTCTTTCAGCTTTTTGAGCACCTTCTCCGTGTAATAGTAACTGAACTCACTTTTCTTTCCTTGTACCCGCGAATATCTGGCACATTGCTCGTGTCTTCCACAGTGAAGAGTGATGCAAAATACTCATTTAGTTCATCTGCCGTTTCCTTGTCCCCCATTATTATTTCTCAGACCTCATCTTCTAGTGGTCCTATATATACTCTCATCTCTCTTCTATTTTGTACATACTTGAAAAAGCTTTTACTATCCACTTTGATATTGTTTGCCAGCTTCCTTTCATATTTCATCATCTCCCTCTTAATGCTTCTTTTAGTTGCTCTCTCTGTCAGTTTTTAAAAGCTTCCCAATCCTGCCTTACAACTAATTTTTGCTGTGTTATATGCCCCCTCTTTTGCTTTTACATTAGCTTTGACTTCCCTTGTGAGCCATGGTTGCACTATTTTGTCATTTGAGTATTTCTTTGTTTTTGGAATACATCTATCCTGCACCTTCCTCCTTTTTCCTAGAATCCCACACTATTGCCGCTCTGCTGTCAACCCTGCCAGAAGCTCCTTCTAATTTACTTCAGTAAATTACAGTGGTAAATAAAATCAAGTCCCATTCTCTCAATTCTCAACTATTTCGAGAGCTTGGCATTGAGAAAGATGAAGTTTCAGCAGTTGCTGTTGCACACATAAGTCAGAAGGCTCTCAAAACAAAACTGCCTGAGATGCTTTTATGTGGCTTTTGAAACTATGATAAAATTCTTTGAATGAAGCATTCAAGCATATTAGGCATGACATTGCTTATTTGTCAAAATTATTTGCAAAGTTTAATGAAATCAATCTTCAATTACAAGGAAATGTGTGAATCGTATCTAAGTCAAATCAGTTGTCGCCACATCTCTGTCTATGTTAACCCTATTTAAGTGCAACATAGGTATCACAAACTTTTCCAATTTCCTAGCCTCTCTGACTTGGAAAAGAAAGAAAGAAATGATCTTCCAAGTATACTGTGCTCATGTGGGTGAATTGCATAAAGACATGTTAGGGAGATTTCAGGATGATCTCTCAATCCAAATTTCAGTTTGGGTAATAAATCCATTCCTGAGAACTAGCAATGATGAATTAACAGGAAGGTTGCAGGGAGAACTGATCTCATTACAAAACTACTTTGAGCTAAAGCCAAGGTTCAAAAAAAAATCATATCAAGACTTTTGGTTGCAGAAAAAAATCTGAACACTATCCTGCACTATGGAGAAAAGTCATGATGTTCTTTATTGCCTTTCCAACATCATATTTATAGTGGAGTGCTGTTTCAGTGCAGTTGCCCAACTTCTTTCAAAGCAACAAAACAGACTGCAAATTACTGAACGTAGGGATCTGAGACTTCTGAGCCGCATTCACCCTGATGTTGAGAAACTGCACTAAGCCCATCCATCTCATTGAAAAGTAATGAAGTAGTGAATAGTTGGACTACTAATGTATGCTCTAAAATTGTTGATGAAATTGTTTTTACTGTAATTAATGAAATAATTTTATTTGTATCTTTAAATAGATTTGAATAATTTTGCAATTATTTGGCACTGCTTTGAATTTGAAGTTCTTATTTTCTTTCACTGTGCATCGTAAATCAAAATAATTTATAGTTTTTATGTTGGAAAGGGAGAGCGGGTGCTTGGGATGTGATCTGAGAGCCAAGGGGTGGTAACTCAAAAAAGGCTGGAACCACTGATCGAAACCAATGCAACCATAACATTTCCAGCACTGCTTTGAAAAACCACAGCAAGCAAAACAGCAAGGTCCATGGGATTTCTTTGCTGTTAGTTCCATTGCTATAGTTTTTTATTTTGCTAATCTTTTTTAAATTTCTTCACTTTCATGACTATTAGCTTCCCATTTTCCGCCATCTATAAAATAGACTGATGAATGGACTCTCAGCTATTCCCTTATTCACCAAATATAATTTCTCCCAACCTTGCCCCAGACTTATTTTTGCTAATTATTTCTTTGTATGTGCTTGTGCACTAGTTCATACAATCATTGTCTCATACTTCCTGCCAGTTTTATTTTTAAGTTATATTAATTCACAGAACTCAAAATCCTAACAAATAATCAGTTTTACTGCAAGTTCAAATCTTAATAATGATTGAACTGGATTTTCCAAGGAGCTATTAGTGGGGGGGGGGGGGACACCTTACAGGTGTCCCCCGCTTTCCGAACGTTCTCTTTACGATATTTTGCTTTTACGAAAGACCTACATTAGTACCTGTTTTCGTTAACCAAAAGAGGATTTTCGCTTTTATTAAAAAAGACGCTCGCTTTAAACTTGTGTTTACCCCGAGAAAGACTACCATGACCATGAAGCCTTGCGCAGGCAGGTGTGTGCACGCATGTGCGAATGCGTGTACGTGCTGATTTTTTTTGACAAATAGATTTTGGCCCAAACTTCCCGATTCTGTTAAGTGAAACTACACTGTACAAACAAGGAAGGGGGCAGAAGCCAGAATAAGGTGCAGGGAAAGAGTACAAGCTGGCAGGTGACAGGTGAAGTAAAAAGGGGGTGGGTGGAGAAGGGGGAAAAGAGGTAAATTGGGAAGTGATAGATGGAAGAGGTAAAGGGCTTAAGGAGGAAGTGAGAAGGAGAGGACAGTGGACCATGAAAGAAAGGGAAAGAGGAGGGGAACCAGAGGGAGGTGATAGGCAGATGAGAAGGGGTAATCAGAATGAGAAACGAAAAAAGGGAAAGATGGGGGGGTGAAATTACTCAAAGTTAGAGAGATTGATGTTCATGCCAATCAGGTTGGAGGCTATCCAAATAGAATACAAGGTATTGCATCTCTAATTTGAGTTTGGCCTCATTACCATAAGACCATAAGACAAAGGAGCAGAAGTAGGCCATTCGGCCCATCGAGTCTGCTCCGCCATTTTATCATGAGCTGATCCATTTTATCCTATTTAGTCCCACTGACCCGCCTTCTCACCATAACCTTTGATGCCCTGGCTACTCAGATATCTATCAATCTCTGCCTTAAAGACACCCAATGACTCGGCCTCCACTGCTGCCATGGCAACAAATTCCATAGATTCACCACCCTCTGACTCAAAAAATTTTTTCGCATTTCTGTTCTGAAAGGGCGCCCTTCAATCCTGAAGTCATGCCCTCTCGTACTAGATTCCCCCATCATGGGAAACAACTTTGCCACATCCACTCTGTCCATGCCTTTTAACATTCAAAATTTTCTATGAGGTCTCCCCTCATTCTTCTAAACTCCAAGGAATACAGTCCAAGAGCGGACAAACGTTCCTCATATGTTAACCCTCTCATTCCCGGAATCATTCTAGTGAATCTTCTCTGTACCCTCTGCAACGTCAGCACATCCTTTCTTAAATAAGGAGACCAAAACTGCCCACAGTACTCCAAGTGAGGTCTCACCAGCGCCTTATAGAGCCTCAACATCACATCCCTGCTCCTATACTCTATTCCTCTAGAAATGAATGCCAACATTGCATTCGCCTTCTTCACTACCGACTCAACCTGGAGGTTAACTTTAAGGGAATCCTGTACGAGGACTCCCAAGTCCCGTTGCATCTCAGAACTTTGAATTCTTTCCCCATTTAAATAATAGTCTTCCAATCTATCCAAGTCTCTCTGCAGACTCTCCATCTCCTCAGCACTACCGGCCCCTCCACCTATCTTCGTATCGTCAGCAAACTTAGCCACAAAGCCATCTATTCCATAATCCAAATCGTTGATGTACAATGTAAAAAGAAGCGGCCCCAACACTGATCCCTGTGGAACACCACTGGTAACCTGCAGCCAACCAGAATAGGATCCCTTTATTCCCACTCTCTGTTTCCTGCCAATCAGCCAACGCTCTATCCACGTATGTAACTTTCCTGTAATTCCATGGGCTCTTATCTTGTTAAGCAGTCTCATGTGTGGCACCTTGTCAAAGGCCTTCTGAAAATCCAAATATACAACATCCACTGCACCTCCCTTGTCTAGCCTACTGGTAATTTCCTCAAAAAATTGTAATAGGTTTGTCAGGCAGGATTTTCCTTTAAGGAATCCATGCTGAGTTCTGCCTATCTTGTCATATGCCTCCAGGTACTCTGTAACCTCATCCTTGACAATCGACTCCAACAACTTCCCAACCACCGATGTCAAGCTAACAGGACTATAATTTCCTTTTTGCTTCCTTGCCCCCTTCTTAAATAGCGGAGTGACATTTGCAATCTTCCAGTCCTCCGGAACCATGCCAGAATCTATCGACTTTTGAAAGATCATCGTTAATGCCTCCGCAATCTCCACAGCTACTTCCTTCAGAACACGAGGGTGCATTCCATCTGGTCCAGAAGACTTATCGACCTTTAGCCTATTCAGCTTCCTGAGTACTTTCTCTATCGTAATTGTGACCGCGCACACTTCTCTTCCCTGCCACCCTTGAGTGTCCGGTATACTGCTGATGTCTTCCTCAGTGAAGACTGATGCAAAATATTTGTTCAGTTCCTCTGCCATCTCATCTCCCATTACAATTTCTCCAGTATCATTTTCTATCGGTCCTATATCTACTCTCACCTGTCTTTAGCTCTTTATATACTTGAAAAAGCTTTTAGTATCCTCTTCAATATTATTGCTAGTTTCCTTTCATAGTTAATCTTTTCTCTCTTAATGACCTTCTTGGTTTCCTTTTGTAAGGTTTTAAAGACTTCCCAATCCTCTGTCTTCCCACTAATTTTTGCTTCCTTGTATGCCCTCTCCTTAGCTTTAACTTTGGCTTTGACTTCTCTTGTCAACCACGGTTGCATCCTTTTTCCACTTGAAAATTTCTTCTTTTTTGGAATATACCTGTCTTGCACATTCCTCATTTCTCGCATAAACTCCAGCCACTGCTGCTCTGCCGTCTTTCCCGCCAGTGTCTCTTTCCAGTCAACTTTGGCCAGTTTTACGGCAGTAGAGGACAGACATGTTAGAATAGGAATGGGAAGGCAAATTGAAATGGGTAGCTACCAGAAGATCCTATCTTTTGCAACGTACAGAGCAAAGGTGCTTGACAAAGTGGTTCCACAATCTGAATCAGGTCTCACTAAGGTAGAGGAGGCAGGACCAGATTCAATAGTTGAACCCGAAACCCTCACAGTTGAAGTGTCCCTCACCTGGAAGGAATGTTTGGGGTCCTGAATGGTGGTGAGGGAAGAGGTGTAGCACTTGTCAACCTTGCATGGATAAGTACCAGGAGAGAGATCAGACTGAGTGAATAAGGGAGTCACATAGAGAACGATCCCTATGGAAATAGGAGGGTGGGGGAGGGGGAATGTTATTAGTTATAGGATCCTGTTGGGTGATGCCAGAGGTTACAGAGAAAAATGTGCTGGATATGGAGACGTGTAGAATGGTAGCTAAGGACAAAGTGGAACCTGCTATGACAGTGAGAGGATGGGGTGAGGGCAGATATGTAAGAAAAGGAGAAGATGCTGGTGAGAGCAGTATTGATGGTGGTGGAAGGAAGACACCGTGTTTTGAAAAAAGACTCAAATGCTCTGAAACGCAAAGCGTCATCCTGAGAACAGATGTAGATAGTATGGAACTGAATCAACTGAGACAAAATGGAGACAAGGTATGTGGACACGAATTCATTGGGGCAGCAGCAGATAGAAACAATGGGCCTAACCAGACAGTAAGGTTTGTGGTTTTCAGGTAGAGGGTAGAAACGAGCAGTGCAGAGTACAGGAACTATGGGGTTGGTGGCACTGGATGGGAGATCAGGATTAGCTTGGTGTTAGTGTGGGAGATAATGACCTGGTGATCCTTATTTGAATCCTGTGCAAAGCGTAAGAGAGTTGCCATCTGAGCTCAGCATGGTAGCGGTCAGTCCACCAGACTACAACAGCATTTGTATGTCTGTAGGTTTGATTGTGAATTTAGCATTGGTGTGGAAAGTGGAGGGCAGTGCATTCAGAAGAGGTGAGTTACATAGAAACATAGAAAATAGGTGCAGGAGTAGGCCATTTGGCCCTTCGAGCCTGCACCGCCATTCAGTATGATCATGGCTGATCATCCAACTCAGAACGCTGTACCAGCTGTCCCTCCATACCCCCGATCCCTTTAGCCACAAGGGCCATATCTAACTCCCTCTTAAATATAGCCAATGAACTGGCCTCAACTGTTTCCTGTGGCCGAGAATTCCACAGATTCACCACTCTCTGTGTGAAGAAGTTTTTCCTAATATCGGTCCGAAAAGGCTTCCCCTTTATCCTCAAACTGTGACCCCTCGTTCTGGACTTCCCCAACATCGGGAACAATCTTCCTGCATCTAGCCTGTCCAATCTCTTTAGGATTTTATACGTTTCAATAAGATCCCCCCTCAATCTTCTAAATTCCAACGAGTATAAGCCTAGTTGATCCAGTCTTTCATCATATGAAAGTCCTGCCATCCCAGGAATCAATCTGGTGAACCTTCTTTGTACTCCCTCTATGGCAAGGATGTCTTTCCTCAGATTAGGGGACCAAAACTGCACACAATACTCCAGGTGTGGTCTCACCAAGGCCTTGTACAACTGCAGTAGTACCTCCCTGCTCCTGTACGCGAATCCTCTTGTCATGAATGCCAGCATACCATTCGCCTTTTTCACCGCCTGCTGTACCTGCATTCCCACTTTCAATGACTGGTGTACAGTGACACCTAGGTCTCGTTGCATCTCCCCTTTTCCTAATCGACCACCATTCAGATAATAATCTGTTTTCCTGTTTTTGCCACCAAAGTGGATAACCTCACATTTATCCACATTAAATTGCATCTGCCATGAATTTGCCCACTCACCTAACCTATCCAAGTCACCCTGCATCCTCTTAGCATCCTCCTCACAGCTAACACGGCCGCCCAGCTTCGTGTCATCCGCAAACTTCGAGATGCTGCATTTAATTCCCTCATCTAAGTCATTAATATATATTGTAAACAACTGGGGTCCCAGCACTGAGCCTTGCGGTACCCCAATAGTCACCGCCTGCCATTCTGAAAGAGTCTCGTTTATTCCCACTCTTTGCTTCCTGTCTGCTGACCAATTCTCTATCCACATCAATACCTTACCCCCAATATCGTGTGCTTTAAGTTTGCACACTAATCTCCTGTGTGGCACCTTGTCAAAAGCCTTCTGAAAATCCAAATATACCACATCCACTGGTTCTCCCCTATCCACTCTGCTAGTTACATCCTCAAAAAATTCCATGAGATTCGTCAGACATGATTTTCTTTTCACAAGTCCATGCTGATTTTGTCCGACGATTTCACCGCTTTCCAAATGTGCTGTTATCACATCTTTGATAACTGACTCCAGCATTTTCCCCACCACCGACGTTAGACGACCCCGATCTATAATTCCCCGGTTTCTCGCTCCCTCCTTTTTTAAAAAGTGGGGTTACATTAGCCACCCTCCAATCCTCAGGAACTAGTCCAGAATGTAAAGAGTTTTGAAAAATTATCACTAATGCACCCACTATTTCTTGGGCTACTTCTCTAAGCACTCTAGGATGCAGACCATCTGGCCCTGGGGATTTATCTGCCTTTAATCCCTTCTATTTACCCAACACCACTTCCCTACTAACATGTATTTCGCTCAGTTCCTCCATCTCAGTGGACCCTCTGTCCCCTACTATTTCTGGAAGATTATTTATGTCCTCCTTAGTGAAGACAGAACCAAAGTAGTTATTCAATTGGTCTGCCATGTCCTTGCTCCCCATAATCAATTCAGCTGTTTCTGTCTGTTAGGGGACCTACATTTGTCTTAACCAATCTTTTTCTTTTCACATATCTATAAAAGCTTTTACAGTCAGTTTTTATGTTCCCTGCCAGTTTTCTCTCATAATCTTTTTTCCCTTTCCTAATTAACCCCTTTGTCCTCCTCTACTGGACTCTGAATTTCTCCCCATCCTCAGGTGAGCCACTTTTTCTGGCTAATTTGTATGTTTCTTCTTTGGAATTGATACTATCCCCAATTTCCCTTGTCAGCCACGGGTGCACTACCTTCCCTGATTTATTCTTTTGCCAAACTGGGATGAGCAATTGTTGTAGTTCATCCATGCGATCTTTAAATGCTTGCCATTGCATATCCACCGTCAACCCTTTAAGTGTCATTTGCCAGTCTATCTTAGCTAATTCACGTATCATACCTTCAAAGTTACCCTTCTTTAAGTTCAGAACCTTTGTTTCTGAATTAACTATGTCACTCTCCATCTTAATGAAGAATTCCACCATATTATGGTCACTCTTACCCAAGGGGCCTCTCACGACAAGATTGCTAATTAACCCTTCCTCATTGCTCAATACCCAGTCTAGAATAGCCTGCTCTCTAGTTGGTTCAAAAAACCATCCTGCGTACATTCCAAGAAATCCTCTTCCTCAGCACTCTTACCAATTTGGTTCACCCAATCTATATGTAGATTGAAGTCACCCATTATAACTGCTGTTCCTTTATTGCACGCATTTCTAATTTCCTGTTTAATACCATCCCCAACCTCACTACTACTGTTAGGTGGCCTGTACACAACTCCCAGCAGAAAAGCTGAGAGGAAAGGTGAAGTTAAAACTGTTGATGTCCCATTGGCAGTTAGAGATGAAAAGATCCAGAGTAGACAGAAGGCCAGTGCAAGGTGTTCAAGAAGAGGGATGAAGATAGGAGAAGTGGACATTGATTGGGGGTGGTGAACCCTTGTCAAAGTAGTGGACTTGGAGATGGAGGCAACAGAAGAAGAGTTTGGAGTCATGGCAGACAGAGAACTCAAGGTGTGGACACAATGGACCAAAGGATGGCCCTTGCTGAGGACAAAATGTTCTACCTTGTGCCTAGATCCAAATTCACCTCTTAGCTGGTTCCATGACCAGGACTAGGTTTAGCTGTGTTTGGTATTATGCTTCAGATTTTTAAGAATTTAACTCCTTCTACATCTGTGCTAAGATTAAAACCAAACACTTCCCTTCCCTCCAGACCAACCTTCAAAGTATGGCACACAAATTCTGTTGCCCTTGTACTTGATCATAATTCGACAATAACTGTGTCAGTATAAAGCAGCAGTTATTTTCACAACACACTAAGTAGTCAAAGAATTTTTGGAATGATGATAACATGATCGATTGTGTTCTTGTTGATTCTTGTATGGTGCTCTAATCAATTTAATTCATCTGCTCTCTGATAGTGCAACTTGATTGCCCTGCTTTTAAAATCACTGAGCATTTCCGATTCTACCACCCTAGACTGGATAGACAGGGCTTATTTTCGCTTATGGAGAATAGACTAGAGTTGGGGAGTGGGGGGGGGGGGGGAGAGTGAGAACCTGACAAAGGTCTACAAAATTATGTGGGGCATAAATAGGGTGGATAGTGTGCAACATTACGCTCTTTCACCTTAACTAGGTGCCCTCTGATGTCCACTTGAATTGCCAAGCTATGGAAGGCTACAGACCGAGTACCAGTGAATGGGATTAGGATACATAGGTATTTGTTGCTCAACATGGAAATGACGTGCTGAAGAACCTGTTTCAGTGATGCATGTCCCTTTATGACTCTGAAAACTCTACCTTTACAGCTGAAACCCTTCCATCACAGTACCATATGGATCAATAATAAGCATTGAGAAATTGATTAATTAGACAGACTGCGACTTTTTTTGTGAGCACTTTAATGCTACAAAAATAACATTGTTTCTGTAATTCAAACATATATTGTTTCCTCAGTAATATAGTATTAGGGTGTAGTACTGAACCTCCATAATATAGTGGGCATTGCATATGATGCTGTGTATACAATATCAGAAAGGAAGAAATACAATTCCATGTCATATTATCTTCTGCAAATCGTGATTAACAGTGGTTTAGTCTTCTCATTCAAATTAATATATTGTTTTTGCATTTAAAAGAAGTGAATAGATATACCTTGAATTGTGTGCAGGGTAGAATGAAAAAATCAAATACAATAAAAGAAACAGCAAGTGAGTTAAAATTTTACATAACATTTCCAAAGGGCTGAAATAATAAAAAAAAATACCACCCCTAAAAATTCCCTGAACGATATCTATTTTTGGAAAATTACCATCAATTACCTCTTCAGTGGAACATCTCCAGTTTGCTCATCCACATAGTCCCTTTTAAGCTCTTCTGGAACATCACTATCACTATCATCATCTTGGTAAACACTCTTCTCCAATTCATCAGATTCATACTGTGGAAAGAAACAACCCCACTCCAATTACCTGTAACAAGTAATCCAATTACCCAACATCACTAAAAAAGAATCTAACTTAGGTTTTCTTATTAAATGCACACTGTGCATTTAAGAATGCCAGTGCAGACGCAGTAACCTAAAGGCCTGTTGTGCTATATCGCACCTTGACTCTACCTGATAGTGAGAATGGAATTAACAGAAATGTACAAGATTGCTATGTCTTGACTAAGTGGCTGTGGAGAGGGAGTTTCCAATCTAGAATTAGGAGGTCACTATTTAAATATAAAAGGACACCAATTTAGGACAATGTTGGGACCATTTTTTTTATTCCCCTTAAAGGGTCATGAGATTTTGGAACTCTTCCATAAATAATCTTCAAATACTTTTAAGACGAACATAAGTAGATACCTGATAAGCAAGGGAGTGATATGTCACTAGAGATAGAATGGATGGTAGAGATAAGGCTGGAATTTGATCAACCATTAATTTATTTAATGGCAAAGGCAGTAGGTAGACCCAGTATTCTCCTGCTGTTTCTAACTTGAATCTTGCATCATAGATAATTGTGTGGACGAACTACGTTATGCCACCGGGATTCAACAACCATTTTGGTCAACTTTGACACATTTGGTAAATGAGTGAAAACATAGGTTGAATGGAACATAGTGTGAAAAATATCAAGTCAACCATTCTGATGGAAAAATTGATAAGTTGTTTGAAAACATCCAACATCAGTGCACAGAGGGACACTGATTTCCTTGGGCAAAAATTACTGTATGTTAATAAGCTGACATATCAAGCAATTTGGGAAAACAAGTTGTATGTTTGTTTTTATTACAAGATTTGATTGCAAGTGTGAAGTCATCTTATTATAGTTACGTAAAGCTTTGCAAGACCAGACCTAGAATATTGTATACAGATCTGGTCCTCAAACCCAAGGAGGAATAGGACTTGCAACAGCTTCAAAGGATTCATTCCTGGGAAGGAATTTGTTCTTGAAAAATAATCAGAGTGAACCAATGCGTGCTTCAGCTTAGCATGATAAGATAATAACAAATACAAAATTCAAAAAGGATCTGACAGGATAGACATAGGAATCAGTTTCTCCTGGCAGCATCAAAAGGGAATCGGTATTCAGGGCTGATATGAAAAACAAAAATCTCTTTTTGTAGAATATTTGTTGTTGTCCAAAGGGGATGTGGGAGCACCGTTAATAAGTGTACATAAGGCACTAGATTAATGGATTATGTATCTCAAGGGAAACATTGGATATGGCAGCTAATATAGGAAACTGATGCTGAGATCACAGAGCAGCAACACCTTTATGAATAGCATAGCAGAGGAGTCAAATGACAGAGTCCTGTTTCTATTTTTAATGTTCACACATATAAAACTACATCCCAGAAGAAATTAGTGCAATTAAGCTTTATTAACTTAATTAGTTTCAATTATACCGTGGGTTGAAGGAACTGTCCCTATGTTTTACTGTTATATTGCCTATTCAGAAACACTACATACTATTAATAATAAAGTTATATTCCTGTTATTTCAGAGAACTTTCTTGCCAGTAGCAAAAGCCTTTCTGAGAAATCTCTCATTTTAATGAAATGCAAAAATAGAGCTCGTCATACCCCATTAGCAGCAAGAACATCTTCTGTTTCATCATCTTTGCTGTCAGTCTGCTGTTCAAATGGATTTCCACCATTTTGGCATTGGTCAAAGAGAGACCCTGCTGCTGCCGTAGATGACGACATAGAATACTGCTTGCTAGGTGACACTGACGGAGAACGAGATTGCCGCATAAATTTAAACTCCTAAAACAATAAATTTTCAATAAAGGTATTTGAATAAATCAGGATTCAGAACTCAAGTTAGCTGAAGATTGTACTTCACTTCAACAAACAATTCAGGATGCATTTCCATTGAATATAATGATGCAGAAGTAATATTTTTTGTTAGCAACACCATGCACTCCTTGTTGAACTGAGGTGTGTATTATTTTCATTGCAACATAGCTCTCAGTGTTAATCAGCTATTTTCTTCTCTGTCAAGGTCTGAACTATTAGAAGTAAAAAAAAAAGTAGCAACAGCTTTACAGCAAGGCCACAGTGCAGAAACTGTTTCAAAACATATTACTGTAAATCCTCAACTGGTCAGGCAACTTCCATGCAGAAAAAATTAGCATGAAATCAACTTCTCTTTGTATTGATGTTATTTTGTTTATTGAGTATTCCACACTTCAAGTTACTTCAAATTTTGAGAATCTGCAACTGTTTTGCTTTTTGAATTGCTTTTAGATTAAAGCCAGATAACTATGACAGCTTGGGACAAATACTTTTAAATTTTAGGACTGTGCCAGAATGAAGATGCTTAAAATAGTAATCATAATAGACTATTAAAAAGAAACAAAGATTAGAGAAGTAATATTTTAATGCACGACTAAGCACTTACTGAAAAAAAGAGTACAATCTAAATGAGAAGCCTAAGTGACAAAGAATAGAAGTATTCCTCAGATATAGAAGTACATACAAAAACATCAGAAAACATTTCATAGAAGGTCTGTAAGGAAACCTAAGGAATAGCAACATCCAAGTTCTCGAACTAGTTGAACATTTCACATGCACAAAGGAGCTAGCAATGTCAATAAGGATTTACGGCTATACCCTTCACAGAAAATGCTGCTGACTCTGTCCCGAAAACAAGAATTGATTTTCTCGTAAAGGATGAGAAAAGCTTAGGGACCATGATTTTTTTTTAATATAAAAAGTGATGAAAATCTTAAAAATAATGAGAGAATCAGGCTTTTAGATGAGATGAATTATTGACAATAATATTTAAGAAATAATTAGGAATGAAAATTACTACAAAGGACCGGGGAGAAATCATAAACTTGTGTTTATTGCCACTTAAAACACATAGGTCTTCATCGTCATGCTGGCCATCAACTACCTCTCCTGGTGCATAATAATACAGCAGGATCATTAAGTATCAAGTTATTACTGCTAATTGATTATAGAAGTGACAGGGAATAATATTTATTTACAGTACTGAGTACAAATGTTCCTTTGTTTTTCTTTCTTTAATTCCTTCTCACTCAATCATTATTACAAAATTTGACACAAAGCTATGACCAACTGTAATGTTTTCTCCACTGCCCATCTAGTTATACAAAAAAAATCTAAAGTGGGATTATTTACGATCGCTATCAAACCACATCAACCTTTCACTTACCAAGTTGCACTTATAAGTAAGTCTCTATTTGATGCAGGTATCAAGGATAAATGATCCAGCATTCTTAGAATAAATAGATGTTGAAATCCATTTGCATCTTTGAGAGTTAAGGTAGACTTGACAAATTCTATTTCTTTCTTTTTCAATCTTTTTATTAATTTCATAGAATGAAAACATAACAAAGCAAAAATACTAGTAGGAGATACATTGTTACATTTAAAATGAGTAATTGTAAAACCAAATAGTAAAAATTAACAAAGCTCCCAATCCTGTAGAATAATAGTTAATAATACAAAGCAAAAAAAAACTGAAGAAAAATCGCGATAAAGAAGAAAAAAAAACAAACCCCATCCCAAAAAAAACTAAACTAAACAGAATTAGTCAACTAAACTAAAAGACTCGGGCAATACTAACAACTTGAAAATGGGAAAGAAGAAAACCTTAGTGTTGACGACTCAATTCCTCTCAACCAACAGTACAGAGAAATAAAACAAGTTTGGAAATGGTCAAATTACATCAAGTGAAAATGCTGAATGAATGGCCTCCAAGTTTTTTCAAATCTAATGCAAGGGTCATAAACCGCACTTCTAATTTTTTCCAAATTCAAACATACCTTTGTTTACCAAATGGTCACCAATCTCTTTGTCTTTGATTGGTCGGATTAATGCTATTAAGATGATCATTTTGCCCAAATTTTTATATATGTTTCAATCGGTTCCGATTTTTATCCCAAAATCTTTTTTCGATAACGTAGACTCAAAAATTTCCTCATATATATGGCAGAATAAAAATCCTAGGATAGGTAAAAGGTATTTACAGAAACCTAAAAGGAGGGGGGGGTTTGCCCTCCCGAATTTCAGATTCTATTATTGGGCAATTAATATTCGATATTTAAAATTTTGGTTACGAGATTTGGATGTATCTTTAAATCCACAGTGGGTAAATCTTGAATGTAATTCATTACAAGGGTTTTCCTTGGGTTCGGTTTTAGGAACTTCGCTTCCTTTTACTTCTTCCAAATTGTACAAACAAATGAATAATCCAATTCTATTTCTGAGAGTGAATACTTACATGCAATTGCAAAATACTGAAGTTAGACTTAACAGGACACAATTCCCAAGTTTCATTTTCTAAAAACATACGCAATTCTTCAAGACGTATTCTGCAGAGACAGTTGAAATCAATGAAAAGTATCAGTAATAGGATGGTGAATGTACATTTCAAAAATTACTTTCTCCTCCTTCAAACCACTTTTGTAATTAATAAAGTGCAACACCACAGTAGAATTCATTCTATCAGAAGGTAATTGTGGAGCTAGATACATAGCTGAACATATAGCTTTCCAGTGTGGCTTCAACCTCTTCCAAAAGATCAGAAGTTACTTCACCAAATCAAGCAGCATTAGCAGAGACGAGAAAAAGTAATGAATGGAACAGGCTTTTACTGTGTGACGTGTCCAAACTGAAACAAAGGTCAGGAGTTTCCTTCATATTTTATTTTCAGGTATGATTGTTAGGAACTAACAAATAATCAGGCTTATTAAAATAAATACCTTCGCATTTTTCTGAAAATAATAATTTACGGTATAATCATTAAAAAATCAAATTTAAACTAAAACTGAAGAGTTTTCCTAATGGTGAATTCTTCTGTCTGCTACTGTGCCATTAACATGGATGATTTGGCAGATAAATGTGTGGCTGAGAAGCTGGTGCAGGAGGTAGGGCTTCATGTTCTTTGATCATTGGGATCTCTTCTGGGGAGGTATGACTTGTTCAAAAGTGACGGGTTGCACCCGAAGGAGACCAATATTCTCGCAGGCAAGTTTCTTAGAGCTGTTGGGAAAGGTTTAAGCTAATTTGGCAGGGGGGTGGGAACCGGAGCAAAGGGACTCAGGGAAGGATGAATGGTAAACAAGTAAAGATAGCGTGCAGTCAGACTGTCAGGAAGGGCAGGCAGGTGATGGGACTTAGTAGCAGCCCACAGGCTGAGTATCAATACATTAGGGATGCAGAATCAGAAAGGAGAGCAAATACGGTACTCAAGGTGTATCTAAATGTGCGTAGTATAAGAAATAAGGTGGATGATCTTGTTGTACTATTTAAGATTGTCAGGTATGAAGTTGTGGCCATTACTGAATCATGGCTGAAGAGTGGTTGCAGTTGGGAACTGAATGTCCAAGGTTACATGTTATATCAGAGGGATCGGAAGGTAGGCAGAGGGGTGGCGTGGCTCCACTGGTAAAGAATGACATCAAATCAGTAGAAAGATGTTACATAGGATCAGAAGATGTTGAATCCTTGTGGGTTGAGTTAAGAGACTGCAAGGGTAAAAGGATGTAGTGGCAGTTATATATATGCCTCGCAGCAGTGGCCGGGAGGTTGACCACAGATTACAAAAGGAAATAGAAAAGGCGAGTCAAAAGGGCAATGTTATGGTAGTCACGGGAGATTTCAACATGCTGGTCGATTGGGAAAGTCATGTTGGTAATGGATCACAAGATGGTGAGCTTGTTGAATGCCTAAGAGGTAGCTTTTCAGAGCAGTTTGTCGTTGAGCCTACTAGGGGATCAGCTATACTAGATTGGGTGTTATGTAATAAACCAGAGGCAATTGGGGAGCTTAAGGTAAAAGAACCCTTAGAAACCAGTGATCACAATATGACTGTGTGCAACTTGAAATCTGATACGGAGAAAGCAAAGTCTGATGTAACAGTATTTCAGTGGAGGAAGGGAAATTACATTGGTATGAGAGAGGTGTTAGCCAAAATAAATTGGAAGGAGCTGCTGGCAGGGACATCAGCAGAGCAACAATGGCATGCGTTTCTGGGAAAAAGGAAGAAGGTGCAGGATAGATTTATTCCAAAAATGAAGAAATACTCAAATGGTAAAATAGTACAACCATGGCTGACAAGGGAATTCAAAGCTATTGTAGAAGCAAAGGAAAGGGCATACAACAAAGCAAAAATTAGTGGGAAGATAGAGGATTGTGAAGTTTTTAAAAACATACAGAGAGCAACTAAAAAAAATCATTAGAGGGGAAAAGATGAAATATGAAAGCAAGCTAGCAAATAATATCAAAGTGGATAGTAAAAGTTTTTTCAAGTATTTTAAAAATAAAAGAGAAATGAGAGTGGATATAGGACCGCTGGAAAATGAGGCAGGAGAAATAACAACGGGGGACAAGGAGATGGTTGATGAACTAAATGAGTATTTTGCATCAGTCTTCACTGTGGAAGACACTAGCAATATGCCTGATGCAGTGTGTGAAATGAAGAGAAGTGGGTGTAGCTACTATTACAAGAGAGAAGGTGCTCAAAAAGCTAAAAGACCTAAGGGTACATAAGTCGGCTGGACCAGATGAACTGCACCTTAGGGTTCTGAAAGAGGTAGCATTTGAGATTGTGGTGGCATTAGAAATGATCTTTCAAAAATCATTGAATTCTGGCATGGTGCCAGACGACTGGAAAATTACAAATGTCACTCCACTCTTTAGGGAAGGAGGAAGGCAGCAGAAAGGAAATTATAGACCAGTTAGCCTGACCTCAGTGGCTGAGAAGATGTCAGAGTTGATTGTTAAGGATGAGGTGATGGAGTACTTGGTGACACAGGACAAGATAGTACAAAGTCAGCATGGTTTTCTTCAGGGAAAATCCTGCCTGACGAACCAGTTGGAATTCTTTGAGGAAATTACAAGTAGGATAGATAAAGGGGATGCAGTGGAAGTTGTACTTTTGGACCTTCAGAAGGCCTTTGACGAACTGCCACACATGAGGCTGCTTACCAAGTTAAGAGCCCATGGTATTACAGGAAAGTTATTCACAAGGTTGGAACATTGGTTGATTGGTAGGAGGCAGCGAGTGGGAATAAAAGGATCCTTTTCTGGTTGGTTGTCAGTGACTAGTGGTGTTCTGCACGGGTCAGTGTTGGGACCACTTCTTCTTGTGCTGTATATCAATGATTTAGATGATGGAATAGATAGCTTTGTTGCCAAGTTTGCAGATGATACGAAGATTGGTGGAGGGGTAAGTAGTGTTCAGGAAACAGGTAGGATGCAGAAGGACTTAGACAGATTAGGAGAATGGGCAAGGAAGTGGCAAATAAAATACAATGTCAGTAAATGCATATCATGCACTTCTGTAGTAGAAATAAATGTGTGGACTATTTTCCAAACGGGGAGAAAATCCAAAAATCTGAGATGCAAAGGAACTTGGTTAACTTGCAGGTCAAGTTGGTGGTCAGGAAGGCAAAATGCAATTTTAGCATTCATTTCAAGAGGTCTAGAATACAAGAACAAGGATGTGATGCTGAGGCTTTATAAGCCACTGGCCAGGCCTCACCTTGAGTATTGAGAACAGTTTTGGGCCCCTCAACTTAGAAAAGATGTGCTGGCATTGCAGAGGGTCCAGAGGAGGTTCACAAGGATGATTCCAGGAATGAAAAGGTTATCATACAAGGAACATTTGGTATCTCTGGGTCTATACTCACTGTAATTCAGAAAGATGAGGGGGGGGATATCATTGAAACCTTTCAAATATTGAAAGGCCTAGACAGAGTAGATGTGGAAAGGAAATTTCCCATGGGGGGGAAGAGTCCAGGACAAGAGGGCACAGCCTCAGGATAAAGGGGCGCCCTTTCAAAACTGAGATGTGGAGAAATTTCTTTAGCCAAAGGGTGGTGAATTTGTGGAATTTGTTGCCACATGCAGCTGTGGAAGCCAGGTTATCGGGCGTATTTAAGGCAGAGGTTGATAGGTTCTTGATTGGACATGGCATCAAAGGTTATGGGGAGAAGGCAGGGAACTGGGGTTGTGGAGGAGAAAAAAAAAAGGATCAGCCACGATTGATTGGTGGAACAGACTAGATGGGCCAGATGGCCTAATTCTGCTCCTATGTCTTATGGATTTCAAAGCATCCCTTTCGAGGCAATAAAATGAGGAGCATCAAAACCTGGAGTAAAGTGTTAAGATAATTCACAGGAGTATTAACATACAACAACTGAGTCACTTTGGAAGATACTTGGGTAAATAATCAAAACTTTTTTTTTCAGGAACATCCTTAAAGAAAGTGACATTATGCAGCAAAATGTGCCCAGGAGGAAATTCCAAAGCTTAAAGCAGAAATATCTAAAAGCACATTTCTGGATCGTTTGTCAAGATCTCTGAATATTTCACAACCGAGATCAGGTTTACTATCACTGTCTTGTATGAAATTTATCATCCTGCAGTAGCTGTACAATACAAAGATAATATTACTATAAGCTACAAAGTAAATAAGTAGTGCATGAACAGAACAAGGCAGTGCTCATGGACCGCTCAGAAATCTGATGGCGGAGAGGAAGAAACTGTTTCAGAATTGTATGTGGGTCTTCCAATAATAGAACCACGTTATCACACTCAGCTTTAAAGGAAGTGTTTAAAATTCTCATTTCGAAAAAACAGCTGGAAGACGATCATCAACTTTGCAAAATAACATTCAAAATATCTACCTGGAGTCGACTGGTTAATTGTCGAGTCACAAAGGAAGATTTTTCACTTTAAAATGTCAATGAAAAATAATCTTTTCCGATTATTTACCCAAGTATCTTCTTAAGTGAAGCAATTGTTGTATGTAAATACTCCTGTGGATTATCTCAATGCTTTCCTTAGGGTTTTGATGCTCCTCATTTTATTCCCTCTAAAGGGATGCTTTGAAAGGTGTCAAAATATCATCCATATTAATGACACAATAGCAGGCAAAAGAATTGCTTTCCAAAGCTGCATGTTTTCATACTTGTGAAGGTGGCTGATTTAATAATGAGTAGATCTGCTGTGTTGCCACGGACTGCAGTGGCAGCAGTACAGACAGCAGCTGTTCAGGTGACTAAAGTCCATCTTGGAACGAGAAGTTGGGAGGACAGCAATTTGGTTCCAAGGTGCTGGTAAGATTCCATTCCAGAAACTGAAAATCATGATAAATGTTCTCCTTGGAGATGGGATGAGAAATTTTCTGGAAATCTTAATCTGAAGTTATAATACAAGGACAGATTGAGAGGCTAGGCTCAAACGCCTTTGGAAAGAGAAGCTCAAGGGATGTAGTAGATGAGGTTTTACAATTAAAGATATTGATGAATAAAGGACCCTCTGGTGAGAAAATCCAGGCCATGATTACAAATTATAGGTAGGATATTCAAGAGTTAGGTCATAAATTGCTTCTTGACAAATGATAGCAGAAGTTTGAAATATCCTCACAAGCAGCTGCTTAAGAATTTAACTGATATTGTTAAATGCTTAAGCAAGGGATCTTAAAAATTAAGATCAGTGGTCCTCCATTGGTTAAGGTTGACCATGGATGTTGTGTCCTAGCTCTAGGTTGCTTGTACACCGTTGTGTGTGGCTGATGAGACCAATGTGAGAGTAGTAGTCTGTTGCAAATGTCATCTATAAATGGTCTTAGCTCTGCTGGAGTTTCAGTATTGCTTTCTAAGGGCCCATTTGTTTTCTGCCACATTCAAGATTTTTTCTTTGCTTGAATCACGGTTTTGTTTCAGGGTGCTTCCCTACCTGGTGCAGTCGGCTGCAAGTTCCTCTCAGAACTCAATGTCAGATGTCCAGCGCCTTCATGTCCCACTTGTAGACATCCTTGTAGTGCAGTTACAGGCAACCAGCGTATCTCTTTCCTAAAGCCAGTTCACCGTAGCATCGTGCTAGGGAGGCCAGCATGACAGAGAACTTCAGCATTAGGTACTCTCTCTCCAGGAGATGCGACGAAGGCACCTTAAATGGAAGATGTTAACCTTTCTCTCTTGCTTGTTATATGTTGTCCAGGTCTCGCTGCCATAAAGCAGTGTGCTGGTGACACAGGCATTGTACACTACCATCTTAGTTTTGACTGAGAATTTGGAGTTCTCTCAGACTCATGTGGTGAGGCAAGCAAGAGTTGTTGCAGCCTTCCCGATGCACTTGCCAATTTCTGCATCCAAGGAAACATCGTTACTGATGGACTCCAGGTATGTGAACTGACGGTACCTCCATGTCTTGTCCCAAGACATTTGCCTTTTTCAGGCTGATAGTCAAGACTAAATTCTATGTAGGCCTGGGAGAAGTGATCCATCAAGTTCTGTTGGCCCTGTGAAGTGTCGGTTTCAATCAACAAACAGCAAGTCTCTATTCAGAGCCTTGTGCACTTTGGCTCTGGCTCTTAGGCAGGCAAGGTTAAAAAGCATGCCATTTGATCATGTGTGGAGATCCCTTTGGTTGCATTGCCAAATGTGTGCTTCAATAGAAGGACAAAGAAGATCCCAAAGAGAGCTGGGCAAAAACACAGCCTTGCTTAATGCCATTGCTTATGTCAAGGTGCTCCGAAGAGCTGCTGATATATTGCCTAGTCCCCTTCATGTTGGAATGGATGGATTTGATCATATTCTGCAGTCTTGACAGGCAGCCTACTTTGGAAAGGATCTGAAAAAGCCTGTCTCTACTGACCAAGACAAACGCCTTGGTGAGATCAATAAATACAAGGCAGAGGTGTTTCTTTTGTTCGCTGCACCTCTTCTGCAGTGGCAAAGGAAGAAAATTATGTCAACAATTGACCTTCCAGCAAGGGAACTGCTCTGTGACTCTGGGTAGACACATTCAGCCAATTTCTGTAGGTGGACTTAGAAGACTCAGGCAGAGACTTTGCCACAACCCTCAAAAAGGAGCTGCTCTATAGATGTCACAGTCACTTCTCTTGCCTTTGTTTTTGTAGAGGGTAATGATCTTGGCGTCCTTCATATCCTGTGGTACAGCTCCTTCTTGCTAACACTGACAAACAACTTCATGTAGTGGGTGCAGTAGAGTAGTTACGCAGTGCTTGAGCAGATTTAGGGGAATCCCAAATTGCCTGGTACGTTCCCAGAAGCAAAGCTGCCAATACCTTGCTGAGTTCCTGTAGGGTCAGCAGTTCTATTGTTGTTAGGCACTCAATAGCATCCAGGGATGAAGTGGTGACAATGTTCACTCCAAAGTAGAGGTCAGAATAACATTCAACCCATTTCTTCCTCCGTTTGCCCCTGCCTGTGATTACTTCCCCACTGATGGATTTGAAAGGGTGCCATCTTGGTCTGAAGGGACAAGGACACGGTGGCGTAGCAATTAGCTTGATGCTATTACAGCTCAGGGCATCGGAGTTCGAAGTTCAATTCTGACATCATCTGTACGTCCTCCCCATGGAATGCATGGGCTTTCTCTCCAGATGTTCCAGTTTCCTCTGATAGTCTAAAGACGTACTGGTTAATAGGTTAATTGGTCATTGTAAATCGTCCCATGACTGGGCTAGGTTAAATCAGAGATTATTGAGGCAGCACAATTTGAAGGATCAGAAAGGCGTATTCCACTGTAACTCAAAATTAGATATATAATAAGCTACATATCAACCACTCATTCTTTCAGACTAAGTTTCAACACAAGGTTTCCTGGAGACACCATCACTCCAGACACTGGCACCAGCTGGATGTGATCCTAGTCAGGTGCTTCTTCCTTGGCAGTATGCTTTTTACATGCTTCTACCATAGTGCAGACTATGACACAGACCACTCGCTGGTGACTGCAGTAAGAATTAAAGTAACTAGAGAAAGATAAGATATTGATCACTTATGACCTAACTGAGATGCTGAATAGTCTACATCTTTTCCTCTATTACAACAAGAGAAAAGAAATAGAGATATGAAGGCTGGGTGTAGGAATAAGAAGTAGCTGGTGTCAACCTTTCAAGAAAAAACAATACACAATTGATCTAAAACCAAGCAAACAAATCCTACTTTCTACCAAAAAGATGGTTTGTGGTTCAGAGAATGACCCAGCAAATGACATCAAGAAACTGTCAGTGATCATCTGCCTTGTCCTTTCATTTCCCTTTATACAAACTACATTGTAAAATAATTGTCGTGTCATGTTTAGAAGCTTGACCCAAATTTAAACCACAGTATATAATTATAAAGGAAGAAAAATTAGTCATCACCAAAACATTTAAAAACAAACATCTTCTCAGTAAATAAACATGAACCACGAGACAAATGACAGCATAAAAGCACACTAGTTTTGACAAATTAGTGTGACAGATTGTTCTGGCAGTAACATAGCTATCATTAAAACAAAAAATGTGAACACACAGATCTCTGATAATCTGAGATGTCGGAGTCCATTATTAAGAATGAGACATTTCTTACAAAAATATTTAAATAATTTTCCTTACATATTGGATGCTGACCTGTTAGGTCTATGAGTATGAACCCTTCAAAGAAGGGTTCCATTGGAAGAATTTATAATTTACTATTACAATGGGATAAGCGTCCTTTATTTAAGATTAAACAAGATTGGGAAAAGGAACTCAATTTGACTTTTACGACAGAAGATTGGATGCGAATTCTGAAGTTGGTTAACTCTTCTTCAATCTGTGCTAGTCATTCACTGATTCAATTTAAAATTGAACATCGTTACCATTTGTCGAAGGAGAGATTGTCTAAAATATTCCTTAATGTTGATAATTATTGTGATAGATGTAAAACTGAGATAGCTACACTAACAACACACATCAAAGTTGCTGGTGAACACAGCAGGCCAAGCAGCATCTGTAGGAAGAGGTGCAGTCAACGTTTCAGGCCGAGATCCTTCGTCAGGACGTCGACTGCACCTCTTCCTACAGATGCTGCTTGGCCTGCTGTGTTCACCAGCAACTTTGATGTGTGTTGCTTGAATTTCCAGCATCTGCAGAATTCCTGTTGTTAGCTACACTAACACACGTTTTGGTCTTGCTCTATACTGGAACAGTTCTGGAAGTCAGTTTTATCGACAATTTCTAAAGCACTTAAAGTTAACTTATAACCTAACAAATTAACTGTGCTTTTCAGAATAATTCCTCAAAACATCCACAGTATCTCTGTGTTTGACCAACATGTTATTGCATTTGTTACGTTGATAGCTAGGAGGGCCATTTTGTTGAAGTGGAAGGATACAACAGCTTCCACTTTGTCACAATGGTTCTCTCAAGTGATGCTATGTCTTAGTTTGGAAAAAATTAGAAGTCAAACCTTTGAACCTATGTTTGATTTTGAGAAAAGATGGGGTTCATTTGCTCGTTAGTATCATTTGAGTTAATTGATGGATTCTCCACGATCTAATTGTAAATTTTTCGTTGGTACTTTCTTTTTTGCTGGCAGTTTGATGTTTATATTTAGAAGCTTTATGTATGACGCATGGCTCTGGGGTTGAACACCTAATGGGATTTTTCTTTTTTCCCCATTTTTCTTGCTTAGTAGGGGTTTCTTTTCCATCACAAAATTTTTTCAATCTTTAAATAATGTTTTTCTTTTCTTGAGACATTGTAAGTGTTGTTTACTTTGATGTACTCGTGTTTATTTTTGAAAAAAAATAATAAAAAGATTTGAAAAAAGAAAGAAAGAGAGAAAGAAAGAACGAAAGAAAGAAAGAATGAGGTTTCGGGAAACTTGGAGACACATAATAAAATAAACCAGTCAGCATGGTTTTTTTTAAGGGGAAATCTTCACTGACAAATCTGTTGCAATTCTTTGAAGTGATAACAGGTAAGATAGACAAAGGTGAGTCGGTGGTTGTTGCTTACTTGGACTTACAGATCTTTTAAAAGAGGGCTTTTCAGGTTGGCCGCTGATGACTAATGGTGTTCCACAGTGATTGGTATTGGGTCCGCTAACCTTCACGTTATATGTTAATAATCTGGATGACGGAATTGATGGCTTTGTGGTCAAGTTTGTTGATGATACAAAAATAGTTGGAGGAACAAATAGTGGTGAGTAGTGGTATGTCTTATGGTCTAAGTTAGTGCTACATTAGTGGTTCTAAATAATGAATGCTTATTTTGTGGGTTTTCCATTTTCTTCATTTCTCCATTTTAGCAGAATAACAGTAAAGGAGGAGCAAAGATGCATAAAAAATTCCATTTAACAGTTCTGAGCAAAAAAACTAACATTAATATGACTAGCGGTATAAGACTGTAAAACATATCATTATAGTAGCAAAGCCTTTGACAGCTGAACAAAAATATTAAATATGTAATTAGATCCCAATGAAAACATTTTTTTTTTACCTGTGATAGCTTTTAAAATAATTCAAACTTTGTTTCCGAATAGACTCCTGCAAAACTTCTGATTTACTGCCACAAAATTCTTCACCAACTTGCATCAATCTGGTTTGTAAACAATGAAGTTTAAAATTCATTTAATAAGTACAAATGCATTGAATCAAACATAGGGCTGGTTTAAAAAAAACACATTTTCAGTACCTGCTAATAATGTCCAGTACCAAAATAAAATCATCATACTTGAAGTTGGATAAATCTGTTCCAAGCAAATAGGTCTTTGCCTTTAACTGAACATCCTATAAAACAAGAATTCTACTGTTAGTGTGTAACAATATGAACTCATTTTAAATTGTAGGTACATAATTTTGAGGGTAGATCACAAGGGTAGATCTAGATTACTCTTCCCTGCTCTCAAAAAAAAAACTCAAGGATTTAAAACAAGCTGGTGTTACAACACCACCAATTAGGCATGGAAGTTTCTTGATTCATCTAAGAAAACTGAACTGAATCTATGACCATGAGTGGAACCATGAAAAGTATTCTATTTAAAGATAATTTAGCAATTTTATTACAGGGTAATTTGTACTAAAATAGACTCTTGTGTGGACCATCAATACTGTATGCAATAAAATACAAAAATAAGTAACTATCAAAAATGCCAGTCTTCAGTGAAGAAGAAGAGTATCAGCAAACTTCCTACACGACGACCCTGAGCAATGAGTCACTTGCACAAATTTATTTAATAACATCAGTTCACTTTTATGTCTATGGTTTAGAATTGGTTCATGTGGTCAAAGCAAAAGCCATAGACACTGCCAAAGTTAGAATTAGAGGTGCCTGATAGGGCAGTTAGGTGGGCAATACTGAAGCTTTCTGCATTTTTGCTTGACTTGTGCCTGAAGGGATTTGAAGTTCCTACTGCCATCCCAAGATGCAGCTTCTTCATTTTTATGGCAACAAAAACAGTGGGATGTCACAAGGAGTTTTTTTGAGGTGATTCCAAAGAAAATTAATGAAGGAAACAGTGGACAATGAAGGTTATCAAGTTTACAGCTATCAGCTACCTCTATCAGCCAAGTGGGCTGAGGAATGGCAAATGGAGTTTAATTCTGAAAAGTACAAAATACCGCATTTTGGAAAGTCAGACACAGGTAGGACTTTACAGCTGGGCCTTGGGGAGTGTTATACAACAGAGGGACTTTGGACCAAAAGTGCATAACTCATTTAAAGTGGAGTCACAGATAGACAGGCTGATGATGGGAGCTTTTGGCACATTTGCCTTCATAAATCAGGGCTTTAAATTGTTGCCCTGCTAAAGGAACAATGTTATTAAACTTGAAAGAAAGTAGAAAATAATTAAGGATATTGTCAGGACTGGGAGGAGCGAGTTATCAGGAGAATTGGACAGGCTACAACTTCATTCCTTCGGAGTGCAAGGACTGAGATGATTTTTATTGAGGTGCATAAAATCATGATGAACATAGATAGGGTGATAGGGTGAATACACTCAGGGTTGGGGACCAAGAACTTGAAGGTAAAGGTTTAAGAGAAAGTAAAAATTTAAGCAGAACTTGAGGGGCAACTTTTTTTAAAAAAAAAACAAAAGGTGGTTTCTATGTGGAATGAGCTGCCGAAGGAAGCAGTTGAGACAGGTACATTAACAACTTTTAAAGACAGTTGGACAAGTATATTGATTGGTAATGTTCAGAAAGTTATGAGTCAAATGCTGGCAAGTATGACCATCTATAATGGAGCATCTTGGTCAGCACTGACCAATCGGGCCAAAGGATATGTTCCTCACCCATATAAATCTATGACTGCATGAAAAGCACTGGTTAAGCAACACTCAGAATATTGTGTGCTGTTCTGATTACCACAACATAGAAAGAATGTGGTTGCACTAAAAAGTTTGCAAAAGAGCTTCAACAGTATTTTGCCTGAAATGGAGGGCTTTGATTACATGGAAAGATTGGATAGGCTGTGATTGGACGCTATGGAGCATGAGGCTGAAGGGTGACTATATAAAGATTTAAAAAATTAATAAGGGCACAGTTAAGGTAGATAGCCTTAACTAAGATAACCTTTTACTAAGGGTTGGGAAGTATAAAACTAGAGTACATAGGTTCAGTGCAAGAGGAGGAAGATTCAAAAGGAGATCTGAGGGGCAAGGTTTTCTTCTATAGAGATGATGGATGTATAGAACAAGCTGCCAGGGAAGGTGACGGAAACAGGTAAAATTACAGTGTTTTAAAAAATACACACTTGGATAGGTGCATGGATAGGAAAAGAATTGCACAATATTGGCCAATTGCTGGAAATGATGTATCATAGACAGCCATCTTGGTCAATGTGGATAAGTCGAGCCAAAGGGCACATCTCCACTTTGTTTTACTTGTTGACTAAATTATTTAATTCTCAAGCAACTTAAAGAGCTAAATTTAAAATGGACACTTTCAATCTGAATGCATTTGTACACTAAACACTGGTATATGACATACAATGAATATATCTTTCACCTAATTCATAAGAACTAAGTCTCATTCATTGCAATTAATTTAATTACACATGTCAAAATAAACAGGGAATGTAGAAAGTAAGAAATATAATGCTTTTTGCTAATTTATGGTAGATTTTAAAAAATGAATTACAGTCGGCCCTCCTTATCCGCAAGTTCTGCATGTGCGAATTCAACCAATCGGGAAAACCTGGAAGTTCTCTCTCCAGCACTCATTGTTCAAGCATTGTTCACCTCGTGTCTCATTCATTCGCTACTTTGTTTCTGTGAAAAAATGGCTCCTAAAAAGCAATTACGTGGTCAAAGCAATTCCTCAAAGGCTAAGAGGGAGCGTCAAGTGCTATCTCTCGCCGAGAAATTAGAAATATTAGATCTTTTGAAAAGTGGCATGTCGCATTCCGAAGTGAGCCGTAAGGTCGGTAAGAGCAAATCGAGCATTCGTACAATAAAGCAGAAAGAAGCTGAAATTCGTGGAAGTGTTAGTGCTAGGGATAGCTGACTGGCTATGTAAAGCGCTACAGCCTCAAGAACTTAAAGATCACAGGAGAATCGGCGTCAGCGTTCCCAGAAGAGCTATGATCGTTGCGTCTACTGAACATGTACAGACTATTTTCCTTGTCAGTATTCCCTAAACAATACAGTATCACAACTATTTACATTAGGTATTACAAGTCAACGGAATAGAAACACTACGGGCAGCGGGTCCTGTGCTGTCCTGGGTCCTAAAGTCCACCCACACTGAGACAGGTAAAATAAGGGATTTGAGCATCCACGTTTTTTGGTATCTGCGGGAGGGGGGTCTCGGAACCAATCCCTTGTGGATAAGGAGGGCCGACTGTATACCTTAAGCCTTCATTGCAGAGCTACCGTGCTCTACCTCAAGACTCCTTGATACATTATCATGCATCCTTGAGTCAGTCAATCTCTGCAAATAATGATTTCCACCACCGCCCCCTACCCCCAATTATCAAAGATTTTGCAGTTTAAAATCTAAAATGTCATTCCTATTAAGCAATTTTATGTGGTCCTGAATAATCAGGCATTGAAGTTATATATGAAAGTCAATTTATAATAAAATTAAGCAAGCATGAAGGTATATGCATTTTAAATACATGAGGTAAAGCAATTTGCACTCCACTAACAAATGACCGTAACTTTGAAGCCAAAATATAACACTATTCTTTTGAACAGCAATAATTCCTAGTAAACAAAAATAAAACAGCATTTAGTAGATTGTAAAAAAAGTTGTTATAATTGAAGCACAGACCTGCCAAATGCGTGAAAGGCCATGTTCTAATTTCTTCTTTACATAGCTTCGATTAAAGTTAGGATCATCAGTTGTAATCTCACCATGGCCATCTGACACACAAAAAAAATTCTGTGACACATCTTTTTTGCATGTTACATAGAGCTTAACTTCTCTAGCCATTTCAAGCATATTGTGCTGTTGTCAGTATTCAACCAGTAATTTTCTCAAAGTAATGTTATGATATAGGATTCAGGATTTCTCAATGATTTAGAAGCAGCTTCTTCCCTTCTGGTATCAAAGTTCTGAGCAGTCCATAAAACTACAGACACTAACTCAGTATTCTTTTTTTTCACTTATTTATTTTGGTAATTTGCAGACATTTTTATTGCTTTGCATAGAACTACTGCAGCAAAACAACAAATTTCATGTTATACAAGTTAGTGATTAAAAATATCTTCAGTGTTTGCAACTCTAGAAAATCTGCTGTAAATACCCAATTCTGACCAGCTGTGGAAATATCCATATTTTATAACATCAAAATTACCATTCAATTAAATGGTAAGTAAAAAAAATGAAAAGAGATGGCACAAATTTAATGAATTATAATTCACACCGGTCATTAAGTCATCCAGATAAAGAAATGCTTAGAAAATATTTAAAATTACATCAGTACCAGAGATAGCATGCTAATTGTATATGTTGTTCTTTTCAGCAGAATGTGACAGACTGCAAAGAAAGGTAACAAATATTTCAATTGGTTGCATTAATAACCCTACTCTCCTCTATAAACAAAAGTTTACAGTAAGGAGGCAAAAAAAACTGCTAATGACAATGGATCAGAGTGAGAAGGTCACTTTCTACACTTCAAGCACTGGTATATCACTTTCATGTAGATTAGAGCAGATGACGAGGAAAAGACAGCATGGCAGTAGTTGATGCATTGAAGTTGCCTGGCGTAACATGATAAAAAACATTGGGATCCATCTGCTGGAAGTGTTTGTAACCTGATCTTAAGAGTTGATGAGCTTGAATATAAGATTGGGAACCAGCAAAGTATCAGAATGAGAAAGTTACATGAACGTATTATTCCAGGAGATAATTAGCCCTGTAGTATGGAAAAGTGGTACAGGTGAAAGGGTTGCTATCATATAGGTGCCATACACGAGGCTGCTTAACAAGGTAAAATTCTATGGCATTACAGGAAAGACACTGGCATGCATAACGGTATGGCTGACAGACAGGAGGCAATGAGTGGGAATAAAAGGAGCCTTTTCTGGTTGGCTGCCAGTGACTAGTGGTATTCCTCAGGGGTCAGTATTGGGACCGCTACTTTTCATATTGTCAACGATTTAGATAATGGAATTGATGGCTTTGTGACAAAGTTTGTGGATGATACGAAAACAGGTGGAGGGGTAGGTAGTGCTGAGGAAGCAATACAATTGCAGCAGGACTTAGACAAGTTGGAAGAATGGTCAAAAAAGTGGCAGATGGAATATAGTCTTGGGAAATGTATGATAGTGCATTTTGGTAAAAGTAACAATAGTATGGACTATTATCTAAATGGAGAGAAGGTTCAAACATCAGAGGTGCAGAGGGTCTTGGGAGTCCTTGTGCAAGACTGCCTGAAGGTTAATTTATAGGTTGAGTCCATGGTAAAGAAGGCAAATGCAATGTTGGCATTTATTTCAAGGGGAATAGAATATAAAAGCAAGGAGATAACGCTGAGCCTTTATAAGACACTAGTCAGGCCACACTTGGAATATTGTCAATAGCTTTGGGCCCCATATCTCAGAAAGGATGTGTTGTCATTGGAGAGAGTCTAGAGATTCATGAGGTTGATTCCAGGAATAAAGGGGTTAACATATGAGGAGCATTTGGCAGCTTTGGGCCTGTATGCACTGGAATTTAGAAGAATGCAGAGGGATCTCATTGAAACTTACTGAGCTGCCAGTGGCAGTGGTGGAGGCGGAAACCACAGGGTCTTTTAAGAGACTCCTGGATGGTTACATGGAGCTTAGAAAAATAGAGGGTTATGGGTAAGGCCTAGGTAGCTCTAAGGTAGGGACATGTTCGGCACAGCTCTGTGGGCCGAAGGGCCTGTATCGTGCTGTATGTTTTCTACGTTTCTATGTTTCTATGACTACATAGGGTGGATGTGGAGAGGATGTTTCCTATGGTGGGGGTATCCAAAACAAGAGGGCACAGCCTCAAAATTAAGGGGCGACCTTTTAGAACAGAGGTAAGGAGGAATTTTTTTTTAGCCAGAGAGTAGTAAAGCTGTGGAATGCTTTATCACAGGCTGCAGTGGAGACGAATCCACGCATATGACGGAAGTTGATCATTTTCTAATTGGTCAGGGTATCAAAGGATTTGGCGAGAAGGCAGGTGTTTGGTGTTGAGTGGAATCCAGGATCAGCCGCGATTGAATGGCAGAGCAAACTCAATGGGCTGAATGGCCTGAGTCTGCTCTGCTCCCGTGACTTATGGTCCCAGAGTCCGAGTCAATCTTGACTGCAGGTGCTGTTTGTGTGGAGTTCACACATTCTCAAAGTGATTACATATCTCAAAAACATGTAGGTTGGTTGGCTAAACCGACCATTGTAAATTCTGCTAAAGCACTGATTGGAGATGGGGGAGGGGCAGAGGGAGGAGGAGGGGTGTTGATGAGAATGTGGGGTGGAGGTACAGAACGAAAATAGGATTAATGCATAATTAGTGTTAACGGGTCTTAGCGGATCAGAGTCACTCAGTGGGCTGAACGGCTTGTTTCTACGACTCACTCTCTCTTTGACTCTATGAACTGGATTGTAGGATGTGACCAAGAGCAAGGCAGGCATGCAGATCTGAAGGTAGTATGAGAAAGGCCCAGGCCTTACTACTTGTCCAACAGATATCAGGTCATAGAGTCATAGAAAAGTACTGAACAGAAACAGGTCCTTTCACCCTTTAGAACCATTTAAACTGCCTACTCCCATCAACCTGCACCGGGACCATAACACTCCATACCGATAGATGTGTCCATCCAAACTTTCCTTAATCGTTGAAATTGAACTTGCATGCACCATTTGCACTGGCAGCTCATTCCACACTCTCATGATCCTCTGACTGAAGAGGTTTCCCTTCATGTTCCCCTTAAACATCTCACCCTTCACCCTTAAGCCATGACTTCTGGTTGTAGTCTCACCCAACCTCAGTGGAAAAAGTCTGCTCGCTTTTACCCTATAATTTCCCCCTCATAATTTTGTATACCTCTATCAAATCTCCCCTCAGTCTTCTGTGTTCTAAGGAGTAGTCCTAACCTATTTAATCTTTCCTTATAATTTAGCTTCTCCAGTCCCAGCAATATCCTTGTAAATTTTCACTGCACTCCTTTAACCTTATTTAAATCCTTCTTGTAGGTAGGTAGGTGACCAAAAATTCACACAATACTCCAAATTAATCCTCACTAACACCTTATACAAGGTCAATATAACATCCCAATATCTATACTCAATACTTTTGATTTATCAAAGACAATGAGCCAAAAGCTTTCTTTATGATCCCATCTACCTGTGCCATCACTTTCAATGAATTATGGACCTATATTCCCAGATTCCTTTGTTCTACAGCACTTCACAGTGCCCTAGCATTCTCTGTGTAAGTCCTACTGAGGATGGTCCCAATATTTTTGCTGCTGATGCAAATCCCTCTGCAAACTCTGATAGTCTTTCTCACTGTTTTAGTGTAACCTACTAATCTGCTGATCCAATTAACCACATTCACCCAGATCACTGATTTAGATGACAAACAACAAAAGACCTGGCACCGATCCCTAGGGCACTCTATCAGTCATGGGATTCTATTCAGAGGCACAACCATCTACCACCACTCTCTGGTTCCTCCCATAAAGACAATGTCAAATGCACTTTACTACTGCATCTTCAATTCCAAGTGACTGAACATTCCCGACCAACCTCCCAAGCAAGGATCCTGTCAAATGCCCTGCTAAGTAAAGACCACGTGGACAACTTTTGTGTCATCGACGTCTGGTTTTCATCTTGTTCATCTTGAATGTGTTTCTGGAAATGCTAGAGCCTGTTTTTTTCCAATTTGGAGATTGTTTAGGTTCTCCAGTGCTTGGTTGTCTCCAGGAGGATTCCAAAAGGCAGCCAACTGTGGAGGGAGTGGGGGGTGGGGGGAGGTGTTCAACTCCAATTCGCCGATTAAAGCGATGAGAGAGATTGAAACATCGAGACCAGTGTGGAAGATGAGCATTGGCTGCCTGCCTTCTGATCGCAGGTGGGATCGCTCTGCTGCCGGAGCGGGGAGCCTGTTTAGTCTGCCGCTGTGCCCAGCGAAATTACGGAGGTTTTCTGCATTTAGGATATGGATATGGATTTGGACTATGGTCTATAGACCCTTTTTCCCAGTCTAGAAGTTTTTTTTAAGTTTTGTGCCTTTTGCCCAATTTTTTTCATTTATTTTTGTGGGAGTCAATGTTCTTGTGTCATTTTGTGCGGGGGGGCAGGGGTCACAGGGTTCATGTTCTTGTTTTTTTTGTAGTTTATTTGTGCAGGGAGAGGAGGATTTGGAGGTCGATGTTCTTTTTGCATTTTGCGTGGAGGCAGTGGGTTCAGGGTCAACGTTCTTGTTGCATTTCATGCAGGGGAGAGGGATTTGGGGATCGACGATCGTGTTAGTGTTCTTTTTTTTTGGTTTCGTGGCTATCTGGTGAAGAAGAATCTTAGAGTTGTATACTTTGAATTCATTGCCTTGTCCTCATCAGCTTTCCTGGTAACTTTCTCGAAAAACTCTGGTTAGACATGACCTATTATGCACGAAGCCATGCTGACTATCCTTAATCAGTCCATGTCTACCCAAACACTTACATATAGTCCCTTAAAATACCTTTCAATAACTTTTCCCACTCGTGACATCAGGTTCACTGGCCTACAATTTTCTGATTTATTTTAAGAGACTTTCTTGAACAGTGTAACACTAGCTTTCCTCCAATCCTCCGGTACCTCCCGTCACTAAGTGATTTAAATATCTTTGCTAGAGCCCCAGCAATTTCTGCACTTGCCTCCTACAGGGTGCGAAGGAACACCTTGCAAGGCCCTGGGGATTTATCTATGCCAATTTGCCTCAAGAGCAAATACCTCCCCCTCTGTTATCTGCATCAGGTCCATGACCTTGATGTTGCTTTGCCTCACTTCCATAGACTTTGTGCCCGTCTGCCGAGTAAGTGCAGATGCAAAAACATCTATTTCAGATCTTATCTCTTTTGGCTCCATGCATATACACCCATCCTGATCTTCCAGAGGACCGATTTTGTCCCTTACGATACTTTTCCTCTTAACATACCTGTAGAATCCCTTAGAATTCTCCTTCACATTGTCAACTAGGACAACCTCATGCCTTCACTTAGCCATCCTGATTTCTTTTTTAAGTGTTTGCTTGCATTTCTTATACTCCCTAACTACTTCATTTGTTCCTACCTGCCTCTACCTACTATGCACCTCCTTTTATTTTTTTTAAACCAGGGCCTCAATATCTCTTGAAAACCGTTCCCTAAACCTGTTATCATTACCTTTTATTCATACAGGCATATACAAGTCCTCTACTCTCAAAACTTCACTTTTGAAGATCTCCTATTTACCATGTAAAACTTTGCCTGAAAACAGCCTGTCCCAATCCCCACTTGCCAGCTCCTTTCTGATACCATCAAAATTGGCCTTTCTCCAATGCAGAATCGTAAACACGAAATAATCTGCAGATGCTGTGATCAAAGCAACACTTTCAGTATGCTGGATGAACTCAGCAGGTCGGGCAGCATCAGTCAGAAACGAAGGGTTCCAGCCCAAAATGTCAACTCACCATTTCTGACTGATGCTGCCCGACCTGCTGAGTTCATCCAGCGTACTGAAAGTGTTGCTCTAATGCAGAATCTCAACCCGCAGACCAGACCTATCTTTATCAATACTTACTTTGACACTAATGGCATTATGATCACTAGATGCAAAGCATTTCCCCAACACAAACTTCTATCACCTGTCTCAATCCCTGAATACCAGATCAAGTATCACATATCCTTTTGTTGGGACTTCAACATTCGGTTATTAGATTATGAGGACACTCAGTCCTCGTTTATTGTCATTTACAAATGCATGCATTAAAAAATGATACAACGTTCCTCCAGAATGATATCACAAGAAAACACAGGACAAACCAAGACTAAAACTGACAAAACCACATAATTATAACATATAGTTACAACAATGCAAAGCAATACCATAATTTGATAAAGAACAGACCAAGGGCATGGTAAAAAAAGTCTCAAAGTCCCGATAGACTCATCATCTCACGCAGGTGGCAGAAGGGAGGAACTCTCCCCGCTATGAACCAAGCGCCACCAACTTGCCAAAGCAGCACCACTGGAAGCACCAGACCGCAGCGGACTCTGAGTCTGTCTGAAAACTTCAAGCCTCCGACCAGCCCCTCCGACACAGGGTCTCCAAGCACCATCTTCTGCCGAGCAACAAGCAAAGCCGAGGACTTGGGGCCTTCTCCTCCGGAGATTCTGGACCACACAGTAGCAGCAGCAGCAGCGAAGCAGGCATTTCAGAAGTTTCACCAGATGTTCCTCTGTGCTCTCACGTTCGTCTCCATCAAATCAGGATTGTGCACGGAACCCTACTTGACAAATAACAGACATCACCGCCAGAGTGGCCACTGCGAGCTGCGTTGCGCCACCATCTTCTCTTCTCACACATCCTTTTGTTGGGACTTCAACATACTGATTAAAGAAACTTTCCTGAACCCATTTGACACACTCTAACCCATCTAGTCCTTTTACAGTATGGGAGTCCCAGTCAATACGTAGAATATTAAAATTACCTACTACTTTGAAAACAACCTTGTTTCTTGCAACAGTCTGCAATCTCTCTACAAATTTGTTCCTCTAAATCCTATTGGGTGGTCTATAATATAACCCCATTAACACGGTCATACCTTTCTTATTTCTCAGTTCCACCATAAAGCCCCGCTAGGCGAGTACTCCAGTGTGTCCCAACTGAGCACTGCCGTGACATTTTCCCTGACTACTAACGCCACCACTCCATCTTTAATCCTTTTCATTCTGTCATGTCTAAAAACAATGGAACTCCAGAATATTGAGCTACCAATCCTACCTCTCCTGCCCTCACTAATGGGTACAATATCACAATTCTAATTGCTGATCCATGCCGAGCTTACCTGCCATTGCTACAATATTTGCTTTGAAATATACACTGTTCCAAACATTAGTCGCACTATGCTTAAACTTTTGATTCCTGACTTTGTCCGCGGTCTTAACAACAAACATCTTCACAATATCTCTACTATCTGTTATGGTACTCTGGTTCCCATCACCCTGCAACACGAGGTTAAACCTCACAGTGCAGCACTAGCAAACCTTCCTGCTAGGATATTACTTCCCCTCCAGTTCAGGCACAAACCCTCTCTTCTAAACAGGTCTCAGCTTCCCTGGAACTGAGCCCAATGATCCAAATACCTAATGCCCTCCTTCCTATAAAAACTCCTTAGCCACATGTTAAACTGTATGATCTTCCTATTTCTGGCCCCACTATTATGTGGAACGGATCAGAACAGGAAGAGTGATGAGGTTCTGTAAAGTGAGTTCTGTAAAGGCCAGTCCTGCCCTTTAACTGAGTACCCAGCTCCCTGAGCTCACTTTACAGAACCTCATCACTCTTCCTACCCATGTCATTGGTACCTACATGGACTACGATCGCTGACTCTTCACCTCCCTACTCCACCCCAACCACTTAAGACTGCTGAGGACTCGGTCCGAGATGTCCCGAGACTCTGGCACTGGGAGGCAACAATGCCACTGATTAAGCTGGAGCACCCTCACATGCAAGCCCCACCCTCAGTCTCTGTGTGACTCTACCTTCATCATTATATTCTAACATATAATTATCTATGGGTCAAACGTGATCTATAGGTCTTGAAATTGATGTACTCATCCTGTAAATAAGTAATAAAAGATTCACCTTACACAGCCACATTACATAGAAACATAGAAACATAGAAAATAGGTGCAGGAATAGGCCATTCGGCCCTTCGAGCCTGCACTGCCATTTATTATGATCATGGCTGATCATCCAACTAAGAACCCCGCCCCAGCCTTCCCTCCATACCCCCTGATCCCCATAGCCACAGGGGCCATATCTAACTCCCTCTTAAATATAGCCAATGAACTGGCCTCAACTGTTTCCTGTGGCGGAGAATTCCACAGATTCACCACTCTCTGTGTGAAGAAGTTTTTCCTAATCTCGGTCCTAAAAGGCTTCCCTTCTATCCTCAAACTGTGGCCCCTCGTTCTGGACTTCCCCAACATCGGGAACAATCTTCCTGCATCTAGCCTGTCCAATCCCTTTAGGATTTTATACGTTTCAATCAGATCCCCCCTCAATCTTCTAAATTCCAATGAGTACAAGCCCAGTTCATCCAGTCCTTCTTCATATGAAAGTCCTGCCATCCCAGGAATCAATCTGGTGAACCTTCTTTGTACTCCCTCTATTGCAAGGATTTCTTTCCTCAGATTAGGGGACCAAAACTGCACACAATACTCCAGGTGTGGTCTCACCAAGGCCTTGTACAACTGCAGTAGTACCTCCTTGCTCCTGTACTCGAATCCTCTCGCTATAAATGCCAGCATACCATTCGCCTTTTTCACCGCCTGCTGTACCTGCATGCCCACTTTCAATGACTGGTGTATAATGACACCCAGGTCTCGTTGCACCTCCCCTTTTCCTAATCGGCCACCATTCAGATAATAATCTGTTTTCCTATTTCTGCCACCAAAGTGGATAATTTCACATTTATCCACATTAAATTGCATCTGCCATGAATTTGCCCACTCACCCAACCTATCCAAGTCACCCTGCATCCTCTTAGCATCCTCCTCACAGCTAACATTGCCACCCAGCTTCGTGTCATCCGCAAACTTGGAGATGCTGCATTTAATTCCCTCATCCAAGTCATTAATATACATTGTAAACAACTGGGGTCCCAGCACTGAGCCTTGCGGTACCCCATTAGTCCCGTTTATTCCCACTCTTTGCTTCCTGTCTGCTAACCAATTCTCCACCCACATCAATACCTTACCCCCAATACCGTGTGCTTTAAGTTTGCACACTAATCTCCTGTGTGGGACCTTGTCAAAAGCCTTTTGAAAATCCAAATATACCACATCCACTGGTTCTCCCCTATCCACTCTACTAGTTACATCCTCAAAAAATTCTATGAGATCCGTCAGACATGATTTTCCTTTCACAAATCCATGCTGACTTTGTCCGATGATTTCACCGCTTTTCAAATGTGCTGTTATCACATCCTTGATAACTGACTCCAGCAGTTTCCCCAGCACCGACGTTAGGCTAACCGGTCTATAATTCCCCAGTTTCTCTCTCCCTCCTTTTTTAAAAAGTGGGGTTACGTTAGCCACCCTCCAATCCTCAGGAACTAGTCCAGAATCTAACGAGTTTTGAAAAATTATCACTAATGCATCCACTATTTCTTGGGCTACTTCCTTAAGCACTCTAGGATGCAGACCATCTGGCCCTGGGGATTTATCTGCCTTCAATCCCTTCAATTTACCTGACACCACTTCCCTAGTAACATGTATTTCCGTATCTACTTCAAGCAGAAAAGAAAATACAGGTGGAACTCAGAAGGTCCCGCATCAAATGTGGTGAGAGAGGGATAATCAGTTTTTCAGGTCACATGAAGAGGAGATATCTGGTATAATGAGCTGAACAAGTAGGGTGAGGCAGGAGCTGTAGCCAAGTGTGGGAGGGAGATATGTTAAAAGCAAGAGAGGCTGGGAGGTTATTGGTGTTGACAAAGGGCTGCAGATTATGGAAAATGATATAAAAATAAGGAAGGTGACGAGTAAAACCACAGAGGGGAGGAATGCAGGACAGTTGAGAACAATGAGGACGAGGAGGGAATCAAGTGAGTAGAACATGTGGATGGGAGAGGCAGACGGAACCAGATGAAGAATGAGTATGGGGGAAAGAGTTGATAGAGAGAATCTGAGTACATGAGGAGAGAGAAAGGAACAGAGGGGCATGAGTTACTTTAACACTTGGAGATGTCAATGTTCATGTCATTGGATTATAGATTACCCTAATGGAATAAGAGGTGATGCTCTGTTAGCAGTGGAGATGGCCAAGGACTGGTTAGTCTGGGAATGGGAAGGGGATTTGAAATGGTTTGCATCTATTTCAATTTGAACTGATCCACCAAGGTCCTCTCACTCATCCCCTTCATTCCAAATCCTAATCCTGCCACCCAGCTCCATTACCAACTTTCTTTCCTCTGCCTGACCTCGTTCCATTTGCCTGTTACATCCATACTCCACCTACTTTATCTCTTCCTCTTACCCCCACTGTTCCCAGCTGCCCTGCATCACTCCCATTTGGTCTCATTCATTATGTTTATATCAAAATCAGATTCCACAATCTACGGCCCTTCACTGTCTCCAATCATTTCCTAGCTGCTGTCACAACTTTCCCTCCTCTTACTTGGTTCATTTGTCCAGCGAAGCCTTGTCACCGAGACTCACTTGTCAACTGTCAGTTCCTGCCTTACCCCTCTCCCTCAACTCTCTATACCAGCTGTTTCCTGTAGACCCTCACAGTCACAGTCCAGGGTCTTGATCTGAAAAGTTGACCATCCTTTTGCTTCCACAGATGCTCCTGACCTACTGAGTTCCTCCAGCAGTTTGTTTATTGGTCCAGATTACTGTATTTGCAGACTCTGGTGTCTCCATTATCTCTCTACGTGAATAAAATGTGTAACCATTATGAATGGCCACTGTTAAATGTTTTAAGTATTTTCAACTCCAGCCTAGGAAAAGCCAAATGTATAAAAATTCATTAACAATTACTGGCCATACATTCACCGTCCCATTCCGAGTTTGAACCAGTGTGGTTACGTGGCATATTTCATCAAGGACATTCTCATAAGCTTTCACTGACCCCTACTGAGATTCAGCTGGAAAATTATACCTTTAATATCCTGGGCAGCAATGGCCACTGAGAACCTTTCCCCTCCCTCTCCTCTTGTCTTACAACAGCCTGTGGCATTCTATGTGCCTAGTGCATATTACTCCAGTTATCTGATGATACAAGAACAATTGTTTCTACGATGTAGATGCCTGAAGCAAACAAAAACTACTCTGCAGACTTCTGCATTTTGAACCAACCCCAAAAAAATCACACAAGACCTATCAAGTTGGAGCAACAATTAGAAATTTAATATAATAAAAATAAAGACAATTAAATAAAATTTAACAACAGGGTCCGTCTATCCTTCATTCTACTGCCCCGTAGATGAACCCTATCTACCTCACCAAAATACTAACTGAGATTCATGCTTCATGCACTGCAAGAAGCTTTCAGACCTTAAGTGCTAATTTGAATTACAGTGACTCTCAAAACAGTGATGTACTTACTATCAAATCCAATTTCACTGAAATCGATCAAGGGATAAATATAGTGCACAACATGGAGAGTATTTCCCATGTTAGAGTGGATTCTTTTTAGGTAGATGATTTGTTAACACTTAAATGACTTTGGCTACCAGACTTCTATTTTAACTGTTTGACAAAGGACTGTGGATTGAGTCCACCACAATGGGCTTCCTAAAAGGTGTAAATACCAGATGCTTCTGGTGCCTGATGCTGTAGTTTTGAAGGCAGTATCGTCTATACATTATAAATATTAATTGTATGAATTGTCTTCTATGTTAGCACGGGAAATGTCAAATAAATGTATTGTAGACTTAACTTACATTCCTAAAGGCTGTAAGTACCAACCCAGACATGTTGGCGTCAGGAGGAAAGGATGGTGTGAAATTTTGTATGTAGCTTCAATAGGAAGCATTGTCTATGCATTGTCTGTAACTTTTTAAGTAGCGATTACCTTTGTGTTTAGCATATAAATATCGAGCCCACATTTAGGTAGCAGACCGTTCTGCGGAAAGCGTCTCCGTCCGTATGATGCCTGCTGTACCTTGTGTCGAATAAAGGAGCTGCTTTGTATCTACCAGTGACTCTGTCTCTCCGGTAATTTCATCCACGCTACAACATCCCACTCTCTATGAAATACTACATGGTGATGTTTTACATCCACTTGGACAGGTAAACATTTTCTGTTGATAAACAAAATTTACTACAATGCCTTCAAAAGCATACTATTCCGTCTGCGTACACTCAAGAGTAACTTCAGATTTTCTGCTCAAGTAGCACTAAAACCTACTGATGCAGAGATAAATGCTCCAAAACTTAATATGAACTTTATCTAATTAACTTGCCCAAGTGGTGAATAGTTAATAGAAATGAAAATCCCTGTTATTTTTCAATCTTTTGTCTACTATGCAGATATAATGTATGTTAAATAAAACTAAGAATTTCAAGTATTAAAACATTTGATGACTTCCGCAACAAACATGGTTATAGTCAAACCCAGCAAGCATTCCATTACTTGTCATTGTTTACTTTGAAAATAGATCTGAATGCTGTTTTAGTTCAATATACATAGAACAATACAGCATAGGAAAAGGCTTTTCAAACCATGATGTACCGAGCTAATTAGTTATCAAATGCCCAATTAATTGCTTCTGCATAAATGATGCCCATATCCTTCCATTTCCTGCACATTCTTATGCCTACTGAAGAGCCTCTTGAATGCCTCTGTTCCACCACCAACCACATCCAGGCACCCACTGATCTGTGTGTAAAAAAAACTGCCCCACTCCTTTGAACTTATCCCCTTTCTCCTTAAATGCATGCCCTCTGGTACCTGACATTTGAACCCTATGATAAAAATATTAGATGGTTATCTCTGCATCTCAATCTTATAGACCTCTATCAGATCTCACCTCAGCCTCCGGTGTTCTGGATAAAACAATGCAAGTTTGCCTAGCGTCTCCTTATAGCACATGCCCTCTAATTCAGGCAGCATACAGCTAAGCCTCTGAAGCACCCTCTCCAAAGCCCCGACATCCTCCCTACAACCTCCCTACAATGGGGCAACCAGAACTGAATGCAATATTCCAGATGCAGCCTAACTCAAGTTTTTAAATCAAGCTGCAACATATCTTCCTAACTTTTGAACTCATTTACTCAATGAATAAATGCGAACATGCTATATGCCTTCTATGCACACCCTATCAACCAGCAAAGCCACTTTTATAGATCCGTGGGCTTGGCCCTCAGGATCTCTCTGCACATTAATGCTGTTACGGGTTCTGCCACTCACAATGTACTGTCCCTTCACATTTCACTTCCCAAGGTGCAATACTTTACAATTGGATATGTTAAAATCCACCTGCCATTTTTCTGGTCATATCTGCAAATGAACTTGTTTTTTTTTAGCAGTCTTCATATCCACACCAATTTTCACATCACCTGCAACATTACAAGCCCATCTATCTATATTTTTATCCAGATCATGCAAAAGTCCCATATGGTCCCCTGTAGAAAGCCATTTATCACAGACCTCCAGCCAGAATAAGTCCCATATACCAATATCCACTGTCTTCCATGGGTAAGGGAATCCTGAACCAAACTGCCGAATCACTATGAATCTAATACATCTTAATCTACTGAATGAGTCTCACGAGGGATCTTCTCAAATGCCTTTACGAAAATGCACATGGACAACATCCACAGCCTTACCTTCATCAATACCCTCATTACCTTCTTAAAAGTCCCAATCAAGTTAGTACAATTTGTGTCACACAATACTACGCTGACTGCCTCTAATTAGGCCATGATTTTCCAAATGTTCAGAAATCCTATTTGGAAGAATCCTCTCCAGTAATCACCCTACCACTGACTCACTGGTCTTTACTTTCCAGGATTATCCCTGTTTCCCTTCTTGAATAATGGAACAACATTAGCTACTTGCACGTCATCTGGGATTTCACCTGTGCTTAGAGACAACTCAAAGATATTGGTCAGAGCCCCACCAATCTCATCTATTATCTCTCTCTCTCTCAATAACCTGGGGAATATCCCATCAGGTCCTGGCGACATTCCACCATAATGTTCTTTAAAAGATTCAACACTATCTTCTTTGATTTGAAGTGCCTGCATGAGAACCACACTGATCTCCCCATCCTTACAAAATACTCATTTAGGACCTCACCCATATCCTCCATCTTCAAGTGCATGTTCCCTCCTTTACCACAGAGTGGTTCTACCTGCTCTCTAGATATCCTCATGCTCTTGATCTATAGATAGAAATCCTTCAGATTCTCTTTAATCAGACTTGCTAGGGATATTTAATGGCCCCTCCAGGTTCTCCTCAATCCCTCAAGTTCTTTCTGGCTTCTTTATAATCCTTAAGGGTTGTTTCACTTAGCCAGCTAAAGCTTATGCGTGGCTCATCTTTCTTTTTTGACTAAAATTACATCTTTCAATTTCCAAGGTTTTTTCCCCTTGCCAGCTTTGTCTTTCCTTCTACTGGAACATAGCTGCCCTGTGCAGTTCTTTAAATGTTTTCCACATCAGGTGTGTACTTGCCTAAAAACAGCTGTTCCCACTAACTCACTCTAGTTCTTTTTGTTGGATTTGTTTATTCTTAGATTAGACTTTTTAATAGTTATTTTCTTTGCAGTTTAACAATTAATTGTGTTTTATAAATATAATTACTTATATGCAAGTAACTATTTACTTGCTTCCCAATGGTCACAGTATGATTATGTAGTAGTTCAGTGTGCCTCCTAGTGGTTAGATTGGTACAATTCTGGAGAGTTCTGGAATCATCTCTTGGTGCTGCATTATTTGAACAGTGAGCAACTCATTGACTCTTATCTATGAATTTGAATGGAATTTTCCTTATCTATGTAGTATAAAAAGAGCTACACCACAAGGCAGCACCATCTTAGATCATTTTGCCTTTCTCTCTTTGCTTAGCAGACATCTATTACCATCCATTTCAATTTTCCTTTCTATCAATGTGAAGCAAGTTTTGTGCCTCTTTTCTGACTTCTGAAAGAACCTTGAATTAAAAATTGGAGCTATCTTAAAATTTAAGGAGCTGCAATCACTTTTTCCTGACAGAAAGATCAGTCAACTGGCCAGGCACATTACCCAACACCAGGTTCAGTATGGCTTCTCCTCTATTTGAACTATCTCCATATTGATTTAGTAAGCCTTCCTGGATGCATCGAGCAAATTCTACCCCATCTAAAACTCTCACATTCAGGATGTCCCATTCTATACTAGGGAAGTTGAAGCCCTGTTGTTTTCACACCTTCACCTAATCTGCTTATGCATTTGCTCCTCAATATCCCAGAGTAATTGCACATATATATATTTTTAAGTTCTATCTACATAAAATCAGTAGATGAGCCCTCCATTATATATCCTAAGTGAAGCTGTGATATATCTCTAAGCAACAGTGCAATTTCTCCCTCCACCATTTTTACCTCCTTTTTTTTTCTGGAACACAAATCCCTGGAACATTAAGAAACTACCCTTGTCCCTTTTTCAACTAAGTCTCTGGCATGGCCAAAGCATCATAGTTCCATGTACTGATCCATACCCTAAGTTCATCCTTACCCACAATAGTCCTAACATTAAAATAAATCCATATATCATATTGTGTCTATTACCTTGCTCCTGCTTGTTCTTACTCGTCATGACATCCAACTTCCTCTCAATCCTTCCACTTTCTGACCTAGTGTTTTGGTTCCCAACCTTCTAAAAAACTAGTTCAACCCCCCTGAGTAATACTAGCCAGGAGATTGACCTCCACCCACCTCCCCCCCCCCCCCCCGCTTTACAGCACAGCCCACCCTTCTGGAACAGGCCACTGCTGCCCAAGAAGAGGTTCCAATGATGCAAAAACATGAAATGCTGTACCAGTTCCTCAGCCACATATTTATTTGTTCCATCTTTCCTTTCCTGCCCTGACTAGCAAGCGCCACTGGGAATAATTCAGAGAGTGCTTGTGCATGAATCACAAAAAAGTTGGCTTGCAGATGCAGCAGGCTATCAAGAAGGCAAATGGAATGTTGGCCTTCATTGCTAGAGGGATTGAATTTAGGAACAGGGAGGTTATGCTGCATCTGGAGTACTGCTTACAGTTATGGTCTCCTTACTTGAGGAAGGCTTTGGAAGTGGTGCCGAGGAGGAAAAACCAGCTTGATTCCAGAGATGAGGGGGTTAGACCATAAGGAGAGATTGAGTCGCCTGGGACTGTACTCGCTGGAATTCGGAAGAATGAGAGGAGCTCTGAGAGAAACAAACAAAATTATGAAAGGGATAGATAAGATAGAGGCAGAAAAGGTGTTTCCACTGGTAGGTGAGACTAGAACTAGGGGACAAAGTCTTAAGATTCGGGGCAGTAAATTTAGGACGGAGGTGAGGAAGAACTGCTTTTCCTAGTGAGTGGTGAAGCTGTGGAATTCTCTGCCCAGTGAAGCAGTGGAGGCTAACTCATTAGATATACTTAAGACAAGATTGGATATATTTTTGCATAGAAGGAGAATAAGGGTTATGGGGAAAAGACAGGTAGGTGGAGATGGTCAGATCAACCATGATCTTATTGAATGGTGGAGCAAGCTCGATGACCCAGATGGCCTACTCCTGCTATTTCTTATGCTCTTTTTACCACCTTTGAAGTCGAGCTTTTCAGCCGCTTGCCCAACTCTATTATATACTTACTGCACAGGACCTCTTACCCCTTCCTACCCATGATATTGGTGCCAATCTGTACCACGACTTCTGGCTGTTTACCCTTCCCCCTTGAAAATGTTCTGCAGCCTCCCTGAGACATCCCTGACTCTGGCACCCAGCAGACAACACACTACCCTTTCGCAGCCACAGCTCTGCCTGATTTTACTCTTCCTTGCTGAACCTCAGAGCCAGTATTACTGTTACCGCCAAGAGAACATCTGCAGATGCTGGAAATCGAAGCAACGCCCACAAAATGCGGGAAAAACTCAGCAGGCCAGGTAGCATCTATGGAAAAGTGTTAACGGTTGACGTTTTGAGCCGAAACCCTTCATCAGGACTGGAGAAAAAAAAAGATGAAAAGTCAGAATAAGAAGGTGGGGAGAAGGGAGGAAGAAAATCAAACTGACAGGTGAAACTGGGAGAGGGGAGGTGTGAAGTACAGAGCTGGGAAATTGATTGCTGAAAGAGATACAGGGCTGGAGAAGGCGGAAATCTGACAGGAGAGGACAGAATGCCATGGAAGAAAGAAAAAGGGAAGGATCAGGTGATGAACAGGTAAGGAGATAGGGTGAGAGGGGGAAAATGAGAATGGGGAGTGGCGAGGGAGGAGGGGGATTTCGGGAAGTTTGGGAACTTGATGTTCAAGCCATCAGATTGGAATGCAAGGTGTTGCTCCTCTAACCTGAATGTGGCCTCATTGCAGCAGGAGAGGAGGCCATGGGCTGACATGTCAGAATGGGAACGAGAAGTGGAATTAAAATGGGTGACCACTGGGAAACTACTTCCCCAAGCACCTGCGCTCTGTCCACCAGAAAAAGCAGGATCTCCTAGTGGCCACCTAATATACCTTGCATTTCTCCCTTCCCCCCCACTGCCTTCTTACTCTGACTTCTCATCTTTTTCTCTGGCCCTGATGAAGGGTCTTGGCCTGAAATGTTGACTATTTACTCTTTTCCATAGATGCTGCCTGGCCAGCTAAGCTCCTCCAGGATTTTGTGCATAGTGTTATTGATCTGGCTGCTGCTGCTACTGTGCCCTGAAAAGGGAACATACCTCCACGCAGTATCCAGATAGACACTTGTTGCTGACAGGAATGGTCACAGTGAGACCATTCTGCACTATCTGTCTCTGCCCCATAATTCTCCTTGTGCTCACCAAACTATCCGCAGCTTGACTTTAGCTGTGACCACTTCCCTAAAACTCCAGTTTACAATTTGCTCAACATTCTGGATGATCCTAAATGCATCGGCATCAAGCTCCAGTTCAAACACATGGTCAGTCAGCAGCTGCAGCTGGCTGCACTTCCTACAGGTATGGAACATTTAACACCACCAGTTGTAAGATCAGGGTTTGATTTCAGCCACTGTCTGCAAGGAGTTAGTAATCTTTCCCTGCGGCTACGTGGCTCTTTTCCGGATGCTCCAGTTTCTTTACATCCCAAAGATGTTCAAGTTAGGGCTAGTAAGTGGTGGACATGCTATGCCGGCACTCGCAGTCTGTCCAGCACAATCTTCGCTGATATGATTTGATGCAACCAACACATTTCACTGTATGCTTCTAAGTACACATGACAAATAAAACTAATATTTATCTTATCTTTGAGGTAAAATCATCAGTGATACTGCTTTTGGTTTCTACATATATTACTAAAGCAGCAAGATGCCCAAGACATTAACTTACCGACTAAAAAGCATTGATAATTAAGATAGACTTAAGAGTTTCTGTTCTCCCAAGAAACGTTAGCAGCCCATTAGACCTTCACTTTCTGCTATTTGTCCCTCTGTTCACTTAAAGGCCAAGAGAATTGTTTAGGAGTGGCAATTAGAAAGAGAATAGCCAAACAAAGACAAAAATTTTAGTAGCTACACAAATTATAGTACTGGTATCACTATTAGAAAATTGGTCAAACTCCATTCAGTATATTAAAGGAAGGAATGATGTAATGTATTATTTTATGATGCACAGCTACACTACATTATCCACTATTTGAAACTGACATATAGGGTGACTAAAGAAACAAGGTTATTTTTTAAAATTGTCATATATACCTCGATACAGTGAAATAATTTTGCTTGCATGCCAACCACAGATCATTCCACACAAGCTGATTTCATATACTCCGAAAGCAGTAACAAGCACTTCTGAGTTTGTAATGTCATTCCCTACCAGAAGCCGGAGCAGACTCTTCATTGTCATGTGCCTCATGCCATGACATTGTCCGATAGTAACTCAGCATGACTTCCCACAGGGCTTTACAAAGATCAGAGAGACATGGAATGTAGCTGTCTGGAGTAATATGCTGTTGGGGAAAAAAAATAACATTGAGGCACCTTTTACAGGGGCAAACACACTTGGAGATGAGGTCTATATCCTAATATTTTGTTGCTCCTTTGTTAATTAGAAAGCATTCTATAAATCCTTCAAAATCCTTCATCCTTTTGTACAACAAGTCACCCACTCAATAATAGCCTGTTACTTCAAGACCTGAAAAAATAATTACGATTTTGAAAATAATATAACCACCAATTTTTCTATGCAGGTTACATGCAACCATGTACAGAAATGGTAGGAAATTCCTGTTGGATTCGAACAACAAAATGAAACTTAAAGATCGCCATTGGAAGATAATGATGTTTAACCCTCCACTTCATCAGATCACAAGTTCTAAAGCCCGAACAATGGGTAAAAGCCATAACAGAAAGAATGTTAAAGATAATTGTTGAATTTTGATTTGATACAAAAGACATAACATGCTCCAAATGCATTATGAAATATAATAGGGTTGGAGTGTGCACTTTAGTGAATTACTGGCAATTAGGACTCGAAATGCATTAGTTATTCTATTTCTCAGTGGCTCTCCACCTGATTTGCAAATCACTGAAGGCAAAATACTTCATAAGTAAGTACCATTAAGCAGTATTTTTAATTGTAATTTTTAAACATTTAACGAAAACTTTAAAAAATATATTACAAAGTAAACAACAGGAATTCTGCAGATGCTGGAAATTCAAGCAACACACATGTGTGTTGATTACAAAGTAAAACTTGGTTTAATTTCCTGGAGATGAAAACTGGTTTTAACAATTAAATAACATTGTAATTGGTCTCAAACCACCTCACAACTAATAAATAGGAAAAACTATTTTCTTTTCCTCATTTCACTCAAGGACCTCCACAAAATGCAAAGGGAATACCCTTCACTTAACTTCAAGCTTGTCTATTATTTTTTTTTCTTTCTCCTATGAGGTGCCTATTGGCAGATTTATTACATTGAAAGATACTACCCAAATGAGCTGTTGATATGTCCGAGCACACTAACTTCATCCTCTGTCTGGTTCAAAAAGAATTCACGTCTGAGTAAATGCTCAGTCAAAGAAAAAAAGCTACTGATGGCCGTGCTGAGCACCAAATTATTCTCCACATTGCCCACACAATATTCTCGAACAGAACTATAGGTAAAGTTGCAATGGATACCAATAGCGAGAAATTTCCAATTACACTGTACATCCACAATAATGAATTCCCAAGTGACCCAGAAGAAAGTTGTCCAATAGCAATATCAACTGCTAGATTTCATAGTTTCGTATCTTTTATTTTCAAATTTATGCTATGTGATTCTTCCCAGTTACTTCTCTCAGAAGTATAAATGAATTAAGTTAGTCCTGTATTGCTGCATTTACTATATTATGTTTCTGCTGCATCTATTCAGTAAAATCAACAAACCTCAATGGCTAGGTCAATATTCAGAATCAGATTTAATATCACCGGCATATGTCAAGAAATTTGTTAACTTTGCAGCAACAATACAATGCAATACATGATAAATATAGAAAAGAAAAATGAATTATAGTAAATATATTAAATAATTAAAATAAGTCGTGCATAAACAGAAATTTAAAAAAGTAGTGAGGCGGTGTTCATGGGTTCAGTGCCTATTTAGAAATCAGATGGCAGAGGAGAAGAAGCCGTTCCTGAATCACCGAGTGTGTGCCTTCAGGTTTCTGTATCTCCTTCCTTATGGTAACAATGAGAAGAAGTCATGCCCTGGGTGGTGGGGGTCCTTTCTGAGCCACCACTCCTTGAGGATCAGGGATCCCCAATTAGTTTTCCACAAGGGCCAAATTACGTCAAGCATGCCAAGCCAAGGGCCAAAACGTCCAGGGTTTTTTTTTCATTGCGCCAGTAAGTTGCTTTATGGGCAGATGTTATTGTTGCTGCTATTACCAGCAGTAGTAGTGGTAGTGGTGGTGGTAGTAATAGTAGTAGTAGTAGTAGTAATTATTTATGCCTGGGATTCTCAAAGCCTGTGTTGTGGGTCACACAAGAAAAAAAAAATGCAGTCTTGAAACAAAATAAGTCCAAAACCAACCATTTAATTATGACTCCAGCTATCACAACTGTCAGCTGTCACATTGAGAACTCATCTGGGACTTAAAATACACACACACACACACACACACACACACACTGTAAACATGGTAGTCTTCACCACTTCTCTTCCACACTAAGAGTTTTAGTAGTACTGCCTTTTCCACAGTTTCAGTTCTCTCATTTAATCTATTTGTTCTTTTTAATTAAGCTATGTAGCATTTGAAGTATGAAGTGTAGCTATAAATGAAATTATCAGTATCATTGTTGTAATATTATAATACCACAGTAAGATTGACAAATGGACAAAAATTAATTGATTCACTCACCAGTCAGTGAGAGAAGTGACAGCGACGGGGTGAGGCAATCCTTCTGATGTCGGGCCTATATTCTGTTGTGGGAATCCTGAGGCGCTGGCCAAGATGTGCATTGGAGAGTCTGTTTCCGTCCTGGTTCTTGATAGAGTTCATTGAAGAAAACGATGACTCAGATATGTATGTGGAGGGGAACAGTGTGAGTAGGAGCATTGCAATAGCTCTCGTGCTTTTGAATTGAGCTTGGGGAACCAAACTGATCCAAAAGCCACTCACCCCAACGTCCATGTGTTGTGCTTTGAGCAAATCAGATGTTCCCATTTCCAAGACCTCCATCTGAAGAGTTGCCTCATCTACGGAAGGCACCAGCCTTTTGGTCTCTGCAGTCCACTGGCCATCAGCCAAAACAGAGAACAGCTGTCTTAGGGAGAGGAGGATGTCACCTGAGAGTTTAACGGAGCTTTCAAATCGTTCCCTAAGTTTTCTGCCAGGCTCGTCACGAAATCCTTCATCACTGGATCCTCCCGCATTTCGTTCTTCTTGCAATGCTCCCGCAGACGTGGAAAGTGCAACTCTCTCCCACGAATGTCTCTGTCCGAAAGGTTCAGCTTTGACCGGAAAGCTTCAATCACCTCGTACATGTCCGCAACAGTGTGGTTGTTGCCTTGTAATTGCAGATTAAGTTGATTTAGATGAGACATGATGTCAGACAAAAAAAGAACATGTGCCATCACCTTGTCGTCACTTAAAAACCTCTTAAATCCTTGGGCTTTTTGGCTCTGCAGGCTGGATAAAAATGACACAAGCTCATTGCGCAGGTCGCACACCCTCTCCAACACACGGCCTTTGCTCAGCTAGTGAACATCATTATGCAGCAAAAGGTCTGTGTTCCACTGACATTTCCTCCAGCAATGCTCTGAAAAGGCGATGTTGCAGACTAGAACTCTCACGAACAAAACTTACCAGTCTCATCACAGTATCCATCGCCTCTTTCATTTCCCCACACAGTTTAGCGCACAACACTGATTTGTGAATAATGCAATGAAATGCCAAGAGTGCTGGGTTAACAGCGACAAACCTGCTTACCAAGCCCTTGCGTTGTCCCACCATCGACGGAGCCCCATCAGTGACAACAGACAAAACGGTCACATCCAAGCCATTCTTCTCAAAGAACTGGTCAATTTGTTAAAAATTATTTCCCCAGTTGTGTGTCCAGGCAGAGGAAGCAAACAAAGTAGCTCTTCCCGAAAGGTCTTCCCATCAAAAAATCTTGCGAACACAGATAGCTCTTCCATATCGGTTTGGTCACAGGACGAGTCTACATGGCTTCTGCTTTCTCCAAATCGGTGAGTAGATTGGAAAAACACTCCTCCGCTAAAACTTCTACTCTTCTTGTTGCTGTGTTAGCTGACAATGGCACTGTCTTTAATAGCTCCACAACTGTTTTCTTGGTTTTCTCATCATGACTTAAAACTTTGCCAACCATATCAATTGCACACGTTTTAATCAACTCGGCATCGCATGCTCTACGGGGGCGTAGGTCAAGCGTATGGTGTGGGATGAGGTTAAAATAAATTAGAGCAGCACGCGCTTTATTTACATGTTATAACAGGTGCGTTCATTTAAGTGCCAATGGGTCGGCGTGGTCCAGACATTTGGTTCTCGCGGTCCGTACCTGGCCCGTGGCCCGCCTATTGGGGTTGTCTTAGATACTACAGAGGGTAATACACACAATGGAGCTAATTTTACAACTCTCTGCAGCTGCAACTGTAACCGTAGTCAGAGATCAAGTATAAATCAGATAAAATTCGACAGTCATGAGGCATACATTGTTTATGGTAATATGGCGATAAATTTCCAACAATAACAATTGAGAGGTGGGGATGAATGATAGACAAGTAGACACAAAGAAGGAAAACTTGCTTCTATGGGTGTTCAATAAAATAAAATGAGAATAAAAGACTGGTTAGTACATGACTGCAACATTAATGGATTGTTGTTGAGACTTATTTAGTTCACCAAGTCTTTCCAGAAAATAAACCCACCATTCTTGCTCAACCTGAATTTTTTTGTGACTCCACACTCAGAGAAACGTAATAAATTTATTGTGCAGGGAGTGAGAACAACTTTTGTTACCGAAATAACAAAGGAAGCCAGTCAGATATATTAAACCGCAATTATGAGATGAACCATTGGGATTAATTTATCCTTCAGATTTCAAAAAGATGGACTCATTTGTAAGTCCCCTCCTTTAGGACTCTGAGGAATGTTGTTGTGAAAGTTGTCAGAACTGTTCTACCAATTAATAAATAGCATAACAGAATCATACCTTTTAACACCAAAAGTGCAGGATTACAGTTATTAATCCTGCTGACCAAATATTGAAGCAAACCTTAGAAGCACGTCTGAATGAATATGTCACAGTTGTCACTGACTTCATTAAAACCTGCAGGGATGAGGGTGTGCCCACAAGAAGGGGATGTGGGGCATTACTTCCTACAAAGCAAAACCTACCATCACGAAAGGCAATGATGCTTCACTCTCAGATGAGCTTAATGCCTTTTATATATGCTTTGAAAGGGAGAATGAAACTAGAGTTATGAGAATCCCTGTACTATCCAGTGACCCTGTGATCTCTATCTCAGAGGCAGACATCAGAAAAACCTTTCAAGTGGGTGAACCCTCGCAAGGCGACAGTGCACTGAGTAAGGCTCTGAAAACACGTGTCAACTAACTGGGGGGGGTGTTCAAAGACACTTACAATTTTTCATTACTACAGTCAGAAATTTCCACCTGCTTCAAAAGGGCAACAATCATACCAGTGCCCAAGAAGAGCAGGGTGAGCAGCCTTAACAACTATCATCCAGAAGCACTCACATTTATGGTGGTGAAGTGCTTTGAGAGATTGGTTATGGCTAGAATCAACTCCTGCATAAGAACCAGGACCCACCGCAACTTACCCATCACCACAATAGGTCTACAGCTAATGCAATCTCATTGGCTCTTCACGTGGCTTTGGGTTACCTGGACAATACCAATATTTACATCAGCCTGCTGTGTATTTACTACAGCTCAGCATTTAACATACTCTTTCTTACAGGTTTGATCAAAAAGCTCCAAAAGCTGGCCCTTTGTATCTCTTTCTGCAACTGGATCCTCTACTTCCTCACTGGAAGACCACAGACTGTGCAGATCAGAAAAAGCATCTCCACCTCACTGATAATCTACACTGGCACACCACAGATGTGTGCTTAGCCCGCTGCTCAACTCCCTCTACACCCATGACTCTGTGGCTAGGCACAGCTCAAATGGCATCTATGGCATTTGTTGATGACACAACTATCTTGGCAGAATTTCAAATGGTGACAAGAAGGTGCACAGCAGCAAGACAGATCAGCTGGTAGAGTGCTGTTGCAGCAAGAAACTTACACTCAACATCAGTAAGACCAAAGAATTTATTGTGGACTTCTGAAAGGGTAAGACCAGGCAACACACACAAGTCCTCAGAAGGATCAGAAGTGGAAAGGATAACCAATTTCATGTTCCTGGACGTAAATATTTCTGAGAATCTATCCTGGGCCCAACATATCGATGCTGTTACAAAGAAGGCAGGACAATAGCTATATTTTATTAGGAGTTTGGGGAGATTTGGTTTGTCACCAAAGATGCTTGCAAATTTCTACAGATGTACCATGGACAGCATTCAAACTGGCTACATCAACTGGTATGGGGTGGGTGCTGGCACTGCACAGGATTGAAATAAGCTGCAGAAAGTTGTACACTCAGTCACCTCCATCATCGGCTCTAGCCCCTGCAGTAGGTAGGACATTTTCAAGGAGCAATACCTCAAAAAATAAAGCGGTATCACCATTAAGGGCTCTTGAAGTCTAAGTCCATAGTTCATTAAAAGTAGTTGAGAGACTTCCGGTAGCTCTCATGGAGTGAAGTCGCGTTCTTGACTCGCTCCATTACCTCTGAGTTTTTTTTCTTATGATCAGCTATATTTTAATTAACCATTAAGGCATCAACTTTTACAATACTTTGTAATAAATTGGGCTCTCCGATAACTGGATACGTTTAAGGTCTGTTATGTCTAAGAATGGGAAAAACAGGAAGGATGGCAAACCTCCGGTTAAACCGAAAGGTATTGATTTCCTTCCGACTGAACCACCGGTGACTTTGAAAGCTATATCGGAGTTAATTCAAAGGGAAATTTCAACCTCTGTTACGGAGCTGATTCATGCGGAAATTTCAACCTCTGTTACGGAGCTGATTCGTGCGGAAATTTCAACCTCTGTTACGGAGCTGATTCGTGCGGAAATTTCAATTAATTTCCAGAAAATTGCCGATTCAATCGATAAGATACAAACATCTATTACGGAACATCAGTCGGCTATATCTGATCTTCAAAAATCCACGCAACAAAGCGAGCTTAAGATGGGGAAAATCGAAGAAACAATTAATGTAATGAAGAAGAAACTTGACTTTCTGACCTTTAAAAACTCTGACTTAGAATCTAGAATGCGACGGCAGAATCTACGAATGATCGGGGTGCGTGAAGCTGTTGAATCTGATAACCCTATGAAGTATTTTTCGCAACTTTTAAAAGATGCATTTCCTACTGTATTTCCTGACCAACCACCATTATTGGATCGTGTTCACAGAGTTCCATCATACTCGCCTAGGTCAGATAAACCTAGACATGTCATTTTACGGTTTCATTAATTTCAAGACAAGGAGAAACTGTTTCGATTCGTTCGATCTAAAGGTTTCATTGATTTTTTGGATCTTAAGTTCCGATTCGTGGAAGATTTCAGTAAACCGATCCGGGATCAACTGGTTCGTTACAGATCTGTGATGTCGGAACTCTACAAGATGGATTTAAGACCAGCGCTTCTTTACCCTGCACGTTTAAGGATTCCTACGTTGGATGGAGCCCTCTGTTTTTTTGACTCTCCATCGGATGCCCAGAGTTATCTGGATCAATTTTCACCTTCAACATCTTAATTGTAATTTTTTAACTATCTCCGTTGATCGGAGGCTGTGAATTTGTCGGTCTTAATTTTTTTTTGCCCTATTTGGGCAGAAAAGTTTATTTTTGATTACTTAATATGGTTGCTAAACTTTCTTTTTAACTGTGTCATTTCTTTCTCTTTCCCAGGGGATTCTGGGTGGTTACTTCCTTATTGTCATTTTACCTATTTCCTTCGTGGCCTTAAATTTTGTAATTTTTTTTAAAAATCTATTTTGTTTTGTAGGTTTTTATAACTAGTTTATGTTAATAATCTTATTTTTTTTGTTGTTTTGTTTATTCATGGGTCTGGGGTTTATTGCGGTTTTTTAAATAAATTTTCTGGCTTTTATTCTGTTATGTGTTTATTTTAATTGAGTTATCTTTTTTTTATTCTTTTACTGCTTTATAATCAGCTGATCTTTTTTATATTTACACTTTTTTTTTAGGGAGCGTGTACCGGAAGTCATGGGGGTAGTTTTAGTGCTTGCTTCTTTCAGGCTGGTCTGCGTTAGATTTAGCCTTGGGTTCATGGGGTGGGGGGTGGTGGGAGGGGCTTCACGTTTTAGTTTCTTTCTTCTTGGGCTATACACATTATTGAAGTATTGGTTGCGTTCTTCTTCCCGGTATCTCTTGTATGTTCTGTTCCCTCTACGGGTTCGTGGGTCGAGCCTATCGTCAATCCTCCTTGTTGTGGGTTGACTTTAGGGTTTATGGAGTCTAGTATTAATTTTGTCTCCTGGAATACTAATGGTCTTAATCATCCTATTAAAAGGAAAAAAGTTTTTAAAGTGTTCCGGAGACTTAAAGCACAAATTTTATTCTTACAAGAGACCCATGTGCGGAGGGGGGACAGACTACGTTTTTTTAAATTCTGGAAGGAACAACAGTTTCATTCGAACTCCAATGCTAAGATTCGAGGCGTCTCTATTTTTATAGACTCCTGAGTTACTTTTATACAACATGATATTATTTCTGATCCGAATGGTAGATTTCTATTGGTTAGTGGTTTACTATTTAATAAAAAAGTAGTTTTGGTTAATGTTTATGCTCCTAATATGGACTGTCCGGAATTTTATAAATCATTATTTAATCAGTTTCCGAATTTGAATGAGTTTTCATTGATCTGGGGCGGAGATCTTAATACCTGTTTGTCTCCAGCTTTGGACCGTTCGGCTCCTTTACGGACCTTACCTAATAAATCTGCAACTTTGATTAATTCATTCCTTTCTGATTCTGGGTCGACGGACATTTGGCGCTTTTTGCATCCTCAGGAAAAAGATTTTTCTTTTTTTTCACATGTTCATCATTCCTATTCAAGAATTGATTATTTCTTTATTGATTCTCGTCTTATTTCCTCAGTGATTAAATGTGATTATGACTCTATAACCATTTCAGATCATGCTCCACTTAAGCTTTCTATTAAAATTCTGGCCAATATACAAAATAATAGACAATGGCGTTTTAATTCGCTGTTGCTTCAGGACTCGGACTTTGTTAACTTTATGAATGAACAGATTGATCTTTTTTTTACAATTAACCATACAGAGGATATTTCTGTTAACACTCTTTGGGACACTTTTAAAGCTTATATTCGTGTGCAGATTATCTCGTATTCTGCTGCTTTGAGGAAGAAGCAGAAGCAGGAGTTGGTAATTGTGGACAAGATTAAGGAAATTGATAAGAAATATGTTATAGCTCCTTCTGAGGAGTTATATAAACAAAGAACTGAACTTCAAATGGAACACAGTTTATTACTCTCGTCCTCGATTGTAAACCAATTAAAGAAAACAAGAAGTGAATTTTATGTACACAGTGACAAAATTGGCAAACTGTTGGCTAATCAATTGAAGTCTAATTATGCTAAATCTCAAATTAATCAGATTTATAACCAAAATGATCGACTGATACTTGATCATGTGGGGATTAATCAAACCTTCTGTGATTTTTACTCTTCCTTATATCAATCAGAGTCTCCTCGAGATTCTAAATATATGAATGATTTTTTTAGATAATTTAGACTTCCCTGAGATTTCACAGGATATGTCTTCTATGTTAGATACTCCCATTACCATGGATGAGATTAAGAATGTTATTTTCTCTATGAATTTGGGGAAAGCTCCTGGCCCTGATGGGTTTACCGTAGAATTTTATAAATGTTTTGCTCCTTCATTAATCCCTTGGCTCTGTAGGGTTTTTGAGGCTTCATTGAAACTTGGTAAACTTCCTGAATCTTTTAATAGAGCGTCAATTTCTTTAATATTAAAGAAGGATAAAGATCCTGCTCAATGTGCATCTTATAGACCAATATCTTTATTAAATGTTGATTCTAAAGTTTTTTCTAAGTTATTAGCAAATAGATTAGAAAAAGTACTTCCCTCTATTATTTCGGAAGACCAAACGGGTTTTATTAAAGGTCGTTACTCTTTTTATAATATTCGTACACTGTTAAATATCGTTTATACTCCCTCACAAAATGTTCCTGAGTGTGTTATCTCTTTAGATGCCGAGAAAGCTTTTGATAGAGTAGAATGGCCTTATTTATTTAAGGTGCTTGAAATGTTTAATTTTAGCTCGAAATTTATATCCTGGATTAAACTCTTATATTATTCTCCTGCGGCCTCGGTCCGTACTAACTCTTTAAGTTCACCTTTTTTCCCTCTTTTTCGAGGTACTCGACAAGGTTGTCCTCTTAGTCCCTTATTATTTGATATTGCATTAGAACCTCTTGCAATTGCCATTCGAGAATCTCCAAATATTACTGGGATTACTCGGGGCTTAAAGTCCCATAAATTATCGCTCTATGCTGATGATTTACTTTTATATATTTCTAATCCTCAAAAATCCATCCCGGCTGTTTTAGAGTTATTAGCACAATTTGGTCTTTTTTCAGGTTATAAATTAAATCTTAGTAAGAGTGAACTCTTTCCGATTAATAAACAACTTCCCTTATATTATAAATTTCCATTTAAATTGATTAATAATTATTTTTCATATCTTGGGATTAAAATTACTTGTAAGTACAAAGATTTATTTAAGACGAACTTTTTACCATTAATAGACCATATTACTCAACTTTCATCTAAATGTTTTCCTTTATATTTAACTTTGATTGGTCGTATTAATGCAGTTAAGATGTTTTTTTTGCCAAAATTTTTATATATATTTCAGGCATTACCAATCTTTGTTCCAAAATCTTTTTTTGACAAAGTTGACTCTAAAATTTCTTCATTTATTTGGCAGAATAAAAACCCGAGACTGGGTAAACTACATTTACAGAAAGCTAAGAGAGATGGAGGCTTAGCATTACCTAACTTTAGATTTTATTATTGGGCAATTAATATTCGACATATGAAATTCTGGTTACTGGACCAGGATATACTATCCATTCCTAAATGGGTAGTATTGGAATTACAATCTGTTCAGGGTTTTACACTTGGCTCTATTTTAGGTTCCTCTCTTCCTTTTGATTGGAAACGCCTTAAACAGGTGTCTAACCCGATAGTTAAATATACCTTGCATATTTGGTTTCAATTCAGAAAATTTTTTGATCTTAATCAATTTGGGTTAGCGATTCCTATTTTAGGTAACATACTTTTTCCTCCCTCTTTTACGGATCGTGCTTTTCAAACTTGGAAGACTAAGGGTATTTCACGGTTTTTGGATTTATTTTTAGATGGTTCCCTTATGTCTTTTGAACAATTATCTAATAAATATAACTTATCAAGAATACATTTTTTTAGATATCTACAAGTTAGAAATTTCCTAAGTACAATACTTTCTTCCTTTCCAATGCTTCCTCCTACATACATTTTAGATACTATAATCAACCTTAATCCACGTCAGAAAGGTGCATCGGCTATGATTTATAATATTATTATGAAACTTAGGAAAGCTCCATTTGATAAGATTAGGGTAGATTGGGAACAGGAATTGGGGTTTACCATTTCTGTGGATGACTGGGGGCAGATTTTACAATTAGTCAATACTTCCTCTATCTGTGCTAAACATTCCCTAATTCAATTTAAAGTTGTTCATAGAGCACATATGTCCAAAGGTAAGTTAGCGCGCTTTTATTCTCATATTAATCCTTTTTGTGATAGATGTCCGGGGCAGATAGCCTCTTTAACTCATATGTTTTGGTCTTGTCCTACTCTGGAAACTTTTTGGAGAGACATTTTTAATATTATCTCCAAGGTATTGAATATAGATATCTCTCCTCACCCTATTACTGCTATCTTTGGACTACCTAAAATTTCCAGTAATCTCTCCCTTTCAGCCCATAGAATGATTGCATTTCTTACTTTAATGGCGAAAAGATGTATCTTACAACATTGGAAAGAGCTTAATGCTCCAACTACCTTTTTTTGGTTTTCTCAGACGATATTATGCTTGAATCTGGAGAAAATTAGAAGCAATCTTTATGACTCCTCATTTAAATTTGAACAGACTTGGAGATCTTTTATTCAATATTTTCATTTAATGTAATATATACCCTTCTTGTTTTTTTTTACTGTTTTTAATGGAGGTCGGGATTGAGGACGTGATTTTAAGTTTAACTCTGTTTGGTTTCAAGTTAGCCCATTGCTTTGCTTTGCTTTTAGTTAGTTGCACGGTGGGTTTTTTTTTGGGGGTTTTTTTTCCTTTTCTCTATTGATATATATATATATAAAATTAGTATACTATTATGTTACCTTGGTATGTTATGTTTAAATTACATTGTTTGTAGTATTTTTTTTGTATTAATATCTTCTGTAATTTTATTATATTCTAACAGTGTATTAGTGTCTATATGGCTTACCTTTTTGTATACTTATTTAATAAAAAGATTTTTTTAAAAAAGTAGTTATACAAGTAAATAGTGTGTTCAAGGCCACTATGGCATGTTTGCCCTCCTTGGATGGGCATTGAACACAAGAAAAAGGAATTCGTGTTGTAGCTATATGAAAATGTGTTCAAGCACTTGGGAGTTTTGGATGCAATCTGGTTCCCCAATTACAGCATGGATGCAAAGTCTGAGTGAAGAATCTGCTAGAATAAAACAGAAACTTCTGCATTGTCTTTGATAATGCAGTGTATTAAATAGCTTGTTAAACTGTAATAGCTCTCAAATTTTAAGCTTACTGGTATCTTAGCAACAATCTTTGAAGGAGTGCTATATTAAAAATTTTAACAACACATTCACTTCAACTCAGAACTTTACTAAATTCAGAGATCCAAGTTTCTTTAATATATCTTCCTTTTCAACATTTATCAGTTTGTGCTTCATTTTAACATTGGTATTTTTTCCAGCCACAGCCAAACTGGTAAGTGGATTTGTGGGAGTTTGTTGGTGGAGTCTTGGTAGTGGTAATGCCTTTGACAGTCATGGGGTAAGAATGGAAATTTTAACTAAAATAAATTGAATTACTATTTTCTTTCAATCTTGCTTTAACTCCAGTAATTTAGAACATCCAGACTTTGGTGTCAGACTGGCATCATTCTGGAATATTGGATGTGCTTTTTACCACTCCTAGCAGCTTCAAATGTTAAACAGTGGAGCTATAAACTTTTAAAAGAGCACTGGAACTGGGAGCCAGGTGAGTCTAAAGGGAAGATGGGAAACTGTGACCCAGTTAAAAATTAAAAGCAAATGTGAGAAAATTTGCAAGTTTACAAGGTCGGCCAATCTACTCCACCCAAAAAGCACAAAAACTTCAGGGTTTCAGAAATGAAATACATGGGCTTATCTCTCATTTTTCTTCTTGCAACTTGCCAAATCAAAACACGGTCTTTTATCCGTCATTTTCAGCAATGCCTTCTGGTCACACTTAACTCTCCATTGTCTTCATCTTTTCAAGAGCAAAGTCGCAAGACATTAAGTCACACTATTTATTTTGTAAAATCCAAAAGGTTTGTTTGAACTTAAAACTCTGGGAAGCATACGCATTTTTAATTTCTTCTAAACCCTTCAAGATACCTTTCAGCCAAAGTATCAAAGCTCTGGTACTTACTGGCTCAACACGTTTTAACTTGTCTTTACACAGATTAGGGGGAAGCATGGAGGAATTGGCCTCAAACCCAATGTGTCAAAAAAAGGAATATTTATATTTTTAACCTAGTACGTGTTGTTACCAGATGTTAGGAATTGTATTACCGTCTTTACAGAGTCGAGCACGTATTCTGACTGTCTGCCAATTTCATCCGACTCCTTGCCAATAATAACCAATACCTACTGTAATTATCTTAGAAATGAACAAAGAATTAACAAATCAGCACTACTGAAAACTCTTAATATTTCTAGTACTGAAATCGAAGTAACTTTCATTTGGGGTAAAGAATAATTTTTCTAAAATAGAAAGGTCTGCAGTTCAAAGGCTCCTCTGGTAATAAATACAACTTCATGGCTTCATTAGAAATATTTATTTCACAACAAACCCTAAAGTAAAGATAAACACTCATAAAAGTCACCACAGTTATTTTGGAAAAGGATATGTTATTCCAAATTACCCCAGAAACAAAAAAAATAGTAACCTTGCTTCTCAGATAATTATTATACTAATACAATGTTACAGACTGACAAAATTTGTTTGCACTGATGACGTCGCATGTAAAAATGCACTAGGTGTTTTGATAAATTCATAAACAGTGAAAAATAAGTATTTCATCTAACAAGAATCTAGTGAGGACAGCATTTCGGGTGAAATATTTTGCAGTAACTTCTTCTCTCAACTATGTTCCAGAGAAGAGTGATGAAGGAAATGCAGATGTCACCCATGTAACGTTTTAAGATGGGTAAGAGCAGATGGTGTGCAAAAGTACTTAATTGGGGGAGGGTGAATTATGATGCTAGCAGCAGGAATTTGGAAGCGAAAATTGGGAACAGATGTTCTTTGGGAAATGTGCAAGTTGCTTAGGGTGCACTTGCATGGGATTTTGGATAGGTATGTGCCACCGAAGCAGCAAAAGGATGATAGAGTGAAAGAACCACAGTTAACAAGATATGGAACATCTAGTCAAGAGGAAGTAAGAAGCATACTCATGTGTTAGGAAGCAAGGATCAGACAGGGCTCTAAAGTGTTATGCGGAGGCCAGGAAGGAGTTTAAGAAGGGGATATGAGATGACTTGGTGAGAAGGATTAAGGAAAACCCCAAGGCTTATTACGCATACATGAAGAAAAGGAGGATGACTGGAGTCAATACGCCACCCCCTCCCCCACCCCCAGGAAAAGCAATTTGATACAGCTGCAAAATAGAACATTAAGAAAATACAAATCAATAAATTACCAATAAATACTGACAATGTTGAAAATGCATTGAGAGCTATCACTTCAGATCTTAAAACATTACAGCTGTTTCTCTTTCTTTGCCTGACCTGACTAGTGCTTTCAAAATTTTTATTTTAGATTTCCAGCACCTACAGTTTTTTCTTTGATTTTCAATAAAGCACTATTCCTCCAGTTTTGACCGACTTCTCTGCTGAAATTTCTTTTCAGTACTTTACAAAGAAAGTTTATAGTGTTTGTACAAAAAAAGTTAAGACCAATTCAACTGATGTTTCACAAAAGATACAGTACTTATTTTACAGTTCTATGAACAAAGTTCACCATGAACAATATTTTTAGAATTTGAACACATTTTTCCAGCTGCAAGCAAAGTCACATTGTATGAAATGGGAAGGCAATACATACCGTACAAAGGTCTTTATATTGGAGTTTCTGAAACTTAGTGTCAGAATTCCCTGCACACAACTCCACATACCCAAGGACAACCTGGAACACTGTGTTGTGAATTGCCTGAGTGAAGTGCATGTGCAATTGATCCATTGCAGTCTGTAAAAGAGTTTTTAAAAAGTCATTTTTTGAAATACACATTATAATAGTAACCATGTAACAATGAATTAACTTCAGAGGAAGGTTTATTAATGAGAAAAACCACTGTTAAAATCATTTTGGAAGCATGCTGATGATATGGAATTGTCTTGAATTATAAATAAAGTATGTAATCACCATTGTCTTAAATACTCCCAACAGAATGATAATAGACAAGCAGGAAATGGGAGTGACCATTGGGTCCCTTCAGTCTGCTCCACCAGAGTGATTGTGGCAGATCATCCAAATTCAGTACCCTGTTCCTGTTTCCTTCCCAAATTTCTTCAGCGCTTTAGCCAGCAATATTGATCTAACTCCTGAATATATTCTATACCTCTGCAGCAGAGAATGCCACAAGTTCATCATACATTGTGTAAAGAAATTTCTTCACATTTCAGTCTGAAATAGCTTACTCTCTTTCTTTAGATTGTGACTCCTAGTTCCAGACAATCGCCAAAAGGAACAACTTTCTTTTACTTAGTCTGCCTAGCTTGCCAGGATTTAACAAGTTTTAATGAGGTCCTCTCTCATTCTTTTGAACTCAATTATCCAATAGTCACTCCTCAAAGGTCTGGAATCAGTTTTGCAAACCTAATTTGCAAGAACAATGTTCCTCAAATAAAAACACCAAAAATACACATAGCATATTTGGTCTGCAGCAAATTAGTTGCAAATAATAGACAAACTATCAAATACATGTCACTGGTGATCAAAAGTAACTTTCCATCAGACTCCAGATGAATTTCACTTCTAGACACACTGTCTCCTGAAAAAATTGCCTTGTGACTATAGCCCAAATTTAAAAATGAAAACATTACTCAGAAAACCTGTGCCAAGACAGAAAGATATGCATTCAAGGAGTTCAAAATCTTGGGGACATAAGTTTAAAGCAACATGCAAAATGGTTTAGAAAAGATTAGAGGGAAAAAAAAATCCATCATTCAAAGGAGAGCCTGGAATTTTATCAAAAAGATGGAGGCAGAAAACTAAAAGAGATATGCTGTTGACCACTTGCTGAGCTATGAATTACATAACTATAGGCAAAAAGACAGAAAATATTAACTTAATTTGCTCTTTTACAGCTGACATTGAGAACTGAGTGCTATCACAAATCTCAATGATTCTAAGCAAATGGAAAACTGTCAATGATCAAGATAATCTTGCAGTGAACTAATTTCTGTTCCAGCAATATGAACTCACCTGCACTTGCTACATAATTGGAGTAGATACATAGCAATCACTTGAAAAAACATACTCTCAACTACAAAGACATGACAGCAGCTATATTTCATGAGGAGTTTGAGGGGATTTGGTATGTCACCAAAGACTCACAAATTTCCATAGATGTACAGTGGAGACCATTCTAATGGGTTGCATCACACCTGGAGGTTCAATGCACAGGTTTGGAAAAAGCTACAGAAAGTTGCCAACTCAGCCTGCTCCATCCTGGTCACTAGCACCCCGCAACCCCCAGCATCAAGGACGTCTTCAAAAGGCAATGACTTAAAAAGGCTGCATCTATCAGTAAGGACCCCCTTCACAAAGGACGTGCCCTCTTCTCATTGCTACCATTAAGATGGTGGTACAGGAGCTTGAAGACAAACACTCGATGTTTTAGAACAGCTTGTTCCTCTTCGCCATCAGACTGCTGAATGGACAATTAACCTGTGTACACTTCCTCGCCATTTTCCTTTTTATTTTCTTCTCACTGTACAGTGGATTCTAGTTAATTGGGACACATTGGGACCAGTAGCTTTGGTCCATTTGAGTGGCTGCCCCAAATAGCCGAAGTTTCTTGGAACTAGTGAAGAAAGTAAACAAAAACGACAATCTACCAAATAACAAATTAGAATGCTAGTAATAATACCACAGTACCATAAAATTGTATTAGTTTCTAATGGTTATGGACGGAAGGATTTATCCAATGCACATGGATGTTTTCTTTTGATTGACTGTAAATGAACAAAATCAGCGCGGACATTTAGTGTAGATAATGGACTGCCTTTGTACAATGCTTTTGACAACTGCATCCACCAAATCTTCATTTTCATTGTAACATTCAAGATAATTGTCAATACCATCAAATTGTTTGTAGTTCCTAACTTGAAGTAATAAAGTAGTTTCATTTTCACTTCAACCATTTCTGGCATCTCCACGCCTGAACACTTGAAACCGCAGTGAACAAAACGGTTCTGAATTGACTTCTGCTTATTTCTCACCAACCGTCAGTGACAAAAAAAACAATCATTGCTTTGTGAACACAAGCACACACAACTGACGCTATTTAAAAATTGTTTACTCTAAGTATGGAATTTTGTCTAACAACCAGCAAGTGCACGCAACTGACACTAGTTGGAAACTGGCCACAGTCTCCTGCCCGAATTATGCGGCATAATGTCCCATATAAATGAAGGGACCCCAGATAGCTTCTTGATTAGTTTTTATTCTTTCAAGTGTTGTCCTAAATAAGCAGCTGCCCCAATTAACCAATGACCCAATTAATCAGAATCCACTGTATATTTCTTAATGTAATTTATAGTTTTTTAAAATTATGTATTGCATTGTACTGCTGCCACAATACAGCAAATTTCACGACAAATGATCGCGTCTAAATCTCATAACCAAGTCAGATTGTTTGAGATCCCCTCAAGTGGAAACATCCTAGTAAGATTACTCCTCTTTCCTCTAAACTCCAAATAATACACAATAAATCTCTAATAATCCAAAATCTGATCATTTACAAACTCTGATGGTTCAGCATTTAATTAATTGGGTGCTGATCTTCACAATCCCATGGTACTTTGGAAGCTGAAACATAAAATATGCAGCAAGTTACTAAAGGGATTCTGAGGGTTAAGATTTATATGTACTTGGAAAGACAGAGATTGATTAAGGATAGTCAACGTAGTCATACCCACCACTGTAACAAAAAAAACTACTTATGATCCTCCCCCCCCAATACATTCCTCCAATTACCTTAAATTATGTCCTCTCATATTCGCCATTCCTGCCCTAGAAGAAAGGCACAGCCTGTCCACTCTATCTATGCCGCTTATCATCTTATACACCTCTATCAAGTAACCTGTTATTCTCTTTTGCCCCAAAGAGAAAAACACTAGCTCGCTCAAATGCTCCTCATAAAATATGCTCTCTACTCCAGGCAGCATCCTGGTAAATCTCATCTGCATCCTTTCTAAAGTTCCCACATCCTTCCTATCATGAGGTGACCAGAAATGAACACAGTACTCCAAGTGTAGTCTAACCAGTTTTACAGAGCTGCTACATTACCTCACAGGCTCTTAAACTCAATCCTCCAACTAATGAAGGCCAACATACCATACCACTTCCTAAAGGCAACTATGAGTGTAGAACCCAAGATTCCTCTGTTCCTCCACGCTAAGACCCCTGCCACCAACTCAGTACTCTCCCTTCCAAAGAAAATGACTGAGGCAAGGAATCGGCAACAATTTTATTGATCGCTCCATTCCTACTTGATTGCTTATCAAGAAGATTCAGTTGTTTCTATGAAATTATTAAACTTCACTTAAAAATACTGTAAAATTTTGGGAGCAAGGTGCATAAATAGTTAATGCCAAAATGGAAGCACTGTCTTAGCATAAACCTGGAGACAAGTGTTGGCCCATTTCTAAAACAGAAAATTGACAGAAAACAGTAAAAAAGTTGTTCTTGCCACTACACACTAGTTCAATGCACTCAGCTTTATCGTTTCACATTTGAAAACAAATACTTGCAGCAGAGTAAATTTTACAAAGCATCAAGTCTTCTTGTGCATTAAATTCCATGGTGCAAGGTAAAGGTAACTAAAAATTTAATCAATAATACAGCATATTTGGTGAAAATGAAAACGTGCAGCATTAAATTCTATTTACCTGTGTTTTTCCCAGTAGTCTATATGCAAGTTGGACCTTAGTATAATGACCAACTTCAAAGTGCTTGCAAGTTTTTGACAGAGCTACATCTAATTGCTCCTAAATTAAAAGGAATGGAATAAAAGACAGGCATTTAATGAACAGGGTATGCACATAATTGAGTCACGACCATTAGCTAAGTAGGTCAATAATTCTCTAAATACTTTTTAAGTTTCCACAGCTACTCAGCTGGTAAAGAAATGGATGGAATAAACAAAGGTTGAATGAAAATCTTTGCATTGATTAACTTTTGGCAAGAGATATTTCTGCTGATATCCAAACTAGCTAGTGATCATCAAGTATTTAACTAGGCAAATCACTTTTAAGACTATTCTTCAACAGTTTGTTTTGAAAATATGAAATTAATATGCACAAAGGTAACTTTACAAATTAAAGATAATAAAGCATCTCTATATGTAGGACTCGCATATTTGAACAAGTGATCCACGACACAAGATAAAAACAATCAGCTTATAAAATGAATGGTTAAAACAAAATTAGCCTTTTAGGTAGTACATACTCTCTGCTCACCTTATGGTCTTTAGCCTAATCAAGAGATGTAAAACAGTCTCAGCCAATCATTTTAGTCCTCCTGAACTTACACTGGCATTTTACCAAGAACTAAACAAACAACTGATCATTTTCTAAGTGATAAAATAAATAAGGAATTTCATATTGGTGATGACAGAGGGAAAGGAAAGATCTGAACTGTTCTCTGACTGTACCATAGTATAATTGTAAGCTATTGCCTCAACAAATTTGTTAAATAAGCAAAAACTTGAAAGTTACTATAACTTAAGAGCATAGCTTGCTTACACAATTTAAATAAGCACATCATTATGATAGCACATTGAGATAAAGGAGGTACCGCTGGGTCTTTTTAAGAACATTGAGGTGAATAAGACCCAAGGGCATAATGGAATACACCACAGATTACTGAGAGAGGCAAGAGATGAGATTGCTGGAGCCTTAACCAACACATACTGTGTACACTCTAGCCACAGTTGAGGCCTGACGGACTACTGAGTAGCTAATATTGTCCGATTATTCAAGAAAGGAAATAAGGCTAATTCTGGAAAATATTAACCAGCGAGTCTCATGTCAGCAGTGGAAAGTTACTTGGAGAGGGAAAACTATTCAGAGACGATTCTGTGAGATGGAATTTATGAGCATTTAGAAAACCATAGCCTAATTAGGGACCGTTAGCATGGCTTTCTGCCGGGCGAGTTATGTCTTATGAACTTTATTGAGTTTCTCAAGGAGGTGTCAAAGGCGATTAACTGTGGATATTGTCTACATGGAGTTTAGTAAGGCACTTGGCAAGTTCGCTCATGGGAGGCTCATCCATAACATTGAGATGTATGGAATCCCCAGTGACTTAGCCACTGGCTTTCCCCATAGAAGATAGAGTAGTGATCGATGGAAATTATTCTGGCTAGAGGTCTGCGACTAGTGGTGTTCCACAGGGATCCACACTGGGACCTCTGTTGTTTGTGGTAAATGACCTGGAAAGAAAACATATGAAGCTTGGTGGTGTTATAGACAGTGTGGAATACAGACGAGTTGAAGATATGGGCAAAGAAATGGCATATGGAGTTTAACCATGCCAAATGTGAGGTGTTGTACTTTGAAGTTCAAATATAAAGAGACAGTACACTTTTACTGGCAGGACCCTTAACTGTGTTGATGTGCAGAGGGATCTTGGGATCCAAGTCCATAGCTCCGTCAAAGTGGCTGCACAAGGTTAATAAGCTGGTCAAGAAGGTACATATATGGTATATTTGACTATTAGTTTAGGAACTGAGTTCAAAAGTCAGAAAATTACATTGAAGCTTTATAAAACTCCAGTTAGACAGCATCCGCAGTATGGTATTCAATTCTGGTCTCCGCATTAGAAAGATATCAAGGCTCTGGAGAGGGTACAGAAAAGGTTTAGTACGTTGCCGCCTGGATTAGAGTGTGTGTGCGTGCTATAAACCGAGATTGGACAAACTTGTGTTGCTTTTTCTGGAGTGGTGGAGGCCAAGGTGAGATCTGATAGAGGTTTACAAAATGAGAAGCACAGATAGAGTAGACAGCCAGCGTCCTTAAAGTAGGGTTAAAAAGTCAAAAACCAGAGGATTTGTATTTAAAGGTAAGTGAGAGGAAGTTCAAAGGACATGTGGGGCAAGTTTTTGTTTATACAGTGTGGTGAGTGCCTGGAATGCACTGGCTGCAGTGGTGATGGAGGCAAATACAATAGAGGTATTGAAGAGGCTCAGAGAAACACACAAATATGCAGGAAATGGAAGGACACAGACATTGTACATATAGAAAAGAATAATTTATGTGGCGTGGGCATTTGATTACTAATTTAATTAGGTTGGCACAACATTGTGGGCTGAAGGGCCTGTTCCTGTGCTATACTGCTCCATGTTCGAAAGCTTGTCAACAAGAATTCGAGGCTTCTAACTTTATGCTTGCATTTCTACCTTATATGATTTATTCTAGCAAAAAATATTTAATATCATTACCTCAATTTGTTCCAAAGTATCCTGTAATTTTGAATTCAGCTCACTTAAGGAAAAGAAACAATAGTTAGTTTACCATATGTGAATTAATATGTGAATACCACTGGTGAGACTAAAAATGTTAATCACATTCAACCCATAAAATTGGGATTAATAAAGAGGCTATGCCAGGTTTTTAAAACAATCTGATTAGATGGTTAGAAAATTATTCTAATTTAAATTCTAATCATTAAAACTGATTAATTTAGTAGAAAATTCACTCATGCAGAAGAAATGTTAGATCCCTGAGTGAAATATGAGTAATGTAGTTTGCATGGCATCTTGAATGAAATATTACTCTATTCTGGTCCCCCAGCCTAATAGTCAATGCTTGTTCTTTAACAAATAAAAGAAACATTCCTGAGGGAAGAAAAAGCTTCACAAATGAAGCAACCAACAGCTTGTTTACTAAAGATGCAATGTAGCCAGATGCATCAATTCACTAATTTGATACAAGTGCTGCCTTTCTGGAACTGAACACAATACTAGACAAAATTGTGTTAGCATGTTAAGCACGTTTTCATTATGTATTAAACGAAAATAATTAACCCAAAGTAGATCAATCGTATGCACCTGTTTCTCTTCCTTGTTGCAAGTGAAGACTAGCACTGCACTCCGCCAGTGGTAGCTTCGAAACAACAACCAGGATTGTCACACCTTTCTACCCAAGTACAGCTTCATTGAAGGACATTCTATAAGTGTGCTTAATCACTGTACTTGGCATTCTTCCAGTAATCAAATCTGCTGGGTCTGCAATTTGTCAAGGACTTGGGTTCCATCAGCAGATTCATCTGTTTAGAGGTGAAAAGGGACTTGGAAGTCTTTTGCAGGATTCCCAAATGATTACCTTGCAGTTTGAGTAAGTAGTAAGGAAGGAAAATGTAATGTTAGCATGAATTTTGAGAGGACTAGAATATAAAAGCAAGGATGTAATATCAAGGCTTTACAAAGCACTGATCAGACTGCAATTTGAGTGTTTTGTTTTACAGTTTTGGGCCCTTTATCTAAGAAAGGATGCACTGGCATTAGAGAGGGGAGAGAGAGCAGCTGCACAAGCATGATCCTGAGAATAAAAGGGTTAACATATGAGGAGAGTTTGAAAGCTCGGGCCTGGAGTTTAGAACAATGAGGGGGTGCAGGGGATCTCATTGAAACCATATCAAACATTGAAAGGCCCAGATAGAGTGGATGTGGAGAGGACATTTCTAATATTGGGGAGTCTAGGACCAGAGGACAGCCTCAGAACAGAAGGACATCCATTTAGAACAGAGATGAGCAGGAACTTCTTTAAACATAGAGTGCTGAATCTGTGGAATTCATTGTCACAGACTGCAGTGGAGACCAAGTTATTCTGTATATTTAAAGTGGAGGCTGATAGGTTCTTGATTGGCAAGAGCATCAGGGTTACGGGGAGAACGACGTTGAGAGGGATAATAAATCAACCATGATGGAATGGCGGAGCAGACTTGATGGGATGAATGACCTAATTCTGCTCCTACAGCACGTCTTATGATCTTATTCAGGGCCCTAAACAGTCCTTCCAGGTGAAGCAGGAGCAAATCCATCAGGGTCATTTATTGTCTCTGGTGTGGCCTCCTCTCCAGCAGTGAGCTCAGACACAGATTGAGGAGTTGTTTCATTGCATATGTATGCTCCATCTGTTTAACAGCCATATTCTCCCAGTTTCCAGCCATTTTACCTCCACCGCATCCCACAGAGACACTATTTATCGTTGTTCTATAGTTTTTTTTTACAGTAAGTATTTAAGCAGAGGGATCTGGGGGTACACGTCCACAGATCCCTGAAAGTTGCCTCACAGGTGGATAGGGTAGTTAAGAAAACTTATGGGGTGTTAGCTTTCATAAGTCGAGGGACAGAGTTTAAGAGTCGCGATGTAATGATGCAGCTCTATAAAACTCTGGTTAGGCCACACTTGGAGTACTGTGTCCAGTTCTGGTCGCCTCACTATAGGAAGGATGTGGAAGCATTGGAAAGGGTACAGAGGAGATTTACCAGGATGCTGCCTGGTTTAGAGAATACGCATTATGATCAGAGATTAAGGGAGCTAGGGCTTTACTCTTTGGAGAGGAGGAGGATGAGAGGAGACATGATAGAGGGGTACAAGATAATAAGAGGAATAGATAGAGTGGATAGCCAGCGCCTCTTCCCCAGGGCACCACTGCTCAATACAAGAGGATATGGCTTTAAGGTAAGGGGTGGGAAGTTCCAGGGGGATATTAGAGGAAGGTTTTTTACTCAGAGAGTGGTTGGTGCGTGGAATGCACTGCCTGAGTCAGTGGTGGAGGCAGATACACTAGTTAATTTTAAGAGACTACTAGACAGGTATATAGAGGAATTTAAGCTGGGGGCTTATATGGGAGGCAGGGTTTGAGGGTTGGCACAACATTGTGGGCCGAAGGGCCTGTACTGTGCTGTACTATTCTATGTCTATGTTCTATGTTTTAAAATACTTCAAATAATAACTAAAGTAGGGTTCAGAATCAGGATCAAGTAATGTGTTGGAACTGCATAACATGGGAAGCTGGTGGACCCCATTGTGGTTCTTGGCAACCACTTCTGCAACAAGTGTGGGTTGTTCAAGGAAATCAGGTGCAAAGTTGATGTGCTGAAATCTGAGCTTCAAACACTGCGATGCATCAGGGAGGGAAGAGTTACCTGGACACAGTGATTCAGGATGCAGTCACATCCATTAGATTAACTACTTCAGATATGGTCTTTGGTTAGGGACAAGAGTGTGAGTCTGCAAGTGAGGTAGGTAGGATCCAAGAGGTAGTTCTGGAGCAGCCTCAACCCTTGATTAGATGTGAGACTCTTGCTCCCTGTGCAGATAGGAATGGGACCTATAGGAAGGGTAAGCAGCTGAACCATACCACCGTTGTTCAGGAAGCCATTCAAGACCTGCGGGGGGGGGGGTGGGTGGGGGAGGTGGAGAGAAAAGAGAAGAGAAATGCAGTTTTGTAATTGGGGATAGTATAGTCATAAATCTCTATCCCCAGGATCGCAAGTCCCAAAGACTGCGTAACCTACCTAGTCCAGGTTCTTCTCAAATTTGTCTCCATGTTGCCTGAAGTTAAATTCTTATCTCTTAATAAACTTTGTCTTATTCTTTATTCTGGGGTAACCTCTCATTCCTGTTTATTTTATCCTTACTTTTCCCCCTACTACTTAGTTTAAGCCCTGCCCATAGCCCTAGACATGCGATTTGCCAGGAACCTGGTCCCATTCCAATGGGATGGTCTCCACCTGGTCCAGATGTAGTCCATCCCATTGGAACAGCTCCCTCCTTCTCCAATACCGATGCCAGTACCCAGTGAATTTAAACCCGCATCTTCCACACCAATTTTTCAGCTACGCAAATCAAACTGCTGGGAGATGGAAGAGGAAGAAACAATTCTTAAAATCTTATGTTCAAGGAAGAGTTTCCCCATACAAACCACAAAGAATAACTGCCAAGAAATTGGATTTCTTCCATGATTGGAATGCTAAATGGGTGCACCCAACCTGCAAAACTGCTGAAGTTTAAAAAGTGGTGAAAATAACTAAAAAAATTATCAGGATGCTCTCCATGAAACAGCCCCCCATCCCCTATTAAGACAGTCTCCATGTGTTTCCTGATGGCTGCAGCTGGTAAACAGGCTAATTGACAGCTGCCTGGTAACCTGAAATGCACTCTCCGTTGCAGCCACAGCAGCATAAGGATTCCATAGTGAGGGCAAGAGATGGCAAATGGATGTCTCTACCGCTTGTCTAACCACAGACATCACCCCGTCCAAATTCCACAATCTGACTGGCATCCAAAAACAGCTAATCCTATATCTTTATCGGCCCCAAACCAACTGCCAAACACAGGACCATAATACAGCGAAGATCAGAGGCTCCAGTCCCTATATTTAAAAGTTGTTGCAAGTTCACAGATACATATAACAAGTCCAGTGCTGAAACAGATCAGGCATCACAAACCCAAGTACAACAAAAGGGTTGAATATCAGTGCCCCATCGTGAATACCACTATGGTATCAGCAACTTGGTTTTTGATTCACTCCTTGTTTCAACAGCTGGATTATGTGAAAGGTATAGCTGACACAAATTTCAGTCAGTACTGGATCATACACTTCGACATATTGAAATTACCATTAGACAGGAGCAGAATTAGGCCACTTGGTCCATCAAGTCTGCTCTGCTGTTCCATCATGGCTGATTCATTATCCCTCTCAGCCCTATTTTCCTGCCTTTTCCCCGTAATCTTTGACCCTGTCTAACCATAAAACTCCACTTTAAATATACTGAACAACAGCTGCCACAGCCTGTGGCAATGAATTCAACAAATTCAATGCCCTCTGGCTAAAGAAATTCATTCTCATCTCCGTTCTAAATGGACATCCCTCTACTCTGAGGCTGTGCCCTCTGGCCCTCCACTATAGGAAACATCCTCTCCATGTCCATTCTGTCTTGGTCTTTCAATATTCAATAGGTTTCAATGAGATCCCCCCTCATTCTTCTAAAATCCAGTGAGTAGAGGCACAGAGCCATCAAACACTCCTCATACGTTAACCGTTTCACTCACGGAAAAATTCTCATGAACCTCCTCTAGACCGTCTCCAACTACATCCATGCTAAGGTGCCCAATCTCCCAACTGGAAAGACTTTGCAAATGAGCAGAAACAAGTTTAAAAGGTGCACAAAATAACTTGATGCACAAAAAGTTCTCCTCTTTCAACTCAGTACTGCACAAGATGTACACCTTACATTTAGTTTAATCTCTATCCAAATGAAGCTGAGTGTTTCTTAAATACAAAAATCAATAGTTTGTTAGTTTTTACCATGAATTTCTCGACCCCTCTCAAAATCCATGCTGTCCCTCACACACCAAGCCTTCATTTATGCTATTTTTTATTCTCCTCATATTTCCATTAACTCCCCATGACTTTAACGCATACCAACTGACTCAGGGCAATTTACCATGATCAATTTACCTTGTTTTCTGGTGTTTTCTGACTTAACCCCCATAATAATTACATGTAAGTGAAATTTTAGATTTACAGGGTTAGCATTCAGCACATCAGAGTAAAACCAAATCTAGCTGCAACCACCCGAAGTACATTTGATTCAATTTACAGAGAAAAGATGAATAGAACACTCATATTTAATACAGGAACTGTAATCAGTTCAGTAGCCTTTCTTTAAAAACAGTAGCCAGGATAACAGAGTACATTTTAATGAGGCCTGGAGCTACAAACGTTGAAGTTATGGCTTGAGGTTATCAATCACCCTTGTAATTTTGCAGAGAGCCAAACAGTAATCAGTTAAAAGTTTTAACAATATAACAGTAAGTTAACTATTGTAAGATTCTTTTCCTCCTTACCAGACCAAAGTCATTGGGCTGGGAGGAGAAACGGATACAAGAAGAGAATGATATAAATAATGAGGAATGGTTCTATGAAAGGGAATAGCAAGGCTACGTGAAAGTTCAAGACATTAAAATTAAGGGAGTTTCAGGAGTTTAAGTGGAAATGTAAGTAAACTCTGGAACTTTGGGAACAGATGAATCAGAGTTTACCATTGCATGTACATCATGGCTGAAACTAACAGTTAAAATTTTCATGAATGATGGAGAACCAGAATTTTAAGGTGGTGTGAATGCAGGAATACAGAGAATCTCAAATGAAAGAGAAATATTAAAGAACTAAGCTGACAAAAGTACGATAATACATATTTCAAGTTGCATGCTGTCACAAAAGATATGAACTTAGAGACTTAGAAAATTAGAGACTGAACTTGCATTACAAATTACATTGAACTTATTCAATGTAACCAGCCTTCTTGTTCCTGGAACTTCAAATAAACCAGATGTTTGCCTTTGTCACCAGTATGCACCAGTTATATGCACTCCAAACAACTAGCAATTGCATGCCAAATTTTAGAGAGGATCACAGGTTATCATTTCTTGAAAAGGAATGCCAGATTTAGCACAAAGAATTAGTAATAATTCAATTACTGATTCAAACCATCATCTGACATAATTTTGTGGGCATTTCACACTTGGCACTTCGGATAGAAATGGAGCAAACGTTCTAAACAGAATGAGGAATTTACTTTTAAAACGAAAATTGAAGCTGATGAACCAGATGCCAATATTCCATGAAGGCTGAATGACATTTGGATGGAAGATTTTCTTTGAACTTAAATAAAAAGATAGTTACAAAATTGTTTATAATTCAGATTACAAAATAAAAACATGCAGTCAGCTTGAAAAGTATGTTTAGCATTTAAAATATCAATCCCTTAACTGGAATTAAGGTCACAGAAATTACAATATTCATCCACAATGGTAATACTTCACCTCAAATTATAAACACATTTCAATAATTGTACAGTCAATGTTTGTATTTCTCATGTTTGATATTCCTCTTATGTCACACAAGGAGACCATTCAGCTCGCCAAGTTTATGTGGCTCTCAACAATCCCACTGCCACACTTATTACCCTGAAGTCTCCTGTCCATCAATTCCCCAGAGACCAGAATCAGAATCACAATCCCATGATCACTGGCATATGTCGTGAAATTTGTTGTTTTGCTGCAGCAGTATATTGCCAGTTAACTTACCAACAAGCGCCTCTAATGATATGGGAGGAAATGAAACCTGTTGGGAGGTGGGAGGGGAAGGGGAGAGGATGAGGATGCATGCAATCATAAGGAGAATTTGCAAGATCACACTGACAGCAATAGCAATCAGGATCACACCTATATCATTGAAACTGTGAATCATCAATACTAATTGCTGCCCCAATGTTCTGTCAACTAATGAAAGAACATTTTCTAAGACTACATTCAAAAGTATTTCCTGCACTGCACTCTGTGTTCCAGCACCCTTTAAGCAAAGTACATTAAAATATCTGAGCCATCTGTCTATAAAGCTTGAAAAGTAGGTAGGTAGTCCCTTGAAGAAAAGCAATAGTTTTTCAATATTAGTTATTTCAAATGTAGATTTGTAGATCAGACTCACCTTATGCAACTGTAGTGTTTAAATGTACTAGCTGCTTTCTGACATTCCAAACAGAGCTGTATTGCACCAGGATAATCTTCTTCCTTAAGAAGATTAATAATAACAAAATTATACTAATTTTAAAAATCAAGACAAAATTATTTGAAATTCAGTTTAGAGAATCTTTATTAAAACAGGAGGAAGCTTTATACCTCACTTCTGAGTAGAGTAATAAGATCCCACACTAAATGCTGGTGAACAGGGTTACAACTCAAGGGTTAGTATACAAGTGTGAAGGCAGGTTTGGTTAACAGCAAGCAAATAAAGAATGGCAATAAAAAGGTCCATCTCAGGTTGACTGGTTCTGACTAATCGGGTACCACAGGAATTAGTGCTTAAGCCTCAGCTGCTCAATCTAGAGCAATGATGGTACCTTCATCGTAACTAGCAATTTTAATCAGGCTAACCTTAAAACTGTATTTCCTAAATTCATCATAAGTGCATATAGGACCTTCCCATGCTCTCACATGGGATTGCCCAATCATCTGTCTTTATATCTGATCCCAACATATCCAATAGCAGCAAGGAGAAACCAACCTCCAGAATAGTGCTACTGTGGCCCAAGGGAGCCATCACCAGTCTTTAAGAGAGTCCACGAACCCCTCGGTTAATGCAAGGGTCCATAGCATAAAAAGGATTGGGAACCCCTGATTGGGAGGAATACCCAACCATGGCTATAGACTATACCAAATTCTGCATAGACAATGTCATCACCACCAAAAACATCCGGGTATTCTCGACAGAAGCCATGGATGAACAATAAGGTATGGAACCTGCTCAAAGCTTATGACGCTGCTTACAGACCCAGCAATGCCAAAGCATACAGTGAGGCCAGATTGAATCTTGAGAAGCATGAAGACCACCATGTATAGATGCAAGGTACAGATTGTGGCATGTTATGCCGACATGTTTGGGAAAGCATCAGTTCCATTTCAAATTACAAAGAAAAGCTCTCCTGCTCGGCTCATGGTGACACCCACCTGGATGAAGAACTAAGCAACTTTGCTCACTTTGATACAGACAATAAGGAACCAGTGATGAGGGCCTTAACACAGACGAAGGAACTGCACCGACACCAAACATACATGAGGTAAGGCATGTACTCCGTAATGTCCAACCACACAGAGCAGCAGAACCAGATAGCGTATCCGTAGAGGTCCTCAGGGACTGCACTGACCAGCTGGCGGAAGTTCTGACAGGTATTTACAACCTCCCGCTGTCCCAGGCTATGATTCTGGGATGCTTCAAAGCAGCAACTATCATGCTAATTTCCAGGACTTCAGCAGCAACATGTCTTAATGACTACAGATCGGTAGCACTCAATCCCACAGTTGCCAGGTGTTTGGAAAGACTGGTCATGTCCCACATCAAGGGTATAATCCTGGCTATCACTTTTTTTCCCTTTCAAGGTTCTTTTAAAGACCCCGACGTGGAGTTACACTCTGACTTTGGTTTTTTGCAGGAATGGGACCCGCTCTCAGGGTCTCACGACCGGCCGCTTTTTGATACGCCAAGGGCGCAGTCTAGAAGCCCAACATGCCTTCACGGTGCTGGATTTTTGTGGCTCTGGAGGCAGGCAGATTCAACGCTGCTGCCGCTGACCGATGCGTTGCGGGAGAACAAGGAAGATTGGAAGCAGCGGGTTTGCTGCTTGCTGTGCGCCCAGAGCTCGGAAAAAGCGATGTAACAGACTTACAACAAAGCATCTCGCTGATTTCTGGTGTTATGTCTCCCACCTCGCTGTGAAAGGGGGACACCGCTTTTTCCCTTATTAGGGAGAGAGCCTGTGGTATGTCGAATACTGGGTGAAGGAATGGACTTTGGGGTACCGCAAGTCTGTGTCTTTATTGCTGCACGCTTGAGTGCTCGGTGGGGGCGCCAATGCTTTTTTGCTGGTGGGGTTGTTGCCTTGCTGCTGCTTGTGCGTGGTGCATGGATGGGGAGAGCTGGGGGGGGTGCTTTGGAGTTCTAACATTTAACTGTCATTCATTCTTTGGGGCACTCCTCTGTTTTCGTGGATGTTTGCGAAGAAAAAGAATGTCAGGATATATATAGTATACATTTCTCTGACATTAAATGTACCTATTGAAACCTTGGACCACCACCAGTCCAATGTGCCTACAAGGTGAATAGATCAACCAAAAACACTATTTCTATCACCCTTCACTATCGTGAAACACCTGCAGCATTAAGATGTCCAAGGAAGGATGCTTTTCATTGACTACAGCTCAGACTTTAACACAATACTACCAAACAAGCTGACTGTCAAGCTCCACAATCTAGATCTCGGCACATCAAACTTTATACTTTATTGTCGCCAAACAATTGGTAATAGAATGTAAATCATCACAGCAATATTTGATCCTGCGCTTCACACTTCCTGGATTACAAATATTAAATATTAAAGATATTAAAAATAGTTAAAACTAGTAAATGTTAAAAATTTAAATTATAAATCATAAATAGAAAATAGAAAAATGGGAAGTAAGGTAGTGCAAAAAAACCGAGAGGCAGGTCCAGATATTTGGAGGGTATGGCCCAGATCCGGGTCAGGATCCGTTCAGCAGTCTTATCACAGTTGGAGAGAAGCTGTTACCAAATCTGGTCGTACGAATCTTCAAGCTCCTGAGCCTTCTCCCGGAGGGAAGAGGGATGAAAAGTCTGTTGGCTGGGTGGGTCGTGTCCTTGATCATCCTGGCAGCACTGCTCCGACAGCGTGCGGTGTAAAGTGAGTCCACGGACGGAAGATTGGTTTGTGCAATGTGCTGCACTGTGTTCACGATCTTCTGCAGCTTCTTTCGGTCTTGGACAAGACAACTTCCATACCAGGTTGTGATGCACCCTAGAAGAATGCTTTCTACGGTGCATCTATAAAAATTACTGAAGGTTTTAGGGGACAGGCCAAATTTCTTTAGTTTTCTCAGGAAGTAAAGGCACTGGTGGGCCTTCTTGGCAGTGAACTCTGCTTGATTGGACCAAGTCAGGTCATTTGTGATATTGACCCCCAGGAACTTAAAGCTTTTGACCTGTTCTACTTGCGCACCACCAATGTAAATTGGATCATGCGGTTTGCTACTCCTTCTGAAGTCAACAACCAATTCCTTCGTCTTGCTGACGTTGAGGGATAGGTTATTGTCTTCGCACCATGCCACCAGGTTCTTAATTTCCTCTCTGTACTCAAACTCATCATTACTTGAGATACGGCCTACAATTATTGTGTCATCAGCAAACTTATATATTGAGTTTGATGGAAACTTGGCTACACAATCATGGGTGTACAGTGAGTACAGCAGGGGGCTGAGTACACAGCCCTATGGGGCCCTGGTGCTCAGAGTGATTGTAGAGGAGAGCTTGTCCCCTATTTTTTACAGCCTGGGTCCTGTTTGTGAGGAAGTTGAAGAACCAGCTGCAGATCTGAGTGCTAAGGCCTAGGCTCCGGAGCTTAGGAATCAGTTTATTTGGAATGATGGTATTAAAGGCAGAGCTGTAGTCAATGAAAAGCAGCCTTACGTATGCATATTTATTCTCCAGGTGTTCTAAGGAGGAATGTAGGGCCAGAGACATGGCACCTGCCGTTGACCTGTTGCTCCAGTAGGCGAATTGCAAAGCGTCGAGGTTGACCGGTAGGCTGTGGTTGATGTGTGCCAAAACCAATCTGTCGAAGCACTTCATAGCAATTGACGTCAGAGCCACAGGTCGATAGTCACTCAGGCATGCCACCTTGCTCTTCTTCCGCACTGGGATTATCGTTGCCTTCTTAAAACACGAGGGGATCTTAAGACTGAAGCAAGGAGCAGTTGAAGATGTCAGCAAACACTCCAGCTAGCTCGCTTGCACAGACCCGGAGAACCCGCCCTGGGATGCCATCCGGGCCCATCGCCTTCCTTGGATTTATCCTCAGGAAGGTCCTTCTAACGTCCTCCTTGGTGACAATGAATCTCGATGCCACCAGGACCAGTTCATCCGGAGGGAGCTGGACGCTCCTCTTCTGTTCGAATCCTGCATAGAATACGTTAAGTTCATCAGGAAGAGAAGCGCCACAGTTATTGATATTCCCAGCCTTTTCTTTGCGCCCAGTGATCTCATTTAGACCCTGCCATAGTCTACTGGCATCCCTCTGGTTAGCCTGGGCTTCCAACTTGGCTCAATATTGCCTTTTGGCGCCCTTAATGGCTTTCCGGAGTTCATGCCTGGATTCCCTGTGGCGACTGGTATCCCCGGACCTAAAAGCCGCAGCTCTAGCCTTTAAAAGGGACTTGACCTCATAATTCATCCAAGGTTTCTGGTTAGGGAATACCCGGATCGTCTTGCGAGACACACAGTCCTCCGTGCATTTCCAAATAAAGTCCGTGACAGCTGAGGCATACTCATCGAGATTAGCTGCTGAGTCCTTGAATACTAACCAGTCCACTGATTCAAAGCAGTCAAAGAGGACTTCATCCATTTCCTCCGTCCAGCTCGACACTACTTTTGATACCGTGACCTCCCACTTCAGTTTCTGTTTGTAAGCCGGGAGGAGGAGTACGGCCTGATGGTCCGAATTTCCAAAGTGAGGTCATGGGACGGAACGGTAGGCATCCTTGACTGCTGTGTAGCAGTGGTCAAGTATATTCGGGCATCTAGTGGGGCAGGAGACATGTTGGTATAACTTTGGCAGTACCTTTCTCAGGTTGGCCTGGTTAAAGTCCCCGGCTGTGATGAGCAAAGCCTCCGGATACCTGGTCTCAAGTTCACTGATGTTGGCATACAGTATGTTCAGAGCACACTCCATGTCTGCCTGGGGGGGAATGTAGACCGCTGTCAGTATGACCGAGGTGAATTCCCGTGGCAGATAGTAGGAGTGACACTTCACTGACAGGTGTTCCAGGTCTGGGCTGCAGAAGCTTGTCAGTGCCACTGTGTCCAAGCACCACCCAGTATTGATCAGTAGGGAGACACCATCTCCCTTCGTCTTGCCCAAAGACGCCGTCCGGTCCATCCAATCGATGGAAAATCCCTCCAGTCAGATGGCCCAGTCGGGGGTGGCAGGGGAGAGCCAGGTCTCGGTGAAACAGAATACATAGCAGTTCTGCATCTCCCTGCAGTAGGTGAGTCTCCCTTTAAGATCATCCACCTTGTTCTCTATGGCTTGCACATTAACTGGTAGGATGGTGGGCATCGGGACCCTGAAGCCCCTCAGCTTCAATCTGACCAGCAGCCCAGCTCTTTTCCCATGCTTCCTTGATAAGTAGTGCATCTTTCCAGGTCTCCATTGATGCAGTGTGTTGTTGTCAGATCTGTAATCAGATCTTGAACTTCCTCACTAATCATACCGAGATGGTGAAACTAGGCAAGTGCACACCAACCCTGAACACCAGTGCCCCACAGGGGTGTGTAATGAGCCCACTTCTCTACTCTCTCTTCACCTATGACTGCACTCCTTCTCATGTTACATAGTCATTCATCAAATTTGCGATTGGCCTAGTCACAGACAAAAGCAAGTAGTATATAGAGGGGAGATGCTGAAGCTGTCTGATTGGTACAAGAACCACAACCTATTAGTCAACATCAAGATAAATGATAATTGACTTCAGGAAGGCAGGAGGTCCCAAACAAGCCCCACTATTCTTAAATGGGTCTCCAGTTTCAAGTTTTTGTGGATGAACATCACCGAGGAGCTCTCTTAGTCCGTCAACACAACCTCAATAGTAGGAAAGGCACAACAGTGAATATACTACCTGTGGTGCTTTAGGAGAGCTAATCTACCCCAAAACTTTCTGGCTTACTTTTATGGATGTGTGATAGAGAACATACTGACATACAGAATGACAGTGTGGTACTTCAGCTGCAGCAAGACAGATCGCAAATCACTCCAACGGTGATTAGGACAGCTTAGCACATCACTGAGACTCAACTACTGGACCAGGAGACAATCTACAACTCTCGATGCCCATAACAACATTAAAGATCCATCCCATCCCTGACATAACTTCAATATCCTACCATCCGGTTGGAGAAACAGAAACATCTTAGCCAAGATAGTAAGACTGTAAAACTTCTTCCCTGGGGCTATTGTGCAGCTGACTAATGCTACAACATGGTTTGCCAATGGTCTTTGAAAGTTATGGACAATCAAAGTCACTTGTGACATGAGTTGTTTTTAAAAAATTATGCCATACTGCACGTATTGCAAATATCCGTTTTGCACAGACTGGAGTAGCATCACAATCCCATTGTCTTGAGCAAAAACAATGAAGTTCTATTCCATTTTATTTCCCTGAACTGCCTTCCGGATTGTTACAAGTCAGTAAGCAGAATGCAACACCAATATTTAAAATGTGCCTTGACCAGAATGCGACAGAGTTGAAGAAACAGCTGCTTGCATTCAACAGATGCAATTAAACAATTCTGCACTGCACTAACTTAGCTGACTTCTGCTTCCATTGATTACACATTTTGAAAATCAAGGCCTTGGCAGACCGAATTGCAAGTTTAATTTCTAACCGACTACATGCCATCGTACCAAAAAAAAAGACATCTGTTGTTCTAGGGCTGCTTTAAATCATGATGCATTATTTCAATATGCAAACTGATGGAGCTGGAAAGCATCTAAAAGGATTAGGAGGATGTTGAGAGATGCATGGGAGTGCAATGAGCTTGACTGCTGTTACATACAGCCAGTATACATTCAGTGGTTCTTTGATGTTAAAGACAACAAAAGTTTAACCATAGCTTGAATGAGAAGAAACATGCTTTCCACTAGAGATAATGCAATAGAAATTTACAAGGATAATGTTAGAATTAAAATTCTAGCTGTGAGAAAAGCCAAGATTGCTTTCTTGGAAAAAGGGAAGATTGAGGGATAGATTAACTGAGGTAAACAAACCAGGATTTATCTAAAGCAAACAAAACAGATTGGGGTTATTACAGATATTCAGCACCAGTGTTTGTTACATGAGTCACAAATATATTTCCCTCGTCCTGAGTTGATCAACAGTCCTGAATCAAGATACACAAAAGCATCAGTCATTTAGTGTCTGCTTCCTGCCACTATACCAATTTGAGAACAATTTTCCACCCTCACTTTACTTTGAGCAATTTGCCATGCAGAACATGCCAGAAGGTTTGCTGAAATCTATGTAGGCCACATCCAGTGCAACATCCTCAATGTTTCCTCCATTAAAAAAAATCACTCAAGTAGATCAGACATCATTTTCTCTGAAATTTCTTGGAAAAATGATATTGGAGAATAGAAAAAGATAAGCTCCAATGTCAGAAGTGAGCCTCACTTAGAGGAAATTCTAGCATTATTATCCAAGTTATCAAATACAGATTTCAGAAGAAACATATTTTATCAACTCCTTAGAAAGAAGTGACATAAGATCAGAAGATGTAGAATCCTTCTGGGTAGATTTAAGAAATGGCAAGGGTAAAAAGAAGCTGATGAGGTTTATATACAGGTCCTGAACAGCAGCCAGGATGTGGTCTGTAAGATTCAACAGAGAAGAGGCATGCAATAAAGGCAATGTTATGATAGTCAGAGGGAATTTCAACATGCAGGTAGATTGGGAAAATCAGGTTGGTGCTCAATCCCAAGAGAGAGTATCTGTAGAATGCCGACAAGATTACTTTTTAGAGTGGCTTGTGGTTGCACCCACTAGGGAAAAGGCAATTCTGGACTGTGTGCTCTGTAATGAACCAGATCTGATTTGAAAGTTTAAGGAACCCTTAGGAGACAGTGATCATAATATGATAGAGTTCACCTTGAGTTTGAGAGGGAGAAGCTGAACTCAGATATATCAGTATTACAATGCAGTTAAAGGAATTAGAGCCATGAGACAGAAGCTGGCCAAAATTCTTTGTAAGGGAACACCAGCAGGGATGATGGCAGAATAACAATGACTGGAGTTTCTGGGGCAATTCTTAAGGCACAGGATAGATACATCCCAAAGATGTAGTAGTATTCTAAAGGGAAGATGAGGCAACTGTGTGTGACAAGGGAAGTCAAAAACAGCTTAAAAGCAAAAGAGAGGGTATATAACAAATATTAGTCATAAGTTAAGAGGATTGTAAGGCTTTTAAAAACCAACAGAAGGTATCTAAAAAAACAAAAAGAGAAAAGCTGAAAGGTGAAGATAAGCGAGCCAAAAATATCAACGAGGATAACAAACAGTTTTTCAGATTACATATAAAGAGTAAAAGAGATTTGAGGGTGGATATTGGACCAGTGTTAAATGACACTGGAGAGGTAGTAACGGGGACAAAGAAATGGCAGACAAACTTTTGAATATTTTGCATCAGTCTTCACTGTGGAAGACACTAGCAAAATCCCAGCAATTAAAAAGTGTCAGGGGGCAGAACTGAGTGTAGTTGCTACTAATAAGGCCAGGTGCTTGGGAAGCCAAAAGGTCTGGAGGTAGATAAGTCACCTGGACTAGACAGATTATTCTCCACGGTTCTGAAAGAGGTGGCTGAAGAGATTGCGGAAGTACTAGCGGTGATTTTCAAGAATCACTAAATTCTGGAAGACTGGAATATTTCAAATCTCACTCCACTCTTTAAGAAGGGAGGGAGGCAAAAGACAGTAATTTATAGGCAAATTAGTCAGACTTGGTTGGTAAAACATTAAATCATTATTAAGGATGAGGTTTTGGGGTATTCACAGACACATAATAAGCCGAAATCAGCATGGTTTCCTTTCGGGGAAATCTTCCATGCAAAACTATCAGAATTCTTCAAAGGAACAGGCAATATAGACAAAGGAGAGTCAGTAGATGTTGTTCACTTGGATCTTCACAAGTCCTTTGACAAGGTGCCATATGAGACTGCTACACAAGACAAGAGTCCGTGGTATTACAGGAAAGATACTAGCTCAAATAGAAATTTGGCTGCCTAGCAAGACAGAGTGGAAATAAAGGGGGCCTTTTCTGGTTGGCTGTGTATGACTAATGGTATTCCAGTGATTGGGATTGGGTCTGCTACCTTTCATCTTATATGTTAACCATCTGGATGACAGAGTTGATGGCTTTGTAGCTAAGTTTGTCGATGATACAAAGATAGGTGGAGAGACAGATAGCATTGAAGAGGGCTAGTAAATCAGCCATGATGGAATGGTGAAACAGGCATGATGGGCCAAGTGGTCTAATTCTGCTCCTATGTCTCGTCTGAATTTGGGGCTGAAAGAGCAAGACTAGGTGAGTGTAGAAGTGCCATGTGAAAAGATAGCAATTAAGAACACGGGGTTACATTAACATAATTAAGACTGTTAGTAGGTTTAAGTAGAGTTGAAATCTGATAAATGGATTAGCTTTCCATAGCACTAAGTTAAGAAGCTTTTGAATATTGATTGCTTACCTCCAACATCTCGCTTAACCGTACGTCAGTTCTTTGCTATAATACAAAAAAATTCAAAAATATTTAATTGAACATCAAAATATCAAAACATTTCATTTAAATACATAAACACGCGTACCAGTGTTTTAATTGTGCGCAAAGACTTCAGCAGCCCAATCAGCAGCTGCCTTTTTCTTTGATTAGCCAGTAGTCCCAGGCTAGCTTGTGTGAATCCTTCCTTCGCAATATTTAGCTGCCTGTCAAGACAAAAGTCAAATGTGCTTCAAACTAGACAATCATGTAAATGAACTTTAAAAATCTTGATAAAATTTCAACAGGTTTCTCAACACGATTAAGGAGCAACCCAAAACTTACAGTAAAACCCTGAAGTGCTCCCCCATCCCCCGCCCGGTTAAAAAGCCCCATGGCTCAGCAGGTTCTGCTTCCCACATTACTTTCAAACATTCCAGGTCCCTTGCTCTAACTCTCCCTTGAACATATCAGAGCCCTAATTCCCAAGTTCCCTTTAAACTCACCAGGGCTCTATTACCTTTGATCTTATTAAACTCATTGGGTCTTGGTTCCCATGTACCCTTTCCACCTTTACTGTGAACAGCTAGAGACCCACTTATAACTCCGGCAGTGCTACAAGAGTGACACTTCAGTAGTTAACCTTTATGTCTCTTAACATTTATCCATCCAAATATATTTGCCTAATGTACTATTATTTTATGCAATATTTTTTAGGAGGTGCCTTACTAAATACCATATGAAAATCCAAATTTACAACCACTAGATTCCTTTTAAGAATTTAGTTACCAATAAAATTTAATTAGCCATAGTTTCTCTTAAAACTACTTTGACTCTGCCTAACCGTATTGTTTTTCAAGAGTCACCTGTTATCAGATCTTAATGATAAATTGCAGCATTTGTTAACAACAGATCATCCCAATTGGTCAACTGGCCTATTTCCTGAATAATAGTTCAGAACCAGACACTCCATCCCAAGCTCAAGAGGATACAGGCATGCATTTGGCTTGGGTTGTGTGTTCTTTGACCTGAGCCTAAGGTCTTTTTTTTAAATTTCCAAGTACATACAACCCAAGCTAAGCACACACTCAGATCCTTAGGCTTGGGTAGCTGCCAGTTATTATTAAATTAATGCACTAATGAGATCTCCAGGTGCTTCATTGCTTTAAACGAAGTCTGTAATTTGTCTGTGCTGGTATTTATTCATACAATTGATCTGTTTTAAAATTTAAAAACTGCTTTAATTTTATAGAGTTAGCTTTATAAAGATTAGCATTATTTGTCACATGCCCATTGAAACACAGTGAATTATACTGCCTGCATCAATGAACACAGTCTCAGGATGTGCTGTGCTAAGCTTCACCATGCTTCTGGTGCCAATGTAGCATGCCCACAACTTACTAATCCTAACCAGTCCTTTGGATGTGAGAAGAAACCAGATACTTGGAGAAAACCCACACAATTACTGTGAGGACATTTGTTGGATGGGACAGGTCAAGTCAGGCAGCATCTCAAGAACCACAATCACAAGAAAATCTGCAGATGCTAGAGATCCAAAGCAATGCACACAAAATGTTGGAAGAACTAAGCAGGCCAGGCATCTCAAGAATGTCCATTGACATTTGTTCCATCTTATGCTGTCGAAGCCTGTGCAAGAAAGGTTTGGAGCCAAATGTACTCAGCCTGTGAGCTGTGAAGCATGATCTCAGGAAATGGTTGTTCTCTTGGAGCAGACCAGGAAAAGCTGCTGCTTGAAGAGAAAGGAAGTAAATGGAATGAAGAGCTGATAAGTTTGACTAATGGGGAAGGAAAGAAAAGAAAAGAACTTGCTTAAGCTTAAGAATTTTGCTTATGATTCTTAATTTTTGAAAAAAAGCATTAAAATTCTGGAGGGCCTCAATTCTCAGGTCAGTCCGAAAGTATTATGGGCTGTGTACGTGTACCAGAAATGGAATAACTAAAGCTAGTCAGGTCGCAAATCAAAAGTAGTGCAGTCCGCAGGTTCAGGTTGGATTTACATTGCCCATGATTTAAGCTTCAACGTGGCCCTCAAGTGCAGCATCAAGCAATTGCTATTTTTCAATATGAGGGAATTTTTGTAGACTTCAAGTACTTGTGGGTGATCAGTAATGCATCTATTTTGTCTGTAATGAGAATTTTTTGGAATCCTGGAACATAGCCTGTTAAGAGTCTGGAGATTTATCCAGTTTTACTCCACTTAACCTCTACTGTTACTTGATGATATCCATTATTTTGATACTTCCCTTCTTAAGATAAAAATAATTGCTTAATGCAGGGTTGTCAAGTTTTATGTTTGCAGCATTTGTCATCGTTAGGTCGCATCTGGAATTTCCAGTTGGCGGACGATTTCCCTCCATGCCGCTCTGTCCCGACACTTGTCCACAACGTCCCTAGTCTTGTCCAGCTTGGTCCAATCCTTGCTGTTATCCAGCCATGTTGTTCTTTGCCTTCCTCTTCCTTTCTTTCCCTCCACCTTTCCATATAGTAAGTCCAACAAGATGTTATCTCTCCGCGTAATGTGTCCAAAATAAGCAACTTTTAACTTTATGACCTTTTCCAGCAGTATCCATGGTCTAACAACTTCGGACAAAACCCTTTCATTTGAAACTTTCTCTACCCAGTTGATCTTCAACATTCGTCGATAGCACCATATTTCAAAAGCATTAATTCATTCCATGTCATCTTTCTTCAGGGTCCATGTTTCTGATCCATACCTCAGCACTGACCATACGTAACACTCGAAGAAGTGGATTCTACTTTGGATGTCTACCTTCCGATTGCATAGTAGACGTTTTTGCTTCATGAACTGGGTCTTAGCCATACCTATTCTCCTTCTGATCTCAACTTCACATCTCTTGTCATTTGTCAGACAACTGCCAAGATAATGATACTTTCGCACCTGTTCAATATCTTGTCCATTCACTTGTAATGATACCATCATGAATGAGTCTTTAGTATTTGTTTTGCTTACCACCATTGATTTTGTTTTCTTAGGGTTGGTTTTTAGTCCGTATTCAAGGCTTTTCCAATCACTTTATTCAGCATAATTTGCAGTTCGCATTCGCTGTCAGCTAACAACACGGTGTCGGCCGCTTACCTGATGTTATCCACCTTCCAGCCTCCAATTGGAATACTTGTCTCCTGATGGTCACATTCCCAAAAAATCCATTATCCGAAGAGGTTGAACAAATCCAGCGAGCCAACACAGTCTTGCTTTACACCATGGTGATAGCTCATTTTCTACCCTGACCGCCGCTTTCAGGTTCCAATACAAGTTCCTTATTATTTGCACATTCTCCCATCCCAGACCGTACCTGTTCAGCACCTCTATTACCTTCTTGCGTCTTACTTTATCAAAAGCCTTTTCATAGTCAATAAAGCATAAGTAGATGGTCTTTTGTGCCTCAATGCATTTCTCCGTGATGTTTCTCAACGCAAATATTCCTTCCCTTGTTCCAGAGCCTTTACGAAAACCAAACTGTGTTTCTCCAATTTCACCTTACATTCTGCCGAACACTATCTTCAACAGTAACTTGACACAGTGAGACACGATGCTTATCGTCCTGTGTTCGTTACATTTTATCGTCCTTGGCTTTTTTGGTAAGGCAATAAATACGGATTTGAGAAAGTCCTCCAGAAGATTTCCTGTCATATAACTGTTGTTTTATATTGCTAAAAGGTTTGTTTTTCCCTTTGGACCAAGTGATTTCAGAATTTCAGTGGAAATCTTATCTTCACCGGCCGCCTTTCTGACTTATAGACTCCAAATCACACTTTCCAGCTCTGACATCAATAATATTTTTGGTTGATTAGTCATTTTATGTAATTGTGGTAAATCCTCAGTCCTAGCACTAATGTAACCTAAGAGTAGCATTACTTCAGATTAAATACGCAGAAAACAGAGAAAAGGGCAAAAAATTTAATTATTGTCAATCAAGTAAAAAAGCTGGTGTTTATAGAGGCAGGATTCCCCCCCTCCCCCACCCAAAGTAAAGTTGTAAAAGTTCGATCAAGCTTATAAGCACTAAAATAATACAAACCAGGACTAAGAGGACCACTATCAGGCTTGAATAATTTAAATGGTTCCATCCTATCCGAACCAATTGTAAGGGGTTTCTTTGATTTAATGTCACTGCGTAGTCTAATTAAAATGGCTTCTTTGTTATGTTATAATTGAAAGGGCTTCTTTGTTATGTTAACTGCTGAGAAGGTCCTTCCCACTAGCAGTTTGTTTTGGATTATCTATTGATATGAGGACGAATGAACCAATTGCGATAGTTGTTATGCTTTTGGTGTGTCTGAAGATATTGTATGCACGGGGTTTTGGGGCAGAAGGTGGGAGAGAGAGAGACAGAGGATGGACCAGGTGCTGTGAGTCTGCTAACGGGGTCGGACCCCGAGCGGGGCGTTCGGCGAGGAGACGAGACTGAGATGGACTTGTGTGGAGTGTCTGGTCGACCACCGTTGTTGGTCCCAGGCGGCCGGTCGAGGTGGTCCAAGGGGTCGCAGGGTGAAGAAGAAGGGTCCTGAGCTCCAACTGACTGTGCACGAAGAGATTGAACTTTGGTAAGTGTGGCGCCTTTTATTTTCCTTTCATATTTTATTCTCTATTAATTATATAGTTCCAGTAATATCTATAAATTGTAAATCATTTAATCGTATCTGGTGTATTGTCTGTTATTTGGGCGGGGTGGGCTACATCACACAGCATCCACACAAACTTATTACCCAGTTTGGCGGGGCCGAGGGCTGTTTCCCTAGACGACAGCGAGCCGAGCGACCCTGAGGCTGGCCGGGGGGCTACACAATGCTTTAGTGTCACTGGTATCATTCCTCACCCAGGTAGATGTTTTCTTTAAATATCCACTGTTATAGATGATCTCATTCCCTAATAATTACAAACACTGCCTGAAACCTCCTCTGCTGAACCATCAACCTGCCCCATAATCATAAATGCCAATTACCCCCACAGTTCTGATTGTCATACCATATTTTGCCATCTACAGTTTAATACTGAACTACTTCAAAAGGCCTTTGACAAAACACCACACAAGCCTGCTAGATTAGTTAAGAGCCTATAGTATTATGAGAAAGATATTAGATTGACTGACTGGCAGAAGAAAGACTGGGAATGAAAGGGTCTTTTCTGGTTGGTTGTCGGTAACGAATGATGTTCCACAAGGGTCAGTGTTGAACCTGGTTACTTTCACATCACCTGTCAATGATTGAGATAATGGAATCAATAGCCAAGTTTACAATGATAGAAAAATACGTGGAGTTGCACTTAGATTTGAGGAGGCAAAGAGTTTGCAAAAGGAAGGACTTGAAGTGGCAGATAGAATACAGTGTATGGAAGTGTGTGGTCATTCACTTTGGTAAAAGGAATAAAGGCATAGACTATTTTCTAAATAGGGAGCAAATTCAGAAATCAGAGGTGCAAAGGAACTTGGGGGTCCTTGTGCAAGATTCCCTAAAGGTTAACTAGCAGGTGGAGTCGATGGTAAAGGAAGGCAAATGCAATATTAGTATTCATTTCAAGAGTACTCAATTATAAAAGCAGGGATGTAATGCTGAGGCTTTATAAGGCATTGATCATACTGCACTGGAGTACTGAGAGCAGTTGTGGGAGCTTGTCTAAGAAAGGATGTATTGGCATTGGACAGGGTCCCAAGAAGGTTCAAGAGAATGATCCTGGGAATGCAAGCGTTGTTGTATGAGGAGTGTTTGATGGCTCTAGGCCCATACCCACTGGAGTTTAGAAGAACGAGGAGGGAAAATCACATTGAAACCTATTGAATATTGAAAAATCTAGATACAGTGTACATGAGGAGTATGTTTCCTATAATACTGGAGACTAGGACCAGAGGTCACAGCCTCAGAATACAAGAACATCCCTTTAGAACAGAGATAAAGAGGAATTTCTTTAGCCAGAGAGTGGTGAATTTATGGAATTCATTGCCACACACATCTGTGGAGGCTAAGTGATTGGGTATATTTAAAGTGGAGGTTGATAGATTTTTGATTAGTTAGGGTGTCAAAGATTATGTGGAGAAGGCAGAAGAATGGGGACGAGAGGGATAATAAATCAGCAAGGGCGGAGCATACCTGCTGGGCCGAATGGCCTAATTCTGAACTAATGTCTTATAGTCCATTCATTTCCAATTTTTTCCTGTTTTTGTCCATTTCAGACAAATATTTGTCACTGCATGTTTTTATACTATTTCTTGCTAACTTACTGATAATTTGGCCCATCTCTATCCACGTTTTTTTTAATGCTTCAAGTTCTCAGGCTTGCTCCTTTTCTTGACAGTGGTTCTTTTAGATGTAAAATACCCATTGTTGGACATGGTGCATCATTCCAGTAGAGTTTTTATCCCCCAGTATCCTGTACACTTTTGAGAACTTGGCGGTATACAAATATACCAGCCAGCTAGCAGAGTTGACCTGCCAGCAGAGTTTATAATCTTAATTTCAATTTACCTCAGCCAATCTACCACCCATGTTACATTATTCACTTTATTTCAACTTCAGGCCCTAGTTTCCAACTGAACTGTCTCCCATAAAATTTAAATATAAAATTATTTCATATTGTAATAATGTTTCCTTAGAGAATACCTAATTCTGAGACAACTAAATAATCACGCGCTACTACACAATTTTCTTCACTCCTTGACTCATCATTCCAGAAAATTTGTCTTTGAACTTGCCCTCAGTACTACAATTGCCATTCTGGTTGACATTATGATGGATCAGGATCACTACTTTTAAAACAATCTTTTCTTAACTTTTATTTCCCCTCACTCAATGGTGTTGATATAATTGTTAGGTGCCCTGTAAAGCATTTGGCTCTGTATTTTCTCTTCCTTCACAGATGGCTGAGGAGGCCAAGTTATTGGTTATATTTAAGCAAAAGTTGATAACCTCTTGATTAGCAAGGGTGTCAAAGGTTATAGGGAGAGGAAGAACAGGGTTGGGAGGGAAAGTGAATCAAACATGATTGAGTGGTGGAGCAGACTCAATGGGCTGAATGGCCTAATTCTGTTCCAATGTCGTACAGTCAGTTTGGATACAAAACATTAATGCTGTTTCGCTTTCCACAAATGCTGCTTGACATGCTCTGTTTTTAAATGTTACATTTAACTTGCTGTTTCTTTCCACAGCAGGATTATTTCTCAGTGCTGCACCTAAGTCATAATTTAAAGGCAGGACAACACTAGACCATCATGAAAACCAGCCTCCCCTCAATGGCTATACTTCTTGTGGCCTCAGAAAAACAGCCAAAATCAAAAACAACTCCAGACCACTCCACTCCAGCTCTCTTCTCCCTCCTTCCATCAGGCAGAAAATGAGCACCATGAGGGTCAAGGATAATTCTCTCCTCATGTTATAAAACTCTTGAATAACATCTTATACAGTAAAAACAAACTCTTAACCTCACAATCAACCTCATCATAGCCCCTACACCATATTTTCTCCCTGCATTGAAATTTACTTGTAATTTTAACACTATATATTGCATCCTATTATTTTCCCTTGTACAACCATGATGCACGCACGTTTTGAAATGAACTGTATGGACGCCATGCAAAACAGGTTTTGCCACTGTATCTCAGTACACATGACAATAATAAACTAATTCCTCTTCAATTTTCTATTTCAAGAACTTATTTATAAAGTAGAGTTACTAGGACTTGATGTTTCAATCCAATATGCTAAGTTGGCACTCTCGATGTTGGCAGTGGGTTTGGAGTGGTGACAAGGAAGGAGGGTAGGTACGTCATCGAGGTCATCTGGTGGGCACCCTCCTTCTTTGACGTTTTGTTGATAAGCCCACGAAATCTCCAGAGGGCTCAACGGTGCTACCTGGTGTCCCAGATACACCCCCCTCAGTTCCATACCCTCCTGTCTTCATCTTGCAGCCCAGTTGTTGTCTTTTCTTTTAATCCAAATCCAATTGCTGCTTTCTTCTGCTGCATTTGACAAGGACTTGATTGCTTGTTGGAGGGAGTGACCCCTCACCCCCATCTTCTTCAATAGACTGGTGGTAGATGTAGCAATGAATCCCCTGCATCCCACTTCTACAGGGAAAATCTTGGTCTTCCAGCCATTCTGGGCAGCTTCAGTTGCCAGTTCAGAGTACCTGGTCTTTTTCCTCTCATAAGCTTCTTCGACACCATCTTCCCATGGATCATAATGAAACTTGTATTTATCATTATTAATTACTAATTTCATTCATCTTTAAGACCGAGACTTTTACTGACTTTTGCTTATACACATTCTAATGCAGAAAAGTAATCCTTTGAAAACCCACTTCAAATACAGTAACCTCTTAGAACAATTATTTTGATGATCCATCACAAAAAAATAACAAAAATACTCATTTATTACAGAAATAATAACAAATACAGAGCTTTTGAAGTACTGTTATCTCTTACCTTCTGGCATTTGTACATATGACTGCTGCCAATTGAAGATTAGTTTGTAGTGATGTAACTCTTTCAAGCTCCTACAAGAATATATTTTAATAAATAACATTTCTTTTGAATATTTAGTTACTTTTAAAGTAGCATCCTTGCCTATCCTCTGGCAACTATTCTTAAATGGACAATGTTACTATTTTTTTCTAAGTCCAGGTTATATTCAGTCTTCAGCTTCAATCAGCATGTTGTAAACTCAGTCTTTGAAGCAAGTTTTAGATGGGCCTTTTCTCTGGATTTCACAAGAATAAGAGGCGTTCTTACTGAAAACAATATTTGGTGTGGACAATACAGTAGATGAGAGCAGGGGAAAAGCAAGAGGATTTCTTCCTCAGTTGGGATGTAAACCTTTGTAATTTTCTACCATGAAGAGCTGAGGATGCTATGTCATTAAGCACATTTAAGGCCACAGCTGATTGATTATTCAATGACGCAGGGATCAAGGATTACGCTAGAGCCAGCAAAATAAAATCCAGATCAACAGTTGGCTTAGCAATGGCAAAGCAAACTCAAGGGACTGTATTCCCTACTTCTGCACCTATTTTTGCTCTAAGAACAATATCTTTTGAGAAGCAGTTTTCTTATTTCAGTACAGTTAAGTGAGCAATGAATTATATATGATATTGGATAAAAATATATATTGTAATACAATTTATACAATTCTGAAGTGACTTGATGAAAGCTTACAAGATCATCCGAAAAAAAAGAAAAGGTTGATTCTATTTTAAGCTTCTATTATATAATAGCTACAATTATATTATTGATTTCATTTTAATCCAAGTTCAGTTTTGGCCTGTTTTAGATAGAATAGAAGTGATTACTCGCCCATTATTTAATGACTTTTTACCTTCACATATGCAGCCTGCTTCTCCAGGATTAAATCTGCTACCTTCTTCGATACCTGTAAAGAAATGTATATTAAATACACATTAATTATAATTCACACAGTAGTACAAGATACAGGCATTAGTGACTTTTCCTTAAATAATGCAAATGAAATTTTAAGAACTTAGTTACGAAAAATTTACTAATCCATGTTGCATGCATCACATTTCAGTTTCCAGATGAGCTATACTATTCAACATGTAACATAAGATGCTGTTTATTGACTATAGCTCAGCATTTAACATCATCATTCCTACAGTCCTGATTGAAAAGCTACAGAACCAGGGCCTCTGTACCTCCCTCTGCAACTGGATCCTTGACTTCCTAACCAGGAGACTACAATCTGTGTGAATTGGAAGTAACATCTCCACCTCGCTGACAATCAACACAGGTGCACCACAGGGATGTGTGCTTAGCCCACTCCTCGACTCTCTCTACACCCATGACTGTGTGGCTCGGAAGTGGAGGGAGTAAGCAATTTCAAGTTCCTGGGTGTCAATATCTCTGAGGACCTAACGTAGTCACAACATGTTAACGCAGCTATAAAGAAGGGAAGACAGTAGCTATATTTCATTGTAAGTTTCAGGGGATTTGGTCTGAAACTTCTCTAGATGTACCGTGGAGAGTATTCTGACTGGCTGCATCACTGTCTGGTATTGGTGGGGGGTGGGGGGTGGGGGAGGGGGAGATGGAGAAGAGCTACTGCACAGGACTGAAGTTACAGAAAGTTGTGAAATTAGTCAGCTCTATTGTGGATCAAGTTGGTCAAGATGGAGCCAGTATACAACGCTCCTTCAGTCGACATCTTCTGGATAGATCATGAAACTATACATTTCACTTATTTTATGTATTCTACATTTGCTTCTTTTCTTGGATGTGATTCTGGAACTGATGGAGCCTGTGATTTGCTGTTGGAGATGGTCTGGATGTTTCAGCCTTCTGCGGTCTCTGAGAGGATTCCAGGAGGCAGAGGCAGCACACTCATGGCTACAAGCAGAAGTTCGACTCCATTTCAATGTCTGTCAATTAAAGCAACAAGGGAGATTGAAACAGAGGCAAATACTGAAGCTTGGTGATCATTTGGGTGTTTCAGCACTCTGCAGTCTCCAAGAGGATTCCGGGAGACAGGCAGCACGCACGAACTTTCTGGCAAGAAGGCTGCGGGATGGGATGCAAGCTGTTGTTCGACTCCATTTTGCTGATTAAAGCAACGAGGGAAATTGAAGCATCAAGGCAAATGCAGACGGTGCGTGTCGGCTGCCTGTTTTTTGATCGATCTGCTGTGGAGAGGGAGAGGTCTCCCACTGGGCCCAAAGAGTGTTCTCCAGGTTTTTCTGTGTTTTAGATCTGGTGTTTTTCACTCAATCTTTCTTTTTTTTTGTGCAGGAGGCGGGATTTGGAAGTTGATGGGCCTGCTCCATCTTTGTTCTTTTTTTTGTGTGAGGAGGAGGGTTGTATACTTTGAAAATACATGAACTTTTGGTTACGAGCCTTCGTAGTATCCAAGATATCTTCAAGGAGCGCTGCCTCAGGAAGCTGGCGTCCATCATTAAGGATGCCCACCACCCAGGACAAGCCCTCTTCTCACTGCTACCATCAAAAAGGAGGTACAGAAGTACAGAGCCACACACTCAGCAATTCAGGACAGCTTCTTCCCCTCTGCCATCCAATTTCTAAATGGACATTGAACCCATGAACACTACATTTTTAATTTCTGTTTTTGCACTACTTGTTTCAACTTAATTATTTACTATACATATTTTTTCTGTATTTTATCATGTATTGCATTGTACTGCTGCCACAAAGTTAACAAATTTCACAACATATGCCGGTGATATTAAACCCCTGATTCTGAATCTGAAACAGGATAATTAAAGAGACAACAAAATGTCTCATTTAATTCACTGAAGCAATGCATTCCAAATTCACCTGCTATGTTCTTTGAAATGGAGTTACTTATGGTGATAAGATAAACAGTAAGCTATACAGAAGCTGAACTTAACAGAAATGTCTACCATGACTTATGCGAAAGTAAAGTTTCACGCTCTCTATCACTATAGTCTGCCAAGCAGAGCACTGGTTTCAAACTAAGTTATGTGTACACTAGAGAGTGCATGTAAGCCATGCTCTGAATAGGTTTCAATCCCACATTCTAATAGATTATCTATAAACGTTAAGATTTCAATGATACAATATACTGGAGAACACAACCTCATAAATTTAAAGAATAATATGTTCTGAGGATGTCTGGTGTCCTCAAATTGTTAGTTTAAAAATTATTTTAATGCATGGAAGTTATTTGATTGCATTGCAAAAAGCATAAAAGTTCTCTACAAAACTGCTATTAAGCACTTCTGACAGGGATTTAATTTTTTTTCTGTAATATTAGTTGGATGAAATATTGGAAAATTAGGTAAAATAACATGCAAAAAAACTTCTAATCTGCAGATATCTGAAAAATGTGAACTATGCAACTTATATTTATTAGATAATTGTTCAAATGACATGAAACAATTATCCATGGATAAACCACGAAAGCATGCTATTCCCCTCGTTCTCCATAAGGAAAAAGCTTGATCAATTCTAGAAGGTTAAAAGAAAAAATTAGATATAATTAGGACTAGATAAAATAAATTCGCTCTATCCAAAAAATTTGCGAAATTGAAACCATATTCGTATTGTTATGTTTAATTATTGGATTAATTATTTGTTTATTCAGTTTGGTTAATGCAAAGGGGAGCAAAGCTTCTAAAACAGAAGCTAATAAGAACCCCTGCACAGACTCACCCTCAAGGTTCACCCATCGTGGACAATGAATTTCATCCAAAACATTAAATATCGGATATTAATTGCCCAACAATAAAATCTAAAATTCGGCAATGCTAAACCACCATCCTTTTTTGATTTCTGTAGATACTTTTTACTCAATCTAGGATTTTACATCTAGGTACATCTGATGAAATAAAAAATGAATGGGAAAGAGAACTTCAGGTATCTTTACCTATAGAGAAATGGGAGAAAATTCTTCAACTAGTTAATACTTCCTCAATGTGTGCTAGACATACACTGATACAATTTAAATCGTCTATAGGTCTCATATGTCTAAGGATAAATTAGCTCGTTTTTACCGACATATAACTCCTGTGTGTGACAGATGTAATTCTGAGGTGGCCTCTCTGACACATATGTTTTGATCTTGCGCTCTTTTAGATAAATATTGGAAAGATATTTTTGATATTATTTCAACTGTTTTGTATATTGATTTAAAACCTCACCCTATTACTGCAATTTTTGAATTACCAGTGACAGACGTTGGTCATTTATCCTTTTCAGCTGGCCCTTTGATTGCATTTGTTACACTAATAGCTAAAAGATCCAACTTACTTAAATGGAAAGATTCTGATCCTCCTACTACTTTTCAATGGTTCTCTCAAACTATATTATGTTTAAACCCGGAAAAAATTACGAGTGGTATGGTTGATTCTTCAGCTAAATTTGAAGAAATCTGGAGACCATTTATTCAACATTTTCATATGATGTAAGGGGTCCCTTTCAGAACCCTTGTTTTTAATAATCTTTTGTTTATCTATGGAGGAGCGGAGTTAATGATAAATAATGTTCTTATCTGAGGGAATAGGACAGCCCAGTCTTTGTTTTGTTTTATTTTTTTTAGTTTAGGGGGTTCTTTATAAAACTCTTTTTCATGTTCAATTACTCAGAGATTGGGAGGCTTGAATTATATATTTTACTCAAATTATGTTTGTATAAGTTAACCATTATCAATGTTATACCAATCTCTTTGTATCATTAGTATTGTTATGTATATTAATCTGAAATTTAATAAAAAAATTGAAAAAGAAAGAAAGTTCTCTACAACACTAAATAACTGTAGCAAAGCAGTTAAGCGACAGCTTTCTGCCTTGATGAACTTTAGTTAAATAAATCCTGAAAAATAATGATCACATGAAACTTTCAGGTATTGTAAAAGACCCACATGGTTACTTAAAGTTTTCAGCCATGGAAAACTGCACCCACACATATGACTAGACATTTGCCCTTGAACTGGGCAAAAAAACAACAATCACTTAAGGTTAGACAATAAATCTTGCAGCAAATCCATGATCCCAACAATGATTCAAAAGTTTTAAATTCTCAAAGCAGAAGCACTGTGCGATACAGTTTCAATGTGTTAGCTTCCAAAGCTTCAGCATTAAATTCATATTAACAAGTCATAAAAACCTGCACTAACTTGATCATACTTGCTACAGGAATATTAGTGAAACCAAAATGAGAATGGACTAAAGTTACAGTGATGCTTTAGCTCCAGTTTATAAAACAAAAGCTGCCATTTAATTCCCAATCTTCATTTTTGGAGAACACAGTGGATTCCGGTTAATTTGGACTCACCGGGTCATTTTGGCCCAGGTCAAAGGCTGCTCCAATTAACCGAAGTCTCATGGAAATAGTTAACTGAGTAACAATTTATCTATTTAAATGAAATACAAAACAAATTAGAACACTACCAATACCTCCACAGTACTAAAAAAAAATTGCATTAGCTCCTAATAATTATCAGAGGAATTCATCTGCTATGTTCTTTTGATTGACTGGAAATTAATAAAATTATCACAGACACCCAGTATAGATAATAAACTGCCTTCATACACGGCTATCAATGATTATATCTTCCAAATCTTCATTTTCATAGTAACATTTTAGATGATTATCGATACAGACAAGTCCTTAAAAGTTCCTAAGTTGAAGTAGTGAAATCCTGTCATTTGTACTCCTGGCTGCTTCTTGCATCTCCAAGCCTGAGCTTGAAACCACAGTGAGTAAAGATGTTCCAAATTGTCTTACCGCTTATTTCTGACCAAATATCAGTGACAAAAATCACTGCTTTTTGAACACCAGCATAAGCAACTGACACTAGTTAGAAACTGTTCGGCAACAATCTCCTGTCCCAGTTAAGTGGCATAGTGTCCCAAATAAAAGGAATTCTGGCTATCTTCTCGATTTAGTTCATGGTCTTTAAGAGTTGTCCCAAATAAACAGCTTCCATGATGAACTGATGACTCAATGAATCGGAATCCACTGTATGTTGTTTGTTAGAGGATAAAGCAGATGTAGAATAAATTTACGTTTATAATCCAATTCTTCAATTACTTTGTAAAATAATATACTCACAACAGCTTGCTGCTGTTTCAGTTTATCTCTGTATTCTTCTAGATCTTGCAGATTGAGAGCAGACGGAAGTTTCTGTGGACAGACAAGGTATCTTCAGCAAACATTAGAAAATATTCATTGCATTAGTAAAGCAACACATGAAGAACAAAACATGGTACAGAATCTTCTGTGCTGTATATCAGTGTAAAATCCTTTAAAGGGGATTTGATAAAATGTGATCTTTATCGTTTTGATTTGCTATTTGAAATGTAGAACTAGGGCCTTGGAAGTTGTTACAAATATTTGAAATATAAGCAAACAGAAGCATATTATAGTTTACCTGATTTCCCCCTCACATAGCTTCCTCAACCCACGTTACAAACCCTATCGGATTCCTTCTTCTCCAGCCCTTTACCTTTCTCACCCACCTGGCTTCAGCTACTACCTTCCAACTATTCTCCTTCCCCTCCACCCACTACCTTATTCTGACATCTTTCCCCTTCCTTTTCTGTCCTGAAGAAGGGCCTTGGCCCAAAACATCCACTCGTTATTCATTTCCATTGGCACTGCCTGACCAGCTGAGTTTCTCCAGCATTGTGTGTGTGTTCTGAAGATATTGTTCAATCCTTGACTGTCCATTAATTGAGCAGCAAATCAAAGTAAACTTTAAATAATTTAAGCAACACACATCAAAGTTGCTGGTGAACGCAGCAGGCCAGGCAGCAGCTCTAGGAAGAGGTGCAGTCAACGTTTCAGACCAAGACCCTTCGTCAGGACTAACTGAAGGAAGAGTGAGTAAGAGATTTGAAAGTGGGAGGGGGAGGGGAGATCGAAAATGATAGGAGAAGACAAGAGGGGGAGGGATGGAGCCAAGAGTTGGACAGGTGATTGGCAAAAGGGATATGAGAGGATCATGGGACAGGAGGTCCGGGAAGAAAGACGGGGGGGGGGGGACCCAGAGGATGGGCAAGGGGTATATTCTGAGGGACAGGGGGAGAAAAAAGAGAGTGAGAGAAAGAATGTGTGTATAAAAATAAGTAACAGATGGGGTACGAGGGGGAGGTGGGGCATTAGCGGAAGTTAGAGAAGTCGATGTTCATGCCATCAGGTTGGAGGCTACCCAGACGGAATATAAGGTGTTGTTCCTCCAACCTGAGGGTGGCTTCATCTTTACAGTAGAGGAGGCCGTGGATAGACATGTCAGAATGGGAATGGGATGTGGACTTAAAATGTGTGGCCACTGGGAGATCCTGCTTTCTCTGGCGGACAGAGCGTAGGTGTTCAGCAAAGCGGTCTCCCAGTCTGCGTCAGGTCTCGCCAATATATAAAAGGCCACATCGGGAGCACCAGACGCAGTATATCAACCCAGCCGACTCACAGGTGAAGTGTCGCCTCACCTGGAAGGACTGTTTGGGGCCCTGAATGGTGGTAAGGGAGGAGGTGTAAGGGCATGTGTAGCACTTGTTCCGCTTACACGGGTAAGTGCCAGGAGGGAGATCAGTGGGGAGGGATGGGGGGGGGGATGAATGGACAAGGGAGTCGTGTAGGGAGCGATCCTTGCGGAAAGCAGAGAGAGGGGATGAGGGAAAGATGTGCTTAGTGGTGGGATCCCGTTGGAGGTGGTGGAAGTTACGGAGAATAATATGTTGGACCCGGAAGCTGGTGGGGTGGTAGGTGAGGACCAGGGGAACCCTATTCCTAGTGGGGTGGCGGGAGGATGGAGTGAGAGCAGATGTACGTGAAATAGGGGAGATGCATTTAAGAGCAGAGTTGATAGTGGAGGAAGGGAAGCCCCTTTCTTTAAAAAAGGACATCTCCCTCGTCCTAGAATGAAAAGCCTCATCCTGAGAGCAGATGCGGCGGAGATGGAGGAATTGCGAGAAGGGGATGGCATTTTTGCAAGAGACAGGGTGAGAAGAGGAATAGTCCAGATAGCTGTGAAAGTCAGTAGGCTTATAGTAGATAATTTAAATAATTTAGTTCTTTTGAGGAAGAGTGTTTACCATCCTTGAGCAAGTGAAACATCTGTTACTTTCAAAAGTCTATTTGATAAACTTAAGAAATAAATATTCCACAGTTACCTCCAGTTCATGCTCCACAACATCAAATGAATCATTGCTGAAATAGATTTCTTCAATACTGTTGATAATTTCTTGCTCTGCTAGAGGGTCACTGGGATTTTCTCTCAACTCCCTCAGTTCTTCCTTCAGTAAAATGAGAAATTAAGTAAGTGAAATTACATGGTTCACATCATAATTGCAATACCAATAATTTATCTAAATTATCCCTTTGTCCCAAAGGATTAAAAGTATTGGCATTATCAACGACAGATGATGTTGGTTAGTTATATTCTGCACATGCTTACTAAATCCTACACTTGCTGATTTAGTTAGAATAAATTTCTCATTCCATTGGGATAGTTTCACAAAAAGCAGCCGAGCTGAATAGCTCTATACCATCAATTGCTTTTGCAAAATATAAACCACAATCTGAGCACATTTTGATCCAACTCATATGAAGGAACGAAATCTGTTTATGCCTCACGATGAAAACAGCTGCAAATGCTACAAGCTACTTATTGACCTTTGAGACTTTACGAGCATTTCTGGAATAGTGCAACGCTGCAGAAGTCAAGCCAGGGCAAATATATTGTGGGGTGCCTGGTAGCATCTTTGAGGAGGGTTAGCCGGGAGGAAGATTGGAAGCAGTGGACAGACTGGAGGGAGAGAAACAAAGCTGCAAGTTAGAAATACGGCAGGCAAAACAAAGCATGCAGAAAGCCAAGCAACAAATAGCATCAGAGTACACAAAAACTTTAAGGCGGCCTATGTAAAAGTACTAGATACACAAAGTAAATAAATTAATGATACAGTCACAAATGGGTACCATCTAACTGCTATTACACAAACATGGCAGCATCGTTGCCAAAGCTTAGAAACAAAGATTTCAAGATAGTGTATTCTGGTTAATTGGGCCATCAGTTGATCAGGCTGAAAGTACTATTGATATACTAATTTTTTCTGCATTTCATTTAAATATATAATTTGTTACTCTGTTAAACAGTAGATTGTTTCGCTTAACACCTTGTAGCTAGTTTTATGAAACTTTGGATAACTGAGGCAACCACTTAATTTGGCCAAAATGTACTGGTCCTGGTGAGTCCAAATTAACCAGAATCCACTCTATATAGAAATTAAGGACAGGTAATAGGAAATTTAAGGACATAGGTGGGGTAATACTTTCAATCAGGAATGAAATCAGTAAATAGACTGGATCTTGCTTTGCAGATTGTGGTACAGAATCAGAATGGCAGAGTTCGTAGAGCTGCTGTTTCTCAGTTCCTACTCAGAGCTTCTGCTATTATTTGTATGGACATTGCATGTCCTGAACCTATGTGAATTTCCTGGGGTGCTCTGGTTTCCTCACACATCCCAAGCATATACACATTGGTAGATAACTGGCCACTGTAAATTATCCTTTGATGTTTGGTTCAGCAGAAGCTAAAGAAGTTGATAAAGTTAGAAGAGTAAAATATTACTGTAAGATTAATGTAGATTGGTATGTAATGATTGGCACAGACACAGTGAGCAAAGGGTCTACTTGCGTGCGTTGTAACCATGATTATGAGAATCTGTTCAGGTGGAGCCAAGGAGCAACAGGGAGAGCAAAAAACAGTGGAATAGTTTATAATCTCCACTAAGGAACTGTGTTGTACAACAATGTACAAATAAGGAAATTCAAGGGCAGAACTATTGAAGTAATTGGGGGGAATTTTAATCTATATGCAAATTAGATCAATCAAACTAGTACTAACAAAACAGATAACAATTTTCCAGAATTAATGCAAGATGCGTCTCTAGATCAGTATGTGGAGAAACAGGCTGCAAAATTGATTATTTTTAAATCTGGAACTAGGCAATCTGAAAAGGTTAATTAATAACTTTATTATGAAGAGGCCCAAGGAAAGAGTGATCATAACATGATTTTGCATTGTTCAAAAGTGTATGAAACCAGGATTTTTGATCTAAACAATTTAAACTATGAAGGAAATAGAAGTTAGCTGGTAATGATATTGCAAAGCTCCCTAAATGTATAGGCAATGGATAGCATTTAAAGAAATAATACTGATTTGCAACAAATATTCGGTACAGTCCTTTAAGACACAAAAACACGTCTAATCAAGAAATAAAGACAGTATTAAACCTGAAGCAAAGCTTACAAAGTTGTCGGAAAAATAAGTAGTCATAGAGTCACACAGCACGGAAACACTCTTCAACTCAACTCATCTGTGTCAACCATATTGCCCAGTGAGCTGGTCTCATCTACCCACATTTGGCTCATAGCGCTCCAAACCTCTCCTATCCATATATTATCCAGAAGGTTTTTAAATGTTGCTAATACAGACATCCCACCCTGCAAAAACTCATTTCAGGGAGGTAGCACCATCAATTTGCGGGAGACTTCCGGGAGAGGTGGGATGTCTGCAATACAGTAGCTCCTTAGCAGCTGGCCAGCTAGTTTAAATAATGTTAGCTATGCTAATGAATGAATGACGACTGTTAAACTCACCTCAACATGTCTTTTACAGTCTTAACCCACCATGGGCAATAAAAAAGTCACTGTTGAAAACAGTGCAGCGAGCAACACTGCCATTATTTTGACCCCTATTAGGCAGGGGTACACTTCAGTGTAGTCTGAGGTGACGTACATTTTATTTTTTTTTGGAACACTCTGCCATGGCACGCTCTCGCTCGCGTGCTCTCTCTCTCTCTCTCTCTCTCGTGGTTGCTCACGCACTCTCAAGTGCTCTCGCTTGCTTTCTCTCTCGCTCACTCTCGCTTTCTCTCGCTCGCTCTCAAAAAAATTGATTTCCGTGATATTGTATATAATTTGCGGGCATCAGGGAGCCACTATTAATATGCAGGAGACTCCCGGAACTTCTGGGAGAGGTGGGATGTCTGCTAATATCTGCCTCCACCACAATTTCTGGCAGCTTATTTCAAATATTGACCAGACTTCGCATGAAAAAGCTGCCCCTCTTAAATCTCTTGCCTCTGACCTTAAACTTAAGCCCTCTTGGTTTTAGCAAACACTGACAGGGAAAAAGACAATGATCTTCACCCTACCATTCCCACTCATTATCTTGTATAGTTGTATCAGATCATCCTTCAATCTCGTATTTTCCCAAAGAATAAAGTCCTCATCTACACAATCTCTCCTTGTAACTCAGGCTCCTAAATCCAGTTAACACCCTGCTAAAACTGTTCTGCATTTTTTAATTTAATAACATCTTCCCTATAACATGGTGACCAAAACTGTACATAATACTCTTAAGTGCTGCCTAAACAATGTCTTTGCAACACTGCAATACAAATTCAAAACTCATAAGCCTATAAGACATAGGAGCAGAATTAGGCCATTCAGTCCTTCAAGTTTGCTCTGTCTTCCCATCATGGCTGATCCCAGACCCTACTCAACCCCATACACCTGCCTTTTTGCCATATCTGGTACAGAATCTGGCCCTGTGGCTCAAAAGGGTAGGAAAAGGAAGAGGAAGGCAGCAGTGATAGAGGACTCTATAGTTAGGGGGTCATACAAGCAATTCTGTGGACGCAGGAAAGAAACACAGATGGTAGCTTGCCTCCCAGGTGCCAGGGTCCGGGATGTTTCTGATCGCGTCCACGATATCCTGAAGTGGGAAGGTGAACAGCCACATGTTGTGGTACATATTGGTACCAACGACATAGGTAGGAAAAGGAAGAAGGTCCTGAAAACAGACTACAACGAGTTAGGAAGGAAGTTGAGAAGCAGGACCTCAAAGGTAGTAATCTCAGGATTACTGCCTGTGCCAAGTGACAGTGAGAACAGGAATAGAATGAGATGGAGGATAAATACGTGGCTGAGGGATTGCAGCAGGGATTCAGATTTCTGGATCATTGGGACCTTTTTTTGGGCAGGTGTGACCTGTACAAAAGGACGGGTTGCACTTCAATCCAAGGGGGACCAATATCCTGGCTGGGAAGTTTGCTAAGGCTATTAGGGAGAGCTTAAACTAGAATTGCTGGGGGGTGGAAACCGAATTGAAGAGACTGAGGAAGGGGCGGTTGGCTCACAAATAGAGAAAGCTTGTAGACAGTGCAAGAAGGAAGATAGGCAGGTGATAGAGAAGGGATGCGCTCAGACCGATGTCCTGCCATACATTTCCCTGAGAAATGTGGCAAATGTTCAGGGGATATTTGCATGGAGTTCTGCATTAGGGTTACGGTGCATTAGCCTTTATCAACCGTGGGATTGGGTTTAGGAGCTGAGAGGTAATGTTGCAGCTATATCAGACCCTGGTCAGATCCCACTTGGAGTACTGTGCTCAGTTCTGGTCACATCATCACAGGAAGGATGTAGAAACTATAGAAAGGGTGCAGAGGAGATTTACAAGGATGTTGCCTGGATTGGGGAGCATGCCTTATGGAAATAGGTTGAGTGAACTCAGCCTTTTCTTCTTGAAGCGATGGAGGATGAGAGGCAACCTGATAGAGGTGTGTAAGATGATGAGAGGCATTGATCGTGTGGATAGTCAGAGGCTTTTTCCCAGGGTTGAAATGGCTATCGTGAGAGGGCACAGTTTTAAGGTGCTTGGAAGCAGGTACAGAGGAAATGTCAGGGGTAAGGTGTTTTTTTTAAAAAAAACACAGAGTGGTGAGTGCGTGGAATGGGCTGCCCACGTCAGTGGTGGAGGCGGATATGATAGGGTCTTTTAAGACAGGGGTCTCCAACCTTTTTTGCACCGTGGACCGATTTAATATTGACAATATTCTTGCGGACCGGCCGACCGGGGTGGGGGGAGTGTTCAAGTAGGGTTAAACTCACACCAACTTGCCTTTTACAGTTAGGGTTGCCAACATTCTCACTCCCAAATAAGGGACAAAAGTAGCAGTCAAAACGGGACAGTGTTTACCCCGAGAAAGACTACCATGACCATGAAGCCTTGCGCGGGCACTTGTGCGCATGCGCGTACGTGCCGATTTTCTCCCCGACAAATCGGTTTTGACTTAATCTCCCCAACTACACTGTACATACATTATTTCTACTTTATATAGGCTGTGTATTTATCATATCATTCCTGCTTTTACTATATGTTAGTGTTATTTTAGGTTTTGTGTTATTTGGAATGATTTGGTAGGTTATTTTTTTGGGGTCTGGGAACGCTCAAAAATTTTTCCCATATAAATTAATGGTAATTGCTTCTTCGCTTTATGCCATTTCGGCACGAAAGGTTTCATAGGAACACTCTACCTTAGCGGGGGCAATACAGGACAAGGGCGGTCCCGTATGGGACAAACCAATTTAGCCCAATATACGGGATGTCCCGGCTAATACGGGACAGTTGGCAACCCTATGTTCAAGTTCAACAGTGTGTGACTGGGAATGAGGAAAGGTGCAGCTGACTCATATCGTTTTCTTGCGGTACCAGTCCGCAGCCCGGTGGTTGGGGACCACTGTTTTAAGAGACTCCTGGATAGGTACATGGAGCTTAGAAAAATAGAGGGCTATGGGTAACCCTAGGTAATTTCTAAAGTAAGGACATGTTCAGCACAGCACTGTGGGCCAAAGGGCCTGTATTGTGCTGTAGGTTTTCTATATCCTTTGATGCCTTGACCAACCTGTAATTCCTCTGTTCCATAATACTCCCCAGGGTCGACCATTCAGTGTACAGTACTTCCTCTCACATTCGTTTGAATTGAATGCCATTCACCAATCTCCAACTAACATATACAAATGATCAGGATCCCTCAGTGGTTTTTCGTAAGTCTGCACTATCTACCACATCACTTACTTTATTATCCACAAACTTACTAACCAGACCTTGCATTTTCACATCCAAATTGTTTATAAATGACCCAGCACTAGCCCCCACAGCATGCCACTGGGCACAAGCCTCCATTCTTTGAAACAACCCTCGAATATCACCCATTGCTTCCTAGTAAATTATGAATCCAATGCTCTATTACCCTGGATCCTATGTGATCCAATCTTCTAGACTAGCCTGCTTTGCTAGAGTACATACAGACAACATTCATTACTCTACCCTCATCTACCCTCTTAGTTACCTCCTTGAACTATTGTAAAAGATTTGCCTGACACACGAAGCCATGCCTACTGTCCCAAACCAGTAGGTCACACCGTATATTGATACATCTTGTCAGAATCCCCTCTCCATCAATTTACCCAGCACTGATCAGACTCACTGACCAATAGTTTCTTTGCTTGTTTTTGCTATTTTTTTTAAATAATGGTACCACATTAACCACTCTCCAGTCGTCCAGAACCTCATTTGTGGCGAGATGAAGGAACACTCTCTATAACGGCCTCCAAAATTTGTCGGCTACGTGGACAGACTATGTTCCAAGCCTACACTGGCGTCCACCCCGACTTTTCCTAAATTATATTGACCACTGCATTGGTGTTGCTTCCTGCACCTACATTGAGCTCGTCAACTTCATCCACTTTTACTCCAACTTCCACACTGCCCTCAAATTTATCTGGAGCATTTCCAACACCTCCCTCCCTTTTCTCAATCTCACTGTATCTCTGGAGACAGCTTATCTACTGATGTCTATTATAAGCCCACAGACTCTCACAGCTACCTGGACTATACATCTTCCCACCCTGTTACTTGTAAAAACGCCATCCCCTTCTCTCAATTCCTCTGTCTCTGCTACATCTGCTCTCAGGATGAGGTTTTTCATTACTTTTTAATAGAAAGGGGCTTCCCTTACTCCAACATCAATGCCACCCTCATCCGCATCCCTTCCTTTCACACATGTCTGCTTTTACCCCATCCTCCCGCCACCCGACCAGGAATAGAGTTCCTCTTGTCCTCACCTACCACCCCACCAGCCTCCACATCCAGCACATAATTCTCCGGAACTTCTACCATCTCCACTAAGCACATCTTTCTCTCTCTCCCCCCCCCACCCCATTTTCTGCTTTCTGCAGGGATCGCTCCCTACATGACTCCCTTCTCCATTTGTCCCTCCCCACTGATCTCCCTGCTGGCACTTATCCTTGCAAGCGGAACAACTGCTACACCTGCCCCTACACCTCCTCCCTCACTGCCATTCAGAGCCCCAAATGTCCTTCCAGATGAGGTGACATGTCACCTGTGAGTCTGTTGGAGTCATCTACTGTGTCTAGTACTCCCAGTGTGGCCTCCTGTATATCAGTGAGACCCAACATAGATTGGGAGAGCGTTTTGCAGAGTACCTATGCTCCAACCGCCAGAAGTGCGATCTCCCAGTGGCCACCCATTTTATTTCCATTTTCCATTCTGATAAGTCAATCCATGGCCTCCCCTACTGTCTCAGTGAGACCACGCTCGAGTTGGAGGAACACCACCTTATATTCCATCTGGGTAGCCTCCTACCTGATGGTATGAGCATCAACTTCCCAACTTCCAGTAATGCACCGCCACCCCCCCCCCCACCGTTTCTACTTCATCCACTTCCACATCCCTTGCCTGCTGTCTGAGGTATTCTCCAAGTAGGTCATCCTTAGGGGCCATCTTTCTGACATATTCTTGAGTGTTTTGCATTTCTTCCCGGCCTGGACACTTCCAAGTCCCCATCCACATTTATTCCAGCAGGCGTACAGCTGCTCAACTTTGGACTTTGGATGGAATCCTCCGTGTATTGTTAGTAGTTTCTGGGTCTTGATGTCAACAGCTTCCAGTTCATTCCTTGGCCTGCACACTATCTCAGCTGGCTATCTGATGACTGGTAGGGTGAATATGTTGATGGCTCTGATCTTGCTCTTCTCATAGGACCAGTCTCACTCTTTGGAGGTACTTAGATGTTGCAGCCTTCCTTGCATCCTCATCATGGCTTCCGTAAGCCTGCAGGATCCCCAGATATCTGTAACTGTCCTGTACATTTGGTATACGGCCTTCAGGTAACTTGACTTATTCAGTCTTAATAATTTTGCCTCTTTTCACTACCATCCAGCTGCACTTTTCCAGTCCAAATGGCACCCCAATGTACACCCTTGTCAGGTGGATTAGACAGTCAATGCCCCTTCATTTCTGGCATACAGCTTGATGTCATCCATGTACAAAAGGTGGCTGATAGTCACTGTACTCTTGAATCGGTACACATATCCACTCCTTAAGATGATCTGGCTGAGGAGGTTCAAGTCTATGCAGAGCAGCAATGGGGATAGTGCATCACCCTGGCTTATTCCACATTTGAATTCCACTTGTACTATTAGCTTTGAGTTAACTTCTGGCATTGCCCTCCAACAGCCCATTGAGTTCTTGACGAAGGTGCTATGTGTCTTGTTGACCTTGCACAGAGACCGGCATTCCAGGATCCATGTGTGGGGCAATGAATCGTATGCTTTCTGGTAGTCGATCCAGGTTGTGCTTAGGCTGGTTTGCCTGGTCTTGGAGTCTCGCATGACTGCGTTGTCTACAAGTAGCTGGTGCTTGGAGCCTTTGGTTCCATTACCAATCCCCATTTGAGCAGGGATCAAGAATTTACATACATATTCCTTCAGCTTGGTGACTATGATGCCTGACTGGAGCTTCCATGTTGTTGACAGGCAGGTTACAGGCCAGTAATTTGATGTTGTTGCTGCTTTGAGAGGATCCTTCATTACGAGTACTGTCCTTCCTCGAGTTAGCCAGTCAGGGCCAGTCATGTCTGCTTCAAGCAGCTGGTTCATTTGAGCCGCCAGCCATGTATATAATGCTGTTAGTGATGGCCAGTTCTTCAAACTTGCCTTTTTCTTATTGTAATGTACAACTTTTTTTTGTATTGCACTGTACTGCTGCCACAAAACAAGTTTCACAACATAAGTCGGTGATGTTAAAACTGATTCTGACATTAAAAATAACACAGGAATGAGTAAAGAACACAAAAAGCTAGAGGAATTCAGCAGGTCAGACAGCATCTATAGATGGAAACAGACAGTTGACATTTCTGGTCAAGATCCTTCATCAGGACTAGAAAGAAAGAAAGACAGACAGCTAGCATAAAAAGTGAGGGCTGGGGTGGAGGGTGGAGCACGAACTCGTGGGTAATAGGTAGATTGAGGTGAGGGAAGGTTGATAGCTAAGTAAGAAAGGGGGAAGAGTGGGAATGTTGTAAGAGGCTGAGAGGCAAAAGATAGAAGTGACAAAGGGCTGAAAAGATGGAAAAGATAGTGAACCATGGAATAAAGGGAAGGAAGTCTGGAGGAAAACTGAAGGTTTGAATGTGTCGGTGATGGGCAAATCAAGGAAGTTACTGAAGGCAACGAGATGGGATGATAAGCAAAAAAGGACGGACAGGAAGGTGGAGAATGGGGACGAAGTTTTCTTTTGTGGGAGGTTTAGAACTACAATCCCATTATCAGATCCCTTTACAAGCTGTTCATTTTCAAAACTAATCTGAATTTCTTTAGTCTTAATCTTTCTCATATCTCTCTTCACAACTCTCCAAGGCCTTCAAATACCTCCGTAATTGCCGTGCCCATAATTGTACACAGCACTTCAACTGTGCCAAGCTAATGTTTTACAAAGGCTCATCATGACTTCCCTGCTGTTGTCTCTATGCCCAATGAACTGCAGGATCATGTACATTTTCTTTAATGTGTTATTTTCAGGCAATGATCTAAAATGAAGTCTGGGTTTCATGTAAAATTCTGAGAATCAGTTTCTTATCCAGACATCAACAAGAAAAAAAAATATATAGGCATTGAAAAGAATAGTTTACAACTCTAAGAAAACTAGTTGTGGGTGTGAATGTAGCAAAATCCAGCTTCAGTTTAACACCAAACACACTGTGTATGTACAGTGGCATGCAAAAGTTTAGGCACTCCTGCTCAAAACCCCTGGTTACTTTTTTATTTCTATCTTTTATAACTTCAAAATAGCAAAAAAGGAAAAGGGCCCGAAGCAAAAGTTTGGGCACCCTGCATGGTCAGTACTTAGTAACACCCCCTTTGGCAAGTATCACAGCTTGTAAACGATTTCTGTAGCCAGCTAAGAGTCTTTCAATTCTTGTTTGGGGGATTTTTGCCCATTCTTCCTTGCAAAAGGCTTCTAGTTCTGTGAGATTCTTGGGCCGTCTTGCATGCACTGTTCTTTTGAGGTCTATCCACAGATTTTTGATGATGTTTAGGTCAGGGGACCCTGAGGACCATGGCAAAACCTTCAGCTTGCGCCTCTTGAGGTAGTCCATTGTGGATTTTGAGGTGTGTTTAGCATCATTATCCTGTTGTAGAAGCCATCCTCTTTTCATCTTCGGCTTTTTTTTTACACACGGTGTGATGTTTGCTTCCAGAATTTGCTGGTATTTAATTGAATTCATTCTTCCCTCAACCAGTAAATGTTCCCCGTGCCACTGGCTGTAACACAAGCCCAGAGCATGATCGATCCACCCCCGTGCTTAACAGTTGGAGAGGTGTTCTTTTCATGAAATTCTGTACCCTCTTTTCTCCAAACATACCATCGCTTATTGCGGCCAAAAAGTCCTATTTTAACTTCATCGGTCCACAGGACTTGTTTCCAAAATGCAACAAATTTGTTTAGACATTCCTTTGCAAACTTCTGACACTGAATCTTGTGGTGAGGTCACAGGAAAGGTTTTCTTCTGATGACTCTTCCATGAAGGTCATATTTGTGCAGGTGTCCCTGCACAGTAGAACAGTGCACCACCACTCCAGAGTCTGTTAAATCTTCCTGAAGGTCTTTTGCAGTCAAACAGGGGTTTTGATTTGCCTTTCTAGCAATCCTACGAGCAGTTCTCTCAGAAAGTTTCCTTGGTCTTCCAGACCTCAACTTGACCTCCACCGTTCCCGTTAACTGCCATTTCTTAATTACATTACGAATTGAGGAAATGGCACCTGAAAACACTTTGCTATCTTCTTATAGCCTTTTCCTGCTTTGTGGGCATCATTTATTTTAATTTTCAGAGTGCTAGGCAGCTGCTTAGAGGAGCCCATAGCTGCTGATTGTTGGGACAAGGTTTGAGGAGTCAGGGTATTTATAAAGCTTTGAAATTCGCATCACCTGGCCTTTCCTAATGATGACTGTGAACAAGCCATAGCCCTAACAAGCTAATTAAGGTCCGAGACCTTGGTAAAAGTTATCTGAGAGCTCAAATCTCTTGGGGTGCCCAAACTTTTGCATGGTGCTCCTTTCCTTTTTTTTCCACTCTAAAATTGTACAAAACAAAAATAATACACTAATCTTGCTTCAACTGCTGAAAAGAATGTTTCATCTTTAAGTTTATGCCTTTTGGAGATCATCTTCTCCTCACTTAACTATTAACAGTAACTGAAATTTTGACCAAGGGTGCCCAAACTTTTGCATGCCACTGTATATATATTACAAATTTAAATAGTTAAATCTCAATAGACTCTCAAAGCATTTCTATAACAATTCAATCCACCAGTCAGCAGTCTGGCAATGATGTTTAAAATCAACACATCAGGACCCATAATTCAGGGTATAAGTTGGCCACAACTACCTTGAAATTCCAGATCACAAAGTTCTGATAACTGGTACTACACTGCCATCTAGAGAGTTTAAGTAATATTGGTGATACAAGGCCAGCACAGAACTGCACTGAATTTCTTAGTCAGTACTATTACAGTAAACCACCATAAATGAGATAATGAAAGACAAGTCAAAAATACTAAGGAATAATGTCCCTTTATACTTCAAGGTTGTTCCCTCTACAAGAGACACATTGTCTACAGACAATGAATCCTACACCTCTATCACTTCAAATGCAAAGATCTCTCATTATCCCTTTTAACTGCTTTACACTGCCCCATCTAGTCCTGTTACTGTATGGGAGTCCAGGTAATATGTGGAATATTAACATTACCTACTATAATAACTTTATGTTTCTTTCAACAGTCCATGATCTCCCTACAAATTTCTTCCTCTAAATTGGGTGGTCTGTAATATAGCCCCATTGATGTGGTCATACCTTTTTATTTTTCAATTCCACCCATAACAGCTCACTAGACGAATTCTCCAGTCTGTCCTGATAGAGCACTGACAGGACATGTTCCCTGACAAGTAATGCCTCTACTGCTATGATGAGGCCACACTCAGGTTGGAGGAACAACACCTTGTATTCTGTCTGGGTAGCCTCCAACCCAAGGGCAGGAACATCGATTTTCGAACTTCCGGAAACTGCACCCCACACTCTCCTTCACCATTCCCCATTCCTGTTGCCCTCTCTCACCTCATCTCCTTACCTTCCGATCACCTCCCTCTGGTTCTCCTCCCCTTCCTTTTCTTCCATGGTCTTCTACCCTTCCCTCTTCTCTCACCCTTCATCACTTTCACCAAGTTACTAGCCCTTCACTTCACCCCAGCCCCTCTCCACCTATCAGTTTGTACTTCTTCCTCCCCTCCCGTTCTTATTCTGACTTCTGTTCCTTTCCAGGGACCGACGGAGGTTGCATCTTTTGCTGACCACTGAGATAACGTTCAATAATGCTTAATTGTATGTTTGTTAATTATTAATAAAGGGTCAAATAAAGTGTTTGACTTTTAGAGCAATCACCTGACCTGTGGATGCATCACACAAGTACAACAGTCCATATAATCGGAGGCTAGCAGCAATTGTTTTGATCATAGATTGGTTTTAACGCTACAGCATGCATTAACTCTATTAACATCCCCCCTTACAAATATTTCAGCGCAGCATTTTCTTTTTCACCTTGCAGTCTACCTACTCCAGAGGCTGTTAAACTAGATTATGAATATTAATACCTAATAATAAAATAATGTAGCATTTTGAGCTCAAAAGCAGAACCTTCGAAAACAGACAATCTGATCCCATTATCTTGAGATACTCCTGCTTCGAAATCTAATGCACAGTACAGCACCCAGAAAGGAAAACAGATTTCATGGTTCTGATGCAGATTTCAACAGAATGAGGAGGTAGCAGGGAGAAATTTTCAGAACCTGGGTAGCAATGAGATTAAACTAATTTGGCAGGGGGATGGGAACCAGAGTTATATGGCTGATGATGGGGCAATTGGTATACAGCTAGATGTAGTGTGAGGAAGATCAGGCAATTGAGAGGGAGAACTGCAGTCAGTGGGATAAGTTAAAGTGTAACGAAAATCGATTACACCAAAAGGGGCCAAAATCGAAAAGGGTGATGAATATATCGGACTGAAATTGTTATATCTGAATGGATGCAGTACACGGAATACGGTAGATAATCTTGTAATGTAGTTAGTGATTGACAGGTATGATGTTGTTGGCATCATTGAGTAATTACTGAAGGATCGCAGCTGGGACCTTAACGTCCAAGGATACACATTATATCAAAAGGACAGATAGATAAACAGATGGGGTGGGGTGGCTTTATTGGTTTAAAAAAAAAGGAACCAAATCCTTAAAAACAGATGACATAGGATCAGAAGATGTAGGATCCTTGATAAAGTTAAGAAACTGAAAGAGTAAAGGGCTCTGATTGGAGTTATATACAAGCCTCCGAACAATAGCAAGGATGTGGGGCACAAATTACAATGGAAGATAGAAAAGAAATGTGAAAAGGGCTATGTTGGGAGACTCCACCTGCTACCCAATGGAGTGACACACATTTTGTGTTGCTGCGTTTAATTCTTCCTTTTCCCCAGTTTAAACTCTGAATTTTTAACTTTTATTTGTTGGATCTTAGAGGGGAATAGTTGTTATTATGTCACAATCTTTAAGAAGTGGAAAGCAGTTCTCTGAATCCAGCAATGGAAAGGGAAAAACTTCGAAAGAAAAATCAGAGGATATGCCTGTTTGGGCTGAGCGTTTAGAACATACGTTGATGGCTCTCAACAAGAAAATAGATAACACTTCTGAGATTAAGTCGTTGAGAGTTTTCAATTTGTAGAGGAAAATATTATTTCCTTGAATTCTGAACTTAAAGAGTCGAAGCATCAGATAGCAGATATCTTAGCCCCCTTGGAACAGTCTCAATGTAAGATTATTGATCTGAAAACAAGATCTCGTTGGAATAATATTCAAATTGTTGGATTGAAGGAAGGATCTGAGAGTGGGGATTTATTGGACTATTTTGCTAATTTGTTTCAATCTCTGTTTCTGGATATTTTACCTCAGCCTCCCGATATTGAAAGAGCGCATAGAATTTTTACTTCGAAATCTCAAGATCCGGATAAACCAAGGTCAGTTTTGGTCTGCTTTCTTCGTTTCAAAGTTAAAGACCAAATCATGAAATATGCAAGGAAACACAAAGTTTTTAAATTCAAGGGTTCCGAGATTCATTTTTATTAAGATTATCCACGGGAAGTTGTGGACCAGCTGTTCAAATTCATTCCAGTAATGAAGATAGTCTATGATAAGGGATTATTCCTATCACTTCGCTATCCAGCCCGATTAAAATTATTTCCTAAAGATTCGACTCCAAATGTTCTTCTGGATCCCAAAGCGGCATTGGACTATGTTAATTCTATTCAGGATGTGGCCGAGGTTTGAATGGCTTTAGGTCTGCTGAATATCTGTTATTTCTGAAAGAAAACAAGCTTTGAAGATTTCTTAAAGAAAACAAGCTTTGAAGATTTCTGATTCGCTGAAGATGTCCTTTGATCGATGGACCATTTAAAGAAGATGTAAACTTTTTGATGTGACTAATGAATGACTTTTCCGAAATCTGTTTGGTTTACTGAGTGAACTAACACAGCGGACAGATTATTAACCGGCTTGATTATTTGTTTCTATCCTCCTTTTTTTCATTAATTAAGTGATAGTTTTCATTATATATGGAGCAGGGAGTGCTTAGTAGATAGATAATTAGTTTCAGTTTTTCTTCTAAAAACAGTTTTTTTTATTGGGCGTGTAAGTTAAATGGAAAATGGCGCTGATTTTTCTTCATTAGAGATTACATAGACATTTTGCTCTTTGTTTAATTTTATTGTTTTGACGTTTTTGGAGTCTGTTTTTGCATTCCCCAGTTTATTTTTAATGATTAAATACAAACATCTTTTTTTCCTCTGCAAGGTTTTCTTATTCTAGGGTCATGTGTTATTTTTGCAATTGGGGGGAGGAATTAAGGAAAACTTTTAAAATCACTATTATAAAATGGGCAGCTCGCGGAGTCTGTTTCTCTTTTCTTACTTCTATGGGGAGTAACAGTCTCACTGTTGGGATGAGAAGCACTGCTTTCCCGCCAATACAAGTCAGGTGCGCGTGCCTCACAATCTCTCTCCCGCCACTCTCACATTGGTTTTGGCAAGATGTGGATGCGCAATCTTAAACTTCTGTTGGTTTTACCTACGGTGCAGTGATTTTGTGTTTGAAATATTTAACTATGCCTCCTAAGCGTCCAATATCATGACTTGGGCTGTCAGCCGAGCGGCAGAGAACCACTTAAACACTTGAAAAAAAGTTGGAAATTATAAACAAGGTGGCATCAGCTGAAGGTAACACAGCTCTGGGACACTATTGCCGGGAACAGAATCTTGCATTTAAAGTTCTTTTGTTGCTTGACAATGCGCCAGCCCATCCTAAACATTTGGACAGCATTCATCCTAACATAACAGTGCGTTTCCTGCCGCTTAACACAATATCGCTGATTCAACCACTCGACCAAGGTGTAATCCACATTTAAGGCATGCATATTTTTTTTTTTACGGCAAACTATCTCTCAGATGCTGCAAGCAACAGACGATTTTGAAAATCCTGGGAGTTTACCAACGGTGAGGGAATGGTAGAAGTCGGAACACTTCTAGTTGGCACAAATGGCGATAGACAAGGACCCAAGTTTAGAACGGAGTCAGCATTTCAGTCATTCCCTGCTGTCAACCCTTCTTCCCTACAAGCAAATTTAAAACAAAATGCTGCCAAGCAAACGACCCTCTCCACTTTATCCAAATTGCAGTAATCTTCTGCTGCCGGCAGTTCTAAGAGTTCTGTGAGTCTTCCTTCACCCCTTGCTGTGCTTGATATTATCCTGATGACCATAACCATCCACCTTATCCATGTAAAGCTGCCCGACACAACAACCACTTATCTCCCGGAGCGAACACACCTGCCACTGTTGGTGAGTACTGTACACCAGAGGATGTTAACTTTCTATGATTTATTACATTGAATATTACCTTAAATTGATTAAATATAACATAAATGTTGTCTTGTAGTACTGCTTTTGTGTCATATTGGTATAAAAATGTGAATAAATTACAGATAAAACATATATAGGAAGCCCTCTGGAACGCATTCCTATTTTCTCCATTTAAATAATTACTCACATTATGCGTCAACTTCGAAGAACGTATCCCTCGCATATAACAAAGATAAGGTGTATATGGGATACATTTAAAGCATACTTGCGCGGTCAGATAATCTCTTATTTAGCTAAGCTTAAGAAACAGATGAAAACAGAGTTAGATAAGATTTCAAATCAAATTAAAGACTTGGATAATATTTATGCTTTATAAAGAATTGCTTTCTCCATATATGTTGGAAACGCTCAAAGATTCTTTTTTGATAGGAGAGTTACCTCCCACATTTCATGAAGCTTCTATTTCTTTAATTCATAAGAAAGATAAAGACCTTATTGACTGTGCTTCATATAGACCTATCTCATTATTAAATGTGGATGCTAAAATTCTTTCAAAAATAATGGCTAATCGACTGGAGAATAATCTAGCTAAAATTATCTCTCAGGACCAAACAGGTTTTGTAAAGGGCCGTTATTCCCTCTCTAATACTCGGAGACTGGTAAATGTTATATACTCATCCTTTTCTAAGACTCCCCAATGTGTTGTTTCTCTTGATGCTGAAAAGGTATTTGATAGAGTTGAATGGAAATACTTATTTAATGTTTTAGAGAAATTCAACTTTGGTATTAATTTTAATAAGTGGATTAGAATGATATATAAAAGCCCTATTGCTACTGTTATTACTAATAATTGCAGATCTTTTTTTCAAATCTCGTGGGGTACGAGACAAGGATGTCCGTTAAGTCCCTTGTTATTTAATTTGGTGTTGGAGCCCTTGGCTATTGCACTTCGTGAAGCTAAAGATATCCATGGAATTTCCATAAATGGGACTATTCATAAGATCTCCCCTTCTGCTGATGATCTCTTAGTTTATGTTTCGAATCCTGAAGAATCCATTCCTACTTTATTGAAATTATTAAATTAATTTGGAAAGTTTTCAGGATATAAACTAAACCTTCATAAAAGTGAATTATTTCCTCTAAATGATTCTGCTTCTATATATGATGATATTCCTTTTAAAGTTACAGACTCTTTTAAAAGTTACAGACTCTTTTAAATATTATCACTAAAAATCACAGAGACCTTTATAGAGCTAATTTGGTTCCTTAGTGGATTTTATGAAACAACTATTTTGTAGATGGAATCCACTTACACTTTCATTAGCTGACCGAATTCATGCAGTTAAAATGATGATTTTACCAAAATTTTTTATATGCATTTCAAGATATCCCTTTTTTTTAAACTAAGAAGTTTTTTTGATCAGGTTGATTCTATTATTTCATCTTTTGTTTGGAATAATAAAAGACCAAGAATTGGTAAATATCATTTACAAAAATTAAAAAAGGATGGAGGTCTTGTCTTGTCCTAATTTAAGAATGTATTATTGGGGTGTTAATCCACGTTATGTGTGTTTTTGGTTATATTGGGCTGATAAAAATGAACGACCACCTTGGGCTGATTTGGAACTGAAAGCTGTGAAACAGTTTCACTTAACCTCGTTATTAGGAGCTTCTTTACCTGTACAATTGGCCATAATTGCTTATCTAAATTTATATCCTATGATTAAGCAGTCATTACGAATTTGGTACCGGTTTGTAATTTTTTTAATCTCAAAAAAATGTAAACTTTTCAGTTTAATTTATCAACATTATTTATTTAAACCTTCATTAAGTGATCCTACCTTTCTTCTTTGGAGGAATAAAGGAGTTTATTCCTTCATGGATCTGCTCCAAGCTGGCCGATTGATGTCTTTTGAGAAATGAATAACTAAATACTCTCTCTCGTATTCACATTTCCTGCAATATCTTCAGGTCAGACATTTCTTACAAGAATATTTATGTAATTTTCCATATATCTGACCTGTTGGATATTATTTTTAAAATGAACCCTTTAGTGAAAGGATTTATTGGGAAAATTTATAATTTATTGTTAAAACAGCACAATTGCCCTTCACTTAAGATTAAGCAAGATTGGGAAAGAGAGCTTAACATGACCTTGATAACAGAGGATTGGTTGCAAATTCTGAAGTTGGTTAACTTTTCTTCGATCTGTGCCAGTCACTCTTTAATCCAATTTAAAATTGTACATCGTTACTATCTGACAAAGGAGAGACTGTCCAAAATGTTTCCTAATGTTGATAGTCAGTGTGATGGATGTAAAACCGAGACAGCTACATTGACACATACGTTTTGGTCGTGTTCTATATTGAAACATCTTTGGAAATTTTCTCTACAATTTCTAAAGTTTTAAAAATTAATTTACAACCTAATAAATTGGCAGTTTTGTTCAGTGTAATCCCTCAATATATTCATGGTATTTCTCTACCAGACCAACATGTAATTGCATTTGTTACATTATTGGCCAGAAGAGCTATTTAATTGAAATGGAAAGATGCCTCTGCTCCCACTTTGATACAATGGTTCTCTCAGGTGATGCTATGTCTTAGTTTTCAGAAAATCAGAAGTCGAACTATTGATCCTCAATTTGATTTTGTGAAAAGGTGGGGTTCATTTGCCCACTACTATCATCTAATTTGAGTTAATTAAGATGGTTTCCATCTGATTTTTGTTTAAGTGGATCTGAGTTGGCGGATTGATGTTTTTCTTTTATGGAAGTTTGTATGGTGTATAGCTCTGGAGCTGTGCTCCCAATGGGGTGGTTTTTTTTTGTTTTTTTTTAAGTTAGTAGGGTTTTTTTGTTTTAGTTAGTAGGGATTTCTTTTTCCCCCTTCTTTTCTTTCAAAAAAAATTCTATTTTTTAAAATTATTATTGATATATTGTTTAGCTTTGTTAAACAGTCATTTGGTAATTTAATTCTTCATTGTATATATGGACATATTGACTTGATTACCTTCATGTATTTTTTGTTGATAATTAATAAAAAAGATTTTTAAAATGAAAAAGGGCAATGTTGCAATAGCCATGGGATATTTCAATATGAAGGCGATCTTGGCCGAAACAGTGACTGTACTCTTTCCATAGATGCTGCCCCGTTGCGAAGTTCCTCCAGCTTTTTGTGTGCAGAAGTGAATGTTGTTGCTATTATTAAGTTGATGCTTGGGAAGCTGAAAGGTCTGAAGGTAGATAAGTTACCTGGACCAGGTGGACTACGCCCCATAGATTTTGGGGGCATTATAATGATCTTTCAAGAATCACTATATTTTGGAATGGTTCCAGAGGACTGAAAATTTGCAAATTGCAAATGTCACTCCACTCTTTCAAGACAGAAGAAAGGTAATTATAGGCCAGTTAACCTGACTTCAGTGGTTGGAAAAAATGTTGGAAATAACAGGCAATATAGACAACGGAGAGTCAGTGGATGTTGTTTATTTGGATTTTCAGAAGACTTTTGACAAGATGCTATACATGGCAGGTTAACAAGAGCCCTTGGTTTTACAGAAAAGATATCTACATGCAGAGAAGATTGGCTGACAGGCAGCTGGCTAAGAGTGGGAATAAAGGGGACCTTTTCTTGTTGGCTGCCCTTGACTAGTGGTGTCCTGAAGGGGTTGGTGCTGGGTCCACTTCTTTTGAAGTTGTATGTCAGCACTTCAACTTCCGTAAGACTTTGTGGAGATTTGGCATTACATCTAAAATGTTGACAAACTTCTAAAGAAGTGTAGTGGAAAGTATAGTGATTGGCCGCATCACAGCCTGGTATGGAAACACCAACACCCTTGAAGAGAAAATCCGACAAAAGTAATGGATATGGCCCAGTCCATCACAGGTAAAGCCCTCCCAACCATCGAGCACATCTACATGAAACACTGTCGCAGAAACACAGCAGTCCATCATCAAGGACCTCCACCATCCAGGACATGCTCTCTTCTTGCTGCTTCCATCAGGAAGAAGGTACAAGAGCCTCAAGACCCGCACCACCTGATTCACGAACAGTTACCACCCCTCCGCCATCAGCAGACATCCCACCCTGCAAAAACTCATTTCAGGGAGGTAGCACCATCAATTTGCGGGAGACTTCCGGGAGAGGTGGGATGTCTGCAATAGAGTAGCTCCCTAGCAGCTGGCCAGCTAGTTTAAATAACGTTAGCTATGCTAATGAACGAATGACACCTGTTACACTCACCTCAACATGTCTTTTACAGTCTTAACTCACCATGGGCAATAGAAAAGTCACTGTTGCAAACAGTGCAGCGAGCAACACTGTCATTATTTTTGACCCCTATTAGGCAGGGGTACACTTTAGTGTAGTCTGGGGTGACATACGTTTTATATTTTCTGGAACACTGCCACGGCGCGCTCTCGCTCACTCAGTCTCTCTCTCTCTCTCGTGGTCGCGCTTGCGCTCTTGCTTTCTCTCTTGCGCTCTCTCTCTCGCTCGTGCGCTCTCGCTTGCTTTCTCTCTCGTGCTCTCACTTGCTTGCTCTCTCCCCCTCTCGCCTGCTTGCTCTCTCGCGCTCGCTCTCAAAAAAAATTGATTTCCGTGATATCGTATATAATTTGCGGGCATCAGGGAGCCACTATTAATATGCAGGAGACTCACGGAACATCCGGGGGAGGTGGGATGTCTGCATCAGGCTCTTAAACCAATGGGGATAACTTCACTTGCCCCACCACTGAAATGTTCCCACAACCAATGAACTCATTTTCAAAGACTCTTCATCTCACATATCAATAATTATTGCATATTTATTATTATTGCTTCTTTTTATACTTGCCCAGTTTGTTGTCTTCTGCACTTTGGCTGAATGCCCTAGTTGGGCGGTCTTTCATTGATTCTGTAATTCCGTAGACTTATTGAGTATGCCCACAAGAAAATGAATCTTAGGGCCGTAGATGGCAACGTGTACTTCGATAATAAAATTTACTTTGATTTGATTGAAAGAATTGATAATTTTGTGGCCAGGTTTGTGAATGATATGAAGATAGGTGGAAGAGCACGTAGCTTTGAGCAAGCAGGGTGACTGCAGAAGGTCTTAAGACAGATTAGGAGAATGAACAAAGAAGTGGCTGATGGATTATAGGCAGGGAAGTGTATGGCCATGCACTTTGGTAGAAGGAATAAAGGTATAGACTATTTTCTAAATGGGGAGAAAATTAAAAAATCTGAGGTACAAGGGATCTTGGAAATCATTGTGCAGGATTCCCTAAACATTAACTTGCAGGTGTTGAGGAAGGCAAGTGTGATGTTAGCAGTTATTTCAAGAGGACTAGAGCATGAAAACAAGGATGTAATGTTGATGCTTTATAAGGCATTGGTCAGACCACACTTGGAGTTTTGGGGCCTTCACCTAAGAAAAGATGTGTTGGCATTGGAGACGGTCCAGAGGAGATCACAAGAATAATTACAGGAATGAAAGGACAAATATATGAGGAGCATTTGATGCCTCTGGGCTTATACTCACTGGAGTTTAGAATGGGGGAGGATCTCACTGAAACCTATTAAATATTGATAAGACTAGAGAGAATGGATGTTGAGAAGATGTTTTCTATAGTAGGGGAGACTCAAACCAGAGGACCTAGCCCCAGGATAAAGCAAAGGTTCCCAACCTAGGGTCCCTGAGCTCCTTGCTTAATGGTATTGGTCCATGGCCTAATAAAGGTTGGGGGCCCCTGGAATAGAGGGACACCCATTTAGAGCAGGGATAAGGAAAAGTTTCTTAAGCCAGAGGGTGATGAATCTGTGGAATTTATTGCCACAGATAAATCTGCAAGCCAAGTCACTGGGTATATTTAAGGTGAAGTTTGATAGCTTCTTGATTAATCGGGACATCAAAGGCTACAGGGAGAAGGCAGGAGAATGCGGTTGAGAGGGTGAATAAATCAGCCATGATGATATAGCAGAGCAGACTCAATAAGCTACATGGTCTAATTCTGCTCCTATATCTTATGATCTTATGAATTATGGAGATGAGATAGATGAATAAGAGTGTCTCAGCTCAGCAAAGGGAAACATAAAACAGTTAAATGTGAAAATGAATTAGTAAGGTATTAAAAACCCAAGCACAAAAGCAAGTTTTATAGTAGTGGCAGAATACATGGCCCCAGAATGCAAGTTCTGCATTGCTAAAAACAATCCCAAAATAAATCAACTAAGCCAAGCAGGGCTAGTCATTACATAAGAATGAAAGAGTCTGAAATTAAAAAGATATTATTTTAAAAAACATATTCGAGCCACATGGAGTAGTTGCAGAGAACGAGCGCTCGTCTTATTTTCTGTCTCCACACTCCCTCTTCCCCCTTCTCTCATACCAAACTGTTACTTTTTGCTCTTCCCCCTGCCTGTGACTACGCTCACTTCGCGATGACTTCAAAGAGCACTAAACCCGGGAAAAAAGACGATTTGGCGGAGTAGTGGCCATCTCCATGCTGCTAGACCGACACCATGCGGTGATAGCAGCCAAAATTATATCCTCTTTCAGTCTGCTGGAAACGAAACTCGACCAAATACAATGCAAAGTCCAGGACCATGGCCAACGCTTATGCTCTCTCGAGCTCGCTACGGACATCCTGAGCCAGCGCGTCAGTGAACTGGAAAATATCTGCTCCAGCTTATGTGAAAACAATATCAAGCTAATGGCTAAAGTTACTGACCTGGAAGGCCGGAGCAGACGGCAGATCCTACGCATCCTGGGTCTGCCAGAATCTATTGAAAGCGACCGTCCTACTGAATTTTTTTCCAGTATGCTTTGTGAGATCTTCAGGAAGGAGACGCTCTCATCCTCGCCGGAGATTGATAGAGCCCACCGTACACTAGCAGCTAAACCAGCCCCAGTACAGAGACCACATCCAGTTATACTTTGCCTGCACCGCTACTAGATTAAAGATTTTCTGGTTAAAGAGGCCCGGCGGAAAGGGAAGCTAGAATACCGTGGCCAGCAGATTCCGGTTGTGGAGGATTACTGTCCCGAAGTTTTCAGCCTGCGAGCCGAGTACAGAAAAGTAATGATGGAGCTATACAACAGAGGACTCAGGCCTTCCCTACTATACCCTGTATGGCTCCGTATCACACTTCCCAGCAGTGACAAGAAGTGGCTACACTCAGTAGACGAAACACAGAAATGCATCGATAGCCTCCCCACTACATTGAACTCTTCATAAAATACTTTTCTCCCATACCCTCTGCAGGTAACGTTAGTAGTGTTTGGTCTGGTCTGGTCTGGTCTGGCCGGGTTAGGTACTGACTACTATGATCGGTGGAATAATATTCACTCGGGAGGGAGAGGGAAGGAGAGGGTTAAAATGTGTGCATGTCAGAATGGGAATACTGCGTCCGGTGCTCCCGATGTGGCCTTTTATATATTGGCGAGACCCAACGCAGACTGGGAGACTGCTTTGCTGAACATATACGCTCTGTCCGCCAGAGAAAGCAGGATCTCCCAGTGGCCATACATTTTAACTCCACATCCCATTCCCATTCTGACATGTCTATCCACGGCCTCCTCTACTGTAAAGATGAAGCCACACTCAGGTTGGAGGAACAACACCTTATATTCCGTCTGGGTAGCCTCCAACCTGATGGCATGAACATCGACTTCTCTAACTTCCACTAATGCCCCACCTCCCCCTCGTACCCCGTCTGTTACTTATTTTTATACACACATTCTTTCTCTCACTCTCCTTTTTCTCCCTCTGTCCCTCTGAATATACCCCTTGCCCATCCTCTGGGTTCCCCCCCCCCCTTGCCTTTCTTCCTGGACCTCCTGTCCCATGATCCTCTCGTATCCCTTTTGCCTATCACCTGTCCAGCTCTTGGCTCCATCCCTCCCCCTCCTGTCTTCTCCTATCATTTTGGATCTCTTCCTCCCCCTCCAACTTTCAAATCTCTTACTCACTCTTCCTTCAGTTAGTCCTGACGAAGGGTCTCGGCCTGAAACGTCGACTGCACTTCTTCCTAGAGATGCTGCCTGGCCTGCAGCATTCACCAGCAACTTTGATATGTGTCACAGCAAAGAAACAGGCCCTTTGGCTCATCTAGTCCATGTCAAACTGTTACTCTGCCTAGTCCCATCGACTCACACCTGGACCATAGCACTCCAAACTCCTCCTGTCCATGTACTTATCCAAATTTCTCCTAAGGGTTGAAACTGAAGCAGCATTTACCACTTCCTCTGGAAGCTCATTTCACACTTGCACCACTCCCTGAGCGAAGAATTTCCTCCTTAGGTTCTCCTTAAATATTTCATCATTCACCCTTAACAGATAACCTCTAATTCTAGTTTCACCCAACCTCTGTGGATAAAAAGCATGCTTGCATTAATTCCATCTATACCCTTAAATTTTGGATATGTCTATCAAATCTCCCTCATTCTCCTATATGCTCCAGGGAAATCTGTTTTTCTCTTGTTTGAATCTTTTGACAAACAATGTAATTAATTAACCCAAGCTTTGTACAAGCTCCGTCATGGACTGTCCCAAACGTGGCTGCAAAACGAGGAGGACTGGGCATGGGGCTAACAACCCCATCCCTAAAAACAGAGCAACAGAAGCCCAGAACAAGGACTCTGGCAAGGTACTGTTAGCAGCCTATGCCCCAGTAGGTAGGGGTGATGCGCTTAAGAAGCAGCTATGCACAACTATCTGATTATATTTTATTCTTTATGAAATACACAGCTCCCTTTGAAAAAAATACAATTGAATGAGTTTCCACCCATTAGATAAGGAATGCCAAACCTTTACCACCTTCATTATTTTCTTGTTCAGATCACAAATCCAAAAGGTCTTCAGCCATGAAAATCACTTCACTTTATTTATTCTAACTATACCAGTGACAACAACTTTTTGCACAGATTACTTTAGGTGCTTTAGATTAGAACAGAATCTTTCTTTACATACCTGTCAAATATACTCAGTAGTACAACATGCACTACTACTGAACAAATTATTGTAGGAGAATGTGAATAAGCGATGTGTATAACTTTCCAATTGACACCAACTAATTTTCTTTTGCAAATCTAGTGAGAGTGACTTCAAGAGCAAGCAATAACTTGAGGGGAAGAGTTTTACTTCTTGACATTACATTTAGTTAACAGGAGGAACATAAGTGGCCGAGCACCTTTGCAACATGCAGAAGTCTCACCCTGGAATTTAAAGGCTATGTTAACAGATTCACAAAATAACAGTCTGCATTGAAAGAAATTCTAAAAACTGGGCTGAGATTTAATGAAAATGAGTAAACAAATATGAAACAGGAACTAAAGATAACATCCAGCTCCAGTATTGCAGATTTGTGATTTGTAAATTGCAATTGCTCAGTGGCAGGTTGAATCAAATCAATTTACAAAGTGGAATTCATGCTGTTGTAAATGATGAACAGCATTCATGATACCTTGTCAAATCTTATTTTGCTCAATATCTGAACAGCAAATAGAGTGAAACCGTATTATACTTTGATACTGACTCCAGAACAGAACTGGCTTTACAGCTCCAAGTTCCTTCCATAAAAATTGTGAGGTCATGAATCATCCAAAAGTGCTTGTGCAACTATTTTATCTTATCTCTCCTGTCAGCACATTAATATTAACTATTGAAATATACAACTTTTCTACCATTACAATAAAAAATACAGATTCATGCATTTGAAATTGACAAAAAAAAAGAAAATATGAGCAGAAATAGGCCACCAGGCCTCTCAAAACTGCACCACCATCCAACATGATCACAGCTGATCTATCTCGAGCCTCATCACATTTCTCAGCTCCCTAACCTTACAAATATTTACTGACATCAGCTTAAAAATGATTTCATAAACTGGCCTCCATAATCTCTGGGGTACAGAATTCCAGAGAATCATCACCCTCACCCTGAAAAGAAATGTCTTTCACCTTACCATGTCTCCTCATTTGAGATTTTTCCACTAGTAAATTCATCTCAACATGCACTCTATCATGTCCCCATAGGACCCTTGATGTGTCAATAAGATCTTTTAAGTTCATTAAGAATTCATTCTTCTAATTAAAAACCAACCCAATCTACTTAACCTCTATTGAAAAGACAATACTAGTGAGTGTCATTTGGACTGCCTCCAATGAAATTTCCTTTCCTTATTCTTTCAGCCGTTCTCTCATTTGCAGTCTATTACCATTTACATAATCTGCCTTTTGATTCCTCTTTCTGAAGTGCAAACTCTTTACACTTTCCCAATTTTAAATTCCATTTTCTAAGTCTAATCACTTGCTCTATCCCTATCCTATTACAGAATTGCAATATCCTCAACACTACTTGCACTGTCAGCATTTTTCATGTCATTAGCAAATCTGGATTCCTGATATACGGCTCCCTCTTCAATGTCATTAATAAAAATAGCAAATAATTGAAGGTAATTCAAAAAGGAAACCATACATTTCATATGTCAAAATGTAAAACTGTAATTAAGCAAGAGTTCTTTTTCAGATGTATTTAAAATCTAAAAATAAATCACAATAAGAGTTAGCAAATGCATAATTTGTTATTTAACACTACACTCTCATTACAGGATTGTAAAAGCATCAGAAATAATGAAACACTTACAATACCCAAAGGAACAAAATACATAATTACGATACAAAGAAATCCAGCATATCACTCCCTTAAAAGTGTTCCATGAGGGACTCCTGAAGGATATTGATCACTACCCTTATACATTCTACTAACTACCGATAAATGTTAAGGTTTAATATGAACAGAAATAAAATGATATACAGATACTGTAGTTCTGCTATAATGGAATAGTTCCATTCCAAAGAGAGCTCATATTATAGAAAATTGCCTTATGAAAACAATGAGAAAATAGCAGCCACTCACAAGAGTCTCAGACTTGCAATAAAAAGTTATACGTCCTACAGGATTTTCAAAAAGGTATTTTTAATAACTATAAGTTTATTTTGTTACTGCAAGCTAAAAATGCTAAAGACTCCATGTTAAATTTTTTAATAAATTTTCCTTACACAAGTGTCAATCAAGGCATTGCTTGCCAATTTCCAATGGCCTGCCTCCCTTGGTGAAACTAGGCTTGTATTGTCACCTCCCCCCCCCCACCCCCCACCAAGTGTGCACTCGGCAGAATAATGGTCTAAAGATCTGTTGAAAATACATATATACTAGGCCTCAAGCCAGTGTTGCCTTTTTATAGTTACCAGGGAGAGACGTCTGGGCAGTGTGGCATGGCGTCCAAGCTGGAATCGGTGCTGCCAGACCCCACTCTCCAGTGTTTGCTTGGCAGAAGAAAAGCTCAGTTGCAGTCATATGCAGATTTCAGCGGTGTTTGATGAACTGAGTTTGGTCTCGTTTATTGAACGGTTGTACATAGAAACTAGGTGCAGGAGTAGGCCATTCGGCCCTTCGAGCCTGCACTGCCATTCAGTATGATCATGGCTGATCATCCAACTCAGAACCCTGTACCTGCCTTCTCTCCATACCCCCGATCCCGTTAGCCACAAGGGCCATATCTAACTCCCTCTTAAATATAGCCAATCAACTGGCCTCAACTGTTTCCTGTGGCAGAGAATTCCACAGATTCACCACTCTCCGTGTGAAGAAGTTTTTCCTCATCTCGGTCCTAAAAGGCTTCCCCTTTATCCTCAAACTGTGACACCTCGTTCTGGACTTCCCCAACATCGGGAACAATCTTCCTCCATCTAGCCTGTCCAATCCCATTAGGATTTTATACATTTCAATAAGATCCCCCCTCAATCTTCTAAATTCCAGAGAGTATAAGCCTAGTCGATCCAGTCTTTCATCATACGAAAGTCCTGCCATCCCAGGAATCAATCTGGTGAACCTTCTTTGTACTCTCTCTATGGCAAGAATGTCTTTCCTCAGATTAAGGGACCAAAACTGCGCACAATACTCCAGGTGTGGTCTCACCAAGGCCTTGTACAACTGCAGTAGTACCTCCCTGCTCCTGTACTCGAATCCTCTTGCTATGAATGCCAGCATAACATTCGCCTTTTTCACCGCCTGCTGTACCTGCATGCCCACTTTCAATGACTGGTGTATAATGACACCCAGGTCTCGTTGCCCCTTCCCTTTTCCTAATCGGCCACCATTCAGATAATAATCTGCTTTCCTATTCTTGCCACCAAAGTGGGTAACCTCACATTTATCCACATTAAATTGCATCTGCCATGAATTTTCCCGCTCACGTAACCTATCCAAGTCACCCTGCATCCTCTTAGCATCCTCCTCACAGCTAACACTGCCGCCCAGCTTCGTGTCATCCGCAAACTTGGAGATGCTGCATTTAATTCCCTCGTCTAAGTCATTAATATATATTGTAAACAACTGGGGTCCCAGCACTGAGCCTTGCAGTACCCCACTAGTCACTGCCTGCCATTCTGAAAAGGTCCCGTTTATTCCCACTCTTTGCTTCCTGTCTGCCAACCATTCTCTATCCACATTAATACCTTACCCCCAATACCGTGTGCTTTAAGTTTGCACACTAATCTCCTGTGTGGGACCTTGTCAAAAGCCTTTTGAAAATCCAAATATACCACATCCACTGGTTCTCCCCTATCCACTCTACTAGTTACATCCTCAAAAAATTCTATGAGATTCGTCAGACATGATTTTCCTTTCACAAATCCATGCTGACTTTGTTCGATGATTTCACCGCTTTCCAAATGTGCTGTTATCACATCTTTGATAACTGGCTCTCGCATTTTCCCCACCACCGATGTCAGGCTTACCAGTCTATAATTCCCCGGTTTCTCTCTCCTTCCTTTTTTAAAAAGCGGGGTTATATTAGCCACCCTCCAATCCTCAGGAACTAATCCAGAATGTAAAGAGTTTTGAAAAATTATCACTAATGCACCCACTATTTCTTGGGCTACTTCCTTAAGCACTCTGAGATGCAGACCATCTGGCCCTGGGGATTTATCTGCCTTTAATCCCTTCAATCCCTTCAATTTACTCAACACCACTTCCCAACTAACATGTATTTCCCTCAGTTCCTCCACCTCACTAGACCCTCGGTCCCCTACTATTTCCGGAAGATTATTTATGTCCTCCTTAGTGAAGACAGAAACAAAGTAGTTATTCAATTGGTCTGCCATGTCCTTGTTCCCCATGAACAATTCACCTGTTTCTGACTGTAAGGGACCTACATTTGTCTTAACCAATCTTTTTCTTTTCACATTTCTATAAAAGCTTTTACAGTTAGTTTTTATGTTCCTGCCAGCTTTCTCTCATAATCTTTTTTCCCTTTCCTAATTAAGCCCTTTGTCCTGCTCTGCTGGACTCTGAATTTCTCCCAGTCCTCAGGTGTGCCGCTTTTTCTGGCTAATTTGTATGTTTCTTCTTTGGAAATGATAAAATCCCTAATTTCCCTTGTCAGCCTCGGGTACCTTTCTATCTTATACATGCTATGTGTGCTTTGTGCTGTGTGTGACTGTTGGTACTGTGAAGGAACTCTATCTCACTTGGCTATATTAATAAGTATTCACGCATGGTTGAAAGATAATTAAACTTGAATTGCATTGAATTGACTGATTACTGCAGGGAGGTTAAAAATAACATGCTTGTCAATTTCCAAAGCAACATCGAAATGGTTTCCAGTTCCAGCTCCCAGCTCCCAAATGAAATTGCATTTAACCAATTCAATACAATATTCTTCAATTCATTAATTACAAAATATACAATTCACATTATGGAAACAGACATTTTGACAGAATTAGCTATACGTGAGCAGAAAGAATAAGAACCCAAAACAACCTCTAACGGAATACAACTGATAATAATATTTTTTAAAAGAAGTGATGCTTGGTAAGAGGATTTTTAGTCAGAAATAATTTATACTTAATCAAATCAAAAAGATACAGCACTGTGAAATTCATACATCATTTTTAATAACCGTAGATTTGAAAAAATATAAAGCACACCATGATTACACTGAACATGGGAGTTCATTTTCTTTTACATATTCTATAATTCAGCCTTCAGCTTACACCCAAAATCTTTTGAGAATATTAACTGCATGGCTCTTCAAAACAGCTGACAAAGATATGACAAGTTGCAGACCTACATTTGCATACCATGAATAACTTCTCAATACAAGACATGAGTGTACATTCTACATTGTATTTTAAGGTAACAGCTTTATTTCTAATTTAAAGATCAATTTAACCATTCAACTTACCGGGGGGGGGGGGGCGGAAGAGAAGAACTTTAAAGGGCCTCGTCAATGCAAATATCATTACACTCGACACAGTTAAATATTGCACACATCATGTTGACAACATGACAACTTTGGCACAGTACCTTGCTGGGGATTCGAAAACTTTCAACAAGGGATTTAATCTCTGGCACATTTTCTTGTGGGCTTTTCAGGCCCTGAAAAAAACAAGACAAATTGAAGAAATTATAATAAAGAGCAACATATGTTTCAATATGCTATGCTACACTTTGCTTTCCAATGTAACATTCATAATTACATCTCAAGTGTCACAAAAAAAGATGCTGGATGAACTCAGCAGGTCAGGCAGCATCTATGGAAAAGAGTTAACAGTCGACGTTTCAGGTCTCAGACGGAAACATCGACAGTTTATTCATTTCCATACATGCTGCGTGGCCTGCTGAGTTCCTCCAGGATTTTGAGTGGGCTGCTTGGATTTCCAGCATCTGCAGATTTTCTCATCATTGTGGTATATATCAAAGTGTATTTGGTTCAAAACAAATTCTGTTGGCTTAACAGAGACGCACCAAGAACAGAAGCAAATTTGTTTGGGTTCACTACTGATTGTCATTGGCTTTCCTCTGTAAGATATTTCGCCAATTCCTGTTTTTCTTCACTCAAGTTCTCTAAACTCCTTTTCCCTGTTGTGTTATTGACCAATAGCATACTTAAACTCAAACTAAAGATTATTTCATTTGCCGCAGTTTCCAATGACCAAACACACATTTATCACAGTAGCAGAATTATCACTTTTCCTTTCGCCTACGATTCCTCTCCACCATAGTTCACAGGCTTCTGACAATTGCAGAGGTATTTCTTGCATTTTAGTCTCCATTCTCCCCCACCCTCTCGCAATCAAATTGGGTTAACACAACAAATAACCTGCCAGACCAACTCGGGGATTAAGCAGAATCTGTGGGAGGAGATGAATTTCCAACATTTTGGGATGCAATGCTGCATCAGTATTGGTGACTTCTTTATCCATGGTGGAGCCCATCATTTGATTTTCCACACGTTTTAAAAATCATTCACATTTCATAATCTTCACAGCTCATTTTACAACTTTTCAAACCTATAGATTAATAATCACGCGCTAATAAACTTTAACGGCATTAAACTTTTCAAAAACATGCAAACCTAAATTCTGGGACTATTGAAAATGTACATTTCCAACCAGTTTAGGAGGAAAATTCTGGAACATATTAATTAATAATATTTGTAATTTAAATGCGGCACAATTATTTTGCATAGTGATAAATAAACCTCAAATCCCTGAGCAACTGTGGAGGATAATCATAAATACAGCACAGGAGGAGGCCCTGCAGCCCACCGAGCCAGCGCCAACCATTTACACAAATTCTGCACAGGCTCAGTGTAGAGACCAGCCTTTCAACTAAACTTGCCCATACTTGTCCAAGTTGCCTACCTGAGTTAGTCTCATTTCCCTAAGGTAGCCTCATATCCTTTTAAATTCATCCTATCCATGTAACTCTCTAAATGTCTTAAAATTTTGAAACTGTACCCACCAGAACTACTTCTAGTACGCTTCATATACCCGCCACCCTCTGTGTAAATAAGTTGCCCCTGAGGATACCATTGAATCTTTCTCCACTTCTTAAATCCATGCCCTCCAGTTTTACACTCCCTACCATGGAAAAAAAACTGATCATTCATATTATCTATACCCGTTCTGATTTTATATACCTTCATAACGTTGCCCCTTGGCCTCCTATAGTCCTGGGGGGGGGGGGGGGGTGGAATCCAACCTATGCAGTCTCTTATAACTCAAACCCTCCAGTCCTCGAAACATTCTCATGTGATTTTTTCTTCATCTTTTCCACCTTAATGACATCCTTCCTATAACTAGGCAACCAGAACTAGACACAATACTCCAAAATGTGGTCTACAACAACTTCCAGGGCCCCTTCCATTTAGTGCACAAGTCCAACCCTGGTTTATATTACTGAAGTCAATATCTTGCACTTGTCTGATTTAAATTCTATTACCCATTCTTTAATCCAATTTTTTATTCTCTCTACATTCTCATCTATTACCCCTCTGAATCTACCAATCACCTATACAGTAGAGGCAATTTACACTGGACAATCCATCTAATAATAATAATATTAATGGCGCCGTCTAAGTAGACAATGGATGCGCCCGGTTTAGGACTCAATTGGGTGTGGAACAGCGTCGGCTGTGGCTGAATAAGCCGATTCTTGAGCGGCAGTCCTTGGCACAGCTGCTGCACACGAAGGCTGATGGTTGGGGCTGGGTCGTCACTGCCACAGCTTTCCTTCTCTCTCTTCTGTCCGACCACAGTCGAGTTCGTTTTTCCTCTGCATTGGTAATGCCTGTATGTACAGCCTGTCGTCAGGTGCAGCAATTTACAGCTGTCTCTTCCCAACTGTCCACCCCGATATCAGCAAACTTCAGGTCACGTTTACAGACGTCCCTGTAACGCAACAGTGGGCGCCCTGTGGGCTGGGATCCTGCAGCAAGTTCTCCGTATAGGATGTCCTTGGGGATGCGGCCATCCTGCATGCAGCGGACGTGGCCAAGCCAGCGCAGTCGTCGCTGTGTGAGAAGGACATACATGCTTGGCGTGCTGGCCTGGTCCAGGTCATCCTTGTTGGCACACGGTCTTTCCAGGAAATGCCCAGGATCCGACGCAAGCACCGTAGGTGGAAGCTGATGAGGCGGTGCTCTTGGCGCGCACAGGTTGTCCAACTCTCGCTGCCGTGGAGAAGAGTGCTCAGTACGCAGGCTCTGTACACTTCAATCTTGGTAGCTGTGGTGAGCTTGTTGTTTTTCCACACTCTCTCACACACAGAGGAAGAACTCAGCAAAACCATCAACTCGCTTGCTCAAGGCAGGGCACAAGCAAAGACGGCATCCCCTGCAGAAGTGATCCAGTGTGGGAAACCAGTGCTCCTAAGCCATCTTCACGAGCTGCTCTGCCAGTGCTGGGAGAAGGAATCAGTTCCTCAAGACACGCGAGACGCAAACATCATCACATTGTTCAAGAATAAGGGAGACCGCAACGACTGCAACAATTACAGAGGCATATTCCTGCTCAACACCATTGGCAAGGCGTTTGCCCGAGTGGTTCTGAAGCGACTGCAGACACTGGCAGAACGCATCTACCCTGAGTCCCCGTGTGGCTTCAGAGCAGAGAGATCCACCATCGACATGATCTTCTCACTCAGGCAGCTACAGGAGAAGAGCTGGGAACAGAGACAGCCTTTGTACATTACCTTTATCAATATGACCAAGGCTTACGACCTGGTTAGCAGGAGAGGCCTCTTCGCACTCCTAAAGAAGATCGGATGCCCTTCAAAGCTGCTGAATCCATGACAGCATGCAGGGGACAGTACAATTCAATAGATCATCCTCACAGCCCTTTCCCATCCAAAGCAGAGTGAAGCAGGCTTGTGTCCTTGACCTGACGCTCTTCGGGATCTTCTTCTCCCTCGTATTGTTGTACGCTTTCAGGACATCTGATGACGGAGTGTACCTACACACTAGGTCCAATAGCAAGCTCTTCAACCTTGCACGCCTCAGAGCAAAGACCAAAGTGCGTCAGGTCCTGATCCAGGAGATACTCTTCGCTGACGTCACACACACAGTCTGGTCTCCACAGGCTAGTCAGTTCCCCGGCACATGCTTGCCAAGAGTTTGGCCTCACCATCAGTCTGAAGAAGACAGAGATCATGGGCCAGGACGTCAGCAAAGCCCCCAGCATCAGCATCGGTGACCAGACCCTGCAAGCAGTAGATGAATTCACTTACCTAGGATCGACAATCTCCAGCAACCTGTCCCTCGATCCAGAGCTCAACAGGCGAATAGGGAAAGCCGCCGCTGATATGGCCAAGCTGTCAAAGACAATTCATCTACTAAACTGAATATCCTAGGATATGGAAGAAAAACACTCAGAAGAAATCAATACCTTCACAAAGAGAAAACACTAACTCAATACAGATGGCATCAGAGATTAGGATTTATGCCAGACACTGGTTGCACTGAGGCAGCAGCTCAATGAGCTGCATCCAAAGACCATAAGATATAGGAGCAGAAGTAGGCCATATGACCCATCAAGTCTGCTCTGCTATTTCATCATGGCTGATCCGTTTTTCCTCAGCCCCAGTCTCCTGTCTTCCCACCCCCTGCCCCCCCATACCCCCTTCATGCCCTGACCAATCAAGAATCTATCAATAGATGCCTTAAATATACATAAAGCCTTGGTCTCCACAGCTACCTGTAACCACAAATTCACCGCTCTCTGGCTAAAGAAATTCCTCATCTCCGTTCTTAAAGGACGCCCCTCTATTTTGAGGCTGTCCCCTCTGGACTTAGACACTCCAACCATAGGAAACATTCTCTCCACATCCATTCCAACAAGACAGCATTCAATAGGTTTTAATTAAGTCACCCTCTAAATTGCAGTGAATACAGGCCCAGAGCCAAACACTCTTCACCTGACAAGTCATTTAATCCTGGAATCATTTTCGTGAACCTCCTCTGAACCCTCACCAGTTTCAGCATATCCTTTCGAAGACAAACTGCTCATAATACTCCAACTGAGGCCTCACCAGTGCTTTATAAAGTCTCAACATTTCATCCTTGCTTTAATATTCTAGTCCTCTTGAAATGAATGCTAACAACACATTTGCCTTCCTCACCACAGACTCTACCAAAGTGCATGACCATACACTTCCCAACACTGTATTCCATCTGCCATTTCTTGGCACATTTTCCTTATTTGTCTAAGTCCTCTGTCATTTCTCTACTTCATCAAAACTACCTGCCCTTCTGAGGAATTGAGGATATATAAAAAAATCATTTTGAACCTATGTAAACTCTGGCTAAAAGAATAATTAGGACTGAAAATGAATTTTTGAACTGAAGTAAACTGTCTTCAGCAGTTAGCAAAAAAAAGCTTATACTAGTTCTCTCTTAATTTGCAGAGAGACATTAGGAATTTAATAAATTGTACATTGTACCTTCATTTGAGTTGGGGGGGGTGGAGGAAGACTCACTGATTAGGACGGAATGAATATCCATCTGCAATTAAGTCAGGGCCTAGCAAAGGGAATAACTGATAAGGACTGGACAGCACATCCATCTATAATTAAACCATGATTTAGTGGACTCTCTTATCTGTAACTAAGTTTTGCACCAACAGACTTGGTGGGCGTACCAGTTCTAATGATATCTTGCAACAGTAATGTATGGGACTTACTATGTATAAATATATGGCTGTAACCAGAAAGAAGCAGTCCATTTGTCGGATGGTGCCAGTACTTATGTGGCTTCCCTTTAACAACTGGATCTCAAACTCCTGCAGGAGAGTGTCCAATAAACTGTGGTGACAATAAGAAGCTGGTCTCCTGAGTTTTATTCAGATTCAACTTTAACACTTCCACCTATCTTCATATTGTCTACAAACTTTGCAACAAAGCCATCAATTCCATCATTCAAATCATTGACATTGTTACGTACCCCGTAACTGGGTTGCCAAACCAGCAGAAATGGATCACTCAGTTGGAGTCTGGATTACTAGATCTAAGAAAGTTTTATTAAAGAAACAAGCAACACAGTAATCAAAAGGATAATAAATGCAACAGTTCAGCAATGATAAACACACATCTGCACAGAATTAAGATAACAGCATCAATCAAGCTCTATCGTTGTCTAGGGGTAAATGACCAATTTCAAAGTGACACAAAAGTCCAGTTCGATTTAATAGTTCAGTTCGCAGTAACCGTTGCCATGGCGATGGACAACGTGGGGGGAGGGAGAGAGAGAACGACTGATCATTCAGAAACGGCTTCCACTCACAGACCAGCGATATTGCTCACAAGCAGATTTCGGGCGGGTCCTCTGTGATGTCACCTGAGGTCACCGACTGTGACCCCTCCTCCAAATGCGGTCGATCCTCTGCAGTGAACCCGGCACCCAAGCGAGGGTGGACACACACCGGGTTCCCGCTGATCGTACCTTTCCACCCTGTGCGTTTAAGGTCTGGTACTTCCCACCAACTCATGAGAGGCGCACCGCTTCCAGGGTCTCGTTACCTCAGGTGTCGTGTGTCCTGCCTTAGCGAACCTGTCCCTTTTTATCCCCCTGCTGGGGTATCGCCTGTCCATCACTTCAAACAGTTCAGGGTTCAAAGGGGGAGCCGCTCCAGACAGCTCTCTCTCCCGTCCCTTCATTACACATCTCCAGATCGCCTGTCCATCACTTCAAACAGTTCAGGGTTCAAAGGGGGAGCCGCTCCAGACAGCTCTCTCTCCCGTCCCTTCATTACACATCTCCAGATCGCCTGTCCATCACTTCAAACAGTTCAGGGTTCAAAGGGGGAGCCGCTCCAGACAGCTCTCTCTCCCGTCCCTTCATTACACATCTCCAGACGCTGCTTCATTGTTCCTTATCTCTCCTTCCCCTGAGGACAGGTGGCAGAGCAACTGCTGATGCCACTGATGCTAACCCAGGCCAGCAAACATCTTAATTTTATGTGTATTCTCGTCACAACATATAGTGTAAAAAGAATCAGTACCAACACAGACTCTTGTAAAACACAATAGTCACCAGGCAGCCAACCAGAAAAGGCTAATCACAAACAAGAGAAAATCTGCAGATGCTAGAAATCCAAGCAATTCCCACAAAATGCTGGAGGAACTCAGCAGGCTGGCTAGGCAGCATCAATAGAAAAGAGTACAGTCAACATTTCAGCCAAGACGTTTCATCAGGACTAGGAAAAAAGAAAACCAGAAAAGGCTTTTATTCCCACTCTTTGCCTCCTACCAACCAGCCACTGGTTTATCCACACTAAAATGTTCCCTGTAATATCATGCGCTTGGAGATGGTGAAGCAGCCTCATGTGTGGCACTTTGTCAAAGGCCTTCTGAAAATCCAAGTACACAACATCAACTATCCTGACTGTTATTTCTTCAAAGAATTCCACAGATCTGTCAGGCAAAATTTTCCCTTGAAGAAGCCATGCTGACTACAGCCTATTTCATCATGTGCCTCCAAGTACTCCAAAACCACTTTCTTAATAATCAACTCCAACGTCTTCCCAACCACTGAGGTCAGACTAACTAGCCTACAACTTCCTTTCTTCTGCCTCTGTCCCTTTTTGAAGAGTAGAGTGACATTTGCAATTTTCCAGTCTTCAAGAATCTAGTGATGCTTGAATGATTACTAATGCATCTACAATCTCTTCAGCCACCTCTTTCAAAACTCCAGGGTGTACACCATTTGGTCAGATGACTTATCCACCTTCAGGCCTTTCAATTTCCCAAGAACTTCCTTTCTAGTAATGGTAACTTCACACACTTCATGACTCCCAACACCTAGAACTTCCATCATAATGCTAGTGTCTTCCACAGTGACGACTAATGCAAAATACTTATTCAGTTCCTCCACAATTTCCTTGTCCCCTATTATTACCTCTCCAGCATCATTTTCCAATGGTCCAATACCCACTCTCAACTCTTTTTTTTCCACACTTCATGCCTCTAAGAAACTTTTAATATCCCCTTGAATATTATTGGCTAGCTTACTTTTGTTTTCCATCTTTAACTTAACGACTTTTTAGTTGCCTTCTGTTGGTATTTAAAAGCTTCCCAATCCTCTAACTTCCCACTTATTTTGCTCTATTATATGGCGCCTCTTTTGGTTTTTATGTTGACTTTGACTTCCCTGGTTAGTTACCGTTGTGTCATCTTGCCTTTAGAATACTTCTTCCTCTCTGGGATGTAGGTATCCTGTGCTTTCCCAATTGCTTTCAGAAATTCCAGCCACTGCTGTTCAGCCGTCATCCCTGCCAGTGTTCTTTTCCAATCGATTCTGGCCAACTCCTCTTTTATGCCTCTGTAATTTCCTTTACTCAACTGTAACACTGATACATCTGACTTCAACTTCTCAAATTTCTGAGTCAATTTAATCATTTGATGATCACTTTTTCCTAAGGGTTCCTTTGCCTTAAGCTCCCTAATCAATTCCAGTTCATTGTGCAACCCCTAGTCCAGAATAGCTGATCCCCTTGTAGGTTCAACCACGAGCTGCTCTCCATCTAATAGGCATTCTAGAAATTCCCCCTATTGGAATCCCTCACCAACCTGATTTTCCCAATCTACCTGCATATTGAGATCCCCCATAACTATTGTAACAATGCCATCTCGGCATGCATTTTCCATCTCCCTTTGGAACTTGTAGACCACATCCTTACTACTGTTTGGGGGGTGGGGAGGGATGGTATGCATATAACTTTGATCAGGGACTTTTTACCTTTGCAGTTCAGCTCTATCCACAATGATTCAACATCTTCTAACCCTATGTCATCTCTTTCTGAGTTAAATTTAATTTTTTTAACCAATAGAGCCACGCCACTCCCTCTGCCTTTCTGCATATTCCTTTTGATACATTGTGTATCCTTAGACACTACGCTCCCAGCTATAGTCTTCTTTCAGCCATGATTTAGTGATGCCTACAACATCATACTTGCCAATCTGTCACTGTGCTACAAGTTTATCGACCTTATTCCGTATACTGAGCACATACGAATATAACACCTATAGTCCTCTATTCATCTTTTTCTATTTTGTTCGCCTTTTAGAAATAGAAACCATAGAAAAACTACAGCACAGAAACCGGCCTTTTGGCCTTTCTAGGCTATGCCGAACCATCTTCTGCCTAGTCCCACTGACCTGCACACGGACCATATCCCTCCATACACCTCCCATCCATGTATCTGTCCAATTTATTCTTAAATGTTAAAAAAGAACCCTCATTTACCACCTCGTCTGGCAGCTCATTCCACACTCCCATCACTCTCTGTGTGAAGAAGCTCCCCCTAATGTTCCCTTTAAACTTTTCCCCCCTCACCCTTAACCCATGTCCTCTGGTTTTTTTTTTCCCCCTGCCTCAGTGGAAAAAGCCTGCTTGCATTCACTCTATCTATACCCATCATAATTTTATATACCTCTATCAAATCTCCCCTCATTCTTCTACACTCCAGGGAATAAAGTCCTAACCTATTTAACCTTTCTCTGTAACTGAGTTTCTCAAGTCCCGGCAACATCCTTGTAAACTTTCTCTGCACTCTTTCAACCTTATTAATATCCTTCCTGTAATTTGGTGACCAAAACTGAACACAATACTCCAGATTCGGCCTCACCAATGCCTTATACAACCTCATCATAACATATCAGCTCTTATACTCAATACTTTGATTAATAAAGGTTAATGTACCAAAAGCTCTCCTTACGACTCTATCTACCTGTGACGCCACTTTTAGGGAATTTTGTATCTGTATTCCCAGATCCCTCTGTTCTACTGCAACCCTCAGTGCCTTACCATTTACCCTGTATATTCTACCTTGTTTTTCCTTCCAAAGTGTAATACCTCACACTTGTCTGTATTAAACTCCATCTGCCATTTTTCAGCCCATTTTTCCAGCTGGTCCAAATCCCTCTGCAAGCTTTGAAAACCTTCCTCACTGTCAAAGGCCTTATTGAAGTCCATGTAGACAACATCCACTGCCTTCCCTTCATCCACTTTCCTGGTAACCTCCTCAAAAAACTCCAATAGATTGGTCAAACATGACTTACCATGCACAAAGCCATGTTGGCTCTCCCTAGTAAGGCCCTGTCTATCCAAATGCTTGTAGATTCTGTCTCTTAGTACTCCCTCCAATAACTTACCCACTACCGACGTCAAACTTACCGGCCTATAATTTCCCGGATTACTTTTCGATCCTTTTTTAAACAACGGAACAACATAAGCCATTCTCCAATCCTCTGGCACCTCACCCGTAGACACCGACATTTTAAATACATCTGCCAGGGCCCCTGCAATTTCAACACTAGTCTCCTTTAAGGTCCGAGGGAATACCCTGTCAGGTCCTGGGGATTTATCCACTTTAATTTGCCTCAAGATAGCAAGCACCTCCTCCTTTTCAATCTGTACAGTTTCCATGATCTCACTACTTGTTTCCCTTAATTCCATAGACTTCATGCCAGTCTCCTTAGTAAATACAGACGCAAAAAAACCATTTAAGATCTCTCCCATTTCTTTTGGTTCCGCACATAGCCGACCACTCTGATCTTCAAGAGGACCAATTTTATCCCTTACAATCCTTTTACTCTTAATATACCTGTAAAAACTCTTTGGATTATCCTTCACTATGACTGCCAAGGCAACCTCATGTCTTCTTTTAGCCCTCCTGATTTCCTTCTTATGTATTTTCTTGCAGGAAATCAGGAGGGCTAAAAGAAGACATTGCAACTCATCCTGTTGACTATAATCTTGCCCCATCTTCAGCCTCTTTTGCTAGGAGTCTCACTACACATTGCCTCTGTTTGTAAACCAACTACTTCATCTTCAGCACCTTCACTTCAGTTCCCATCCCCCTGCCGAATTAGTTTAAACAACTCTAGCAAACCTGCCCGCAAGGATATTAGACTCCCTCGTGTTCAGGTGTAACCCCATCCTTTTGTACAGGACATACATTCCCCAGAAGAGATCCCAATGATCCACAAATCTGAACTCTTGACCCAGTTCCTCAGTCATACATTCATCTGCCAAATCATCCTAACCTTACCCTCACTGACACGCAGCACATGCAGCCATCCGGAGGTTACTACCTTGGAGGTCCTGTTTCACAGCTTTCCACCTAGCTCCCTAAAATCTCTCTTCAGGACCTCCTCATGTTGTCTATGCTATTGGTGCCAATATGTACCAAGACTTCTGGCTGCTCACTATCACCCTTGAGAATGCCATGGACAAAATCAAAGGCATCCCTGATCCTGGCATCATCCGGGTCTCTCTATCGCACCGACAGAACCTCTTCTCTGCTCCTCTGACTAAGGAATCTTGTATCAACATTGCAGTCCTGTTCACCTCTCTGCTTCTCTCAGCCACAGCACCAGACTCAGTGCCAGAGACCCAGTCACGGTGGCTCCCCCCTTGGTTGGTCATCAACCTCAATAGCATGTAAAGTTATATAGTCTCTGAGACCTCCCACATCCCACACACAGTACAAAACACTGCACCTGGAGCTATTCTCACTATACTAAGCACTAATAGATAGGTAATGAACAAATAAGAAGAGAGAGAGTAACTTACAAGAGAAGCTACCTCACCCAAGCCTCATGAGCCAAAGCCACTCTGAAGGCTGATTTATACTTCTGCATGAACTGGACACCGTAACCTATGCAAATAGTCTATGCGCGTTGTGAGCACCACACTCCAAAAGAATGGCTGCTCCAATAATGGTGACTCCGCTTATTCTTATTGGCCCTTTCTAATGAATTCCCGTTGCTGATTGGTCGCTCCTCAAATCAGAAAACTGGCTCAAAGCTCTGCTTTTTAAATCTTGTTCGCAGACCTGAGTGGAAGGTAGCTCTTTTTACACAGTGTCTCTTGTTGATCGGTCATTCCTCAAATCAGAGCAACTGCCGCAAAACTCTGCCTTCAAAATCTCAATCGCCACTATGATTTAAAAGGTAGCTCTTTTTACACTACCTTGGTGTGGATTGTCCAAATCATGGTGCTGCCCATAACTACATTTTAAACTATACAAATATTTAAAAGTATTTAAGCTTCACAAACTATCTGTACCATAGCAATGCAGTTAAAAATATAATAGTCTTCCTTCAAAAGAATTGGCACTCTTACTTCGTATGTGAGTAATAATCATTAGGGAAATCATTGATTGTGCTCAACTGTCTCATTATTACATTGCTGCAATATATATCAACATGTCCAAAACCAAGTCCCATGACACTTAATACAGTTAAAATATTAAGCAAACATGCTCCAGTAAATCATGTTGCGCAGTGCATTAGTCTTAAATTGCAACACAACTTGGGACTCACGTCATGATATTGCACTGAATACACATGAAACAAAATGGGCGGGGGGAGAACACATACAATGCTATCAAAAATGCAAAACTGTTGTGACTGTGATCAAAGTCACTGACCAGAGAGATATTGAAGCTGGTGATATGGAGGCTTTATTCATCACAAACGCAAAGGTACATCACATTTTTAGACCCTTAAGATCAAAAGTAAAAACATAAGGTGATTCAATAGAATTTGAAAAGTTACAATGACATTGTTTACTTCAATATTTTCGGTTGACAAATGGTTCCTTCGGAAGCACATTGTAATTGAAGACCTCGCTGAAGGTCCAAATGGCTTTAGGAGAAAGTGATTAAGACAAATATTCTAAAAATTTCTGATGGCAGAGAGTCAGGTGCCCTAAATTAATGTTGTCAGGGCTGTCTCTGAGTAAACAAGAAGTACTGATTGCCTATATCTCTGACCACGTTTCATAGGCTGAATGAGGACATCAATCAGGTCTGCCAGTATGAACTTAAGTCACAGTGGTACAAAGCCCATGTTGCCTGGTTTGATGCAAGCCAATTAGCACAATCTCATTGTTTTAATGTGTGGCTTTTACATATGCAATCTCTAAGGCTACGTCCACACTAAATCCATAACCGAAGCTTTTTCTCTTCGTTTTGACCCTCCATCCACACTGAAATGGCATCTTCCTCCCCTGAAAATGGAGCTTTTCTAAAACGCTGTCCAGAGTATTTAAATCTGAAAATGCTGGTTGGACATTGTAGCGTGTACGGGGTAACCAGAGGTTTTTAAAAACCAGTCGTCCCCTTCATTGGTAAAGAGACTATGCTGTAGGAAATGTTTCCAGAGTGACGCCTCTGTGGGAGTGGGGAAGATGTTGGTGGGGCCACCCGGGGGTCTGTGTGCCCGTATGTGTAGCTATTGTAGTGGCTGTGAGGCTGGTTTTGTGGCAGTGGAAAGTACTGGGGGAGAGCCATCATATTCCTCATCATTGCAAATCCCTCTGCAGAGTTAGTCAGTTTTTCAATGTTTGTCGTCAGCTGGGTCATACTGTCCGTGAACTCCCTGTCGGTTTCCTCCATACACTCCATATTTTTTTGTTTTAAGTCCTCCTGCACAAGAGCCAACACCTGTCCGTCGTTTGGCAATTTCCCTGTAAGTTTTTCTAGTCTGTAACTGGACAAACGCACACCAAGTATAGCGTTTCCTCTTTGCTTGTTTTCTGTAGATGTGACCTGCGCATGCCCAGTAGAAGATTCACCCAAGTACCTGTTTTAATGTTGTGACGAAAAACCAAGTTATCAGAAGATTGATGCTAATGAGAGAGGTAACGGAAAGAGACACCAGTCTGAATATTGACAGACCGATTGCTTTGAACCTGAACTGTTTGAAGTTTGATGGACAGGCGATACCCGAGCAGGGGGATAAAAAGAACAGGTTCGCTAAGGCACGACACACCACGAGGTCACGAGATAACAAGACCCTGGAAAAGCGGTGTGCCCCACAAGTTGGTGGTAGTTAGAGGTCTGGTCGCGGGAACCGACCATAGACGCACAGGGTGAAAAGGGTACGATCGGTGGGAACCTGGTGTGTGTGTCCGCCCTTGCCTGGGTGCTGGGTTCACCACAGAAGAACGGTCGTATCCGGAACGGAGAGGTCACAGTCGGTGACCAAAGAAGACATTAAAAGGGTTTGCCCGAAAGCTAACTGCAAAGAACAAAGGTCTGTCTGAATCAGATTTGCATATTATCTCTCTCTCCAACGGCACAACAGCGATTACTGTGAACTGTACTAAGCTGAACTTGAGACTGATCATTTTACCCCTAGACTGCGATACAGCTTGTTTGATTCCTATTACCCCAGTTCTGTGTACATGTGTGTTTTATCATTGCTAACCTGTTGCATTTATATCCTTACGATTAGAGTACTGTGTTACTTATTTCTTTGATAAAACTTTCTTAGTTCCAGTAATCCAGACTCCAACTAAGTGGTCCATTTCTGCTGGTTTGGCAACCCAGTTACGGGGTACGTAACAATGTGAACGGAGGTACTTTCAAAAACGCCTGGTGTGGACGCCTATCGTTTTCACACGAAATCGGCGTCTTCAAAATTACCTGGTCTAGTGTGGATGTAGCCTTAGTCTGTGGGCAAATTTAACTTTAATTTCCTGCTTGCAATTTGCAAAAAGAACTGTATTTGCAAGCTTTTTGAATTTACTTACAATTACAAAAAGAACTGAAGACTGGTTCTTTGTTGAAGTAATATCTATTATACGCACATTAAATCCACAATGCTCTCTAACAAAGACAAAACAATTGATGGGACTATTTTGTTTTCAGTGAGAAAAAAGACAGCGCTCATAAATAAAATTGATTTATGTAACTCAAAAGCAAAAAAAAACAATGGTTACAGAATAGGAGGCTATTCACCCCATCATGTGCAATGATGGCTCTCCAACAGAGCAACTCTAGTTTCACCTGGAGGCATTTCTCTTTTAACTTTGCAAATAGTTCTCCGTTATGTTTTGTTAGATTCACATTTGAATGCCACGATCAAGCCAGTGTGCACAACCTACACTGTGGCAATATATTCTAATACACATTACATAATGTAATTCCAAATTTTCATCACTTTTCAATGGTTCAGTTTAATATCAGAGCACGTATACAGTATACAACCTGAAATTCATACTGTGCACAGATATCCATGAAAGAGAAACCTCCCCCCCCCAAAGAATAAATGACAGAAAAATAGTAGAAGCCACCGCCCAGCACACAAGCAGCAGCAAATGCATCTGAATCAGATTTAATATCACTGGCATATGTCAGGAAATTCATTAACTTTACGGCAGTATAATGAAACACATGATAAATAAAGAGAGGAAAAGAACTGAGTTACATTTTGTGCATTGTTACGTGCCCCGTAACTGGGTTGCCAAACCAGCAGAAATGGACCACTTAGTAGGAGTCTGGATTACTGGAACTGAGAAAGTTTTATTAAAGCAATAAGTAACACAGTACTCTAACGGTAAGGATATAAATGCAACAGGTTAGCAATGATAAAACACACATGTACACAGAACTAGGATAATAGGATCAATCAAGCTGTATCGCAGTCTAGGGGTAAAATGATCAGTCTCAAGTGACGCAGAGCTCATTTCAGTTTTAGTTCAGATCGCAGTAATCGCTGTTGGGGAGAGGGGAGAGGGGGAGAGGGGGAGAGGGGGAGAGGGGGAGAGGGGGAGAGGGGGAGAGGGGGAGAGGGGGAGAGGGGGAGAGGGGGAGAGGGGGAGAGGGGGAGAGGGGGAGAGGGGGAGAGGGGGAGAGGGGGGAGGGGAGAGGGGGGAGGGGGGAGGGGGGGAGGGGGGGAGGGGGGAGGGGGGGAGGGGGGAGGGGGGGAGGGGGGAGGGGGGAGAGAATATGATGATATTCAAATTGGATTCAAACAGACCTTTGACATTCCTCGCAGTTAGCTTTCGGGCGAGCCCTTTGTAATGTCTTCTGAGATCACCGACTGTGACCCCTCCGTTCCGGATACGATCATTCTTCTGTGGTGAACCCGGCACCCAGGCAAGGGCGGACACACACACCAGGTTCCCATCGATCGTACCTTTCCATCCTGTGCGTCTATGGTCGGTCCCGCGACCAGACCCCCAAAACTTCCACTAACTTGTGGGGGGGGGGCACACCGCACTTCCAGGGTCTCGTTATCTCGTGGTGTCGTGGTGTGTCATGCCTTAGCGAACCTGTTCCTTTTATCCCCCTGCTGGGGTATCGCCTGTCCATCAAACTCAAACAGTTCAGGTTCAAAGCAACCGGTCTGACAATACTCGGAACTGTGTCTCTTTTCGTTACTCTCTCTCGCCTCTCATATTAGCATTTTGAATGTTTCCCCATTGTTTCTCTCTTATCGGCATCAATCTTCTGATAACTTGGTCTTTTGTCACAATATATATTAAATAGTTCAGTTAAATTAAATAGTTAAGTTTAAACAAATAGTGCAAAATCCCAGAAAAAAAAGTAGTGAGGCAGTGCTCATGGGCTCAGTGTCCATTTAGAACTCAGAAGGCAGAGGGAAAGAAGCTGTTCCTGAATCACTGAGTGTGTGCCTTCAGGCTTCTGTACCTCCTTCCTGATAGCAAAAGGGCACATCCTGGCTGGTGAGATTCCTTCATGATGGACGCCGCTTTCCTAAGACACTGCTCCTTGATGATATCTTGGATACTATGGAGGATGGTACCCAAGATAGGGCTGACTAATTTTACATGTTTCTGGAACATTTCAATCTTGTGCAATAGACACCACCACCAACGCCCCCCCCCCCGCCCCCATACCAGACTGTGATGCAGCCAGTCAGAATGCTCTCCACAGTATGTTTGTAGATGTTTTTGAATGTTTTAGTTCACAAACCAAATAATGTCAGACTCCTAATGAAATATAGTTGCTGTTGCCTTCTTTATAGCTGCATCAATATTTTGCATCCAGGTTAGGTCCCCAGAAATATTGATACCCAGAAACTCTGTCCACTTCTGATCCCCCGATGAGGATTGGTTTGTGTTCCCTCGTCTTACCCTTCCTTGTGTTCACAATCAGCTCTGTGACCTTGCTGATATTGAGTGCAAGGTTGTTGGTGCGACACCAAACAATAACTGATATATCTAGCTGCTGTACGCCCTTCCGTCACCACCTGAAATTCTGCCAATAATGGCTGTATCATCAGCAAATTTACAGATGCTGTTTGCGCTACACCTAACCACAGTCATGGATGTAGAGAGAGTAGGCAGTAGGCTAAGCACACACCCTGCAGAGTGCCAGTGTTAATTGTCAGCGAGGTGGAGATGATATTTCCAATCCACACAGATTGTGGTCTTCTGGTTAGGAAGTCAGGGACCCAGTTACAGAGAGAGGTACAGAGGACTAGATTCTGTAGCTTTTCGATCTGGACTGTAGGAATGATGGTGTTAAACACTGAGCTATAGTCAAGCAACAGCATTCTGACATAGGTATTTGCATTGTCCAGGTGATCCAAGGCTGGGTGGAGAGCAATTGAGATTGCGTCAGCTGTATACCCATTGTGGTGACAGGCAAATTGCAGTGTGCTCAAAGCATTGCATCAAGCATTTCCATCCTTCCCCTCCCCCCACGTGCTCCAATAAAAACATCAATGCCCCCACCACCACCCACCATGCAAGCAATAGCAAGCCCCCCAGAGACCTTGATCTAGACTCCATCAAACACTACAGTTCATCCCAACACTTTGACATCTCAGAAAGGCTGTCTCACTAATGAGGATAGCTGGGATTTCCAATATTTAAACCTCCATCAAAAGAAGCAGCATGTCACTACCTATTTAATCTAGCTCCTTTGTAATTTCGCATACTTCTAGGAAAACTTCCCTCAACTACTTCTCTCCAAAGACATCCCAGCCTCTCCAATTTACCTTTGTAAATGTAATCCCTACCCCAGGAACCACTCTTGTAACTCATCTCCAGACCTTTTCTAGCCTCACATCCTGCCAGTAATGTGTCAACCAGAAATAGAACATAGAACAACGAATGGCAGCAATGCTTCACTACCAGATGAACTCAACGCCTTCTATGCTCGCTTTGAAAGGGAGAACACAGCTACAGCTGCACCTGATGACCCTGTGATCTCTGTCTCAGAGGCCGATGTTAGGTTGTCTTTAAAGAAATTGAATCCTCGCAAGGCAGAAGGTCCCGATGGAGTACCTGGTAAGCTCTGAAAACCTGTGCCAACAAACTAGCGGGAGTATTCAAGGACATTTTCAACCCCTCACTGCTATGGGCAGAAGATCCTACTTGCTTCGAAAAAGCAACAATTATACCAGTGCCAAAGAAGAATAGTGGGAGCTGCCTAAATGACTATCGTCCAGCAGCACTCACATCTACAGTGATGAAATGCTTTGAGAGGTCGGTCATGACTAGACTGAACTCCTGCCTCAGCAAGGACCTGGACCCATTGCAATTTGCCTACCGCCACAATAGGTCAACGGAAGACACAATCTCCATGGCTCTCCACACAGCTTTAAACCACCTGGACAGCACAAACACCCATGTCAGGATGCTGCTCATTGACTATAGGTCAGCATTTAATACCATCATTTCCACAATCCTGATTGAGAAGTTGCAGAACCTGGGCCACTGTACCTGCCTCTGCAATTGGATCCCCAACTTCCAAACTGGAAGACCACAATCTGTGCAGATTGGTGATAACATATCCTCCTCGCTGACGATCAACACTGGTGCACCTCAGGGGTGTGTGCTTAGCCCACTGCTCTACTCTCTATATACACATGATTGTGTGGCTAGGCATAGTTCAAATACCATCTATAAACTTGCTGATGATAAAACCATTGTTGGTAGAAGCTCAGGTGGTATGAAAGGGTGTACAGGAGTGAGATATGCCAACTAGTGTATCGGTGCCACAGCAACAACCTGGCACTCAACGTCAGTAAGACGAAAGAGCTGATTGTGGACTTCAGAAAGGGTAAAACGAAGGAACACATACCAATCCTCATAGAGGGATCAGAAGTGGAGAGAGTGAGCAGTTTCAAGTTCCTGGGTGTCAAGATCTCTGAGGACCTAACCTAAGGATGCACCCAGGGCATACCCTTTTCTCACTGTTAACACCAGGTAGGAGGTACAGAAGCCTGAAGGCACACACTCCACGATTCAGGAACAGCTTTTTCCCACTGCCATCTGATTCCTAAATGGATGTTGAACCCTTGGACACTAAATAAATAAATAAATTAAGGCATCCGTTAGTCTTGCAAGACCATGGATCTGCGCCTGGAAGGTCTTCACTCTCCAGGGCGCAGGCCTGGGCAAGGTTGTACGGAAGACCAGCAGTTGCCCATGCTGCAAGTCTCCCCTCTCCACGACACCAATGTTGTCCAAGGGAAGGGCATTAGGACCCATACAGCTTGACACCAGTGTCGTCGCAGCACAATGTATGATTAAGTGCCTTGCTCAAGGACACAACGCACATTGCCTCAGCTGGGGCTCGAACTTACGACCTTCAGGTCGCTAGTCCAATGCCTTAACCACTTGGCCTTAGACACTACCTCACTTTTTTAATATACAGTATTTCTGTTTTTTGCACGTTTTTAATTTATTCAATATATACTGTAATCAATTTACTTACTTTATTTTTCTCTTCTATATTATGTATTGCATTGAGCTATTGCTGCTAAGTTAACAAATTTCACATCACATGCCGATGATAATAAACCCAATTCTCATTCCTGCACAAAAACAGGCCCTCTCTCCACAAGGTCTCTATCCCTCCACCCCCTGGCCTGTTGCACAAATGCCTCGTGAAAATTGTGATTGAATCTGCTTCCACCGCTTCCCCTGATAGTGTATTTCAGGCACCTGCCACTAAATGTAAAATAAAGATGACTTGTAAATCTTTCAAACTATCCCCTCTAGTATTTGACATTTTTGACCTGGGAAAACGATTCTGAAGTCAGACAAATATTGTGAAAGTGTTTTGCATGTTTTACATAGTTTAAACTCTGTCTTTTTCAGAGATCAGAACTGTGTAAACTGGTAAGGTGGTTTATTACTGTCACGTGCACCAAGGCAGTGAAAAAGCTTGTATTGCATGACATCCACAGATTATTTCTTTACACAGTTCACTGAGGTAGTACAAAGGAAAACAATAAGCATTCTGCATTCTGTTAAAGTTAGAGGAAGTGTAGTACAGACAGATAATAAGGTACAAGGTGAGAATGAGGTCAGATTGAGGTCAAGTGTCCATCTTATTGTACTAGGGTACTGTTCAATAGTTTTATAACAGCAAGACAAACTGTACCTGAGCTTGGTGATATGTGCTTTTAGGCTTTTGTATCTTCTGCCCAAAGGGAAAGGGAAAAAGAAGAAAGGATTCCTGGGATAGGGGAGGTCTTTGATTATGTTGGCTGCTTTATTGAGGTATCAAGATGCATAAACAGAAAACATGGAGGGAGAAACTGGAGCTGGTTTCTGTGATATTAATTTCTCCATATACTTTTATTTTACTATTTTATGTTGTTAATCGAAAAGGGCAGAATTAAAACATATAAAGTTATCAATACAGTTATAAAGAAGGCAAGACGACAGCTATATTTCGTAATGAGTTTGAGGAGATTTGGAATGTCACCTAAAACTCTCAAAAATTTCTAGATGTAACACACAGCGCATTCTGACTGGATCCACTTCCGTCTGATATGGTGGCTGGGGGGGCTCGTACACAGAATGACTAATGCTCCATCAAGAGTACGAGTCTCTGTCATATTCAAAACATCTTCAAAGAGTGGTGCCAGAAAAAGTGGCAGACCCCACCACCCAGCACATGCCCTCTTCACTCCGTTACCATCAGGAAGGAGGTACCGAAGCCTGAAGGCACACACTTAGCGATTCAGGAACAGCTTCTTCCCCTCTGCCATCCGATTCCTGAATGAACAATAAAACCACGAACACTACCTCACTACTTTTATTTAAAATTTGTTTTTTGACCACTTATTTAACTATTTGATATACATACTTATTGCAATTCCTTTTTCCCTCTATACAGGTGTCCCCTGCTTTTCGAACGTTCGCTTTACAAAACCTCACTGTTACGAAAGACCTACATTAGTTCCGTTTTCACTAACAGAAGGTGTTTTCACTGTTACGAAAAAAGCAACGCTTGAAAAAAAATCAGAGCGCGATAAAAGGCAGCGCGCGCCCTGAGCGGCCGCCCTCCCCCGGATTCAGAACGGCATTCTCACCAGCATTGCTTAAGCACATGTCTGTGAGCAGCCATTTGCAAGATGAGTTCTAAAGTATCGGAAAAGCCTAAAAGAGCTCGTAAGGGTGTTACACTTAGCGTAAAACTAGACATAATTAAGCATTTCAATCGTGGTGAACAAAGTAAGGACAAAGTGAGCTTGGCTTGTGGAAGTTGACGAAGATGATGTTGAAGAGGTTTTGGCATCTCATGACCAAGAACTGATAGATGAAGAGCTCATCCCATGACCAAGAACTGATAGATGAAGAGCTGATGCAATTGGAAGAGGAAAGGAACAATCAAAACTGAATGAGTAATGATAAAGTACGATGCAGTCTCTAATCTGGGCTGACAATTACATGCCGGGTGGCACCTAATTAATTAGCATGTTTATTTCAGCTTTTTTCTTAAAGATATGCTAGATGCGTCCCAGCTACTGCTGTACCACTGCATGCTTCGCGAATCGGTATAGGATCGCTGCCCGGAGGGTGAGGGCCACTGCACCACCCCAACCTGCAACGACTCAGCCTAACACACCATCATCAGTGTGCTCAGTGCTGTCCCAATTCCGGTAAGTGATACTACACTGTACATACATTATTTCTACTTTATATTGGCTGTGTATTTTAATGTGTTATTTGGTATGATTTGGCAGCTTCATAGCCTAAAGGTTACTGGAGAGTGTTCTGCCAACAGCACTTGCGTGAGATTTTCGGCCGAGAACGCTTGCACCGTGTTTTTGCCGACGGCGCTTGCGTGAGATTTTGGCTATGGAGAACAGTGCAGGCAATCGTTGTAGAGAAGTATTTCTAATTTATATAGGCTGTGTATTTATCATATCATTCCTGCTTTTACTATATGTTACTGTTATTTTAGGTTTTATGTGTTATTTGGCATGATTTGGTAGGTTATTTTTGGGTCTGTGAAGCTCACAAATTTTTCCCATATAAATAAATGGTAATTGCTTCTTCGTTTTATGACATTCCAGCTTACGAACTGTTTCATAGGAACGCTCTACCTTCGGATGGTGGGGGAAACCTGTATCATGTATTACATTGTGCTGCTACCACAAAGTTAACAAATTTCAAGACATATGCCAGTGATATTAAACCTGATTGCAATTCTGAAATGTTGAAAATACCCAGTGAATTAGACAACAGAAGACAGACCAAGAGTTGATGTTTTGAACAGTTAACTTCTTATCAAGATTGTGAGAACTAAGTAAATAGTGTGCTGGAAATCTGAAAACCCTTGCCACATACTACAGATATTGCCTAACCAAGACAGTATTTCCAGCATGGGTGTTTTTCACATGTTACCTGGTTCAAATAAAAGGTTATCAAGCTGTCTCCATAGATGCACATGAGCATATATCTTAGCAGGAGTAAGACACCCAGTCATTCAAACACACTCGACCATTTTGTAAAATGACAGCTGACCTTATTGTAAATTTGACTTCCCAACCCTGCCCACACAAAGCAAGCTTTCAATCCATTCCCTAGTAAGCAATAAAGCACTGCTTTCTATGTCCTTCGAAAAGCATTCAAATAAGGGTTCAAGAAAACATTTCTATCCCATCTGCTTTCAATGGGCAAACACATTGTTAAACTGAGAACCTTAGTTTTAGATTCTCCCACAACATGAAACATGCTCACTACATTCACCCATCCCCATAGGATCATGTGTTTTAACAAGTCATTATTCACTTGTTGAATTTGATGAGTTTTTCTACCAGGATAATTCATTCAAGTAATGTCAATAAAACAACAGTATAATTTGACAGTCAACATTTCAGACTTGAGACCCTTCAACGGGACTGGAAAAGAAGGGGACAGAAAACAGAATAATGTGGTGGGGGAGGAAGAGTAGTACAAGCTGGCAGGTGGCAGGTGAGACCAGCTTTTGGCACTGCCCCTTTCCTTTCCAGTCCTGATGAAAAGTTTCACCCTTGAAATATTGACTATTTATTGCTATCTTCCTCCAGCAACTTGTGAGAGTTGCTCAAGATGTCCAGCATTTGCGGTACCTCTGATAAGTATAATTTGACAGCATATCCTCCCAACTCCAAATTTTTTATCAAGACACATTATACATTTTTAAATTAGCAAAGTGTATTCCATACTATTCCAAGTCACTTTCTTTGCTTTTTGATACTGCTTAACTTCCATCATTTCTGAATTATGACAGCAAGAAAATACGTCCTGATGCAGGAATTTGACTGGAAACATGGACAATTCTTTTTTTCCCATTGATTCTGCTGGACCCACCAAGTTCCTCTGGCAGATCATTTGTTACACACAGGAAAAAAAAACTCACTGTTCCATCATACTCTTTTAAGAGCTTAAGAAATGGAAGCAGGGGTAGACTTTTCAGTCCTATAAATCTGCCACATCATTCAATAAAATCAAGGCAGATGAAACTTGCTTAAAAGTCCACTGTCTCACCCAACCCCCACCTCAGTTCCTTAACTGATTTTAAATTGTTCTAAGTTTTGAGTACATTCAAGGAATCAGACACGACATTTTTTCTGGATAGGGAATTCAAAAGAAAGATCCTTTGGTCTTTGACTCTCTCAAAAGGAGAAACATCCTTCTAACATTTATCCTGTGAAGTTTCACTCAACCCCCCCCCCTCCCCCACCAAGACTCTCAATCATTTAAAATCCATCGGGTACAGACCCAACCTCTTCAGCTTTTCCTCTTAAGCCAATTCCTCCTACACTTAAGATGCATCTTTGAATGGGCTCTTAAGTTACAAGCTTGAAAGAATGAGTGTGCGCCCAGCTCAAACACACCGAATGTATAGACAGCAGCCCCAGACGTCTCCTTCTCACCCCGTTGAAGGGCTCAGCCCCCTCTCACGCTGATTAATGGGATCAGCCCCGGGAACAGTCTCTTCTTCCCCACCTCTGCCCCTGCTGTTGAAAGAGTCCCTTTAAACCTGCGGCGAGCTCCTGCCGAGACCTCAGGCCTAGACAATAATTTGGTTTAAAACTCACTCACAATCCAGAGCAATGCGCCATTACCTGACGGGACATAAGAGACTTTATTTTCTGCATTCTTCTGCTGGTGGCAATTTACTCCAAACCACGATAACTCTATCCTGAGTTTAAAGGCGGCGGCCTTAATAGCACCTAATCGCGGAACCCTCCATTTTAGGATCACGTGACTGTGGATGCGCATTGCATGATGGAATCTGTAGTTCTACATCTACACTCGGCACTGCAGCTCCCAAAAGTCATTGCGATATTTTAGTCCTCAACCGGTGAGAGAATCTCGGTTGTTTTCATTGGGAATACACTGTTGTTCGGTTGTGATGGTTTTTTTTTAGTTTATTCCTCGCCGATTTGCAGATAAATTCTATGTTTATTGAGTGTGTCCTCAATCGAGATCACATTGTATCTACTATTTCCAATTCTGGTTAAACTTGAATTTTCAATGCATCTTCTCTTTGGTTTCTCAAATGACTTTTCCTCATTTGCTCTTATGATCAATCGCTGCCTCTTTGGGGGTTAACTAATAGTCGGGATGGGCTCAACCTCAGCCAGTGTGGAATATGTGCCCTAGTGGAACGACTGAACAGGGAGGTGGCTCTAAACTCGTAAGAAGAATCTACATGAAACTTAAATACTGTATGCACAAATCAGGAAAAGAGAACATGGGAAGAATAAATTAAGGAAAGACATTGACAGTAAGAAGCCATATAGAGTTATAAAAGAAATCGCTAAGAAGATGGTTAACGATAAAGTACGAGAAAAATCCCATTACTGTAAAATGAATTAACTTCTGTTTATACAATGCACACTATATTCGGAACAAGCACGGGAACTAGAATCAACCATCTGTTGGGAGAAACCAGATATATTTGAGATTATTGATCCCTCACGCGAAAAAAATCAGGACAAAGAATAAAATATAGGCTATGATATACTGGTTTTAGAAAAGAACAAAGATAAAAAGCGGAAGTTTTAGATGAATCCAAGGATGAATTAAAAGAGGAATTACTACACTCACTTAATGATCTGTCAGTGAAATGTGCAGAAAACGAGCATGACGGCTGCCTTTAAGAGGAGTATAGAAAATACCCAGGAACTTTTTGACAGTCAGCTAATTCTGTAAGAGAGAGAAAAATGTGATCCTGCTAAAGAAGAGAATAGAAGGACATCTAGAGGTATAAATGGTTAGCATGATTTTAAATTGGAAAATCTTACTTACCAAATGTTACTGGATTTTTGCAAAGATAACAGAGTATATGGCTGCAGTACAGAAGGCAAAATATATCTCTACTTTAAAGAGGCCTTGGATGAGATTCACCATAATAGATTAATGAATAAAATCAGTTAATGTTAAGTCAGAGAGCTAAATGGGTTGTGAGCTTATTTTGAAGAGTGGCCGCAAAGGCTAACAACAATAGAAGAAGGCATGTAGTGGTGTACAATAAGGATCTGTACTTGGACTGCTAGTCACATTAATAATTTAAAATCTGGACCAGACAAAGGATCTCAACCCAAAATGTTGGCTGTCCATTTTCTTGCATGGACGATGCATGTCTAGCTGAGTTCAGTGAAGAAAATAATCCCGATTCAATGGCTCAAAGCAGAATTCACCAAGATGCCACCCTGTCCGCGTACATCAGGGGTGGATAATATCTGAATAGAAATAGCGGGGTTTGGAAATCATGAAAGTAAACTCAAGAGTTGTGTCACTAAAAGATTTGTAAACGTTTGTAAACTCTAACAAATTAATCTTGTTTGAAAATAATTGTAATTAATGTAGAAGTATAATTGTAAGGCAAAGATATTTTCTGGTATGTGTTATCATATGTTGAATTGACAACAATATTATATCATATATAATACGTAATATATGTATTATTGTGTCTTAAGGTTCTCATAGCTGGGGAGATAGTGGTGATAAACTCCCACTACCCATTAAATGCTCCCCGTGGTGTGCATCTCAAATAGCCTCTGACAACCAAGTCCAGTTCCTGGCCTTCTTGTGTGGCTTAGCTAAAGAAGTTGAGCTCAACGCTGTCGGGCAACTCCCGCAATGCCGCTGCTGCCAAACTGTATCCTCCTCTGCCATTCCTTTGGATTCATCTGCTGCCTGGAGAGGAGGAGCTTGCCGCATGGGCACCAGCTTACTGCCCTGGCTTGCGAATCACGTAGACAGTTAGGATGCAATATTCATGGTCGATCCATAGGCCTCCTTACATCATCATTGCATCAAATCTTCTTTTTCATACATTGTGCAAATGTTGTCAGTTAAGTTTTATGAATGCTCATCAAAGGAAAATGGAAGAAGGGTTCTGAACTATGGCCTTTCTCCCTAAAACTTTTGCAACAGCTACATTAACCTTCAGTGTATCTCTTAGCACCTAAACCAGGGTCTTGGACTGGGCAAGACTAGAATATTCAGTGGTGAACAAGGGTTGTCATTTGCTAAGTTGATAATCTTCCAGCAACTACCCATAGCTGAATCGTGACAATAATCACATTGCTTTCCAGATCTTGGCAAATGTGCAATACAGAAGGAGACAGAAGATTGTGTCATCTGCATGTAGCCAGCTTGTGAGAGCAGCTGAGGAGTCTGTGCAATGAAGGATCTGATAGGGTGGGCTTCTTCATCTCTGTCTAAGCAAGGTCTCACTGTTGTAATGAGATGTTTGGGCTGATACCTTTGATAGTCTGTTGGGAAACCATCCAAAAGTATGCACCAACACACATCAAAGTTGCTGGTGAACGCAGCAGGCCAGGCAGCATCTCTAGGAAGACTGTACCTCTTCCTAGAGATGCTGCCTGGCCTGCTGCGTTCACCAGCAACTTTGATGTGTGTTGCTTGAATTTCCAGCATCTGCAGAATTCCTGTTGTTTGCGTTTTAAAAGTATGCACCATTTTCTCTTCCTGCAGGGCCTTGAAGACATTTTGTGCAGACCTGAGATAGTAAAATAATATTTAATGTTTGATCAGGAATTTTAAAAAAAGCAAATGGCAAGTTTAATTAAAAGGAATTGTGATAGAGTGTTTTGCAGAATATAGAGTATGTAGTTCAGACTAAGAAAGAAATTGTTAGGGCCAAAAGGGGTCTTGAGATATCTTTGGCAAGAAATATTATGGAGAATCCCAAGGCATTCTGTAAGTATATTAGAAGCAAAAGGGTAACTAAGGAGAGAGCTGGTCCTTTTGAGGGTAAAAGGGGAAATCTCTGTGCAGAGCCAGTGGTTGTGAGCAGGCCTTAAATGAATAGTTATCATTAGTATTCACCAAGCAAAAGGATTTGAAAGAGGGTCAGTGCATGGATACTCTAGAGCACATCTGTAGCAAGAAGAAGGAGGAGTTAGATGGAAATTTGGAGCCACAAACAATCTACTAGAAGAGCTCAATTGGTCAAACAGTAACTGCGGAAGGAAAGATACTGTTGGCATTTGGGGTCAAAACCCTGTGTCAACATCTGATGCAGGGTTTCAAACCAATATATCAACAAGTTCTGTTCTCCCATAGGTGCTGTTTGACCTGCTGAGTTCTTCTAGCAGATTGTTAGGAGGCATTAAAAATCATGGAAGACATAACAGTTTATAGATCACCAAGCCTCATAATCTTTTGAGAAACAAGAGATTCCTGGATTTCTGATGGAGATTTTTTCATTTTCATTAGCCACAGATGGGATGCTAGTAGAGTGAAGGATAGCTGTTGTTGTTCTTTTATTTAAGAAACGAAGTAAGGATAAGACAGGTAAGCCTGCGAGCCTTATTTATGACAGTGGTAGGGAGAATTCTAAGAGATAGGATTTAAATACATTTGGAAAGGAAGAGGCTGCCTTGTATTGTCAGAACAGCTTTGTCTGACAATTAAATTGTCTCATTAAATTGATTGACTTTTTCAGGAGGTAACTAAGAAAACAGATGATAGGAGGGCTGTAGATATAGATATCAGTGAGGCATTCGACAAGGTCCTACATGGCAGTATGCTCAAAAAGATTAAGGCATGGGGATCTAAAGCGAGCTGGCTAATTGGCTTGGTTATAGTGGTGGAAAGATGCATTCTGAATGGGAGTGTGTGAAATATACCACAGGCAAAGGTGCTGGGACCCTGGTTATGACCCTGGTTATTTGTGATATACAGCATATTAATGACTTGAAAGTGAATGTAGGGAGTATGATTAGTTGTTTGTGGATGAGACAAATATTAGTGTTGGGATTGTTAGGAAAGTTCAAACCACAACAGGGTATGGATCAGATGGTTGGCTGGGCAGGGCAATTGCAGGTGGAATTTATATTTATTCATGATAGCTTTTGAAGGAATTGAACTGTTTACCTCTTATCACTTGTCCATCAATTCCCCCTGGGTCCCCTCCTCCTTCCCTTTCTCCACTCTTCTCTCCTATCAGATTCCTTCTTCTCCAGTCCTTTTCGTTTCACACCCACCTGGCTTCACCTATCACTTTCTGGCTTATCCTTTTCCCCTTTCCCCGCCTTCTTATTCTGGCATCTTTCCCCTTCCTTTTCAGTCTTGAAGAAGGGTCTCAGCCTGAAATCTCGACTGTTTATTCATTTCCATAGATGCTGCTTGACCTGCTGAATTCCTCCAGCATTTTGTGTGTGTTGCATTGAATTACTGAAGATATGAAAGTTACAAATATGCAATTCCGATCATATTTACTATTGCACAATATTATCTATGCAACATTGCATTAAACAATCATACAAGCCATAAGTCAGCATCCTTTGAGAAGAGTCAGGTGCAAAGACCAGTCCCAGGAAGAACAGCAACTCTGTTTGTAGCGGCTATCTCAGGTAGATTTGTGTCCCAATTACCTCAGAAGATTGTGTTGAGGCAGAGTAAAGTTGTTGAAATAAATACTATAGGCATGAAAATAAACCTGTAGTCTGTAACGGCCAAATGACATTTGGTCATGGTTATCTTTTTTTCACAACTAGATGGTGCTAAGAGTTTGCAAACACTGTGAAGAGCCTGTACGAGTTTATACAAGATATCACAAGCCATACAGAATGCTTAGTAGTGTTTATTATAAAGATTACAGTGTGTTTGGTGGCTAGTTGTCACTCAACCCCTCCTCTTTTTTGGAACCAGCTGTTGGGAATAAATGCAAGAGCGCTTTTGATTTCAATACTTGGATGGTTTGCTCATTCCTGCATGGTCACTGTTGCTTTTCCAGTGAGGAGACTAGCTCAGCACATTGGATGGCATTCTGGAACACTTCATCAATACCTGAACACCATGATAGTGTAACAGTTAGCACGGCACTATTACAGCTCGGTGTCGGAGATTGGAGTTCAATTCCAGCGCCATCTGCAAGCAGTGTGTACGTCCTTCCCTTGAATGCCTGGGTTTCCTCAGGATGCTCTGGTTTCCTCCCACATTCCAAAGACGTACCAGTTACTAGGTTATTTGGTCATTGGAAATTGTATTGTGATTAGGCTAGGGCTGAATTGGTGGATTGCTGGGCGGTGTGGTCCGTTGGACCAGATTGGCTTGCACCCTGCGGAATCTCTCCAATAAACATAATAATGATGGCAGAAAAGACTTTATTCTTTAAAGTTCATGGCATTGACTGTTAATTTTAGAAAACAGATTTGTAAAACATATTGCTATGGTATTTTAGATTAATCCATTTAATATGACAGTGTAGACAAAGGACATGTGTGAGTTTGAGGAGGTCTTGAATTCCCTGAATCTTAATCTTACATGAGATTGGCTGTGATGCTTCATTTCCAGATGAGCTCAACACTTTTTAATGCATGCATTAAAAGGGAGAGTAAAACTACACCTTTGTGAATTCCTGCAGCGTTTGGCAACCCAGTGATAAGTGTCCCAGAGGCCAACATCAGAACATCTTTCAAGAGGGTAAATCCTCAAGCCCCAATCACGTACCTGGTAGGGCACTGAAACCCTCTGCCAACCAACTGACTGGAGTATTCAAGAACAACATCAATCTCCTATTGCTGTATTCGGAGGTTCCCATTTGCTTCAAAAGAGCATCAATCATACCAGTGCCCAAAAGAGCAGGGTGACATTCCTCAACGATTATCATCTAGTTTCACTCTCATCTACAGTTATGCAGTGCTTTGAGAGTCTGTTTATGGCTAGAACTAATTCCTATCTCAGCAAAGACCTGGACCTGCAGCAATTTAACAGGGACGCAATGGCTTCTCTGGCTTGCAATAATGGTGCAAGTTTTAAATTCCTAGACAGTGTTTCAAAGTTTCTAGTCAGAGATTTCAGGAACTACTGAAATCTGAGACAATATTACTTCTAATTTGCTGGCAGCAGAGCTAATAGTGGTGCTCAGCTGAATAGGGATTCTGTGGACACCAGACCCAGCGACAATGACCTAGCCTAGATGGCTCAGGCAAGAGAGCAGCAGATGCAGGTTGTGTGAGAGGAAGCAGAAACACAACAAGAGAGCCGGGGCACCCGTTAGGCTAAGAGCTAACCCAACCAGGCTGGCGGTACCATCAGTTTTCCCAACCAATGTCTGCTCACTAGAAAATAAAATGGACTCACTGAGGCTGGGAATGAACACACAGAAAGAGATGAGGAACTGCTGCATTTTGGTTTTCACTGAAATATGGCTAAACGCCAACATGCCCACCTCAGCATTTCAACTCGACAGAATGATTCTGTTCCAAACAGACAGAAACTCTCTTTTTGGAAAAGGAGGTGGAATTTGTTTGTAGTTAACAAAGGCTGGTGCACAAACTCTAACAGTCACTGTCCTGGGGCAATTGAGTATCTTACGATTAAATGACGGCCACATTACCTTCTCAGGGCGTTTACTGTTGTATTCATCACCGCTGTCCACATCTCCGCAAGCATCTCCTGCCATAAGGGAGTGCTGGGAGTGGACCCAAATGCAAGACACAGACACTGAAGTACTGGGAACTGGACTGGACAAGAGTTAGGGACGGGACTGGACACAGACTAGGAGCTGGGACAGGAACACAGACTTGGGCTTGGACTTTGGCTCGGAAAGCGGGACCAGGACAAGGAACTGGGAACTAGGAGCCTGGGCTTGGACTCCAAGCCAGAGACTGGACAAGAACCCAGAACCTGGGTCTTGACCCGAGCTCAGACCCTGGAACTAGGCGGGGACATGATGTGGCTACAGGACGAGGGGAGGCTTGGGTTCTTCGAGGCTTGGGTATGGACTCCGAGTCAGAGACTAGGCAAGGACCCAGAACCTGGGTCTTGACTAGGGCTCGGACTCCGGAACTAGGCGAAGACATGACGTGGCTACAGGACTGGACGAGGCTTGGAATCTTCGAGGCTTTCCTGGGCAGGACGAGGTACTCCTTCTTGGAATACAGGGCCAGGACCATTTCTAGGATGCAGGGCTGGGCCCCTTCCTTGGACGCCGGGCTGAGGTGCTTACGAGGATGCGGGGCGAGGATGACTGCCGAGGTAAACCGCCGAGGAAACTGTCAGGGATTCAGATGGAGAGGGGAAGGGAACAGACCAGCCTGAGGGTAATGGCAAAGACAGCCTGACTTACCCAATGGAGGCAAGGACAGGAAGGGACAGATCCAACCGCAGGGTAACGGCAAGGATGGCCTGACTTACCCCACGGAGGCTAGAACAGGAAGGGAGCTCATTCCGGGGTGGGTCCGAGTCTTGGGGCGGCCAGCAACCTTGGCTGGTTATGGAAACAGCGGAATCCATATCCAGCTCGGAGTGGCAGACAGCCACTCAGCTGGCCCCGGAAACGGCCGAATCCATAACACGATGACTGCTCCGACTAGAGACAACAAGGCTCCATGAAGCTGTGGCCCTCCAACTAGGCCTAGGGATCGCAAGTGGCTGCTCTAGCCTTCCACCAGCAGGTTGCTCCAAGGGGATACTGACGAGACAAACCAGCACCCACACTCAATCCCAGGGCCACTTATATTCCCAGCCCCAAGACAAGCATCACGAGCCTATGATTAAGCCCAACTGAAACAAGAGACAGCCAGAAGACCCGGAGTCCGGAATCCCTGGACTGGACTGTGAACCAGAGCGCGGACTTTACGGACCTGACCATGCCATCTCCACAAACATTTCCACTTACCTCATTTCTTAAAGATTACAAGAATCTAGAATCTTCTCATTGTAGTAAGTGTTTGTAAGAAGGAGACAATGCACACAGCATCAACAAGGTATAATTGCCAACAGAAAAAATTATATTAAATGAAAATACTTTACATTTTTTTATTAAGTGGGATGGCAACCCACACCCTCATCTTGGCCTCTTTAACTGCATCTCCTAATGTTAATCCCAGCATACAAACTGCTGCTGAAAACGGAGAAACCAGTCAAAGAGTACATCACTGTATGGCCTGATTGGGCAATCTATGCTTCTGGGCTGTTCTGAATGGACTAACTGGCAGATGTGCAAGGAGGCTGCCACAAACAGAAGATACAGACTTTGAGGAATATACCTCTTCCGTCACCGGCTACGTCTGTAAGTGTGTAGACGACTGTACCAGTGAGGCCACCCTCCTTGATGCTCTGAACAACTTTAGTCATGCTTCAGGGCATGTAACACAATGCCAGCCATGATAGCAGCCACTGTCCGTAACAGCAGCAGACATGGGAAGAACTCTGCAGAGAATCAACCCCAAAAGGTGGTCGGGATAGACCACGTCCCAGGTCCGGTGCTCAGGGAGTGTGCACACCAGCTCACTGACATCTTCAACACTTCACTCATCCAGGCTGCTGCCCCACATGCTTCAAATCAGCCACCATCATCGCTGTACCAAAGAACGCTACACCTTCAAAACTAAATGAGTACTGCCCAGTGGCACTGATACCAATCATCATGAAGTACTTTGAACAGCTTGTAATAGCACATTTCAAAAACTCTATTCTGCCTCACTGGTCACTCACCAATATGCTTAGCAACACAACTGCTCTACTGAACGACAGATGCCAGAGCATCTGTCATGCACCTGGCCCTGACATGCCTAAAAAAATAAGGACACATGTCAGAACGCTGTTTCTGGATTCCAGCTGAGCATTCAAAACTATTGTTCCACAGACCTTGGTGAACAAGATCTTACTCTTCTAAATACACCACTGGGTGTTGGACTTCTTAACCTATAGATGTCAGATACTCAGGATGCACAACCACTCCTTCCTCACAATCATCCTCAACATGTTTGCCCTCTGGGCTGTGTGCTGAGCCCACTGCCCTACACTCTGCTCACATATGACTGCACGGCCAAACACCTGGGTAATCACATTGTCAAGTTCACCACTGACAAGACAGTGGTGCGGCTCATCACCAAAAATTGTAAGTATACCTACAGAGAGGAGGTGGAAGAGCTCGATGCCAGATGCCAAATAACCTCTTCCTCAATGTCAACAAGAGAAAGAAGATGGTTATCAACTTCAGGAGAAATTGCAATACTCACTCCCCTCTTTACATTGGTGGTACAACAGTAGAAATTGTCAGAAGTTTCAAACTCCTGGGAGTGTACATCTTGCACAACTCTCATGGTCCCAGAACACATCCTCCACAATCAGGAAAGTTCACCAACACCTCTAATTTCTGAGAAAGTGAAGAGAGCAAATCTTTGCAAATCTATACTTACACCCTTCTACAGATGTGCAGTAGAGAGCATGTTGCATTATTGTTTGGAAATGGCACTGTGGCAGACAGGAAGGCTTGACAGTGGGTGGTCAAAACTGCCCAATCCATCACCTGTACCAGTTGACTCACCATCAAGGACACATATACAGAAAGGTGTTGGAAAAGGGCCAGTAACATCATGCGGGATCATACTCACCCTGTTCAAGGTTTGTTTGACCCACTCCCATCAGGAAGGAGGTTACGTACCATCTACACTAGGCCAATCAGAATCAGAAATAGTTACTTCCTCAAGCAGTGAGGCTGATCAACACCTCTATGCACTACCCACTCCTCCACACCCCTCAGCACCACTACTTTACCATGTCCTGAGAGAGTCAACTTATGTACAGACACTCCTGAGCCTAGTGTCACTTTATGGACATACAATTAATCTATGTATATAAGCTACCTTAAGTATTTATATTTATTGAGTGCTTTTTATAATTGTTCTCTTTATCATATTGTGGTTTTTTGTGGTGCATTGGGTCCACAGTAATAATTATTTTGTTCTCCTTTACACTTACGTACTGGAAATGACATTAAACAATCTTGAATCTTGAATCATCCCCTCAATCAATAAGCTTCATAACCTGGGCCTCTGTACCTCCCTCTGCAATTGAATCATTGACCTCCTCATTGGGAGGCAACAATCAATGCGATTCAGAATAAACAACATTGCGTGCTTGCCCGCTGCTCTACTCTTCCTACACCTATGACTGTGTGGCTAAGCACAGCGGAAATGCCATCTATAAATTCATAGAAGACGCAACTGTTGTCAGCAGAGTCTCAGATGGTGATGAGGAGGCATACAGGAGTGAGTTAGATCAGCTGGTTGTTGCCGTCACAACAACAACATTGCACTCATCGAGGAAATTGATTGTGGACTTCAGGAATAGGAAATCAGGAGAATACACAGCTGACCTTAACAAGGAGTCAGCAGTAGAAAAGGCGAGCAGTTTCATGTTCCTTGGTGTCAACATCATTGCATATCTATCCTGGGCTCAACATATTGATGCATTTATGAAGAAGGCACAACAACAGCTATTTTTCATGAGGAGTTGGAGGAGATTTGGTATGTCATCAAAGACTTGAGAAAACTTCTGCAAATGTACGATGGAGAGCATTCTGACTGGTTACATCACCATCTGGTATAGAGGGGCCACAGCACAGGACTGGAAAAAGCTGCAGTGGATTGCAGACCCAGCTGGCTCCATCATGTGCACTACCCTCCCCAGCATCCAGGACACTTCAAAAGCAGAAGCCTCAAAAACGTGTCATCCATCATTAAAGAGTCCCACCATCCAGGATGTGCCCTCTTGTCACTACTACCATCATGGAGGAGGTACAGCAGCTCGAAGACACACACTCCATATTTTAGGAACAGCTTGATCTCGTCTGCCATCAGACTTCTGAATGGTTAATGAACACATCAACACTGCCTTACTTATTTTTGCTGTCATTTTGCACTTTATTTAATCTTAACTATATTGTCTATTTCTTAGTGTAATTTATAGTTTATTTTATGTATTGCACTGTACTGCTGCTGCAAAACAATAAATTTCATGACATACATCAGTGATAATAAACCTAATTCTGATTCTGATCTGAATATAGAAAGTGCACTCCAGTTACGAGAGGAATAGCCTTAAGCGCATGGTGGACCTAGCACCAAAAATGACACATGCATAGTTGGAGACCAAGCGTCACCTAAGATGGAAAGACAACATGAAAGTACACTGGATCAGGAATTGAACACTTGACAGCTGGAGTAAAACTTCTTGCCTGCTTGAAGAAAAAGCTGTTAGATACTCCAGAGCATAGAACAACACTGTACTGGCCCTTCAGCCCACGATATTGTCTCAGATCAACTTAACCCTTCCCTCCTACATAACATTCCGTTTTTCGATCATTCATGCACCTATCTTAGAGCTGTGAAAAGAGTTTAGAAGGAACAAATTTTGTACAAATCATTCCAGTTGCAAAATGTAAAAGAACAGTAAAGAAAGAATAGAAATATATGAATCCAACAAGAAAGGATTTCAGAATGCATATTGTATACATTTCTCTGACATTAAATGTACCTTTGAAACCTTGAAACCTTTGAAAATCAGGACACCAAATAAGGTCCAAAGTTCCTAAAACCATAACCTAGGGTTAGTTTACTCTTCAACCTGGTGTCTTTCTGGAACTTCAGTAAGGTGAATTTGAATTCAGCTCTATGTACCTTCAGTTAAAACTAAACATTTAAACAAAATGGACTTCCATTTCTCCTGCATCTTTCAAAACTTCACAATGTTCAAAGTTGCTTTTATTTCAATGATGGGCCTTCAAAGAATAGCCATTCTTGTATTGTAGAAAACACAGCATAAGCTCCCAAAAGTAATGATGTAACATTGACAATGTTTTGGTGATGCTAAATATATGATAAATATTGATAAGTACGTGGCCAAGTGGTTAAGGCATTGGACTAGCGATCTCAAGGTCATGACTTTGAGTCCCAGCTGAGGCAACGTGTTGTGTCCTTGAGCAAGACACTTAACCACACACTACTCCAGTCCACCCAGCTGAAAATAGGTACTAGCAAAATGCTGGGGTTAACCTCGCAATAGACTGGCGTCCTATCGGGGGGGGGGTGGAGTCTCATACTGTCAGTCGCTTCACGCCACGGAAACTGGCATAAGCCTATAAGGCTCAGGACAGACTTTAAATTAACTATTGATAAGTACAACCACATAATTATTTTAAAACCTTCAATTTTGGATGATATATTTATCATTAAATCTTTGTTCAATGTGCTCCTTATACCTTTTATTTGCTTTGTTCAATTCAGTGAAATATCTTTTACTGTACCTGAAAAAAATGTTTTCATACACTTTCTTCAGACCCCAATATTTGTTGATTTTCACATCGCTTTCGGTTTTAGTTTTTTATTTCATCAAGAACAACTTCCCTACTCTGTGACTCTGTTACAGGTGTTAAGTGTTCCCTGCACATATTACAGATCTGCCTCTGAGCTTCCGGTTGCTCTGTCGGCTGTGACATAGAATCAGACGCAACAGTCTCAAAATTATGTCACTCCCTACCGATATACATGACATAAAGGAACTTAGAATTAGAATTGTGATGCATTAAAATAGTTCTTAATAAATACTCTTGTTTTTTAAAGCTGTCTGTGGTCTGGGACTGGAGTACATCACAGAAACAGAATTAAAATCTGGTTTAATATCACCAGCCGTTGTCATGAAATTTGTTAACTTAGCAGCAGCAGTAAAATACATGATAATATAGGGAATGAATAAATAATAAATAGATTACAGTAAGTATACACATGGGTTTTAAATAGTTAAATTTTAAAAAGTGAAAAACAGAAATAATAAAAGTGAGGTAGCGTTCATGGGTTCAATGTCCATTGAGGAATCAGGTGGCAGAGGGGAAGAAGCTGTTCCTGAATTGCTGAGTGTGTGCCTTCAGGCTTCTGTAACTCCTACCTGATGGTAATAATGAGAAGAGGGCATGTGCTGGCTGGTGGGGGTCCTAAATGATGGACGCTGCCTTTCTGAGTCACTGCTCTTTGAAGATATTGTGGATACTATGGAGGCGAGTAACCAAGATGGAGCCAAGTTCTAATTTTACAACTTTCTGTAGATTCAGAATCACTATATAATTCTGCTCGAGCTCTCAGGTCTTCTTCTGCCGGCCTCTTAAATTTAAAAGTCTCACTCAAAAGAGAATTGGCGGGTTAGATTTTTTTAAGTACACTCATAAACTGAAACTTAATACCTAAAATTGTAAGGGATGCAGACTCAATTGACACTTCTAAAGGTCACCTCAAAACCTATTTATTTAAGCTTGCTTTTAACTAACATCTTTTTGCCTTTTATTTTCATGTTTACAATTTCAACTATATTATTTGTAGGAAAAGTGCTCTATAAAGAAGTTATTTTTATTAAAACTCAAATGCATCCAGAAAAAGGCATACACTGTAATCAAGATTTAGTTAAAGTAAGTGGTCTACCAGATCCTCATCCAAGCAGTGAAACATGTTTATATGCCTTACTTTAAAAAATGGGGAACTTTCTGAGTTGGAGTCTGAATTAATTCTTTATCAAACAAAGGTCACTTCCTTACTTTGCTACATTTTGTAATGCTCCCATCATGCCAAAATAAGAATTTGAATATTCAGTTAAATGTCTCTTAGCAACATGAATGGTAGATAGAATTACAACTATAGCAAAGATATATTTCTGCATTATTTTACATTCAAATCAGTCTCTTATATCACCAGGAAACTTAAAAAGGCTTTCAAAATTCAACAGCTGCACTGGGCACGGTGAGGATGAAATAAAACAAAATTGCAGCAAAGGAGGAAAGAGCAACACTTTTTTTTACCTGTTTCTTTTCGTCCAGGGCCACCAGTGCCCTTTCCAGATGAGGCAAGGATTTAGACCATAAGAAGAGGAGCATAAGTGGCTCATTGAATCTTTACTTCCATTCGATCATGGTTGATATATTTTCCCTCTCAACCTCATCTTTCTGCCTACTCCCTGTAATCTTTGACACCCTTACTAATTAAGAAGCTATCAAATTCCACTTTAATATACCCAATGCCTTAGCCTCCACAACCAGCTGTAGCAATGAATTGCACAAATTCACCACCCTCTAGCTAAGGAAATTGTTATATTTTGTAACTCCAAAAACTATTCAAAAGAAAAACACGGGAGCCGGGAGATGCGTGTGTACTTACTTTTTAATTTTCTTTTCGTTAGTGATTTACGCATATATGACGTGGAGGTGTAATGACGTATGCCATTCACATACTTTTACATTAATCAGTAATGAATTATGTAAACAACTCAGAATGCTTAATCAAACAATATCTTTACGATGTTACTCAAATATTATGGAAATATCAAATACACAATACTCCTCTCTGCTTAGTTATAAACTCCAGTTCAATATAAAATGCATCTCATTCGGGCATAAATATTTAATCACTGTGGAGGCTTTTGTCATGGTCTGGTCTGTGAAGTCTGCATTCCGATTCACGGTCCGGTCCATGGACTCCGGACTCCAGGTCTTCCGGCTGTCCCTTGTTTCAGTTGGGCTTAATTATAACCTGATGCTCGTCTTGGGGCTGGAAATATAAATGGCCCTGGGTTTGAGTCTGCTTGCTGGTTTTGTCTCATCGGTATCCCATCCTCGCCTCCGTGGGGTAAATCAGGTCGTCTTTGCTGTTACCCTGCAGTTGGATCTGTCCCTTGCTGTCCTTGCCTCTGTTGGGTAAGCCCGGCCGTCCTTGCCGTTACCCAGAGGCTGGACTGTTCCCTTCCCTTCCCCTTCCTTCTGAAGCCTTTCCTGCAACCTGTGTCTGGAGCCTTGCCTGCAACCTTGTCAAGTTCAACCACCGGAGAGCGAGACCGGAGCCTTGCTGTGTCAAGATAAGGAACTGTTTATCGTTGTTTGGAACTGTCTCTGTGTCCACGCCTTCGCTAGGTAGGTCTGGCCGTTTGCCGCTACCTAGTTTTGGGAACTGTCTCTGTGTCCACACCTTCGCTAGGTAGGTCTGGCCATTTGCTGCTACCTAGTGTTGGGAATTGTCTCGTCGTGTTCAGCATTCTGTGTATGAGTCCCGGCCCTACGTCCTGTTCCCAAGGAGGGGTCCCAGCTCTGTGTTCCATGTTCCTGTCTCTCAAGTCCAAAGCTCCTTGTTCCCGTGCTCAAGACCAAGGCTCTGTGTTCCTGTCCTCCCCAAGTCCAAGGCTGTATGTTCTGCGTTCCTGTCGTCCTTGACGAAGGCTCCGAGCGTCCAGTCCTCATCCAAGGCTCCGAGATTTCTGTCTCCCAAGACCACGTCATGTCTTCACCTAGTTCCAGAGTCCGAGCCCGAGTCAAGACCCAGGTTCAGGGTCCTTGTCCAGTCTCTGGCTCAACCCAAGCCTCGTCATGTCCTCGCCTCAAAGAACCCAAGCCATGAAGTACCCAAGCCATGTCCAGTCCTGTAGCTACGTCATGTCCTCGCTGAGTTCTGGGGTCTGAGCCCGAGTCAAGATCCAGGTTCTGGGTCCTCGTCCGGTCTCCAGCTCAGAGTCCGAGCCCAGGGTCCTAGTTCCCAGTTCCTTATCCTGGTCCTGCTTTCCGAGCTAAAGTCCTAGCCCAAGCCTCTGTCTTGTCCCAGCTCCTAGTATGCATCCAGTCACGTCCCAAACTCTAGTCTCTAGTCCTGTCCTGTTACTAGTACTTCAGTGTCTGTGTCTTGCATTTGGATCCGCTTTCAACGGGGGCCTCTATGACAGTTTTCTCACTCCTGTTGGATAACATATTTTCAGGGAAGGGGGATCACTCTGCTTGGCAGGTGACATTTGTGACTGTGAAGCAATCTTAAATTCTGGGGCCTCCTCCACCGTGGTTATAGGAGTTGCCTCTGGATTGCAGGATGTGGTTCTGGCAGCTCTACCCACCTTTCTTTTCTAACAATTGACTCTGCTCTCCTCAAACAATCAATGTGTCATCTCCAGATGATCAGGCACAATCTCCACTGTGTAGTCTCTGTCCTTAATCTTTTCAACTACCCACTTTTGATCACCTCTGTGGTCCCTCACCAGGACTGCTTGTCCAAGAGTGAAACACTGAACCTCCTTGTTTGAGGAGCCCTAAATTTGTCTCAGCTGTTGGTCCTGCACACTAGTTCTGGGATTGGATTTGAGTACATCCATGGGCGAGTGCAAGGGATGACCTAGTAACTGCATAGCTGGCGAGCTGTTGATTATGGAGTGTGTTGCATTGTGATTTCAAGGAGGAAACTGGCAAGCTTCTAATTCAGTTGTAGTTTAGTGCATTCAACTGACATTGCTTGCAGTACGTTCTTTAGACTTTAGACAAACCTTTCCGCCAAGCCATTTGTAGCTGGGTGGTACGGTGCAGATGTACTGTGTCTTATTCCAATCATTTTCAGGAATGTCTGAAACTGTTCTGCCCCAAACAGTGCTCCATTGTCACTGACTAAGTGCTTTGGAACACCAATCCTTGAGAAGAGGCTTCTCAACATATCAACAGGTGTGAGGCTCAGGTAGAGGCTATTAGCAACACTCATGCTACTTTGTAGCTGTTCCACTATTACCAGACATTAGTGCCCATGAATAGTTCGGCAAAATCCACATGAATCCTCTGCCAGGCAATGCAGGGTATTCCCAGGGATGGAGGTGTGCTGGCCTTGGTATTTTCCGGACGTGTCGGCATTCCAAACAGTGCCTGGCAAGCTGTTCAATTTGATGATCTATTCCTAGCCACTAGACAACGTTTCAAAACAATGCTTTCATTTTGACCATGCCTCGGTAACCAGTCTGGAGCTCCTCCAACATTAGCTCTCAGCTTGGATAGTGCAACAACTCTCAATCCCCACATAAGGCAACCCCTATCAAGTTCGAGTTCATCCTGATGCTGGTAAAAGTGGGGTCAAGAATCTCTGTTTGCAAGTTCCAGCCATTTTACCTGGCCATGTAGGCCGAAGGCAATGTGGGGTTTTTACTGGTTTCCTTTTGGATCATCTCTACCATATCAGGAAGACTTTCGGTTTGCATTAGAGAGAATATGTCAAGCTCAGAGACCTCTTTTGTAAATTTTTCAGGTGTTTCCTTTTCCGATGGTAAACAGGACAATCCATCAGCACTTCCATGATTAATTGTCCTCTTGAATTCAATCTTGTAATTGTGTCCTCCATCTCTGCATGTGTGCTGCTGCTGTTTGTGGAACACCCTTCTGTAGCTTCAAAATGGACACCAGTGGCAGATGATCAGTAATGCACCCTTCCCATACAAGTACTGTTTGGAATGTTTTACACTCCAAACTAGACTCAAGGCCTCTCTATCGATCTGTGGGTAATTTTCCTTTGCAGTGGTAAGGGACTGTGATGCAAAGACTGTGATGTTTACTTCCATTACTCATAACATGTGACATGTCTACATCTATACCATAAGACAAGGTGTCATAAGCAGATTTCACTGGACTATGTGGATCATAATGTGTGAATACAGTGTCTAATGTCTCTATTTCCTTTGCCTTTTGGAAAGCTGCTTCACACTGCTTTGTCCATTGCCATATCTTCCCAATCTCTAATTATGAGTTCATGGGGTGGAGCACAGTAGCCTGGTTTGGCAGGACCCTGTTATAGTAATTGACAAATCCTAAAAAGGACTACAACTGTGACACATCCTTTGGCCTTGACATATCCACCACTGTGTGAATTTTCTCAGCACATTTGTGTAACCCTTGCACGTCAATGGTGTGCTCACAGTAAGTAATGCTTGGTTTAAAGAATTCCAATTTGGTACATTGTGACCTCAGCCCATAATCTTCCAATCTTTTTAAAACTGTCTTGAGATTTTGGAGTTTTACTTGTCATCCTCACCAGTAACAATGACATCATCCAGGTAACGCTGAGTGTCTGCACAGCAGCTGGTCCATAACTTACTGCCAGAGTGCAGGGGCAGATTGTACTCTAAAAATAAGCCTATTATAGTGATAAAGCCCTTTGAGAATCTTTATGGTGAGAAACATCTTGGACTCGTCTTCCATCTCCATCTGCAGGTAGGCCTCAGCTGAGTCCGCTTGATTGAAGTGATTCCCTCCAGAAAGATGTGCAAAGATATCTTCTATCTTGGGCAGAGGGTATTGATCCACTTTCTGTACTAAGTTGATGGCGACCTTAAAATCACCACAGTTCCTGACAAACTCATTTTTCTTAGCTACTGGGACCATTGGTATGGCCCATGGTCTCCACTCAACTTTGGAAAGAATTCCTTCAGCCTCCATGCGATCGAGCTTATTGGCTACTATCACTGATGGTAAAAGGAACTGGACAGGCTTTGTAAAAGTTGGGTGTGCTATTATTTTAAATTATTTTACCCTTGATATGTTTGGGTTTTCCAATGTTGTCCTAGAACACTGCTGTGGCATTATACAGTATCTTTCTTAATTTGCTTTCAGTTGACTCTCTTGCTGGTGTTGTAGCATATAACTGATGGATGGATCTACAATTATGTTGTAATTGTCTCAGCCAATCATGGCCCCACAATGCTAGCCCTCCTGATTTTACCACAATGTGCCTTGCTGGTTATTGTATTTCACTGTTATAAATGTCATTCCCAGAGGAGTTATCTTTTCTCCAGTCTAAGTTCTTAGTTTGATATGTGCAGGCTTCAGTTCAGTATCTTTGAAATTCCACTGAAACTCATTTTGTGAAATGACTGAAACAGCTGAACTAGTGTTCAATTCCATTTTAATTAATTTTCCATTCACTTCTGATGTAAGCCAGATTGCTTGTCTTTTGTTAGTTTTCACATTTTAAATCTCAAGGCTACATAGTCCAATATCATTCCCATCATTCTCAGATTTTTCATCAATAACATGCAAATTAGCGCTCTTTTAGAAATTACAACTTGACTTTTTATCCTTTTCTCATCCCTGTGCAGTCCATTTATTCTGGTCTGCCCAAGGTGATAATTGAATGTGCCCTACTTGTTGCATTTTCTGCAGGTTTCACCTTTAGACCAGCCTTAGTCTAATGTATTTGACCCCTGACACAGTGGTAGCTCAATTTGTTCAGCCAGGCAAGTTTCTGTTTCAACGTTGCAATTTTGTTCATGCTCACTTACATTCTTGACTGCACTTCTGTTACAATGGGGGGCATTGATGGTGGACCCAAATGCAAGACACAGACACTGAAGTACAAGGAACAGGACTTGACTCGAGTAGGGATGTGACAGGATACAGACAAGGAGCAGGGACAAGAATGCAGACTAGGGCTTGGACCCCGAGCCAGAGACTGGACAAGGACCCAGAACCTGGGTCTTGCCTCGGGCTCGGGCCCCAGAACCAGGCATGGACATGACATGACTGCAGGACTGGAGGCTGGGGTCTTGAGGCTTGAGGCTTGGAGACAGGCTTGGGGTCTTGAGGCTTGTGTCTTGAGGCTGGAGGCTTGGAGACAGGCTTGGGGTCTTGAGGCTGGAGGCTTGGAGACAGGCTTGGTGTCTTGAGGCTAGGAGACAGGCTTGGGGTCTTGAGGCTGCAGGCTGGGGTCGTGGGTCTTGGGTCTTGGAATACGGAGGCTGATAACTCGGAGGCTGGAGCTCGGAAACAGGCTGGGAACTGTTCATCAACATGGAGCCGGGACTCATCTTCAGCATGACATCAACATGAGACAGGACAGTCCATAGGCATAGAGCCAGGACCTATACTTAGACAAGCCTGGACTCAACTTCTTCTCCACACCAAGGTGGGACAAGACCATCAGTTGGGTAACAGCAGAACGGCCGGACTTACCCAACAGAGGCAAAGGCAAGACAAGACAAGACAGGTCCCCCTGCAGGGCAATGGCAGAACGGCCTGACTTACCACACGGAGGCAAGGACAAGACAAGACAGATCCCCCCGCAGGGCAATGGCAGAATGGCCTGACTTACCCCACGGAGGCGAGGACAAGACAGATCCCCCTGCAGGGCAATGGCAGAACGGCCTGACTTACCCCACAGAGGCGAGGACAAGAAGAGACAAACGCCAAAGAACGACAGACAGTTCCATGTCAGCATTGGTGATCGAACTAGACAGTGGTGCAGGCGAGGTATCCAGGCAGAGAGTCAGGCGAGGGGGGAAAAGGCAGAAACTGGGGAAAACCATAAACCCTGGAATAAGGAACGATGGACTGGACCGTGGACCAGAATACGGACTTCATGGATCAGACCATGACAATCTCACTTGCATCTCTGGCTGCTGTTTCCATTGATACAACAATTTCAACTGCTCCTTTAAATGTGAGTTGTCCTTCAGTTTGGAGCCATTTTGAATGCTTTCTTGTAAGATTCCACAAACTAATCAATGTCTTAGTGTATCATTAAGCCCATCACTGAACTGACGAAGCTCGAACAACTTCTTCAGTTCAGCCACGTAAGCTGAAATGGACTCCCCTTCCTTTTGATTCTGTTTATGAAACCTAATGCATTCTGCAATCAACACTGGCGTTGGTTCGAAATGTCCCTGTGTTACTTTCACAATATTAGCAAAGCTGGTTTGGTTGGAGCAATCAAACGTCTAGGCAAACTGTATGCTTTTCCATCTAAACTGGCAGTTGTTTCTTATTGGCTATTCCATTTGTTTTAAACTGCTGCTCAATTTGTTCAGAATACATTAGCCAGTTATCTATTCTACAATTGAACACATATATTTTCCTGAAGTAGCCAGCCATTTCTGCCTTTTTTAACATTTCTTGTTATTATCACCCAGTACTCACCATTTATGAACCCATTAATTTCACCCATTGTCTGCATTTTTTAACTTCACTGCCTTTCTTCTCTTGCTGAGAAACACGTGCTACACTTTTTTAAAAAATTCGATTGTCCATCTACCCTTGCAAAGAATAAAATATTCTGCACCTCAATAGGTAGGTTGTCTTGGGTTATTTTTAAAGCTTCCTCATCACCACTGTTATGTTTTGTAAATCTAACAACTAATTGGAAAGAAACCCACGGATCTGGAAGATTCATGTCTATTTACTTATTACTTTCCTTTTTGTTAGTGAGGCATTTACACATGACATGGTGGCGTAATCACATATAACGTTCACATACTTTTACAAATAACCCGTAATGAATTGAATTGAATTGACTTTATTACTTACATCCTTCATATTCATGAGGAGTAAAAATCTTTACGTTACATCTCCGTCTAAATGTGCAATGTGGAATTTATAGTAAATAGTATGTACAACAGGACAGTCAATATAACATAGAAATACAATTGTATCAGCATGAATTAATCAGTCTGTTGGCCTGGTGGAAGAAGCTGTCCTGGAGCCTGTTGGTCCTGGCTTTTACGCTGCAGTACCGTTTCCCGGATGGTAGCAGCTGGAACAGTTTGTGGTTGGGGTGACTCAGGTCCCCAATGATCCTTCAGGCCCTTTTTACACACCTGTCTTCGTAAATGTCCTGAATAGTGGGAAGTTCACATCTACAGATGAGCTGGGCTGTTTGCACCACTCTCTGCAGAGTCCTGCAATTGAGCGAAATACAGATCCCGTACCCGGTAGTGATGGAGCCAGTCAGAATGCTCTCAATTGTGCCCCTGTAGAAAGTTCTTAGGAGGTTGGGGTCCATACCCAAACTCTTCAACCGTCTGAGGTGAAAGAGGCACTGTTGTGCCTTTTTCACCACACAGCTTGTATGTACAGATCACGTGAAGTCCTTAGTGATGAGGAACTTAAAGCTGTTCACCCTCTCAACCCCAGATCTATTGATGTCAATAGGGGTTAACCTGTCTCCATTCCTCCTGTTGTCCACAACCAGCTCCCTTGGTTTTGCGACATTGGGGGAGAGGTTGTTTTCTTGATACCATTGTGTCAGGGTGATGACTTCTTCTCTGTAGGCTACCTCATTATTATTGGAGATTAGGCCAATCAGTGTAGCATCATCAGCAAATTTAATTAGCAGAATGGAGCTGTGGGTGGCGACACAGTCATGGGTATACAGAGAGGGGGCTTAGGATGCAGCTTTGGAGGGCATCTGTGTTGAGGGTCAGAGGGGTGGAGGTGAGGGAGCACACTCTTACCACCTGCCGGCGATCTGACAGGAAGTCCGGGATCCAGCTACACGAAGCAGGGTAAAGGCTGAGGTCTCTGAGCTTCTTGTTGAGCCTGGAGGGAATTACAGTGTTGAATGCTGAACTGTAGTCCGAGAACAGCATTCACACATAAGCATCCCTCTTCTCCAGATGTGTAAGGACAGTGCGTAGAGCTGTGGCTGTTGTGTTATCTGTCGATCGGTTGTGTTGTTAGGTGAATTTTAGGAGATACAGTGTGGGTGATAGCAAGCTGCAGATGTAGTCCTTGGCCAGCCTCTCAAAGCATTTGCTTATTATTGAGGTGAGTGCGACAGGACACCAGTCGTTCAGGCATGTTACCTTGGTCTTTTTTGGTATTGGGACAATGGTAGGTGTTTTGAAGGAGGAGGACACTCTACACTGAGGGAGAGATTAAATATATCTGTAAACACAACAGCCAGTTGTGCCACACACATTATGCGTACCCGCCCTGGGATGCCATCTGGTCCCACAGCCTTGCGACTGTCCACTCATTGGAAACACCTGCGTACATCAGCCTCAGAGATAACCAAGCTGCAGGTCACATCAGCTGTAGGTCTTCTCAGGAGCTCAGTATTGGCAACATCAAATCGAGTGTAAAAAAGGTTTAGCTCATCTGGGAGAGAGGCAGTAATGTTGGAAACTCTACTGCGTTTAGCTTTGAAGTCTGTGATGGTGTGCAGACCTTGCCATAAGATGTGTGTGTTGTTAGTGGAGAATTGAGTCTGAATCTTGTCCCTGTATTGTTGTTTCACTGCCCCGATGACATTGTGCAGATCGTGGCTGCACTTTTTGATTTCCTGTTGGTCACCAGTAATGTAAGCTCTGTGTCGCGTGGTAAGTGCTGTTCGCACGGAACTGTTGGTCCAGGGTTTCTGGTTTGGATAGACCCTGACTGATTTCTGAGGGGCAACGTTCTCGATACACTTCCGGATGAAACTCGTGACCCCATCCATGAACTCGGAGATATCCTCATCATGGAAGACATTCCAGTCGACGTCATCGAAGCAGTCCTGTAGCATGGAACCTGATTGGTCAGACCAGCTGTGGACGGTTTTAACCATGGCTGCCTCTTGTTTCAGCTTCTGCCTGTACCTCAGCAGCAGAAAGATGGAGGAGTGATCCAATTTTCCAAACGGCGGGTCGAAGAGCACTTTGTAAGTGCTGCGGAAGGAAGGGTAGCAGTGGTTGAGTATGCTATCTCCCCGTGTGCTCACCTGGATATCTTGACAAAACTTTGGAGACACTTTAGTCAGTGGCACTCTGTTAAAGTCACTGGCAATGATGAAGGCAGCCTCCAGGTGTGCACTCTCCAGGGTGCTGACATTCTCGTACAGTTCCTTGACAGCCAGGTCTGTGATAGTAGCAGCTGTGAACTCCTTAGGCAGCCAGAAAGGTCTACACAGCAGCACCAGGTACTCCAGATCTGGGGAACAAAAGGATTTGAGGGTATGCACGTACGGGGGGGTCACACTGAGCGTTATTGACTATGACCATGAAACATACCCCACCTCCTTTAGTCTTCCCAAAGAGGGTTTTTGACCTGTCTGCCTGGAACAGGGAGAACCCAGAGGGCTTGATTACGTGATCTAGTATTTCCTCCATCAGCCAGGCTTCCACGAAGCACAAAATGTTACATTCTTTTGTTTCTCGCTGGTAGGAGATTCTGGCTCTCAGTTCACACAGGTTATTGCCCAGGGACTGAACATTAGCCAGGTGTATGCTGGGGAGCAGTAGCCAATTAGTACGCCATCTCAGCCTCAACAGGACCCCAACCCTTTTCCCTGACCTCTGACGCCGCTTCCGAGGTAGTGGCGGTGTAAGAGATGAGTCTCCCATGGATTGTGCAAGCAGGGGATCCCAGTGTAGGAAAGGCAGCACGTAGTGGGTAAATGCCGTCTTCCCAATGTTCTGAAGAGTCAGTCTATCATATCTGATGTGACTATCAGCTACTTGAACAAGAATTGCAAAGGAAATCGCAGAAATTAGCAGTATACTGTACAGTTGGAATGCAGCTCACAACACAGACGCCGTATGCGGCGTCATCTTGGGTGTTAACAACAAAGAATGATTAATCAAAAAATATATTTACAATATTACTCAAATATCACTGAAATATTAAATACGCAACACCTAGAGCCATCAAATGCTCCATTTACATTAATCTTGTCCTCTGGAGACATTCCCGAAATTACAGCATTTTGCTTTAGTTGGCTCTATTCAGTGCTCCCAATGTGTTTTCATCTGCGATATATTGCCCATACACCATGGGCAGCAGCATTTGTGAGGAAAGTAAAGTTAATATTTCACAGAAATGAGAAATCTTTTTTTTTCTTAAATGACTCTACTTGCTTCCTGAAACTGAACTTTACTCTCTGGGAATCAATGCATATTCAAGCTATACCTACCTTTTGTGTGAGACATCAATAATTCTTTATTGCATTCCTAATTCTCCCCATCACCTATCTATTGATAGCAATTTTACAAGACCAATCCCAAAATGTGCTTTCTCCTCTCTTCTTTCAGTATTTCAAAGGGATTTTTCACTATGTGATACCTTTCAACGTCCTTGCCTTTTTCCTTGCTTCTCCACGCAACTGCATGAAATACTACATCTGCTCTTTTACACATCCCATCCCAACAATTACATAGTGATCATACAAAAATGCAAAAAGATTCCACATGTTCGTGGTTCCACTAAAAAGGCGTTTTTTGCATCTCCATGTCAACAGCTATTTCTGCTTCCATCTCAGTTCCTGTATCAATAAAGCCTTCTTCTGTTCATTTGTTGGCTCTAAAATGATTATTAAAAAAGCATCAGTTATCACTAACTACAAACAATCATGCCAAAGTAACTTGGATAAACTATTCCTATTTCCACCTTTTCTGCCAAACAGCACGAAAGGAAGACAGGAAGTTATCATTCCTATCATCCAAACCATGACAAATTCATAATCTGTACAAGCTTAATTTTCCTATCTCCCTTGGCCTAACATTTACATCAAAATTAAAATCTAAATAAAGTATATAGCCTGGCTGCCAAGAATCCTTCACAATCATTATCCAGAAGCACTGAGGGATGGAGCTGAGGATAATATTCAACCCACTCTTATTCACTGTTCCAGTCCCCTGGATCATTACTGAGGAGCAGTGAAATGATTATGTGTGTGAAGAAATATTTCATATTAGTGCTAATTTCACCTTTCAACCATTTGAACATATTGTTCCAATTATTTCACCCTTTTCCTTGAAATAAATGTTTTCTTTTTTTGGTGTGTTAGACACCGATATACATAGTACCACCATAACTTTTGAGTTTTATCCCCCCGCTCAACCCTATGCTGATCTGGAGGCACGTCTGATTTATATATGTATGTATATATACATATATACACCACTTTGATGAATTGAATAGTGCTCTTTCCTCCCGATAACTAAGATGACCAAAACATTAGACACTCTCAGCACCAATACGCTCTGGTTCTTGTAAGTGCTGTTCTCTGTTAGGAGCACAAGACTGCAGATCACACCACCTTTGTCATGGTCCTGACTGAACAGTAGCAGACAACCAAGTTTTGGTTAGCTGCTGCTGTCCCGTTGAGACTCAGATTGTCAATTATTGTCTGCCATATTCCTTCATGGAAAGTCTGTACTTGTGCTGGTGCTCAGTGCCCAATCATAGGAATTCCATTTCTGGTGCTACTGTTTGTGAATTCCCCTTTGGATTCCATTTGTGTTGTCTTGTTCATTTTGAACGTGTCTGAGTCTGAGTCAATTCTAGATGTTACTCTGCACTTGGGTTCACAACCATCCACGGGTCTCTTTTTACAGCATGATTGAGCCATCATGAACCCAGCAGAGTAAGAATGTCTGAAAACCGCGTTGGCCTACAGGGAGCAACTATAGGTAGACACGACAACATGCTTCAGGAGAACCTCATCACTCTCCAGAAACTCTCTGACTCTGGTAGGCAGGATCTGAGTTTGGCTTGAGTGACTGCCAGTTCCAGGCATGTTCAAGCTGGAGGCTGTCAATACTCGTGAGGGATTGCTGCACTACTGGCTCCTGAGCAGTATGATAGTAATCCCAAAATATGCCGAGAATTCCTGGTACAATGCTCCTTGGCCTCTGAGTTACAGCATCCTCAAAAACATAGCCTACATCCAGGATGCAAAGAGGTTGGATTTGAGGCAGGCATGTTGGTCCCTATTCATTAATGGGTTCACCTTCCTTATTACTTACCACCCAGGATCAAAAAGTCAAAAACCAGATGTCCACTCCTGACAGTTCAAAGCACCTAAAGGGAAGAGAGCCCTCCCACTATAATTCCCAGCTCAAGAATGGAGGTGCTCATCTGCAGGAACATGGACTTGAAAATGTGCCGAACCTAAAAGAAACATGGGGCAGATCGGGTAATGGTCCTCCTGAATGTATCTTTGTTTGTTTGGAGGTGCTCAACTGGTGACACACTTTGAAGTTGGCTGGGCTTGCAAGGATTGCTCACACCCTCAAGTTCATCAAGACACATTACGGGTGACCAGGGACTACTAAAGGTGTCTGGGAATGTCTTAGCATGTGATGTCTGTGCACAAGATGAAGAACCCCGAAGTCTGTCTCAGCCTCTCCCCATTCCTACTCACCCTTGGTCTCACATTTCTGTGGACTTTGTCACAGGTCTTCTGGCATCTCAGGGTAATGCAGTAATTATGGTCGTCATAGACCAAGGCCTGCTGCTTCGCACCCTTTCCCAAACTACCATCGGCTTCAGAGACCACCAAACTCAAGTTGCAACATGTCTTCAGGATTCACTTTTCCCCAGGACATCGCCACTGATCACAGTCCCCAGTTTGCCTCTAGGTTTTGGAAGGCCTTATGTGAGTTCATTGGTGTCTCTGTCAATCTGTCATCCAGGGTTCCATCTGCAGACCAATAGTCAAACAGAAAGGGTCAACCAGGACCTACAGAGAATACTTAGATATCCAGCCTCAGCGAACCCTACCACCTGGAATGACAACCTGATCTGGGTGGAGCCTGCGCAAAACACACTTCAGCATTCATCTATTGGGATGTCCTCTTTTGAATGCTAACAATCCCACACTGTTCTCGGAACAGGAAGAGGTGTGGTTCCATCCACAGACCTGCTGGTCCAGAGATGTTGCCATGAGCAGCTTAAGGTGGGAGAGACATTGTTGGCCAATTTGCAGCAACAACAAGACCAGGCCCACCACCAGCGAAAGCAAGGACAAGCACTTCTTCCCAGCCAGCGGGTCTGGCTCTCAGCTCTCTGACGTAGGTGGAGGCAGATTTACAATGGCACTCAATGGTGACTCCTTCGAGATTATCTGCAAAATCAGTTAAATTTTTACCTTCAATGTCTCTTTTTTCTTTTCAGGGTGGTTGGGGTTCTGTTGAAGGCCCTGACCAGGAGTTACGTTGAGTCTCTGGTTCTTTGCGGCGGTGAGACCCACTCCCAGGGGCTCATGGACGGTCGCTTTTCAAAATCCCAAGGATGCGGCCTAGAAGACAAGTTTGACTCCGAGGTTCGGAGGTTTCGTGGCCCTGTGGATGGGCTAATTCTATGCCTGATGAAGCATCACAGGAGAAAAATGATATATCAGAGGCTCAGTACCTGGTGAATTATTTTATTTTTGTTTCTCTCTCTCTCCCACACACACACACATTCTTGAGTCAGAGAATTCCAGGGGGGGAGATCAAGTGGCGGCACAGCAGATTTTTAACACCATAAATCAGTGAGTTGTTTTGTTATGTCTCACTGTGAAAGGGGATACATCTTTTTCCCTTTATTAGGGAGAGAGAGAGAGCCTGTGGTATGTCAAATTGTCGGGTGAACAATTAGTTTTTGTTGACAGATCATGGTCTTTATTGGGGCTTTGCTATTGCTTGCTTGGTGGGTGGAGGGTGCTGATGCTTTTTTGCTGAAGTAAGTGGGAGAGTCATTGCTTTGCTGTTGCTTGTGCATGGGAGAAGGGAGCAGGGGTCTTTGAGGTTCTAACATTTTTACTATTACACATTCTTTGGGGCATGCTTTTGTTTTCATGGATGTCTGTGAACAAGAATTTCAGGATGTATCAGAGAAATGTCTCTGATATTAAATGAAACTATTGAACTAAAGATTTCCCCATGCAGGTTGAATCCAGAAAATAGGCTCCTCGTTACATTGGTCCATTCAAAATTCTGCGACTTTTGGACGGTTCATGGTAAAGGCAGCACCTCGTGGATTGGGAAGGATATAGCCCAGATGAAAGAAGCTGGATTCCTTCATGAGACATCCTGGACCCTACCTTGATAGAGGACTTTCACCAGCACCACCCTGATTACCCTGGGCCATCTGGAGCCAGCCATGGGTGAGGTTCTGTCATGATCCCGAATGAACAGCAGCAGGCTTCCAAGTTTTGGCACTCCAGTTCCTTGGAGTGTGGTTTGCTGCTGATGTCCCTTTAAGAGTCAGACAGCCAATTCTTGCTAGCCACATTCTTTCACTTGTGCTGAATGAATTCTGCTGAGCACTCAGTGCTCAATCATAGAAACTCCATTTCTAGTACTACTGTTCACGATTTTGCCTTTGGATTTCATTTGTGTTACCTTGTTTATTTCGAGTATGATTTTATTCTAGATATTACTCGGCACTTGAGTTCACTACCATCCATAGCTCTCTCATTACAATCTTCATGTAACAACATGGTTTATACTTAGTTAATTACTGTCTCTGTCATTTGACATGTTAAGTATTCAGTCCATTAATATTTAAATTATCATTTATTAATTCTGCATTGTTCATTTTATATTATATGTGACTTGTTTTTCTTTAAAGATGTACTACATTAATTTCATCTACTTTGAATTGATATTGGCATTTTGTATCTAACTCCCGCTAGTCTTAGATTGATTCCTTTGAAACCAATTCTCACTTTGCTTTTAAATATCTCCTATGGTTTCTTTTGCAAACTTGAACAATTTAAATTAAAGTTCCATAAACAAATTAAGAATAAGAAACAGTGTTGTTCTCTGAATAAATCTCAAGGGAAATGTTTTCAATAATTTAACCATTTGACAGATAATCACTGCTCTTTTTTTTGCTAACCTTGTTTTCTAAAGAAGATACAAGTAAACTTCCAACTAATAGTTCATTTAGTTTCTGGTTGTAAATGGAAGTTAGTCTTCAGTTCTTAAAATCTAAATGGAAAGCAGCGATCTGCCCGGATTTAAAAACACAGCTTTCAATACAAGCTCCATACGTTGCATATGCTCTATATGTGTAGAACCATATGCTAGTCACTGTACCTGCTTTACTGCTCGAGAAGAATATAGGTTGTTTCAAACAGACAAGCTGACTCTTAAATTGCTTAGTACAAGGAAGCTTGTGGAACAGATGGATAATATAATTTAGCATATCAATAACTGATCTGTTTATAGTTTGGAAGGTTTTAATGCCCTCTAATAAATTTGTTTTATAGCATTAATTGGGAACTGTGAGCATTCGCGAAATAATTATGTCTTCAAAATGCTTTTAGAACATTTGTGTTAAAAAGATATCTAAGGAAGTGCATGTGATGTGTGTGTGAAGTCACCTATGTGGGAGGAAAATTATATAAATGTGGAGAGCAGTTCTTTCTTATTAGAAATGGCAGAAGGAACATCAGACAACATGAAAGAAACCAGGGATGAATGCGGTTCCATTCCTCCAGCTTCATTTTCTGAGACAGACAATGTGTTTGTCTGTATCATGGGTATGTCTTTTAAATTTATAGGAATTGTACCTGTGTTTTGGAAGTCTTTATGTTTAAGAAATACTTTGTGTTTAGGAAATGGCTTGTGATTTGGAAATGTTTTATAAGATAGAAACCTTCTGTGAAAATTTGGAGGAGTTTAATAAAGAAATCCTCTGAGATTTAAACGTGTATCACTGTAAATAATTGACCTGTGTTTAAAACTACTTCGTTAGTTGGAATATCTTCTCCTTGGTAGGGAGAGGGGACCTACCACTTGAACAGTGGGTACTGGCAGCTTAACTCACTGTGGAGAATAAACAAGGAAGTAAACTAGCTTTTGAAGATTGGATTTTAGTTACAGTATAAATTCCTTTTAGAGAGAGTACTCATGGTGATTGTAATCCAATAGGACTTAAGGTCTTTGTTTGAGTTTAGAATGAACACACACACACACACACACACACACACACACACACACACACACACTCAACTGAACACCACTCTACTCCCTTTGCAGTTTTTTCCTCATTTCTTTCTCAATTCCTGCTAAAACATTGTTTACATTTACATCATTATTATATTGTAATTTGTCCTTTACTGTGCCTATTTTCTTGTTATTATTTATTGTACTGTCTTGCACTGTTTTGTGCACTTTATGTAGTCCTGTGTAAGTCTGAAGTCTAATGTAGTTTAGTGTTGTTTCATGTAGTCTAGTGTAGTTTTGTGTTGCTTCAGGTAGTCTAGTGTAGTTTTGTGTTGTATCATGTAGCACCATGGTCCTGGAGGATCGTTGTTTCGTTTTTACTGTGTACTGCACCAGCAGTTATGGTTGAAAGACAATAAAAGCGACTTGACTTGACTTGACTCGAATGTCATGGTCAGCAAACCGAATACCATCCCAGTCACTCCCGAAAATGAATTATGAATTCAAGCCCTACCCTCTTTAAATATTCCTTAACCTTTCTTTCAGAAAGATGCTTATTGACCTTCTGCCCATGGGCCCGTTAACTAGAATGTTATTTACTGAAGAATAGGAATTCAGTTTTGTTTCACAGTAGCAACATGATTACATACCACCATGAGGAGTATTCAAGTCTACATATCACCTATTTTAGGTAAGGATAATATTAAGACCATAAGAATAGTGTTAAAACTGCATAATTTGTATAATTATACCCTCAATATCCAAGTCATATACATAATTACCAGTGTCAATATACACATTTGTTCAGTCTTAACCAAGTGTTTTAGCTTCTCAAACAAGGCACTTTTATTTTTCACATTTACAGAAGTGATTGTATCTAATCTCAATGCAATATTTACAATTTACAAGTATAACATTAATAATGACGCCAGGACCAGTATATACAGTAGAAATTTTCTGATATTATAATTCTAAGTAAGAAACTAAGTTCTGAGTAGATATTGAGCCTGCAGAAGGATATTGACGTATAGTGACAGATGGAATGTAATATTGAGAAAAGTTCAGGTAATTCATAGTGACATAAAGAACAGAAAAATCAATATGTTTCTTCCCTGTCACTGATGTTCAGAGAGGTTTGGTACATCCATGGACATGAAATATAGGAAGTTAACATGCAGTTACAGCAAGCAATTAGATTAGTTTTATTTGCTCCATGTACGTTGAAACAGAGTGAAATACATCTCATGTCAAGTCAAATCAAATCAGTGAAGATTCTGGTCTCACTGCTTCCCTCTTAGGAGTCAAACCATTGATATTTACAATAAACCCACTGACTCCAGCAGCGACTTAGACTACACCTCTTCCCATCTGTCTCTTGAAACGATGTTATTCTTTTCTCTCAGTTTCACTTTCTCCACTCGAGATGAAGCTCCCTGTCCAGGACATCTGAAATGTCTCCTTTTTCTGGAAGTATTGGTTCACTTCTGCTATGGTTGATGGAGCCCTATCTTGCATCTCCTTTATTTCCTATCATCAGCTCTCACCCTACTTCCTCCCAGACAGAACAGCGATAGAGTTCATCTGGTATTATGTTTGACCTTATGGGCCTCTGTATCCTTCATCATTTCCACCAGGCACTTCTCATCCCCACCCCTTTCCACCTTCCTTGATTCTCTGGTCCACTTATCCTTCCACATTCTTCCTTCTGTTACTCCTGGCCGTTTGCCCTGCCATCACTGTAGATGTAACACTTGACCCTACACCTCCTCCCACACCATCTAGGACCTAAACTGTCCTTCCAGGCGAGGCAAAGGTTCACATGCACCTCTTCCAACCTTGCCTACTGCATTTTTCTCAATATCAGCAAGACCAAGCACAGACTCAGCCACCGCTTCACTGAACACCGATGCTCAGTCTGCAGTGGTCATCCCGATCTCCCATTTACAGACTGTTTCAAGTTCTCTCTCCATTTCCACACTGACCATCTGTACCACCAGCTGAAGCTCCAACACAAACTGGAAGAGAACACATTATATATAATCTAGAGAAGTCGACTACCCAATGGCACAAATATCAAGTTTTCCAATTTTAGGTAAATACCCTGTCCACCATTTTTCTGTTTTTCCTGTCCCTATCACCCCACCCCAGTTCTCTCCTCTCCTCTCATTCTGATCTTCTGGTTCTCCCATTTTTTGTTCCCCTCCTTCAGCACCCCGTTTACCCTCTTCTTTTAAGAACTTTGCTCAGGTTCTCCCCCTGCCCTTCCAATTCCAACTGCCGTTCACCTCTCCCTTCTCCAATAGATCCATTCTCCCCTCCTTTACTTGCCTGAATTCAGCTCTGGTAGACCTTTGTGTTGCTGTTTATCTCACTCACCTCCCTCTCACCTTCTTCCATATTTTATTTTTTTTCTTTTCTCTCTGTATGTTTTCACCTATCGTACACCTGCTGAAGATTAACTACTCTACTCTCTCTCACCTCCCCTACCTGGCATAACTTGCTGTCATCTTACTGTCCTACTCAGAGCACCAATCACTTCAGAATCCTCTCTTGCACCCCCCCCCCCCTTTGCTGACCATCTCAGTCCCGATGGAGGGTTTCAACCCAAAACATTGGAAATTTCTTTCTCACCACTGCTCAACCCACTGAGTTCATCCAGCAGATTATGTGTTGCTGCCTTTTTTAGCTCCCTGAAAATCTGTGATGCTGCCTTTAGTGAACTATACGCTTGAATTCCTTGGTCTCTATGTCCCATTGCATTCCCTAGTTGCCTACCATTCATAGTACAAGTCCTATGTTGGCTTGACTTTCAAAGATGCATTACTACACACTGTATAAAAATCCATTTGCCACTCAACAGCCCACTTCCTGACTGATTAAGGCCCCCTTGTAGTCTACAATAACCTTCTTCACTATCAACATTACCTCTTAATTTCATCAGCAAACTTACCAATCAAACCTTATGCATTCACATCTAAATCATTTACATAAATGACAAGGTCCTGACACTTAACACTGTGGCTCACAATGTTTCACTAGTTTTCATTCTGAGAGGCAACCTTCACCCTTTGTTTTCAACCTCTGTGCCAGTTTAGAATCCTCCAAACTGGCTCTCCCTGGATTCCACGGACCAAACCTTCCAGATCAGCCTGTCATGCAGAAGGTCTTGCAAAAGTCCAAATAGATAACATTCACTGCTCTACCCTCATTTACTTATTTGGTTACCTCCTTAAAGAACTCTAAAAGAATTAGCAAACATAACTTCCAACATATAAAGCCAAGCTACTCCTCCTAATCAGACTCGGTCTATTCAAATGCTGGTAGGTACTGACCCACAGAATTCCCTCCAGTAACTTCCCCACCACTAATATCAAGCTAAAAAACCTGCAGTTCCCTAGCTTGTCCTTGCTGCCCTTCTTCCACAGCAGAGCATATTAGCTACCTTCCAGTCTTCAGGAACTTCACCAGTGGCTAACAATGAAGGAAGTTCTGAAAGAATTTGAAAGTCGAGATACTTAACAGCTATTTCTTTGAGCTGATAAGTTTAGAACTAATTTAAACAGTCTTGGGATAAGGAGGAGGAATAAGTTGGGGAAAAACTTCATTTAGAGGATTATGATTCTTTGGAATTCTTTTACTCAAAATGTGTGATGTTCAGTCATTGGCTAATATTCAGGCTGTGACAAACAGATCATTGCATCAAGGTGTGTGAGAATAGGGGAGGAGGTGGTGGAGCACGGCTGAAGAAATGGCCAGTCATAACCTTATAGATTGTGAACTGGATTCAAGAGGCTGGAATCACATCATCCTGCTCCTTTTTCTTTAAAAACCATTCCTTGGTTCTTAAATTTGCCAAGAACAATCATGGTTATGAGATCATAATCACCTACATCACATGACACTGCACATAATGATGATGATGATTCTTAAATAATATAAAATTAAAGACAGATTTTCATAGAGTTTTTTTATCTCCTTGATGGATGCATCCTGAAGTACCTCTGCATATTTTCTACAGGTTCCTAAAACATCTTAAAGATAGACCACTGCAATACAGTGGCTCCAAAAGGGCTTAAAATAATTCTTGGCAATTCTTCTTCAACTGGTATTATAAATAATTGTTTTGATTTTTTTTAATCTGTAATTTTTGATTTTTTTATAGCTGCATCTAAAATTCTAATGAGAATTGACAAGGGATGTGGATCATCATAACGAAACATACAGAAAAAAGTGTAATTTCCTGAAAGCAGAACACCTCTTAAAAATATTATTTTTAAGTCTGTATATTTTATGTTTTGATGTTTTAAAACCTCTTTTAGATCACATGCACATGTTTACATATTATCCTGGGTCAGATAAATGTTCATGCTACTCCAAATGATACAAAAATCATGTAAATTGACTACTATATTTACATATCTTTAATTGTCTAGAAGGAAATATGTCCATTCAGAAGTAGTGATCTGTACTGTGTTGAGTTTGTCTAAACAACAGATTGGAATAGTTTCTTGGAGGAGGAATGACGAGGAACTTCTTTAGTCAGAGCATGGTGAATCTGTGAAATTCATTGCCACAGATGGCTGTGGAGAGCCAGTTATTGCATACGTGTATATTTTAAGCGGAGGTTGATAGGTTTTTGATTGCATGGGCATCAGAGGTTACAGGGAGAAGGCAGGAGAATGGGGTTGAAGGGAATAATAATTAATCAGCCATGATGGAAAGGCAGAGAAGACTCAATGGGCTGAATGGCCTAATTCTGCTCCTGTGTCTTCTGGTCTTATGTTCGTATGGTCTTGGCTTTTTGGGATCATTATTCATGTTGAGCACTCCCAGGTTAACTCTGCCAATGAATTCACTCCAACATTCTTGCTCTACTAACAATTTTATGATCCCTCTGGGTGAGTTAGGTTATCAATAAAATGTATAAAATATTAAATAATATCCAGTTTTGCACTGTGATACTGTGTCATCTAGAAACACCACTAAATAATTGAGTTCATGATTCACGTAAACTAATTATGGTTGGATTCAGTTTCGGATGTATCACTTTACAATTCTCCATAAATAAATGTATACAAGATTTCAATATACCTATATGTCTAAGATTCTCATGGAAAATGTAAACGAATCCCGACACAAAATGACAGTTTGAGTTTTAGAATAAATACATCTTATGGATAACAGTCAAGAATGAAAGATATTTTCCGACAATCTCATGTAGTAATTAACTTATTCCCTATTGTTTATTACATTTTATGCTGAAACTTCAAAAGTTAAATTATTAGAACTTTGCCGATGAATAAATGTTTTGCAAGCTGCTTCAGTGATTTTTCTTTTTTGAGAAGAAATGATTCACCAAAATGCTGGACAGTAAAAGGTTCAGCTTCTTGTTGTTCTGACCTTGGTAGTCTTTATAGTTTGTTGTCAAAACATACAGTCATAGCACAACTGTCGCAGTCTTCTGGCATGTGGGAAAATACAGCATCCAACTGGTAAAACACAGAAAAGACAAGTTTATTGTACTTCAAAATAATGTGTGTTCACAACAACTTTCCTCTCTTATTTTCAGCATAAGCAGAACACATTTATGTAGTGCCTGTGAATGACCAGCAGATTTAAATGGCATGATATGGTCATCAATAAATTCTGAATAATCAGGTAGAAACAGATTACTACCATTTTTTGAGTTTCAACCTAGAAATTAAATCACACCACACATTTGAAAGTATGAATTCAACTATAGAAAATGGCATTACACTTGATATTCAGGTTTTAACAATAGTTCTATGTAAACAAACACATGTATTGTTTTTTATTAAACCTCCTCTATGCTCCAATCACAACTTTTTAAAAAATCTCCACACATTCTTAATCAGAATGATTGTATTAATATTATTTAAAGATATCTTCCACCACAACTCATCATTTTAAACTGCTGGAAGGATTTTTAAAATGACTTCTGAGTACATTGGCTTGTGTAGACAGTGAATCAAACTTGGGCGTCACAGTAGCATAGTGGTTAACACGCTCTGCAGTACCAGCAATTCCCACCGCTGCCTGTAAGTAGTTTGTACGTTCTCCCCATGACCAAGTGGGTTTCCTCCAGGTGCTCTGGTTTCCTCCCACAGTCCAAAGGTGTACTAGTTGGTAGGTTAATTGCTCATTGTAAATTGTCCTGTGATTAGGCTAGGATTAAATTGGGGGGGGTGCTGGGTGGTGCGGCTCGAAGGGCCTGAAGGGCCTATTCCATGCTGTATCTCAATAAACAAATAGAAAGTTTTCCAGTACGGATCCCTATGATACACCACTTGACACATGCTTCCAATCATAAAACCACAACTCCACCATAAAACATCCAATGACAAGAGCAACTTTGGATCCAACTTCCTAACTTGCTCTGGATATCATGGGCTCTAATATTTTAGACCAGTCTCAGGTGCCAAACACTTTACTTAAATGCAGCACCCTCATTGTTGATAAGTGTTTGAAAAATTCAATCAAATTGGTCAAACAGAACATTCCCCTAACAAAAACAGCTGATTACCATCGATACCTTTCCAAGTATAGATTATAGCCATTCCTCAGAAACTTACCAGTGATGTTTTACTCACTGGCCTGTGATTAACGGTCTCATCCTTGCTCCTTTTCTGGAATAAAAGTGCCACATTTGCTCTCATCCAGTCAGTTGGGACTTCAGTTGTGGCCCGCGAAGATTTAAAATTCTCAGTCAGAATCCCAACAATCACCCCCCTTCTTCTCATAACAGCCTGGGACACATCCGATCAGACCCTAGGGACTGATCCATGTTTTCAAACCTTCTTGCATGGTGGTTAGCATAATACTTTCACAGCGCCAGCAACCCAGGTTCAATTGGTAGGGAGTTGGACATTCTCCTCAGGACTGCGTGAGTTTCTTCCAGATGCTCTGGTTTCCTCCCATGTTCCAAAAGACATACAGGTTACTACATTAATCTGTCACATGGGTGTAATTGGGCGGTTCACACTCGTTGGGCCGGTAGGGCCTGTTATCGTGCTATATCTCCAAATAATAATATTATTTATTGCCTAAATAATAAGATTGAAATCAACGAGGATGAGAGCGGAATGTGAGCGGGTGTTCAGTGCCATCTGCCTGCTTTTGACCAGTCACTCTCTCTCATTCTCGCTGATGCTGGAGGAAGGCGCCTGCATGTGATCAGTTTCTCTTTTGCTTTTGCTTGCTGCTCTCAGAGGAGGGTGCCTGCATTTGACTGGTCTCTCTTTCCTTCTCGCTTGATTCTGCCGGAGTCTTGGGTCTTGGGCGAGGTTTAATTGAAGCAATTTGTGGATTTGACTCTATGGTTCATGCTATGAAGTGTTTCTGGCTTCTGGATACTCGTTTTTTAAATTTTTTTTGCGATGTTGATCAGGGCAGATTGGCTCTACGGCCTGCAGACTGGCTCTATGGCAGTGCGCTAAATTGAATTGAACTGTACTAAGCTGAACATTCCTAGACTCTGCTGGTTTGATGTTGTATATTCTGCGCTTTTCACTCGTTTTTGCCACTTGCGCAATTTGTTCTTTTTTTGCGCTTTGGATGGATGATGTTCCTCTGAACAGGTTCCATTGTGTTTCCTCGTTTCGTAGCTGTCTGTGGGAAGACGAATCTCAGGGTTGTATACTGCATACGTAGTTTGATAATAAATGTACTTTGGTTCTTTGAATTAATGATAAACAAAAATAATAACTCACTTTTAATGTGAACTTTTCCTTCCCACATTTTCCAAATACAGTTCCCTTCCCCTTAGTGAATACAGACGAGAATCACTCATTTATGACCTTACCTATGTTCTCTGACACCATGTACAAATTTCCTCTTTGATCACTAAATAAGCCCCAATCTTTCTCAGGTTACTTTATTGCTCTTGATATACTTATAAAATACTTTGTTATTTTCCTTAATCATCTGCCAGTGGTACTTGGTGTCCCCTTGTTGCCCCCCTAATTTCTTTTCTATGCACCTTGTTACAATTTCTACACTGCTATCTGCTTCCGCTCATTTTAAATTCTCTATAAGTTATCACATGCTTCCTTTCTTTCCTTTAACCATCGCTTGATATTCTTGACATCCAGGGTTCCCTAGTTTCATTGTCCTTCTCCTTCAGCCTAATGGGAACACCTTAGCCATAAACTTTCAATTTTGAATGATTAACTATTTGTCAGATGCAGAGTTACCTGCAAGAAGTTGCTCCCAATGTAACTCCATCCAATTTTGTGTCCAGACTTCAAAAAAATTGAGATTTTGACCCCAGCAGCCTGACTGTAATCTCTGCCATATAAGTTTAAGGAATTGCAGTACTAGTTCAAAATGAAAGCCACTATTACCTGTTGTGATCAGTCCAACATCAAGATGTTTTTGGCGTCTGGCAAATAACTTCATAAACTGTGTGGATGTCTGGTACTCGAATAATATCGTACACAGTGCTTAATTTATCTGGTGGAACCTGAAATGTATTAAATGAACAAACATATATATTTTTTAAATTAATTTAAAATTAGTTCACATTTAGTAAAGAAATATGTCATATCCCATAAAATAACACCTTATACATATTAACTACAGCATTTTAACAAAGACTTCATCCACATTTTATTGTTTTTTCATTAACTATTCCCATTTACTTTAATACACCTAGGTCTAACATAATTCTGTGCAAGATAAATATTCAAAAACAATATTTAATTTTAAAACAAAACTATGTTTAGTATTTTATATTTGTTAAGTGCTCAATGCACTTTAATAAGAAATGGAAAAAGAGCAAAATTAAATCGGAAGTATTTCTCTTTGTCTACCAGAAGTGCATTGAACTGAGGGGTTTCATTAATGCTGAATGCATTATAGAATAGGCCCTCTCCAGTTAATAGAAAGGCTACGTTCTGTGAACCATTTGTAACCCAGACTGTTTGTAACTAGGAAATGTGGCCAGACACAAACCAAGATCCAACTTCCCTGCAGCCCCAACAGCAGTTGACCGATCCATTACATTTGACTCCAAGATGCTGATTCATATGTCCAGACTGTACATGTCTGGTGTTCATAAGCTGGGGGTAGGGGGGACCTGTGTCAATGTTAAATGTTCCCAAGTCATGGTTAGATTAAACCTCACACTGCTCTACCACCACAGTACGTTTTTTACCAAATACAAATGCACTTTCACAGTGATGTTTCTGAGCAAAATTTGGCCAATTTTTAATCAAAATCACATTTATTATCAATAACTTGGATGATGTGAAATTTGTTGTTTTGTGGCAGTGGTACATAAAATTACTCTCAATTGTTAAATAAATTCACCTACCTATAGAGAAATGGGAGAAAATTTTTCAATTACTTAGCTCTTCCTCTATATGTGCTAAACATATGCTGATACAATTTAAGGTAGTGCATAGGGCCCACATGTCTAAAGATAAACTAGCTCGTTTTTACTCCCATATAAATCCTATTTGTGACAGATGTCACTCTGAGGTGGCCTCTTTGGCTCATATGTTCTGGTCCTGCCCTCTCTTGGAAAACTTTGGAAGATATCTTTGAGATCATTTCAACAGTTCTGCGTTTCGATTTACAACCCCATCCTATTACGGCAATTTTTGGTTTGCCAATAATAGCCCTTTATCCTCTTCAGCCTGTCGTATTATTGCATTGGTTACATTAATGGCCAGAAGGTCCATTTTATTGAATTGGAAAGAGACCAATCCTCTTCCTACATTTCAATAGTTTTCTCAAACTATATCATGTTTAAATTTAGAAAAAATCAGAAGTGTCATTTTTGATCCTTCGGTTAAATTTGAAGAGACTTGGAAGCCATTTATTCAACATTTTCATATGATGTAGTTTGACCTCTTCCGAATCCTTTTTATTAACTTAGAATATGTGAATAGAGGAGGGGAGTTGATGACATTAATGAATGTATTCGATCTAATATATTGGTTCAGCCCTGTTTTGTTCTGTTCGGTTTTTTTTTTGTTTTTTGGGGGTTTTTCTTTGTGATTTTTTTTTTTTAGTTTTTTTTTCTCTTCATGATTAATTATATCAAGAGTTTGGAAGTTTACTACACTTGTACTCTTTGTAGTTTCTCTTGTATATATCTATTATCAATAATGTAATTCCAATCTCTTTATATCACTATTGTTATTATGTTTATGAACTAGAAAACTAATAAAAATATTAAAAAAGATTGTTAAATAAATAAATAGTTCAATAAAAATGGATTAATGTGGTAGTTCATGGGTTCATGGACTGTTGAGAAATTTAATGGCAGAGGGAAAGAAGCTGTTTCTGAATTACTGAGTATGGGACTTCAGGCTTCTGTACCTCCTCCCTGATGATAGAACAGTTTATTTCCCAGATGGCGAGGATTCTTCATGATGGATGCCACCTTCTTGAGCATTGCCCCATAAAGATGTTGTTGATGGTGGGGAAGGTTATGTCCTTGATGGATATAGTTGAACTCCATGAGAGGAGACAGGAGTCCTAATAAAAAATTAGCTGCCGTGGACTTAAACATTCGGCCTCTATTTACATACAATTTCTTAGTCTGATTTTACATTAAAACTTGTTAATAAATACTAGCGAACTTTGGGAAGAAGAGAAGTACAGGAGGTTTGAAAGAAAGTAATTTTGCTGTAGAACATAGTGAAAAGATGAAATATACTAAAAAATAAGCAGTGCATGTCAATCATTGCAAATATTGTACAAAAGGCTACGGTTTCCATTATAAAAAGGGAATATTCAATGTCACTGGAACTAACACATGAACTGTTCTCAGATGTAAAATTTTTAATTTCATGTCATAGGTTGAATTAAAATCAAGTGCAGTCTTTCGGTTTTGGAGATTTAAAGGCCAGATGATGACTGGAGTAAATGCACAGATATCATTAAAAACCCATTTTAAAGCCATTCATTCCATCCTGGTTTTTCTATCTCTACATAAATTTCCACCTCCACATTTAGAATGAAAACAACATATGGAATTTATGCAACACACATAAAAATTGCTGGTGAATGCAGCAGGCCAGGCAGCATCTATAGGAAGAGGTACAGTCGACGTTTCAGGCCGAGACCTTTCGTCAGAGCTCGATGAATTTAATGCAGAAAAGTGTGAGGTATTGCACTTTAGTAGTACCAATCACAGTTGGTCTTAAAAAGTGAACAGTAGGGCATTGAGGAGTGTGGTAGAACAAGGGAATCTGGGATTACAGGTCCATAATTCAGTGGAAGTGGTATTACAGGTTGATATGGCCGTAAAGAAAGCTTTTGGCACAATGGCAGTCATAAATCAATGTATTGAGTACAGAAGATGGGATGTTATGTTCAAGTTGCATAAGATGTTGGTGAGGCTTAATATGGAGTATTGTGTGGAGTTTTGGTCACCTACCTACAGGAAAGATGTAAATAGGTTTGAAAGCATACACAGAAGCTTACAAGGATATTGCTGGGTCTGGAGGATCTGAGTTATAAGGGAAGATTCAATAGGCTAGGACTGTAATCCTTAAAATGCAGATGGTTGAGAAGAGATTGGATAGAGGTATACAAAATTATGAGGGATATAGATAGGGTATTTCCAAGCAGGCTTTTTCCACTGAGGTTGGGTGGAACTACAACCAGAGGTCAAGGGTTAAGGGTAAAAGGTGAAAACTTTAAGAGGAACTTGAGGGGAAACTTCTTCATTCAGAGGGTCGCATGAGTGTGGAATGAGCTGCCAGCACAAGTGGTGCATGAAAGCTCAATTTCAATGTTTACGAGAAGTTTGGATACATACATGGATGGTAGGGCTATGGTGCCAGTGCAGGTCAATGAGAGAAGGCAGTTTAAATGATTTCAGTAGGAACTAGATGGGCCGGAGGACCTGCTTCTGTGCTGTACTTCGCAATGACTCTATATATGTTTGTCTTACTTAGAATCTTTATAAAAGAGAAATGTTGATAGAAAATCTAAAAGGATATAATTTGTTTAATAAATCTTGTATTTGTAGGTCACCTGCTGTAAAATAGGACTTTGAGGAAATAGCAGTTTTTAGTGCCAAAACTGAAGTTTATCCTCACTATTTCTTACTTGGAAAGTATATGGAAATATTCATATGATCTTTAATATTAACAAATTAAATGTAATCAAACCATTTGCCATGAAAATTATGAAGGTGTTGCAATGGGCCTGTCCCCTATTATCCTGAGTAACTGCATAGGAATCTTCTACTTCATAGCTAGTCATACAGGATTGAGGATGACTTGCTTCCACTATTTCTACAGAGCAGAAGATGATTACATATGAGTTCCTTCAACATAAGGTGGCTTTGTACACCAGCGACCGTTTGGTCTTTGCAGAGCAAGAAAGGGATCCATTGGAAATATGTCGAAGACAAATAGAGACCAGGCAGGGTTGCGTATCCCAGCGCTCAACGGTCCAAGTGTACCAAACAATCTCAGTGGAGTTGCACTGGTGACTTGTGAGATCTGGCCACCAACATAAAGGCTGGATGTTTTCAGCTCAGATAAGAGCAGCTGATAGGTAGTTTGACGGTAGCGATCAGCAAACCTCTCCACTATTCTAGTCACCCTCTAGATGGAAAGAGAAGTAAATATGAGCAGTTAATCCTACACCATTTACTTAGCATTTTATCCTATCACTATGGATCATGAATCACTGGAAGACTCTATTCCATACAACTGTGGAAGTAGAAATATTGAATACAGTGGATTCCAGTTAATTGGGCCATTGATTAATCAGGGACTCCGCTTATTTGGGACATCTCTTAAAGAATAAAACACTAATCCAGAAAATACCTGGGATTCCCTTCATTTATTTGCAACATAATGCCATTTAATTGGGGCAGTAGACTAAAGCTGAACAGTTTCCAACTAATGTCAGTTATAAGCATTTATGTGGCCATTAGACATTACACTGTGCTCAGAGTGAGCAGCTTTTAAATAGCATCAGTGGTGTGTGCTTGTCTTCAAAAGCAGCAATTTTTGTCACTAACAGTTGGCGGGAAATAAGTAGGAAGAGAATTCAGAACTGCAGTTTCAAGCATTCAAGCTTTCAGATGCCAAAAATGGCCAGAAGTGAAAATGAAATTATTTTACTTCTTCAACAAGTTAGAAACTATGAAGAATTTGAAGTTATCTTGAATGTTACAATGAAAATGAAGATTTGGAGGATGTAATCATCGATAGCACTGTATGAAGGCAGTCCATTATCTGTACTAGCCGTCTGCACTGATTTTGTCCATTCAGTCATCAAAAGAACACGGCCATGTACAGTGGATAAACTGTTAGGTACTAATACAGCTTTAAAGTGCTGCAGAAGTGTCAGTACGTTGTTCTAATTCATTCGGTATTTCATTTTAATATATAATTTGTTACTCATTTAAACAGAAGCTTGACTTTTTTTATACCTTTTTAACTATTTCCATGAAACTTTTGCTAATTGGGCCAAAATATACTGGTCTGGATGTGTCCCAATTAACCAGAGTCCACTGTATATCAAAGCAAAGGGTGACAGAGGAGTATGGGTAGAGATCAAGAAAGTGAAATTGAGGCCAACATTACATCAGTTATGATCTTATTTGATAATGAAGCAATCCGAGAGCCACAGAGTCATACAGCAAAGAAACTTAGAAATGCAACACTAATCCCATTTTCCTATATTTGTCCACATCTGTCTATGTTATATCTAACCATGTACTGTGCAAATACTTTGAAGTGTTGCGATTGCACCTGACTCTATGACCTCCTCTTGCAAGTAGCTCCATGTACACACTGCCCTGTGTGTTAAAGCGTACACCTTGGATCTTCTTTACATATTTCAATTCTCACCTAAATCCTCCCGGGAGGGGGGAGAAGATGGCGGTGCGATGGCAGCACGTGCGGCCACTTCGGTGATGATATCTTTTATCTGTCAAATAGGGGACCGTGCACAATTCTGATTTGATGGAGACAGACATGAGAGCACGGAAGAACATCCGGAAAACTTCTGAAATGCCTGCTTCACTGCCGCTGCTACTGTGTGGTAATCGGAATCTCTGGAGCTGAAGGTCCCGAAATCCTCGACTTTGCTTGTTTCAGCCAACGGGGAGAGGTCGAAGGCACTCGGCAGAGGATGGCGCTCAGGAGGCTGTATCCGAGAGGCTGATCGGAAGCTCGGAGTTTTCGGACAGATGGACTCAGGGTCAGCTGTGGTCGACTGCTTTCAAGGTATCGGCAAGTTGACGGTGCCTGGAGGTTTATGGCAGGGAGTTGCTCCCTTTTCCCGCCTGCTATCGGGGACTCGGGAGTTGATCGACTCAGGACTTTGTGTCTTTTTTTTTACTGTGCCCATGGTCCAAGGCGCTCGGCGGAGGATGGCACTCAGGAGGCTCTTCATCGTATTATGGTATTGTTATTGGTGAATCTTCATCATATTATGGTATTGTTTTGCACTGCTGTAACTATATATTATAATTATGTGGTTCTGTCAGTGTTACACTTTGGTTTGTCCTGTTTTCTGTGATATCACTCCAGAGGAACATTGTATCATTTCTTAATGCATGTATGCATTTCTAAATGACACTAAAAGAGGACTGGGTGTTATCATAATCTAAAAAGTATCCTCCAGTTTTAGACCCCCTGTCCTTGGAAATAGACTGTGACAATCTGCCCTATCTAGGCCCCTCACGTTTTGTAAATTTCTATAAGCTCACTTCTTAGTCTCCTGCCTGTGAGAACAATCCCAGCTAATCCAATTTCTCCTTGTTGCTAAACCCCTCCATTCTAGGCAGCAATCTGGTGAATCTCTTTGCACTATCAGATCATATTTGTAATGCAATAACCAGACCGCACATAATATTCCAAGTGTGGCCTAACTGAGGTAACAGAATCAGAATCAGAATCAGGTTTATTATCGCTGGCACGTGACGTGAAATTTGTTGACTTGGTAGCAGCAGTTCATTGCAATACATAATATAGAAGAAAAAAGAAAATAATAATAATAAATAAATAAATCTTATTCAGTATACTTTATAAAGTATATGTATATCAAATAGATTAAAAATTGTGCAAAAAACAGAAACACTATAAATTATTTAAAAAGTGAGGTAGCGTCCAAGGGTTCAATGTCCATTTAGGAATTGGATGGCAGAGGGAAAGAAGCTGTTCCTGAATTGCTGAGTGTGTGCCTTCAGGATTCTGTACCTCCTACCTGATGGTAGCAGTGAGAAAAGGGCATGCCCTGGGTGCTGGAGGTCCTTAATAATAGACTCTACCTTACTGAGACACCGCTCCTTGAAGATGTCCTGGGTACTTTGTTGGCTAGTGCCCAAGATGGAACTGACTAAATTTACAACCCTCTGCAGCTTCTTTCAGTCCTGTGTAGTAGTACCCCAACCACCCCCCCCCCCACCCCGGCCGCCATACCAGACAGTGATGCAGCCAGTCAGAACGCTCTCCACGGTACAACTATAGACGTTTTTGAGTGTATTTGTTGACATACCAAATCTCTTCAAACTCCTAATAAAGTATAGCCGTTGTCCTGCCTTCTTTATAACTACATCAATATGTTGGGACCAGGTTAGATCCTCAGAGATCTTGACACCCAGGAACTTGAAACTGCTCACTCTCTCCACTTCTGATCCCTCTATGAGGATTGGTATGTGTTCCTTTGTCTTACCCTTCCTGAAGTCCACAATCATCTCTTTCGTCTTCCTGATGTTGAGTGCCAGGTTGTTGCTGCAGCACCACTCCACTAGTTCGCATATCTCACTTCTGTATGCCCTCTCATCCCCACCTGAGATTCTACCAACAATGGTTGTATTATCAGCAAATTTCAGATGGTATTTGAGCTATGCCTAGCTACACAGTCATGTGTATACAGAGAGTAGAGCAGTGGGCTGAGCACACACCCCTGAGGAGGAGAAGTTATCACCAATCTGCACAGATTGTTGTCTTCCAGTTAGGAAGCTGAGGATCCAATTGCAGAGGGAGGTACAGAGGCCCAGGTTCTGCAACTTCTGAATCAGGATTTTGGGAATGATGGTATTAAAAGCTGAGCTATAGTCGATGAGCAGCATCCTGATATAGGCGTTTGTGTTGTCCAGGTGGTCTAAAGCCGTGTGGAGAGCCATTGTGATTGCATCTGCTGTTGACCTATTGTGGCAATAGGCAAATTGCAATGAGTCTAGGTCCTTGCTGAGGCAGGAGTTCAGTCTAGTTATAACCAATCTCTCAAAGCATTTCATCACTGTCGATGTGAGTGCTACTGGGTGATAGTCATTAAGGCAGCTCACGCTATTCTTCTTAGGCACTGGTATAATTGTTGCCTTTTTGAAGCATGTGGGAACTTCCGCTCGTAGACGTGAGAGGTTGAAAATGTCCTTGAATACTCCTGCTAGTTTGTTGGCACAGGTTTTCAGAGCCTTACCTGGTACTCCATCATGACCTTCTGCCTTGTGAGGGTTCTTCTCTCTTTAAAGACAGTCTAACACCGGCCTCTGAGACAGAGATCACAGGGTCATCAGGTGCAGCAGGGATCTTCACAGCTGTAGTTGTATTCTCCCTTTCAAAGCGTGCATCGAAGGCGTTGAGTTCATCTGGTAGTGAAGCATCACTGCCATTCATACTACTGGGTTTCGCTTTGTAGGAATTAATGTCTTATAAGCCCTGCCAGAGTTGTCATGCATCTGATGTCCCCTCCAACCTCATTCAAAATTGTCTCTTCGGCTTTGAAATAGCCCTCCACCGATCATACCTGGTTCTGGTACAGGCCTGGATTGCCAGACTTGAATGCCACAGATCTAGCCTTCAGTAGACAACGTACGTCCTGGTTCATCCACGGCTTTTGGTTTGGGAATGTACAGCAAGTCTTTGTAGGTACACACTCATCCACACTGGTATAATGAAGTCCATAACAAATGCAGCATTCTCATCCAGGTCCGAAGATGAATTCCTGAATACAGTCCAGTCCACTGATTCAAAGCAGTCCTGTAGGCACTCCTGTGCTTCTCTTGTCAATATCTTCTTGGTCCTCACTGCTGGTGCTGCAGCTTCAGTCTCTGCCTATCCTCAGGGGGTAGAAGTACAGCCAGGTAATCAGACATCCCAAAGTGAGAACAAGGAATGGCACAGTAGGCATTGTTGATGGCGGTGTAGCAATGGTCCAGTGTATTGTTTCCTGTGGTACTTGCAAATGATCTGTTGATGGTAATTGCTTAGTGATTTTTTTCAGACTGGCCTGGTTAAAATCTCGCAGAACATTGGTGAAGGCATTAGGATGCGCTGTTTTGTGCATGTTGATCCCATTGCTCAGATCATCTAAAGCCCGATTGACGTTGGCCTGAAATGGAATGTGTACTGCCACCTAAGTGACCCTGGAGAACTCCCGTGGGAGGTAAAAAGGACGGCACTTAACTGCTAGATATTCCAGGTCTGGTGAGCAGAATTGGGACAGCACTGGTATATTTGTGCAGCAAGAAGAGTTGATCATGAGGCATACTCCACCACCTCTGCTTTTGAGAGACTCTATAGATCTATCCTGACAGCGTGTAGCAAACTCGTCGATCTGAATCGCTGTATCCGATACAGAAAGGGTTAACCAAGATTCCATGAAACAAAGGACACACATGATCCTAATGTCCCTCTGATTCAGCACCCTACCTCCGAGATCATCTATTTTATTCAGCAGAGACTGCATGTTTGCCAGCATGATGGTCGGTATTGGGTGTTTAAAAACCCTTTCCTTAAACGCACTTGTAACCCCGATCTACAGCCATGAATCCTCCGTGGGCATTTCCGTCCACAGTCAGAGTTGTTTCTGTCAATTTTAAGCAGCGATAGTTCACTTAAACGCATTAAGACATCTTTGTTGACTGTATTGATCTTGGAAGCAGTTGTGCTTTTTAGCTCTGTCAGGCTGAAACGAGAATATTTAATCGTATCCATTGAGAGTACTGGGGCTACTCGAGTCGCCCCTAGGCACCCTGGAAGTATTGTTGAGTTGTATCATGATTTCCCTACTCTTATGCTCTGTACCCACTACCTATGCAGGGAAGCAAATTAAATATCCTTTCCACTCGTATTGCCACTTTCAGGGAGCTATGAACTTGCACCCCAAGCACTCTCTCTCCCCATCTAAATTCCCTGCCATTTACTATATATGTTCTTTCAGTATATATGTACTTTGATAATAAATTTACTTTGAAATCAAAATGCACTATCTCACATTTATCTGGATTAAATTCCATCTCCCACTGTTCTACCCAACTTTCCCTCTGTATCAAGAGGCAAAATGACCCTAACTGTCCAGAAACATGTCAAATCCCAGCACAAAGCATCGATCCTTGTGCTACATCACTAGGTATAGCATTGATCCTGTGGCAAATTACCGGTTATGACGTTGATTCTTGCCACACATCACTGGTAAGAGAATTCCAGTCAGACAACAACTTATTCAACACTACTCTGCCTCCTATCAATTTTAAATTGGACCCAGTTTGCCAAAATACTTTTCAGCTAAATGGGAGCTTGCATCCTTGAGGAGCCAATTGGTTGCAACTGTGAAAAGTAACAAAGGTTCAGGATCTTTAGGAACTTTCACCACTGGTATGTATCTGAAGGCAGCTCTTAAAGTCATACTCAAACTCATGAACTATAGTACACACATTCTTCACCCCCTCTTGTCTCTGCTTTAATGTTAGTCAGAAGTTGCTATTTCTTGTGTTTCTTTGAGGGCAGGAGTCAATCAAAATTTATAATATCAGTTATAGTTGTTTCACTCTAGCAAAGCTTATGTTAAATAATTTCTGAGTTTATAGCTCCTATATCACAAGATCATTGTAATTTTTCAGGATGGTAATGTTGAATATTAATACAAGCAGGGTTTAAAATATTGTATGTTCCATATTACATGCTCTGAGCCACCAAATGTGATCCAGCAGTAATGCTCAGCCACGTTTAAATGATGATGATTAAAAATCCTGTTCCATTGTTCTCATCTTTTCTATCAAATGAATACAAATAGTGTCTTGAGCAACATAGAGCAGTACAGCACAGTGTAGCCCACCTAACCCATCCCACCGTCAATCATACAGGAGTTTAATCGGAGTGGAGGCCATTGTTACTCTACCCACAAAAGATTCTATTTTGTTCCCCCACTGTACTCAGTAATACATCTCTCACATTTTGTTGTGGTCTGACCACAAATTCTGTCAGGCTGTTTTTTATTTCACATTGAGAAGGTCTTTCTTTTTCCTGGAGCTGAAGGTTTAATGTTATTTGCCTGCATGTTGATTTAAATGTCTCAAGATCTGGAAGTCCCGCCCACAGTTTCTGAACTCCACTGAATGTATAATTTTAAATAGAAACACATCCTAAAGACGATCATTCCATTTTTTTTGTTCTACAGAGAAGCATAATGGCATAAAAAATTATAGTGTACAGACAAACAGGTGGTGATCAGAGATTTTTTAAATATAGGTATTCACTCTCTCAAACTTCCAACCTAATGGCCAAGGAATTAAGATGCTAAGTACTTTAAAAAAAAATTAGTACTTGTATAAAAATAGATTTTTCTGGAGTGCAAGACAACTACAATAATTTCTGGGCTGAAATAAACACCCAAGAAACTCAGCTAGCACTTGAAAATAGTTCAATGTGAGAGGTAAGCCCAGTGATGGCTGAGTCTGTAGACATCACCTTACAGTGCTGGGCTATTTGTCTGCTGGCCTTTTGCCATCAACCTCCACCAGAGCCTGACCAACTGCCATAATCACCCATTATAGCCTGATCCCTGCCATTCCTCCCTCTGCTATCTCAGACTTTGTCTCACTCCCAAACTTCTCTGCTACTTTTGTTGCTTGAAAGTACATTGTACAACTTTACAAAACTTCAGTTAGACTACAACTGGAGTATTGTATCCATTTCTGGTCATCATGTTATGGGAAGGATGTGAATGCACTGAGATCAGGCAGAAGAGAGCGAAGGGTGTTCCTGGATGAGCTGGATTTGTTTTCCTTGGAGTAAAGGACAATGACTTAGGTACACAAAATAAATAAAGCAGGTAGTAAAAAAAACTTTACTTCTTATGTCTAAAAAAACTATGCAATGCAGTATAGGTTTGATGAGAGAAGTAAGAAGGTTGGAAGATAACTGATACTTTTTTTCACCCAGAAAGTGGTTACAAACACTAATTCAGTGCCTGAATGTATGGTGGAGGGAGATGCTCTCAAAATTTAGAAGCACTTGAATTATCCAGGTGCTTGAGTACTGGTATAGACAAGTATTGATTAGTATTGAGCATAGATTAGTGGGCTGAAGGGTCTGTTCATGTGATGTATGACTATGACAAATAAAGTCTTGGCAGTGGCATCCAATGTAATGAAACTGAGGTGCTTTGCTTTTTTTAAAAAAGTGATATCTGCTAAAGGAGGTTTATTTCCCATATTGGAGGAGTTGTGACCATGCGTGTGTGGCAGGAATTAGTACTGATTCCCCTGTTGTTTGTCATACATATTATTGATTTGGATGAGAATGTGGCTGACAATGACTAGTAACTTAGCAGATGAAACCAAAATTTTTGGTGTAGTGGACGATGAAGAAGGCTTTCTAAGGTTGCACAACCTATGTCAGATGGGAAAGTGGGCAAAGGACTAGATATGGAATTTAATGCAGCCAAGTCCAAAGCGATGCATTTTGAAAAGTTAAACCATGGAAGAACATACAGTATAGAGTGAATGGCATGGTTGTTGGGAGTGTTAGAGACCTAAAGGGACAAGTACATAGTTTTCTGTAAGGGGTGGTACAGGCAGTGAAGGTATATGGCACGCTTGCCTTCATGAGTGGAAGCATTGAGTGCAAAAGCTGGGACATCATATTACAGCTACACAAGACATTGGCCAGGCTACTCTAGGAGCACTGTTTGCAGAAAAGATTCACAATGATCTTGCTGGAACTGAAAGGCTTGAGTGATATGGCAAGACTGAATAGACTGTTTATAGTGCTGACTATATAATGGTTTATAAAACTATGTGGAGCAAAGATAAAATGGATGGTCAGTCTTTTTCACAGATTGTGGGAGGGCATAGATTTAAGGTGAGAGGGGAAATATTTAAAGGGCACCTGAGGGGACAGGTTTTCCACACACTGGGTGTTGGGTATATGGAGTGAGATACCTGTGGAAGTGGTAGAAGCAGGTACAATTACTACATTTAAAAGACATTTCGGCAAATTAATAGATTTTTAACAAAAGGCTTTGAGGGATATGGATCAGTAACAACAAATGGGACTAGCAGAGGGAGCGCCCTTCTTTGTGGGTTGAAGGACTTGTTTCTATGCTATATAATTCTATAACTCAATGAGCAGCATGGTCTACAGACAAATAACAGAAAACAAGATTGTTGAAACAAACATGACTGCGAACAGTGCCACACCTCAGACAATTTCAATGTGTTTTGCATTATCTTTTGTTTGTTTTTTTTCCTTGTCCTTGCTTTAGCTTCCCTTCATTACCCTGCATAATGGGAGCCAGCTATCAAAGTAGATTCACACCTGGCTGTTATTCCTTTCCCTCATTCACTGAAATAACCTTCAAATACCCTGGCCATTTCCCTGTGTTTTGTTAATTTCAGCTGCCGGCTCCTGCCCCTGTGTTTGTGAGCTTAATGCTCAGAAATTTTTGCACAAGTTCTGAGCACAGGATTTCAGGACTGCTGCATCATCAGACATGATGTCATTCAACAGAAATGTTAAACTGTGGCTCTCTTTGTCTGGTGGATGCAAAATATCTCATGGCACTGCTTTGACGCCAGAGCAGGGAAATTATTCCCACCATCCTTACCCCATTTATACTGACCCAACATCACAAAAACAGATTAGCTGGTTGTTCTCTTATTACTGTTCCCTGAATTTAGCTCTGCATGAATTGACTGCCCTAGTTCCTTTAGGGACTTCATTTCAAAATACTTTGATATTTTTGAGGTATCATGTGGTTATAAAAACCACTGTATGAAAATTTTTTGTCCTTTATCAGTAAGGTAGAAATTTCCATTCAGCTTCGAAAGGTTGTTAAACATTCTAAGTGTTTTAAGCATTTAAATCGCAATACTTGCACAAATATTTTTTTTAAAACACATCCTAATACTTCCTAGGGCACACAAAATGCTGGAGGAACTCAGCAGGTCAGGCGAGGGCTCCTTGGCCTGAGAATGGCTCCTTGGGGCAGAAGAGGAGGCCACAGACCAAAATGTTGGAATGGGAATGGGGAAAGCAATTAAAATGGTTGGGCACTGGGAAACTCCACCTTCAGCAGATGGAGTGTTAGTGCTTGACAAAGCACACCCCGAATTTATGTTGGGTCTCACCAACGTGAAGGCGACCACATCAGAAGCACCGGATACGATAGGTGACTCCAACAGATTTGAAAGTGAGGTGTTGCCTTACCTGGAAGGATTGTTTGGGGCTCTGAATAGAGGTGAGGGAAGAAGTGAATGGGCAGTTGTAGTATTTCCGTCACTTGCAGAGATATGTGCCAGAAGGGAGATTAGTGGTGTGGGACAAATGGACAAGAGAATCTCGGAGGGAGCGATTCCTGTGCAAAGCAGAGAGTTGAGAGGGGGCAAGGTGGGAGGTGAAGATGTCTTGGTGGCAGCATCCCATCGAAGATGGTGGGAGTTGCAAGGAATGATGTCCTGAATGCAGAGACTCATGGGGTAGTAGGTGAGGACATGAGGAACGCTATTTATGTCAGCCGGCATGCTGATGGGGTGAGAATGGAATTCTGGGATATGGAGGAGATGCGAGTGAGGACAACATCAATAATGGAGGGTGGGAAACTCCGTTCTTTGAAGAAGGAAAACATCTCTGATGTCTTGGAATGGGAAGCCTCATCCTGGGAACAGATTCAGTGGAACAAAAGGAGCTGAGAAAAGGGAATAATATTTTTACAGTAGAGAGGTATAGTCAAGATAGCCTTGAGAATCAGTAGGTTATATAAAACAGGTTTGTCTTCAGTGGCGGAGACAGAGAGATTGAGAAAGGGGAGAGAGGTTTCAGAAGAGGGCCAAGTGAACTTAAAGGCAGAGTGGAAGTTGGAGGCAAAGTTGATGAAATTGATGAGCTCAGCATAGGTGCCTGAAGCAGCACCAATGCAGTCATCAACATAACACAGAAAGAGTTGGGGAACATTACCAGGGAAGGCTTAGAAGATTAACTGTTCCAGGTAGCCAACAAAAAGGCAAGCATAGCTGGGGCCTATGCAGGTGCCTTTGGCTGCCCTTTCAGTTTGAAGAAAGTGAGAAGAGCAGAAGGAGAAATTGTTGAGGGTGAGGACAAATTCTGCCAGACAGAGGAGGGTAGTGCTGGAGGGGAACTTACCAAGAAAAAGGTGGAGAGCTTTAAGGCCTTCATGATGGGGATAGAGGTGCAAAGGAACTAGATACCCATGGTGAAAATGAGGTGGTCAGGGCCAGTGAATTGAAAGTGGTTGAGGAGATCAAGAGCAAGTGAAGTGTTGCTGATGTAGGTAAGAAAGCACTGAACCAAAGGGGATAGAATGGAGTCAAGGTCTGTGGACACAAGTTCAGTGGGGCAAGAGAAGGCAGCGATTTGGGCCTACCTGGACAGTCAGGTTTGTGGACCTTGTGTAGGAGGTAGAAACAAGCAGTGCAGAGTAAAGGAATTATGAGCTTGGTGGCAGTGGATGGGAGATCTCCAAAGTTGATGAGGTTAGTGATTGTGCAGGAGATAGTGGCCTTATGATCCAATAACTCCTATAAGATTAGATTTCGTGAATGTGTCTATCCTTTATAAAGGCTACGTAACTCTTCCAACTGCTAATTTATTACCTCATCACCGTATTCCCTGAGTGAGTTGGTGTGATGATTCCAGGTGTAAATGCTGATTGTCATTTCCTATCATTGACTTTGCACTGACAGGATTATTCAGCAAATCAAAAGCAGGTTGATAAAGGGTTACAAAAAGGAAGTTCTACAAATGTAAACAAGCATTAAGTTTGCAAAACCAGTCTTGCTCAGCACCCACCTGTGGAAACTCTGCTGGCTCTGGCACAGCAACAAATTCATATATTCCATAATCATCCATAGAAGGTTCTTGTTCAACTGGAAATAAAGAATTTTTTTGAAATGGCAGAAGTAGCATCAAAATTTGCAAGCATAGAGCACTCCAGCAACAGTAAGGAGGATGGTGTGGTTTTGGTAACGAGGTTTTCACCAACATCTAAGATAAGAATAACAGGTGATGAGTATAAAACTAAAGGATTCTTTAGGAAAAAGCAAGAGAATTTATTGTGCTGTCATTAAGGCAACAGTGAATTTCTATCATCATGCTTATCCACCAGAAATAAACTGTTTGAAATGGTGAAGAGATGCATTTAATTGGATATTCCTACCACCAGCTTTAGAATTCAGAAGAAAGCAAAAGGATAGATACCGCTGCTATATCTACCTAAAAATTATTCAGAGTGAAGATCTTATCAAAGACATAATGTTCTGCACAGATATGAAGGGTGGAAGGGTGTGTTTCTGTGCTCTGTGACTCTGACTGTGATAGCAATAAAGTGTGGAGCAAGGGGAATATTTTATCTGAAGCCTGGGGAAAAACAAATTAAATGTAAAGGCTAGAGTTGCCTTGCAAGATAAAAAATGGTTGTTACAGAAGTCTTAAATAGAGTTTTCTGAACAGCAAACTGTTGGATTTCTGCAGTCACAGGCAGACTGGGAGTTGAAAAATATTGGCTACACTGAAGAGAACAGAGATATGTAAATGTAGAGCAAATTGGACTAGGGAATAAAATTCCCTTACAAATTTACTTAAGCGTAATTTACAAACAGTATTGGGTGGAGCTCACTATGCTGTTTTGGGTGTCAAGTATTACAATCAACTTGTTTTACTAGTTTGCCTTTCATTTGCCCTGTGATCAGAAAGTGGGAAAAAAAACCACCAGAGGGGAGTTCTACTCCAACCTTCAGCTATCCATGACTTCAACTTGCTTGGAAAACAAAATGATTCCTCAAAGTGCCAGACAGGGAAATGACACAAGTCTTTGTCATGGAAGGAGAAGGGAAAGCCAAATGCAATCCAGTACTTTCTGACGCATTTTTCAGACACCATATTGTCATGATCAATGCCTTGTTTCATCAGTTTGACAAAGCCTCAGCGCAACATCTCAATCCAAGCAATGGCGTCTGTTGCACTACTGCATTATCTGAGCAAAAGATTACAAGGATGTTGACTATTGAACTGGCAAAGACCTGTGACGAGAATACACATAAAATTAAGATGTTTGCTGGCCTGTGTTAGCATCAGTGACATCAGCAAGTGGTCTGCCACCTTCTCACGAGTCGTTGACAAGTACCAGACAACGCCCGGGGTGGAAAGGTACGATCAGCGGGAACCCGGTGTGTGTCCGCCCTTGCCTGGGTGCTGGGTTCACTGCAGAGGATCGACCGCATCTGGAGGAGGGGTCACAGTCGGTGACCTCAGGTGACATCACCAAGGACCTGCCCAAAAGTTGCTTGTGAGCCATCTCGCCGGTCTGTGAGTGAAGCCGTGTCTGAATGATCAGTTGTTCCTGTTCTATCTCTCTCTTCCCCCACATTGTCCATCGCCATGGCAACGATTACTGCGAACTGAACTACTAAACTGGACTGAACTTTGAGTCACTTTGAAATTTGGTCATTTACCCCTAGACAACGATAGAGCTTGATTGATGCTGTTATCTTAATTCTGTGCACGTGTGTTTATCATCGCTGAACTGTTGCATTTATTATCCTTTCGATTACTGTGTTGCTTGTTTCTTTAATAAAACTTTCTTAGTTCTAGTACTCCAGACTCCAACTGAGTGATCCATTTCTGCTGGTTTGGCAACCCAGTTACGGGGTACGTAACAGACCTAATTCAGTCTAGCATCACCATCAATCTGGTTCCTAAAAATGACAATGGCAACAAAACATCTGCTGCATAAGATTCACAAATGAAGCTACCAAAGACCCTCCCTCCATTTTGTCATCACCTCAAAGACAACCTGAAGACTTTCAGTCAATTGGAGCCACAGAATGCCCATGGAGTCTGGTCTGCCCTGGAGTCCACAAGAGTACCACCTATGAAAAGTGTGTCTCTACAAGAAAATATCACTCTTAATTTGATGAGAACAATCAGGAATCTGGAGAGGAACTACTTAACCACAAATGCAGGGCATTCCTGGCAGGAAGCCTCAAGCTTTCTCGATGGAAAAATACAAACCTACAAGCATCTGAAAGACAAGGTCCAATAAAAGGCCCATGGCCTACAGAACAAAGTTGGTGAAAAGAATGCTGGTGGTTCGGCAACCAACAGCCATAACATGTCCCGCCAGGACTTGTGCAGCCTAAACATCCTGGGTCCTTCTCCACTGATAGCCAAGAATGGTGGAGGGGCTATCAAAGACAATGACATCATCAGCAATTGCTGGAAGATGTGCCTTGAGCTATTCGTACAAGAATCAGTCTTTTACAGTCTTGACTTTATTCCACAATGTAGCATCCACCACAATCTCAATCAAACTCAACTCAGCAAGAGGTTAAAAAGATCGTCCAACAGCTGAAATGCATGATGGCCAATGGATTAAATAAAATCATTTCTATGGTGCCAAAGAGTGATGAAGAATTGCTTCTATCACAATTTCATGAATTTATCATCATTTGTATGCCTGGGGATCTCAAAGACAATAATTGTTTCCGTGCTTATGAAATTTTCAAAGTTCAAAGTAAAATTTATCAGAGTACATACATGTCACCACATATAACCTGGAGATTCTTTTTCCTGTGGGCATATTTAGCAAATCTATAGAATGGTAACTGTAAACAGGATCAATGAACAATAAACTGTGTAAATGCAAATTAAATCGCAATAAATAACAAGCATGAAGTAACAAGATAAATTGTCCTTAAAGAGAGACCATTGGTTGTGGGTACAGAAATAGAATGAGAGTAGTTATCCCCTTTTGTTCAAGACCCTGATTGTTGAGGGGTAGTAACTGTTCTTGTACCTGGTGGTATGAGTCCTGAGGTACTTGTACCTTCTACCTGATAGCAGCAGTGAGAAAAGTGCGAGGCCTAGGTGGTGAGGATCTTTGATGATGGGTGTGGCCTTTCTATGGCAATGTTTCATTTAGACGTGCTGAATGGTTGGGAGGGTTTCATGCGCAATGAGCTGGGCCAAACCCACTACATTTTATGGGATTTCTACTGAAAGGCATTGGTGTTCACGCACCAGGCCATAATGCAGCCACTCACAAATTACAAAAAACACAAGTTTGACTATAGTGGCTAAATTGAGATCTCCTTGTTTAGAAGTTTGCCCTTCAATTTTCCTATGTACAGAATGTAGAAGAATCCAAAGGGAATTTCTATTCCAACCTTCAGTAATCTATGACGTTGAGTTTATTTAATACAGACACACAAAGACAGCATTGACATAAAAAGCCAGGTTGGGTACGTTTTCCCTGTTTCTCTGGAATTCTATCAAGTAGTCTATTTCTAATTTTCAGAAAAACTAGTTCAATGGCATGAGTGACAAGGTTTCAAATACAGTACATCTTCAAATCCTCACTGAGGATATAGAGTGCCTATAAAAAGTATTCACCAACACCCCCCCCCACCGCCCCCAGAAGTTTTCATGTTTTATTGTTTTACAACACTGAATCACAGTGGATTTAATTTGGCTTTTATTGACACTGATCAACAGATCAACAGCGGAGTGAGAAGGTAGCAGAGTGATAGGGCTTTGGCGAGGAAGGGTCAAGGCGAAGAACTGATACGCAGAGATTCACAGATAACAGCCTTCGACTTCCCCAGCGGACTCTTCCCTTTCTCCCGTGGTCCTCTTCCGCTAACATCAGTTGCTCTGACATGGCAGATGAGCTCAGACCCGTGCCATGCTCCTCCTGTGACACGTGGAAACTCAGGGAGGCTGACAGTGTCCCTGAAGACTACGTGTGCAGGAAGTGTGTCCAGCTGCAGCTCCTGATAGACCGCATGGCAGCACTGGAGTCTGCGCGTGGACTCACTTTGGAGAATCCGAGATGCTGAGAATGTTGTGGATACCACATTTAGTGAGTTGGTCACACCGCAATTTAAGGATCTAAGGAAATATAGGGAATGGGTGATCAACAGGAAGAGTAGTAGCAGGAAGATAGTACAGGAGTCTGCTGCAGTCATCTCCCTCCAAAACATATATACCGCTTTGGAGTCTGCTGGGGAGATGGCTCATCAGGTGAAGGCAGCAGTAGCCAGGATCATGGCACCGTGGGTGGCTCTGCTGAGCGTGAGGGGAAGAAAAAGAGTGGCGGAGCCGTTGTGGTGGGGATTCCATGGTAAGGGGAATAGAGAGGAGCTTCTGTGGCTACAAATGGGACTCCCGTATGGTGGGTTGCCTCATAGGTGCAAGGGTCAGAGATGTCTCGGAGAGGCTGCAGGGCATTCTGAAAGGGGAGGGCGAGCAGCCAGCTGCCGTGGTGCATGTAAGTACTAAGGATATAGGAAGAAAGTGGGATGAGGTCCTACAAGCCGAATTTAGGGAGCTAGGAGATAAATTAAAGAGTAGGACCTCAAAGGTAATAATCTCAGGATTATTACCGGTGCCATGAGCTAGCCAGAGCTGGAATAGCAGCATAGCTAGAATGAATATGTGGCTTGATTGATGGTGCAGGAGGGAGGGTTTCAGATACTTGGGGAATTGGAACCACTTCTGGGGGAGTTGGGACCAGTACCATCCGGATGGTCTACATCTGGGCAGGGCCGGGATCAATGTCCTAGGGAGATTGTTTGCTAGTGCTGAAGGGGAGGCTTTAAACTAATATGGCAGGGGGAAAGGGAACCCACACAGAAAAGAAGAGGGAAGTGATGCAGAGACCAAAGCTAGAGTTAGTGAAGAAGAAAGTATGAGTAGAGTGTATAAAAGTAAAAAGAAAAAAATCACATAGGTCACTCGATTCTAAAAGGACAATGAGTATAAGGACACTTTATCTAAATGCCTGTAGTATTAGAAACAAGGTTAGTGAATTGTTGCACAGATCAGTACCAAAGCATATGATTTAGTGGCCATTACAGAAACCTGGTTGCAAGGTGGAAGTGACTGGGAATTAAATATCCAAGGGTATCAGGTAATATGGAAAGGTAGGCAGGAAGGCAAAGGAGATGGGATAGCGCTCCTAATTAAGGATGAGATCAGGGTGATTCTGAGAGACGATATAAGATCTACAGGGCAAAATGTTGAGTCCATCTGGGTAGAGATTAAGAATAGTAAAGGGAAAAAAAATTACTGGTGGGAGTTGTCTATAGGCCACCTAATAAAAATATTGCAGTGGCAGAGGCGACTAACCAAGAAATAACTGAGGCTTGTAAGAACGGAATGGCAGTTGTCATGGGGGATTTTAACTTCCATGTAGATTGGGTGAATCAGGTTGGTCAAGGAAGTCTTGAGGAGGACTTCATAGAATGCATCCCTGATGGCTTTCTTGAGCAGCATGTTAGTGAACCTACAAGGGAAAATGCTATCTTAGATCTAGTCCTGTGCAATGAGACAGGTAAGATTAATGATCCTGTTAGTCAGCAATCCTCCTGGAAAGAGTGATCATAGTATGATTGAATTTTGCATACAGATGGAGGGTGAAACAGTTAGATCTAAAACTAGTGCATTATGCTTGAACAAGGGAGACTACAACAGGATGAGGGAGGAGTTGGCTAATGTGGACTGGAAGCACAGGCTACTGTATTTGGTAGGACAGTTGAGGAACAGTGGAATACTTCCAAAGAGATTTTTCACAGTGCTCAACAAAAGTATATTCCAGTCAAACGTAAGGACAGTAAGTGTGGGGAGAGCCAGCCTTCGATAACTAAGGAAATAAAAGATAGTATCAAATTAAAAGCTTATGTGTACAAAGTCACAAAGAGTAGTGGGAGACTGGAGGATTGGGAAAACTTTAAAAAGCAACAAGGAACAACTGAACAAGAAATAAGGAAAGGGAAGATAGAGTATGAAAGTAAATTAGCACAAAATATAAAAACAGATAGCAGAAGTCCTTATAACTATATAAAGCAGAAGAGAGTGGCAAAAGTCAACGTAGGTCCCTTGGAAGATGAGGAGCGGAAATTGATATTGGGTGATAAGGAAATGGCTGAGGCATTGAAAGACTATTTTGTGTCAGTCTTCACGGTGGAGGACATGTCTAATATGCCAAAGAATGATGTTATGGACGAAATGGGAGGTGAGGACCTCGATAAAATCACTGTCACTAAAGAGATAGTGATGAGAAAACTAGAGGGCCTGAAGGTAGATAAGTCCCCTGGTCCTGATGAGATGCATCCCAGGGTACTGAGGGAATTGGCGGGGGTTATAGTACTTTATACTTTATTGTCGCCGAACAATTGATACTAGAACGTACAATCATCACAGCGATATTTGATTCTGCGCTTCCCACTCCCTAGAGTACAAATCGATAATAAATATTAAAAATTTAAATTATAAATCATAAATAGAAAATGGAAAGTGCAAAAAAACCAAGAGGCAGGTCCGGATATTTGGAGGGTACGGCCCAGATCCAGGTCAGGATCCGTTCAGCAGTTGTATCACAGTTGGAAAGAAGCTGTTCCCAAATCTGGCCGTATGAGTCTACAAGCTCCTGAGCCTTCTCCCGGAGGAAAGAGGGACGAAAAGCATGTTGGCTGGGTGGGTCGTGTCCTTAATTATCCGGGCAGCACTGCTCCAACAGCATGCGGTGCAAAGTGAGTTCAAGGACGGAAGATCGGTTTGTGTGATGTGCTGCGCCATGTTCACGATTTTCTGCAGCTTCTTCCGGTCTTGGACAGGACAACTTCCATACCAGGTTGCCATGCACCCTAGAAGATTGCTTTCTACGGTGCATCTATAAAAATTAGTGAGGGTTTTTGGGGACAGGCCAAATTTCTTTAGTTTTCTCAGGAAGTAAAGGCCTTCTTGGCAGTGGACTCTGCTTGGTTGGTCCAAGTCAGGTCATTTGTGATATTGACCCTGAGGAACTTAAAGCTTTTGACCTGTTCCACTTGTGCACCACCGATGTAAACTGGGTCGTGCGGTCCGCTACTTCTTCTGAAGTCAAAAACCAATTCCTTCATCTTGCTGACGTTGAGGGATAGGTTATTGTCTTTGCACCATGCCACCAGGTTCTTAATTTCCTCTCTGTACTCAAACTCATCATTACCCAAGATACAGCCTACAATTGTTGTGACATCAGCAAACTTATATATTGAGTTGGTAATCATTTATCAAAACTCTCTAGACTCTGGGCAGGTCCTGACAGATTGGAAGACAGCAAATGTCACGCCACTTTTTGAAAAAGGATGTAGGCAAAAGACGGGCAACTATAGGCCAGTTAGCTGAACATCTGTAGTTAGGAAAATGCTTGAAGTTGTCATTAAGGAAGAAAGAGCAAAACATTTAGAAAGGAGTGTTTCTATTAGACAGACGCAGCATGGATTCAGAAAGGGTAGGTCCTGTTTGACAAACTTACTGGAGTTCTTTGAGGACATAATGAGTGCAGGGATAGAGGGGAGCAGGTGGATGTTGTATACTTGGATTTCCAGAAGGCGTTTGATAAGGTGCCACACAAGAAACTTATAAATAAGATACGGATGCATGGAGTCAGAGGAAGTGTATTGGCATGGATAGTGGATTGGTTAACCAATAGAAGGCAGAGAGTTGGTATAAATGTGTGTTTCTCTGGTTGGCAGTCAGTGGTGAGTGGGGTGTTGCAGGGGTCGGTGCTGGGCCCACAGCTGTTTACCATTTACATTGATGATTTGGAAGAGGGAACTGAGTGTAGCATAGCAAAATTTGCTGATGACACTGAACTGAGTGGAAAAGCAAATTGTACAGAGGATGTGGAGAGTCTGCAGAGAGATATAGATAGGTTAAGTGTGTGGGCTTAGGTTTGGCAGATGGAATAAAACGTTGTTAAATGCGAGATCATCCACTTTGGAAGGAATAATAGAAGAGCAGATTATTATTTAAATAGTGAAAGATTGCAGCATGCTGTAGTGCAGAGGGAGTTGGGAGTGCTTGTGCATGAATCATCAGAAATTGGCTTGCAGGTACAACAGGTTATTAAGAAGGTAAACGGAATGTTGGCCTTCATTGCTAGAGGGATTGAATTCAAGAGCAGGGAGGTCATGCTGCAACTATACAGGGTACTGGTGAGGCCGCACCTAGAGTACTGTGTGCAGTTCTGCTCTCCATACTTGAGGAAGGATATACTGGCTTTGGAGGTAGTGCAGAGGAGGTTCACTAGGTTGATTCCAGGGATGAAGGGGTTAACCTATGAGGAGCGATTGAGTCATCTGGGACTATACTCTCTGGAATTCAGAAGAATGAGAGGGGATCTTATAGAAACATACAAAATTATGAAAGGGGTAGATAAGATAGAAGTAGAAAAGTTGTTTCCAGTGGTAGGTGAGACTAGAATTAAGGGACATTGCCTCAAGATTCAAGGGAGAAGATTCAGGATGGAGATGAGGAGAAACCGTTTTTCCCAGAGAGTGGTGAATCTGTGAAATTCTCTGCCCAGGGAAGCAGTTGAGGTTTCTTCACTAAATATATTTAAAAAACAGTTAGATAGATTTTTACATAGTAGGGGAATTAAGGGTTATGGGGAAAAGACAGGTAGATGCAGCTCAGTTTACAGACAGATCAGCCATGATCTTATTGAATGGTGGGGCAGGCTCAATGGGCCAGATGGCCTACTCCTGCTCCTATTTCTTATGTTCTTATGAAAGAGACCGTGGTGTAAAAGCGAAAACGTACCTCACCAAAGTGATCTAAATGAATTACAAATATCAAACACAAAATAATTGATTGCATAAGTATTCACTTCCTTTAATATGACACACCAAATCATCATTGGGGCAACCAATTAGTTTTATAAGTCACATAATTAGATAAATGAAGATCACTTGGGTGCAGTCAAGGTGTTTCAATTGATATAGTAAAAATACACGCGTATTTGAAAGGTCCAACTGCTGGTGAGTCAGTACCCTGGCAAAAGCTACACTATGAAAAGGACACTCCAAGCAACTCCATGAAAAGATTATTAAAAGCACAAGTCAGGACATGGATACAAGAATATTTCCAATATTTCTTGGCATACAGTTAAGTCAATCATAAAGAAATGGAAAGAATATGATACAGCCGTAAATCTGCCTAGAGCAGGCCATCCTCAAAAGTCGAGTGACTGTGCAAGAAGGGTACCAGTGAGGGAGGCCACCAAGAGACCTATGATAACTCTGGAGGAGTTACAAGCCAGTCTAACTTTATGGGAGATGGGCAAAGAGAAAGCCATTGTTGGAAAGAAAAACACTTGAAATCTTGGCTAGAGTTTGCCAGGAGGTATGTGAGGATTCTGAAGTCAGGTGGAAGAAGGTTTTATAGTCTGATGAAACTAAAATTGAGCTTTTTGGCCATCAGACTAAATGCTAAGTTTGGGATAAGCCAAACACCACACATCATCAAAAACACACCATCCCTTCTGTGAAGCATGGTGGTGGCTGCATCATGTTCTGGGGATGCTTCAACACAGCAGGCCCAGGAAGGCTTTTGAAGGTAGAAGGTAAAATGAATGCAGCAAAGGACAGGGAAATCCTGGAGGAAAATCCTGCACTTGAATCTGAGGGGGACCAATATCCTAGCAGGGAGGTTTGCTAAGGCTATTGGGAAGAGCTCAAACTAGAATTGCTCAGGGGTGGTGAAGAGATGGAGGAGGGTGCAGTTGGCTCACAAGTAGAGAGAAATTGTCGGCAGTGAGAGAGGGAGGATAGGCAGGTGATAGAGAAGGGATACGCTCCGACAGATGGTTTGAGATGTGTCTGTTTTAATGCAAGCATCATGAACAAAACGGATGAGCTTAGAGCAGCACTTGGAACTGATGTTGTGGCCATTACAGAGACTTGGATGGCTCAGGGGCAGGAATGGCTACCTAGAGTGCCAGGCTTCAGATGTTTCAGAAAGGACAGGAAGGGAGGGAAAAGAGGTGGGGGTGTGGCACTGCTGATCAGACATCGTGTCACGGTGGCAGAAAAGAAAGAAGTCATGGAGGGATTGTCTACTGAGTCGCTGTGGGTGGAAGTTAGAAACAGGAAGGGGCCAATAACTCTACTGGGTGTTTTTTTTATAGACAACCCAATAGTAACAGGGACATCGAGGAGCAGATAAGGAAACAGATTCTGGAAAGTTGTAATGATACAGGATCATCGTAGTGTTTAGATGGGGTAGAGTTTGTTAGGTGTGTTCAGGAAGGTTTCCTGACACAGTATATAGATAAGCCTACAAGAGGAGAGGCTGTACTTGATCTGGTATTACCATAGCATTGGAAAGGGATAGGAAGTATAAGTATAAGTGTAAGTATAAATAGGGAAGAGATGTTCTCAGGGAAATGTATGGCAGAAATGTGGCAAATGTTCAGGGGATATTTGCGTGACATTCTGCATAGGTACATTCCAATGAGACAGGAGAAGAATGGTAGGGTACAGGCACCATGGTGTACAGAGCCAGTTGAAAATTTAGTCAAGAAGAAAAGAAAAGCTTCTGAAAGGTACAAAAAACTAGGTAATAAAAGAAATGTAGAAAATTATAAGGCTAGTAGGAAGGAGCTTAAAATGTAATTAGAAGAGCCAGAAGGGGCCATGAGAAGGCCTCGGTGAGCAGGATTAAGGAAAACCCAAGGCATTCTACAATTATGTGAAGAACAAGAGGATAAGACGTGAGAGAATAGGACCAATCAAGTGTGACAGTGGAAAAGTGTGTATGGAACTGAAGGAGATAGTGAAGGTACTTAATGAACACTTTGCTTCATTATTCACTATGGAAAAGGACCTTGGGGATTGTAGGGATGACTTACAGTGGACTGAAAAGCTTGAGCATATAGACATTAAGAAAGAGGATGTGCTGGAGCTTTTGGAAAGCATCAAGTTGGATAAGTCACCAGGACCAGATGAGATTTACCCCAGGCTACTGTGAGTGGCGAGGGAGGAGATTGCTGATCATCTGGCAATGATCTTTGCATCATCAATGGGGACAGGAGAGGTTCTGGAAGATTGGAGGGTTACAGATGTTGTTCCCTTATTCAAGAAAGGAAGAAGAGATAGACCAGAAAATTATAAGCCAGTGAGTCTTACTTCAGTGGTTGGTAAGTTGATGGAAAAGATCCTGTGAGGCAGGATTTATGAACATTTGGAGTGACATAATATGATTAGGAATAGTCAGCATGGCTTTATGAAAGGCAGGTCATGCCTTACGAGCATGGTTGAATTTTTTGAGGATGTGACTGAACGCACTGAAAGTAGAGCAGTAGATGTAGTGTAAATGGATTTCAGCAAGGCATTTAATAAGGTACCACATGCAAGGCTTATTTACAAAATATGAAGGCCTGGGATCCAAGGGGGCATTACTTTGTGGATCCAGAACTGGCTTGCCCACAGAAGGTAAAGAGTGGTTGTATACGGGTCATATTCTGCATGGAAGTCAGTGACCAGTGGTGTGCCACAGGGATCTGTTCTGGGACCCCTTCTCTTTGTGATTTTTATAAATGTCCTGGATAAGGAAGTGGAGGGATGAGTTAGTAAATTTGCAGATGACACAAAGGTTGGGGGTGTTGTGAATGGTGTGGAAGGCTGTCAGAGGTTACAGAGGGACATTGATAGGATGCAAAACTGGGCTGAAAAGTGGCAGATGGAGTTCAACTCAGATAAGTATGAAGTAAACAACAGGAATTCTGCAGATGCTGGAAATTCAAGCAACACGCATCAAAGTTGCTGGTGAACGCAGCAGGCCAGGCAGCATCTCTAGGAAGAGGTACAGTTGACATTTCAGGCCGAGACCCATCGTCAGGACTAACTGAAGGAAGAGTTAGAAAGAGATTTGAAAGTTGGAGGGGGAGGGGGAGATCCAAAATGATAGGAGAAGACAAGAGGGGGAGGGATGGAGCCAAGAGCTGGACTGGTGATTGGCAAAAGGGATACAAGAGGATCATGGGACAGGAGGTCCAGGAAGAAAGACAAGTGGGGGGGAACCCAGAGGATGGGCAAGGGGTATAGTGAGAGGGACAGAGGGAGAAAAAGGAGAGTGAGAGAAAGAATGTGTGTATAAAAATAAATAACAGATGGGGTACGAGGGGGAGGTGGGACATTAGCGGAAGTTAGAGAAGTCGATGTTCATGCCATCAGGTTGGAGGCTACCCAGACGGAATATAAGGTGTTGTTCCTCCAACCTGAGTGTGGCTTCATCTTTTTTTTTCCTCCACTATCAACTCTGCTCTTAAACGCATCTCCCCCATTTCACGTACATCTGCTCTCACCCCATCCTCCCGCCACCCCACTAGGAATAAGGTTCCCTTGGTCCTCACCTACCACCCCACCAGCCTCCGGGTCCAACATATTATTCTCCGTAACTTCCGCCACCTCCAACGGGATCCGAACACTAAGCACATCTTTCCCTCCCCCGCCCCGCTTTCCGCAGGGATCGCTCCCTACGCGACTCCCTTGTCCATTCGTCCCCCCCATCCCTCCCCACTGATCTCCCTTCTGGCATTTATCCTTGTAAGCGGAACAAGTGCTACACATGCCCTTACACTTCCTCCCTTACCACCATTCAGGGCCCCAAACAGTCCTTCCAGGTGAGGCAACACTTCACCTGTGAGTCGACTGGGGCGATATACTGTGCCCGGTGCTCCCGACGTGGCCTTTTATATATTGGCGAGACCCGACGCAGATTGGGAAACCGCTTTCCTGAACACCTACGCTCTGACCGCCAGAGAAAGCAGGATCTCCCAGTGGCCACACATTTTAATTCCACATCCCATTCCCATTCTGACATGTCTATCCACGGCCTCCTCTACTGTAAAGATGAAGCCATACTCAGGATGGAGGAACAACACCTTATATTCCGTCTGGGTAGCCTCCAACCTGATGGCATGAACATCGACTTCTCTAACTTCCGCTAATGCACCACCTCCCCCTCGTACCCCATCTGTTATTTATTTTTATACACACATTCTTTCTCTCACTCTCCTTTTTCTCCCTCTGTCCCTCTGAACATACCCCCTGCCCATCCTCTGGGTTCCCCCCCCTTGTCTTTCTTCCTGGACCTCCTGTCCCATGATCCTCTCGTATCGCTTTTGCCAATCACCTGTCCAGTTCTTGGCTCCATCCCTCCCCCTCCTATCATTTTGGATCTCCCCCTCCCCCTCCAACTTTCAAATCTCCTACTAACTCTTCCTTCAGTTAGTCCTGACGAAGGGTCTCGGCCTGAAACGTCGACTGTACCGCTTCCTCGAGATGCTGCCTGGCCTGCTGCGTTCATCAGCAACTTTGATGTGTGTTGTTTAAGTATGAAGTAGTTCATTTTGGTAGGTCAAATATGATGGCAGAATATAGTATTAATAGTAAGACTCTTGGCAGTGTCGAGGATCAAAGGGATCTTGGGGCCTCAGTCCATAAGACACTCAAAGCTGCTGCACAGGTTGACTCTGTGGTTAAAAAGGCATATAGTGCTTTGGCCTTCGTCAACTGTGGGATTGAGTTTAAGAGCTGAGAGATAATGTTACAAATTTATAGGACCCTGGTCAGATCCCACTTGGAGTACTGTGCTCAGTTCTGGTCACCTCACTACAGGAATGATGTGGAAACTATAGAAAGGGTGCAGAAGAGATTTACAAGGACATTGCCTGGATTAGGGAGCATGCTCTATGAGAATAGGTTGAGTGAACTTGGCCTTTTCTCCTTGGAGCAACGGTGGATGAGAGGTGACCTGATAGATGATGAGAGGTATTGATCGTGTGGATAGTCAGAGGCTTTTTCCCAGGGCTAAAATGGCTAACACGAGAGGGCACAGTTTTAAGGTGCTTGGAAGTAAGTACAGAGGAGATGTCAGGGGTAAGTTTTTTTTACACAGAGAGTGGTGAATACGTGGAATGGGCTGCCAGTGACAGTGGTAGATGCGGATACGATAGGGTCTTTCAAGAGACTCCTGGATAGGTACATGGAGCTTAGAAAAATAGAGGGCTATGGGTAACTCTAGGTAATTTCTAAAGTAAGTGCATGTTCGGTACAGCACTGTGGGCCAAAGGGCCTGTATTGTGCTGTAGGTTTTCTATGTTTCAATGAAAACCTGATGCAGTCTGCAAGAGAACTACAACATGGCAGAACATTTCTCTTCCAGCAAGACAATGATCCCATGCATAAAGCTAAAACTATGCAGGAAGGGCTTAAAAACAACAAAGGTAAAGTCCTGGCGTGGCTGTCGGAGTCCAGACCTCAATCCAATTGAGATTTTGTGGCAGGACTTAAAGGGCTGTTCACTCACAATTCCCATGTAATCTGACAGAGTTTGAGCAGTTTTGTAAAGAAGAATGGTGAAAAATTACAGTGTCCAGATGTACAAAGCTGGTAGAGACCTGTTCACACAGACTCAAGGCTGTAATTGCTGTCAAAGGTGCATCTACTAAATACTGACTTGAAGGGGGTGAGTAATTATGCAATCAATTTTGTGTTTAATAATTGTAATAAATTTAAAATAATTTGTAGAAATCTGTTTTTGCTTTGACACAAGAGTCTTTTCGGTTAATCAGTGTCAAAAAAGCCAAATTCAATCCACTGTGATTGAATATTATAAAACATGAATACTTCCAAGGAGAGTGAATACTGTTTATGGGTACTGTAAATACGCCTGAAGTTCCAGACCACCAAGTTTGGGAACAAATGCTTTCCCTGAATCATCAGGCTGTTGAACTGAGCTGCACAACCATAATGCTACCTCAGAACTAGACCACTCTAGACCATATCTTGCATCACCATGGACTTCTCTGATAGTTTTTGCACTAATGTCTTATTTGTACTGGTATTTTTGTTCTCTTCAGTGTCTTGTACCACTTGTATAACTTGTGTTCTGTGGGTTGTCTTAATCTACTGTACATGCTTGTGATACGGCTGCAGACATGTTATTTCATTGTACCTGTACCTCACTGTGCTTGTGCACATAATATTAAACTCGACTTGACTGACCAATAGGAATCCCTGGCCCAAAAGTGCTTAAGGTGGTGAAGTAGTAAGAGAGCATCAAGCATTTGGAATAGCAGAAGAAGACGGTAAGACACAGAAGCAGAATAAGGCCATTTGGCCAATCGAGTTTGCTCCATCATTCAATCATATCTGATCCATTTTTTTCCCCTCCTCAGCCCCACTCCCCGGTCTTCTTCCCATAACCATTGAGGCCGTGTCCAATCAAGAACCTATCAAGCTGTGCCTTAAATACACCCAATGACCTGGCCTCCACAGCTGCCTGCGATAATAAATACCACAAGTTCACCACCCTCTGGTTAAAGAAATTTCTCCACATCTGTTTTAAATGGATGACCCTCTATCCTGAGGCTGTGCCCTCTTGTCCTAGACTCCCTCACCATCGGAAACTTCCTTTCCACATCTACTTTGTCTAGGCCTTTCAATACTTGAAAGGTTTCAATGAGATCCCCCCGCCATCCTTCCAAATTTAGACGAGTACAGACCCAAAGCTATCAAACATTCCTCGTATGATGACCCTTTCATTCCTGGAATTATCTTTGTGAACCTCCTCTGAACCCTCTCCAATGCCAGCATTTTCTTAGATGAGCCCAAAACTGTTCACAATACTCAAGGTGAAGCCTTACCAGTGCCTTATTAAGCCTCAGGATCACATCCCTGCTCTTTTATTCTAGACCTCTTGAAATGAATGTTAACATGGCATTTGCCTTCCTCACCACCGACTTAACCTGCAAGTTAACCTTCAGAGTATTCTACACAAGGACTCCCAAGTCCCTTTGCATCTCAGATTTTTGGATTTTCTCTGTTTAGAAAATAGTCCGCACATTTATTTCTTCTACCAAAGTGCATGACTATGCATATTCCAACATTGCACTTCATTTCCCACTTTCTTGTCCATTCTCCTAATCCTTCTAAGTCCTTCTGCAGTCTTCTTGTTTCCTTAACACTACTTGCCCCCCCACCCACCAATCTTCATATCATCTGTAAACTTGACAACAAAGCCATCTATTCTTTCATCTAAATCATTGACATACATCATAAACAGAAGCGGTCCCAACAACGACTCCTGCGGAACACCACCAGTCACTGGCAGCCAACCAGAAAAGGATCATTTTATTCCCATTCACTGCCTCATATCAATCGGCCAATGCACCAATCATGCCAGTAGATTTCCTGTAATACCATGGGTTCTTAACTTGGTAAGCAGCCTCATGTGTAGCACCTCGTCAAAGGCCTTCTGGAAGCCCAAATAAACAACACTCACTGCATCCCCTTTATCTATGCTACTTGTAATCTCCTCAAAGAATTTCAACAGGTTCATCAGGCAAGATTTTCCCTTCAGAAAACCATGCTGACTTTGTCCTATCTTGTCCTGTGTTTCCAAGTACTCCATATCTTCATCCTTAACAATTGACTCCAACATCTTCCCAACCACTGAGGTCAGGCTAACTGGTCTATAACTTCCTTTCTTCTGCCTTCCTCCTTTCTTCAAGAGTGGAATGACATTTGCAATTTTCCAGTCCTCTGGCACCATGCCAGAGTCCAATGATTTTTGAATGATCATTACTAATGTCTCCATAATCTCTATCGCTACTTCTTTCAGAACCCTAGGATGCAGTTCACCTGGTCCAGGTAACTTTTGTACCCTTGGGTCTTTCAGCTTTTTGAGCATGTTCTCCCTTGTAATATAAACTGCATTCACTTTTCTTCCCTCACACCCTTCAGCATCTGGCCTCAACAGTGAAGAGTGATGCAAAATACTCATTTAGTTCATCTGCAATAACCTTATGCACACAGGCATCTGCCTTATGAACCTTCACGTGATAGAGAATCTGGGGACCCAGTACAGAACTTATCAGCCATCTCTGATCTGCATGGGTGGAAATGTCATTTTTGATCTAACCAAGAAGAAAGCTTATTTGTGAAGTAGAGGGTCCCACACAATGTAAAAAGAGGAATACCAGGAACCTCATTGAATGTTACATCAAGGACAGTAATTCTCAAGAGGTTTTCAGTCAAAGCAAATAATTCCTTATAGATATGGAAGGACTTGCTACTGATTACAAATTTTGTACTGGTAAGCTTCCTCAAGAAGGATATCGCTGAATGGAGTTTCTATTTTAAGTGTAATTGGCAATCCTTCCGTAAATTAAACTAAAATTGTACATTCTCTGAACTATATTTGTTCACCTTTCAGGTGAAATGAATTTACAGTACACATTGCTGAACATAAGTACTTTCATGAACAAATACAAAATATCACAGGGCATTTTATTACATTAAAAATACTCACTGATATCTTTAAGAAATGCAGTTTTATAAATGGTGTTGACAGTAGTTTAAACTTAGTAATGTTTAATTAATCATATCTACCAACCTTTAAATCTCTTGCAAATGCTGGTCAGTGAGCCAAAGTAGCAAAGGCATTTAATGCCAATTATTTTAGAGGAATGGATTATTTTATTTGTGTGGAACTTCTGATGCAAAATAGATTAATTCATCATGTAACACACATCAAAGTTGCTGGCGAACGCAGCAGGCCAGGCAGCATCTATAGGAAGAGGCGCAGTCGACGTTTCAGGCTGAGACCCTTCGTCAGGACTAACTGAAGGAAGAGTGAGTAAGGGATTTGAAAGCTGGAGGGGGAGGGGGAGATGCAAAATGATAGGAGAAGACAGGAGGGGGAGGGATGGAGCCGAGAGCTGGACAGGTGATAGGCAGAAGGGGATACGAGAGGATCATGGGACAGGAGGTCCGGGAAGAAAGACGGGGGGGGGGGTGACCCAGAGGATGGGCAAGAGGTATATTCAGAGGGACAAAGGGAGAAAAAGGAGAGTGAGAGAAAGAATGTGTGCATTAAAAAGAGTAACAGATGGGGTACGAGGGGGAGGTGGGGCCTAGCGGAAGTTAGAGAAGTCAATGTTCATGCCATCAGGTTGGAGGCTACCCAGACGGAATATAAGGTGTTGTTCCTCCAACCTGAGTGTGGCTTCATCTTTACAGTAGAGGAGGCCGTGGATAGACATGTCAGAATGGGAATGGGATGTGGAATTAAAATGTGTGGCCACTGGGAGATCCTGCTTTCTCTGGCGGACAGAGCGTAGATGTTCAGCAAAGCGGTCTCCCAGTCTGCGTCGGGTCTCACCAATATATAAAAGGCCACATCGGGAGCACCGGACGCAGTATATCACCCCAGTCGACTCACAGGTGAAGTGATGCCTCACCTGGAAGGACTGTTTGGGGCCCTGAATGGTGGTAAGGGAGGAAGTGTAAGGGCATGTGTAGCACTTGTTCCGCTTACACGGATAAGTGCCAGGAGGGAGATCAGTGGGGAGGGATGGGGGGGACGAATGGACAAGGGAGTTGTGTAGGGAGCGATCCCTGCGGAATTCATCATGTTTTGGCATAATTTTTTTTCTGCTGAATATTCCTGAAGTCTGTTTGTCTTTGCCTCAATTGTTAAATATATTAAAATGAGTTGGAAGAATACCTTTATTATAAAGTGCACTTCTACCTGTCTAATTAATAAGATAGTTAAATACGACCTGGCTGTGTGTATAAAATGCACCAGGTGCTATTTCGTTTGTAACCTGAGTTCCTTTTCAATTATTATTTTCCACATAATTGAATTTGCATCGTGAGTAGGTCACCTTCCTCATTTTAAAATGCCAATGAATATGTGATGTTCATTTTACACTTAAATCACTTCCCTGATTTATTTTCTTTAAGACCATAAGACATAGGATCAGAATTAAGCCATTTGGGCCATCAAGTCTGCTCTGCATTTCGTCATGGTTGTTCCATTTCCCTCTCAACCCCATTCTTCTGTCTGCTCCCTGTATCTTTCATGTCCTGACTTATCAAGAATCTATCAACCTCGGCCTTAAATACACCCAGTGACCTAGTCTCCACACCCACCAGTGACAATGAATTCCACCAATTCAACACCTGCTGGCAAAAGAATTTTCTCCTCATCTCAGTGTTAAACGGACTTGTCTCTATTCTGAGTTTGTTCCCTCTGGTCCAAGACTCACCCACTATAAGAAACCTCCTCTTCACATCCACTCTTCTTGGCCTTTCAATACTTGATAGATTTCAACGAGATCCACACCCACCACCCCTCATCCCCCTCCCCATTTTTCTAAATTCCAGCAAGTACAGATCCAGGGCCATCAAAAGCTCCTCAAATGATAATCCTTTCATTCCCGGAATCATTTTTGTGAACCTCCTTTGAACCCAATGTCAGCACATCCTTTCCTAGATAAAGGGCCCAAAACTGTTCACAATACTCCAAGCAATGCCTCACCAGTGCCTTATAAACCCTCAGCATTACATACTTGTTCTTACATTCTAGTCCCCTCCAAAATGATTGCTAACATTGCATTTGCCATCCTCACCACCAACTCAACCTGCAAGTTAACCTTTAAGGAATCCTGCACGAGAACTGTCAAGTTCCTTTCCAACTTCAATTTTTGATTTTTCTCCCTGTTGAGAAAATAGTCTATGCGTTTATTCCTTATATCAAAGTGCATGACCAGACAATTCCCAACACAACTCCATCTGCCATTTCCCAGCAGATTCTTCTAAACTAAGTCCTTCTACAGCCTCCCTGCTTCCTCAACACTACCTACCCCTCCACCTATCTTCATATCATCCACAAACTTGGCCACAAACCCATCAATTCCGTCTTCTAGATCATTGACATACAACTTAAAAAGAAGCAGTCCTAACACCGACCCTTGTGGAACACCACTGATCACTGGCAGCCAATCAGAAAAGGCTCCCTTTATTCCCACAGTTTGCCTCCTGCCAATCAGCCCCTGCTCTATCCATGCTAGTATCTTTCCTGGAATATCATTAGCTTTTATATTGCTAAGTAGCCTCGTGTGCAGCACTTTGTCAAAGGCCTTCTGAAAATTCAAGTACACAACATCCACTGATGCTCCTGTGTCTATCCTGCTTGTTGTTTCCTCAAAGAATTCTATCAGATTTGTCAGGCAGATTTTCCTTTAAGGAAACAAGCTGACTTCGGCCCATTTTATCATGTGCCTCCAAGTGCCCTGAACTGCATCCTTGATAATCTACTCCAGTATCTTCCCAGCCACTGAGGTCACACTAACTGGCCTATAATTTCCTTTCTTCTGCCTCCCTCCCTTCTTGAAGAGTGGAGTGACATTTGCAAATTTCCGGTCCTCCAGAATAATTCAAAAATCTGTTGATTCTTGAAAGATTATTGCATCTACAATCTCTCTTCAGGTACCTCTTTCAGAACCCTGGGTTGTAGACCATTTGGTCCAGGTAATTTATCCATCTTCAGACTTTCTAGCTCCCCAAGCATCTTCTCCCTCATAATAGCTACTGTGCTCACTTCTGCCCCCTGACACTCTCAAACTTTGGCAAATTTCTAGTGTCTTCCACAGTGAAGACTGATGCTAAATACTTAATCAGTTCTTCTGCCATTTCCTTGTCCCCCATTAGTATCTCACCATTTTCATTTCCAGCAGTCCAATATCTACTCCCGCCTTTTACTCTTTATATATCTGAAAAACTTTTGGTTTCATCTTTTATGTTACTGGTTAGCTTACCTTCATATTCATTTTTTCCCTTGTGCTTCTTAGTTCCTTTCTGGTGCTCCTCAGGGGTATGTGCTTACCCCACTTCTCTACTCTCCCCATATCCATGACTGTGTGGCTGTGCATAGCTCAAATGCCATTTATAAATTTGCTGGTGATACAATCATTGTTGGCAGAATCTCAGATGGAGATGAGAGGGCGTACAGGAGTGAGATAGATCAGCTAGTTGAGTGGTGTCGCAGCAACAACCTTGCACTCAACATCAGCAAGACCAAAGAGCTGATCGTGAACTTCCGAAGGGGTAGGATGAGAGAACAGGAACCAATCCTCAAAGAGGGATCAGAAGTGGAGAGAGAGTGAGCAATTTCAAATTCCTGGGTGTCAGTATCTCTGAGGATCAAACCTGGTCCCAACATATCGATGCAGCTATAAAGAAGACAAGGTAGCAGCTACATTTCATTAGGAATTTGAGGAGATTTGGTTTGTCACCAAAGAAACTCAAAAACTTTTACAGATGTACAGTGGAGAGCATTCTGACAGGCTGCATCACTATCTGGTATGGGGTGGGGGGAACTACTACACAGGATCGAAAGAAGCTACAGGCTTCTTAGTCATCCCCATCTTGGCTACTAGTCTCTGTAGTATCCAAGGTACCTTCAAGCAGCAGTGCCTCAGAAGGACCCCCATCACCCAGGACATATCCTTTTCTCATTGTTACCATCAGAAGGGAGATACAGAAGCCAGAAGGCACACTCTCAGCAATTCAGGAACTATCTTTTCCCCTCTGCCATGTGATTCCTAAATGGACATTGAACCCGTGAACACTTCCTTACTTTTATTATTTGTTTTTGCACTATTTTAATTTAACTATTTAATATACATATGTACTTGGACAATTACTCTGTTTTTCCTATTACCTTAAGCTCCCTAATCTATCTGGTTCATTACACAACACCCAGTCCAGAATAGCTGACCCCTAGTGGGCTCAACCACAACCTGCTTTAAAAAGCCACCTTGTAGGCATTCTACAAATACTTTCTCTTGGGATTCAAAATGAGCACCAATCTGATTGCAGGAAGATAGGAACATATTGAAATTAGCCATTACTATCATAATATTGCCCTTCTGACTTGCATTTTCAATCTCCTATTGTAATTTGTAGCCAACATCCTGACTACTTTTTGGAGGCCCGTATACAACTCCCAGAGGGGTCTTTTTTACCTTTTCAGTCTTTTTACCTTTTATTTTCTTTTACATTGACAGAATTCACTATATTCCCAATTAAATTGGTCTAATTGTTATTGCAACTAAAGTGATGTTAAATAATGGCTTAAAATGATGTGATTGAGATTGATGAATCAGCACTTATTAGTTACTTGGTACTTAATTTTAAGTTTTTTTTTGCTGAGAATTTGCTGTTATTTGGGATCTGAACCAATATGTTAATATGAACCAATATGAGCAATGTGGTGTAGCTTGGTAACAGAGGCAGATTTATCTAATCAAATTGAAACATCTTCATTGTGATGCATTGTACAACCCAAGCAGTGCAAGATAAAATATCTTATTAACTGTAAAAGTACTTGCAGAAAATAAAACTAGGATAAAAAGGGGATTACGAGATAGGAAGGAGACAGATAATATGAAAAATCAAAAAATTCCACTAAATTAATTCTGTAGGACTCCACACCTGTACACATAAATTTTCAGTGTAATGCAAGTTGTTTGGAAGTAATTAGGACTTAACAAAAAAAAAGCTTTGTGTTGAATACACAAACCCTAACATTCTCCTGTTAGTGCACTAGTATAGACGCCAAAAGGTGTAGTCAGGTTCATTCCATGTTAGCAGTGAGCTCTGGTAATCTTGCTTATTAACACTTCAAAATCTAGGCTTTTGTGTTGTTACATTTTCATTGGATCATATGGATTGATTTGTAGATTTGAAACCAGGGGTTCAGCTTCAGAAGATGTGGTGAAACTGACATATGGAGAATTTTTTTTCCGCCAAGAGATTCTGCAGATGCTGGAAATCCAGAGCGACATCCCCAAAATGCTGGAGGAACACAGCAGGTGAGGCAGCGCTTATGAAGATAAATAAACAGTCGATGTTTTGGGCCGAGACCCTTCATCCCAGTTCTGATGAAGGATCTCAGCCCAAAATGTAAACTATTTATTCATTTCTATAGACGTTGCCTGACCTGCTGAGTTCCTCCAGCATTTTCTGTGTGGTGAAATGGAGAGATTTTTTGACTAGGAGGGTGCCGACCCGATATAATACTCTAATGAGGGCAAACCACTAAATATATTTAAGACAATTTTCTCGAGACAAGGCACCAGGGAATATGAGGAGTGGGTGGAATTATGATATTGAGATGGAGGAGCTGACATAAAAGGTAAAGCAGACTCAGAAGGCTCAATGCCTACTCCTGCTCCTGTGTTTCTACACTAATATTTGTCATGAATATACATCAACCCAATTTTCCTTGTAACTAGGCTGTAAAATTGCCAATAATTCTAATTATAATTATCAAGCTTCTAATTACACTGTGAATTGAACTTATTTTGATTTTTATGATCTACTGCACTTGCCTAATTGATAGCATCAAATCCAGAATTGTTTGGAATGTCTATATGATTTACAATGTTATTCCCATAAAGTTAATTAAAAACAAAAAAAAATCTAAATTATGCTTTAATTCAAATGGAGATTGAATAATGTTTCTACTGCAGCTATTAACAAGTCCAAACAATTCAAAATCAATTTTCCCTAAAAGAGATGTTTGTGGTACTGAAAGGAACCACCCGACCAATGTCTCATTTCTGGTTGCATACTAAAACAAATCTCATTGTCCAGTTTCATTTTCTTCATACCTTGTAGATCTAAATAAATATTTACTCTCTTAAAATAATAGTCGGTGCTCTATTTATTTCTTCAATAAAGGATTCCACGCACTGATATTTATTGCATAAAATTTCTTTCCTAATTCTTCTCTTCTGAAGAATGTTAATCACTATCTCCCCAGTTAGGATATTTACTAATATCCTACATGACGTGTTGCAAGCAGGTATGCGCATTGCATAAACTATAATGTTCTGATGAAGGCACCAATGGGTGATACCTAATTAATCTTTGTTCTTTCTGTCTTAACATTATCGAGATCCTTCATAGCTGTAATGTGTGTGTGTATTTTTTTAAAAAACTACTTTTGCCATTCACTAGAATTAATTCTAATCTCAAGATTCTCCATCCTCTCTTGAACACCTTAGTTAGGCGATCTTTCATTGATTCTGTTATAACTACTATTCTATAAATTTGAGTATGCCCACTAGCAAATGAATCTCAGGGTTGTATATGGTGAAATATGTACTTTGTCCTCTGTTCACAATTGAATATTTCACTGTTTAGTGTTAGGATTGTGAATCTGAGTGTGACCAATGTCTTGCAGTGTCATTCAGCATGGTAAAGTAATCAGGTACATGCTTCATATTAGATAACATGCATTTGGAATTTTACTTACAAAATATGATGTTCTTAATTGCTATCCCTTATTATATTCTAATATCATTCTGAATATTACCTGATACTTGGTGTGCTCGTATATAATCTGTTGGTGACCTGCAACATATTAAAAACAAGTTTGACTCATTCAGTTAGATTAGAATTGAATTCATTTATCAAGAGCTTTGTTAACAGCCATTAGCTCATGCAGAGTATTCCCCTCATGAGCAATCACAGTTGTATATCAACCTCTAATTTATTCTGGTTATGATTTGCTTTCAAAAGTCTTGGTTTAAAAAATACACAGAATAAATAGAAGCTATCTTAATCTTTTCTCACCATCATTCTTCAACCCTCATACTTGCAGAGCTTTAGAATAATGGTGGATCATGACACAAGGCATGATCCCCTGTATTAAAAATTTGGAGAATGGTTGAGGAACATCACAATAGTATTTAAGAGTTTGCTTAGAGATGTTTCAGGGTTGTGGGAGAGATGGAAATTGGATTGGTGGAATTCAAACAAGAAAGAAAGACATGGAACTAGGAGATGATGCATTCATAAACTTTAGTGAGCAAAGGGAAATGGAGATGATAGCTATGAGTAAGAGGTTTCTGTGAAGCAGTAGGTAAGTGTTGGCACCAGACAGAGTGTAGCATATAAGAAATGGGAGCAGTAGTGGAGATCTGATTCTTTGTACTTGCATCTGTCATCAAGATCATGGCTGATCTTCCAGCACAGCTCCATTTTCCAGCACTTTCTCCCTGTACCCCCTCAATGGTGGGAGCTAGGGCATTGACAGCAGAAGGGGAGAAGGAAAGGGAACATTGGTAAACAATAGAAGAAAAGAAACAGCATGCATTGATGAGAAGCTAAGACAGTAGAGCAAAGCTTCAGAGCATGTAAACATAACTAAAAGAGGCCTAAAATCACAAGCAGTCTGCAGGAAATAAGGACACAGTATTTTAGAATAGTTGGCATGTTACATGAAATGGAAGGACTAGTTGAGAAGTTTTCAGTGAAGTTCCCAATCTGGCAATAAAAATGACTTGTTATATAATTTCCCAATTAATTTGAACTTCACTGACTTGTGGTTTTAAGATATTTCCCAGTGCCAGGATAAAAAGCAAAACCTTAGGAAAATCCAATGTGTATAAATGCAATTTAAAATATTTTTTAAAATAGATTGTTTTACCTGTGGTATGGCTCCTTCTTGATGACTATTAGAAAGAAAACAAATTAAATCACATTCATCAAAACATGCTACAAGTATACAATAAATACATTCAAAACCACACACAATTAGAAGCGCAACAAGTAAGAGCTGGAATGGCAGTGAAGGAAGCTGAAGATAATGGATCTTCACTTTACTGCTGCCAAAGATGCCAGTGGCATCATATCTTCATCACAGGCAGTCTCTTGAGATTGGGGAATTGGTCGCTCTCACTGAGGAGCGGAAGGAGGCTTTGCATGATGTCTGTTAATGAGGGATAATTGTTGCACACCAACAACCACAGGGTTTTGACAGAGTGAGATATTGGTTCAATGGCAAGAAAGTCCATAGTAATTGGAAACTAGGCTCTGCTACATAGACTCAGCACAACACTGATCTCTAAAAACACATTTGTATACAGTGAACACCCATTTACCTTTCACAGACACACAAGCTAGTTAGACTGCATCTGGAGTTTTGTGTGCATTTCTGGTTGTCCCACTACAGGAAGGATATGTTTGCACTGGAGACTGGTGAATCTATTCTGCACTGAGTATTGCCTGGTTTGTTGGGGTAATAATGTGGAAAGATTGGTTAGGCTGGGCTCCTGGAGCAAGGGAGGCTGAGGGATACTCTGAAAGAGATTTTTAAAAAATCAAAAAAGGGATAGGCAGTAGATAATCAGAATCTTTTGATAGGGAGCAAGAGGGCACAGAATTAAGTGAGCGGACGAAGTGTTAAAGAGGATTTAAGCATAAAGTATTTGACTGAAATCTGGAACTCATTGCCAGAGAATATGATAAAATCAAATACAACCACTATGTTTTAGCACTATTTTACAGAGGCACTTAAATCAGCAACACATAAGAAGATGCATCCCTAATGAGGGGAAAATAGATCACTGTAGATGGACAGAAGGGTGGCATGGAAGTTTTGGGCTGAAGGATTTGGAACTCTCTGGCTCCATCACTATATTTTGCTTTATTTCATTTTTTATTTCAGTAATAGGTTAATTTCCAGTAGTTTAATTTCATTATAAATCTAAGTTTATTGTTTTTAATTACTTAAAACCATTTCATCTCTTGGTAAACATCATTGAATTTCCGATCTCTTCTGGTCAGATAGGCAACACCATTTTCACTTGCATCACTCCCCTTGTTTCACATCTGGTTTCATATTCTATAACTAAGTTCCATCACTAAGTTTCTGCAATAAGAGATGAGCATAGCTAGAAGGTTGGCTGATTGGCAGGAGGCAAAGAGTGGGAATGGTCTCATGCACTTTGGTAGAAGGACTATTTTCTAAATGGGGAGCAAATTTAGACATTAGAGGTACAAAGGGACCTTGGAGGCTTCAGGCAGGATTCCCTAAAGGTTAACTTACAGGGTGAATTGCTGGTAAGGAAGGCAAGTGCAATGTTAGCATTCATTTTGAGGGGGTTAGAATATAAAAGTAAAAATGTAAATGCTGAGGCTTTATAAGGCATTATTCACGCCACACTTGGAGTATTATGAGCAGTTTTGGATCCCTTAGCTAAGAAAGGATGTGCTGGCTTGGAGAGAGTCCAGAGGAGGTTCACAAGGAATCATCCCGGGAATGAAATGGCTTATGGATGAGGAGCAGTTGTAACGGCTCTGGGCCTGTAGTCACTGGAGTTTAGAAGAATGGGGAGGATCTTACTGAAACTTATTGAATATGAAAGGCCTAGATAGAGCAGATGTGGAAAAGATATTTCCTTTAATGAGTAAGTCTAGGACCAGAAGGCACAGCCTCAGAATACAGCCTCCCTTTAGAGCGGAGATCAGGAGAAATTTCTTTAGCCAGAGAGTGGCGAATCTATGTAATTCATTGCCCAGTTGGCTACGGAGGCCAATTCATTAGATATATTTGAAGAGGAAGTTAACAGTTTCTTGATTAGTAAGGCCATCAAAGGATATGATGAGATAGCAGGAGTATAGGTTTGGAAGGGACAATAGATTAGCCACTATGAAATGTTGGAGCAGACCCAATGCCTAATTCTGCTCATATGTCTGATGATCTTTTGATTTTATGGTCAATATTTTTATCTCTCTACTAGTTTCAATTTTTTTTTTCTCAAACTTCCCTTTAATCAAATCTCCAAATTAATTTCTTGTTCTCATTCAATAATTGTCTCAACACAATGATTCAAGAGATTTCATTTTACTAAATGTGCTCTTAAATTAATTTTATTGGTATGACAACAATATTGCAAATTATTAATTTTAATATTTGAAGTAGAATAATTTTCCGACAAAACTTCAGCTAATGTTACTGAATGAAGGTGAGAGTAATGACAAGGGAAATTCAGAAATTATCTTCAGTGCTATTAGGCTTTGTAAATGAAAAATAAGAACAAAATCCACAAGAAATTGAGTTTTTGTTGGTGCAACATACCTTTTCGGGGAAAGCATCTTCTCAGAATGAAGTAAAGAAGTATGCAGGCAATCAGAGTCAAAGTCAATCCAACAATTATTACCAATGAGTGAAGGAAACTGCTTTTTTGTTTCTGTCTTTCTTGACCTATTAATCATACAATCAGAAGAGTGTAATGTATTATTGCCACAGCAAAGCACAAGATTTAATGAATATGAAGAATTACATTGCTGCATTAACTGGGAAGATTCACCCAGTTCCTGACAGATCATGTCTAGGAATTAGAGCTGGAGTTGTGCGTAATCAGGATCATCTGGGAGGATGAGGCTATTGAAGATGAGACTTTTACTGAGCAGACCACACCTGAGACACAGGCAACAGATAGATGTGTGACCACCATGGAAAGAAACGGGAGTAGGCAGGATGTACAGGGTTCCCGAGGCTATTCCCCCTCACTACGAGATACACCACATTGGATACTTTTAGAGGCTGGCAGCAATAGTCAGGCCTCTGACACTACAACTGTCCCTGAGGCTCAAAGTCGAAGAGTCCAGTCAGACAGGGTGATTGTGATAAGAGACTCTATAGTGAGGGGAACAGATAGGAGATTTGATGGCCACAGAAGAGACACTAAGATGGTGTGTTGCATCTCAAGTGCCAAGGTCAAGGTTGTCTCTGAGGGAGAGCAGAAAATTCTTGAGGGGAAGGTGAATAGCCAGAGATTGTTGTACATGTTGTTACAAATTACATAGTAGAACAAGGGATGAGGTCCTGCAGAATGAGTAGAGATATGAATTTGAGAAGCAGGACCTTGAGGGCAGTGATCTCTGCTAGAGAGGTCAGAAAAAGAGTATAGGCCAGATGAATTTACTACCGAGGAGCTGATGCAGCATGTAAGGATTCAGGTTCTTGGACCATTGGGGTGGAGGTGATCTGTTCAAGCGGGACAGGTTGCACTTGAACCAGAAAGGGAACAATGCTCCTGCAGAAAACTGCTAGATGGGAAGGTTTTAACTAGATTGGCAGGGGGCTGGGACTCTGAGTGAGCAAGTTATGGGATAAATAGTAGCCAGGAAGATCTAGTCTGGTAAGTAGGATTATCAAGGACATAGTAAAGGTAGAGAAAGGAATACTCAGTTAAACAGCATTTATTTCAAAGATTGAAGTTTAACAAGTAAGGCAGATAAACTCATAGCATGGATTGACCCTGAGGACTGGGATGTTAGAGCAATAACTGAAACATATCTGAGAAGGGCAGCTATCGGCTCTGGGATACAGATGCTATAGCCATGACGTGGGTACAGATAAGTGAAGAGGCGTGTAGCCTATTTGATAAGAGAGGGCATAACAATGGCACTTAGAGATAACATTATTGGGAAATCATCCAGTAAGACCATATGAGCAGAACTCAGAAACAAGAAGGTGAGGGTCACTCTAGTGGGTCTGAATTTTAGACCGTTCCCGCCCCCCCCCCCCACAAATAAACTTAAGGAGCAGCTGTGTAGAGTAATTAGTCATTACTCGTGGTTTAAGAATAAGAGGGCTCTGTTCATAGGAGATGTAAATTTCCACACTATCGGCTGAGCCAGCCAGACTGTTAAGGGCCTGGATGAGGTAGAATTTGTGAAATATTCAAGAAAATTTCCTGAGTCAATATACAGAGGGCTGTAGTTTGGACGGGGCAGTACTGGACCTCATTTTGGGAGAACAAAGCGGCAAGTAACTGAGCTGTAGTCAAGGAGCACCAGCTCCAATGACCATTATTCTATAGATGTGGCCCAATTGTTAAGATCCTAAACTAGAGCAGAGATAACTTTGGAGGAATTATACAGGATCTAGCAAGGGTCAATTGGATGAGATTCTTTGAAAGAAAAGAATTGAATGACAAGTGGGAGGACTTTAAGAGTGTGATAGCAAGTGTCTATGAGCATTATGCTCCTGTTAAGGTGAAAAGTTAACTAGCAAGTCAAGTCAAGTTTATTGTCATTTAATTATGTATATAAAGAGATAATAACTATAGAAGTGAGACAACATTTCTTCCAACCAGGGTGTAAAGCACGGTACACATGGCACATGATAACTTATGAAGGTAAGGATAAAGTCTATGGATGGATTACACAAATAACAAACTAAAGTGCATTAATATTAAATATTGTAAGGTATGGAGCAGATTAACCAGTGACACTTTGAATACAATGCAGCCGAGAGTTCAGAAGCCTAATGGCCTGGGGAAAGAAACTGTTTCTCATCCTGACAGGTTTTGTTTTTATGCATCGGAGTCTCCTGCCTGATGGGAAAAAGTCAAAGACAATGCTGGAAGGGTGGGTGGGATCCTTAGTAATACTAAGGGCCCTGTGCATGCAGTGCTCCTGATAAGTGTCCTGGATGGATGGTAGAGAGATCCCTATGATCCTCTCAACTGTTCTCACAGACTTCGTAGGGACTTCGGGTTCGTTGCTCGACTGCTCCCATACGAGATGGAGATGCAAGTTGTCAAAAACTCTCAAATGTGCTCCTGTTAAATGCAGTTAAGATGGAGGTGGGAGCCTTGCTTGCCTCAGTCATCTTAGGAAGTGGAGGCACTGCTGTGCCTTCTTGTCCAGGGAGGTGATATTGAGGGACCAGGTGAGCTCATCTGTGATGTCATCTCCCAGGAACTTGGTGTATTTAACTCTCTCTACAGATGAGCCATGTATTCGCGGGGGTGGTTTGTCTGCACCTTCCTGAACTCCACAATGATTTCCTTTGTCTTCCCCACATTCAGGCATGAGTTGTTCTTCCCACACTAATGCACCAGCTACTCTGCTTCCTCTCTATACTCCATCTCATCATTGCTGTTGTTAAGGCCAAGTGTAGGGAACCTTGGCTGATGAGACTCATTGAAGCTCTGGTCAAGAAAAAGGAGGTCGGGATCAAGATAATCCCTTGATGGCTATATAAAAAAAAACAAGAATGCTCCTGATATTTATTAAGAGGGCAAACAGACGGTATGAAATGGATCTTGTAGGTAAAGTTATGGAAAATCTCAAAACTCTCAATGGTTATATTAAGAATGAAAGGGTGGCTATGGAGAAAGTAGAGATCAGAACGGAAGGACTGCTAATGTCTTGAGCTGCAGAAGCTGAGTGGGATTTTTGACAAATATTTCCCTTTGTTTACTGAGAAGAAAATCATATTTGCTCAGTAAGTAAGGGAAACAAATGGAAATATTTTAGCAGACATTCATATTACCTGTGACGATAGATTCAATCCACATGTTAGGGTCCTAAATTGGATCAGGATTAATTTTGGAGGATTTAGATAGGATCTATTAGAGGATGATTGGTGAGCCTCTGAAAGGAAAGAGACAAATTGCAAGTTGGAGACTTTTAAGTGTCTGTCTTATACCCACAAAGATGGATAAATTTCCAGGGTCTGGCTGATTGTTTCCTTGGACTTTGTCGGAGGCTAGAGAGGAGATTGTGCAGGACCTTGCAGAGATATTTGCTTCATTGTTAGCTACTTGTGAAGTTCCCAGAGGTTGGAAGATGGTCAATGTTTTCTATTGTTTTAAAAAGAGTAGAAAGGAGATGCCAGGGAACAACTGCAGGCTGATGAACCTGACATCAGTAATGGGGAAGTTACTGGAGGGCATTCTGAGGGACAGGATCTACCAGCATTTGGATAGACAGAGTCCAATTAGTAGGAGTCAGTACGGATTGGTGTGTGGGAAGTTATGCTTCGAAGTCCATAGTACAAAGTAAATTTATTATCAAAGACTGCATGTTACCATATACTACCTTGAGATTCATCTTCATGCAGACATTTACAGGAAAGCAAAGAAAAAAAAGCATATTTTAACAAAGACTGACAAACAACCAATGTGCAAAAGAAGAACTGAGCATGAGTTGTAACAACCTTTTGAACAACTTTTTAGACCTTTTTGAAGAAATAACCAAAAATTGTAGATGAGGGTACGACAATAGAGGTTGCCCACATGGATTTCCCCGCGGTCTTTCCCAAGCTCCCACAAGGTAGGCTGGTCTGGAAGGTTAGGTCCCATGGAATCCAGGGAGAGCTTGTTAGGTGGATTCAAGATGAGCTCGGAGGTTGGAAGCAAAGTGTAGTGGTTGAAAGTTGTTTCTTGGAATGGAGACAGGTGGTTATTGTTGTAGCGCAGGGGTTGGTGATGGGACCCTTGTTATTCATTATTCATATAATTGATTTACTAGGATGTGAACACACATGGCTTGATCAGTATATTTGTGGATGATGTGAAATTAGGAGGTGCTGTTGCCAGTGAAAAAAGTTAACATAAATAAAAGGATCTTGATCAATTGGGGAAATGGGCCAAGAAATGACAAATGGATTTCAATACAGTGTGAGGTGATGTTATTTTTGGAAAGTCAAACCAGTGCAGGACTTGTACGATGAATGGTAATGCACTATGGGCTGTAATGGAACAGAGGGACTTAAGAGTACAAATACATAGTTCATTGAGAGCAGTGACACAGGTAGACTGGGAGTTAGAATACTGGCTTTCATCCATTGAGTATAGGAGTTGGGATATTACATTGCAGTTGTATATGTCATGGGTAAGACTGCATTTGCAGTATTGTGTACAGTTTTGATCACCCTGCTGTTTGAAAGAAGTGGAAAGAAGGCAGAAATGATTTATAATAATGTTGTCAAGACTACAGAGTCTGCGTTAAAGAGAGAGTTTAGCCAAGCTAGCTTTCTATTCCTTGGAACATAAGAGAATGAGGGGTCGATCTTACTGAAATCTTTAAAATTATGATGGGCATATTTAACGCAGATGGTAACAGTCATTTCCCCAGGATAGAGGAATGCAAAACTAGACGATATAGGTTTAGGTTGAGAAGAGAAAGATTTTTTTTTATATAAGAACTTGATGAGCAACCTTTTCAGTCAGAAGGTGGGGAGTATGTTGAATGAGCTGCCTGAAGAAAGGGTTGAGGCAGGTACAATGTTGTCATTTAAGAAGCACTTGGATAGGTACGTGGTGGAGTGGGGTTTAGAGAAATATGGGCACTGGAAATTGGGTCTAGCTAGGTGGGTACCAAGGTTGACATGGACTCTAGGTTGTCAGCGATTGTTAGTTTAGGATTGTGGCAGATGCTAGTAATGATATCCAGATGTCTGATTTAACCTTGGTGAAAAAAATTAAGTTAAATATTAAGGTGTCTTCCCCAATTCGCATTTATGCCAAATGTTTGTTAAAAATACCCCATGGAGAGAAAACACTGTCATTTCCATGTTAACAGGGAATAGGATGATGCATCCTTCTACCTGGTTAATGCTCTTCCCATAAAAGAATATTTCCAAAAATTCATGTTCTCCAATCTCAACAACCAATCATCAATACGCACAGTAATGTCGAACATAACAGCACCAGAGCAGGTCCTCCCGCCCACGATGCCCGCACTACCCATGATGCCAATCTAAATTATTTCAATGTGCTTCCATAAAGTCCATTTTCCTTTAATCTGTTTATTTTTATGCTTCTTAAATTTGCTATTACATCTGCTTCTATCATTTCCCCAGAAGTGCATTCAAGGGATTTACCATTTTCTGTGTGTAAAAAACCAAAAATCAATAACAACAACTTGCCTCACATGCCTCTTTTAAACTATCCCTCTCTCATCTTAACCCTATGTCCTCTAGTATTCTGACCATTTATCAAATCTAGCTTTCTATCACCTGATTTAGATGAAACAAAATATTTCTCAGTCTCTCGGCCTCCAATACTCCAGAGGACACAATCCAAGTTTGTCCAAAATCTCCTTGTAGTTAATACACTCCAATCCTGGCAACACCCTGATGAATGTCTTCAGCACCCTCTCCAAAGCTGCCACATCCTTCTTGTAATGTGAAAACTTGACATGAAAGAAATTCCAAAAAATATTCTACTTTACATCAAAAGTGAATTTCTTTGATGTATCAGTCCCCACATTTAGTCTTGTTAATAAAATTCTGCAATTTTTAAATTTACATGACAATGTGCATTTGGAAAATTAGCAGAAAATGCTGTCAATTTCCACAACTGCTCTAAGCTTTGTGATCTTCACTGGTTCTACCACACTTTCATACTTTGTAATTCATTAACAACAAAGCGGGAGTGGAGGCTGTGGTATCTCTGCTCCAGTGGTATGTATAGTGTTAGAAAAGCAGGAAGAACTGGATGTAATGATTAGTGTACCATTCTGATTCTATTTTGCATCTATCGCTGACTGAAACCTGTACTCCAATTGTGCCTATCAGTCATCACGCTGGCCCAGGTTTCATAGATGTCAACGTGGGTTACAGTTCCTGAAAAAAGTTTGTTTATGAAAATATTCAGCTTTTGAAGTTTATGAGAATAACAATATTACTGAAAATTATGATGCCGGAGTTCCAAAGTTCATCATGAATTCTAACCCTGAAAGTCAAGATGTCACATTTTGTTTCATCTAGAATTTACATTTTCATAGCCTACACCAATAAGCTATACAAAGCCAATCTGCGTTGTCTGCAAGGTATATTTTTGTAAATACAATACAAATACAGTGGTAAATGTTTGGAGACAGTTGTCATGATCTGTGATTAAACCATTTAGTTTCACTTTTGTCTTCATGTTATCTTACTCTGGTTTCATTAAATCGTGCTACATATATTAGGAGAGAGAATATTACCTGCAATGAAAGGTGTTTGGATACATTGATCTGTATTTAGAAAATGTGTTCTTACCTAGGCCAATCATGTGACGCTCACTGGGAAACACTTGGACAGCAACAATGAGTTAAATATTATTTCCATTTTCCAAGCAGTGAATATTTTGTACAGAATCTCACTTTTAAGTGGAGTGGGTGCCATGTTACTGAGTAAAGCAGATATCACCATGGTGATCCTGTCTGCACTGATTATGGTAAAACATTATGAACACTGGGCAGCTGCTGGCTTTATTTACATTCTTACAATACACCTGTCCTGTAATGTGAAGACTTGATAAAAGCATAATATAAAAGTGTAAAAAGAGCTGCATGTTCATTGCTGGCAGTCAGTTTATAAAGCACAGCTTCAAAGAATGTCAGGTCTCTCCTGTCAACCCAATGAGTCTGTAATATTGTTTCTTCTATTTGCTGAAACTTTGTAACATTGACAGTGTTGATCAAATTGAAAAAAATAATCAGTGGAAGCTTATTAAAAAAAACTAGAACAGTCATGTTTCATTATCATGTGCAATAATGTGAAATGTTGGCCAGTTCCCAGGAATAAATGACTTCCCAATACTCACTTTATTCATCAATGGTAAAAGAAACACATCCAGTGATTGAATGCATTTGCAAACTAAATGACTGAGTCATAAAGGTAAGCATTATTTCACGTTCATAAACCCTTGTCTAAATCAGACTCATAGCTGGTGTAATTCTGAACAAAAATGATACTATCACTCACCTGAGCAGTGTTCACTGTTTTTGACTTAAGATAACATCAGGTACAGCTGTGATGTCATTCATAACATCATTTGCTATTGTAACACCAACCATACAAAGCACAATACATGCCACTCCATTTGCATCATGTTGTGTTTACACCATCAGCATTTAATACTGCTTCAGAAACATTTGCTGGGCAATGTATTTTCAAATCATATGTTGCCGTTGTTTTCAAATATCTTATATATTGCTCATTTTAAACAATTTTTTCACTTGTATCCTATATCCCACTAAACTACTTCAAAGAATTCAGGCTATATCGTTCCTGTTGTTCCAGTTTATAGTTTTCTATACAGTTGGCAGCTGGCAGAAACAATCTGTCAGAAACAAATCTTTCATAATTTTCAACTTCTTCCTTGGGTCTTCCCTTAATATTGTCTCCCTCAGTGAAAAGACTTCCATATATTTGTCTTATTTGTAATTATTCCTGTGCCTGACATTTGTTTTCCAGAAAATCCCACTAATGCATTTATTTTTTTTAACCATGTGGTTTCCAACAGCCCCGAAGCCTGAGAGCCAGGGTCAATATTAGACTAGCATGTGCATTTCTATATATCCATTTAAGGGAATAATAATGGTTATGGACAGAATACTATTAACAAATATTGATGGTTAGTCAGGTCTCAGCCATCTCAACCTGAGGGCCTATCCCAAGTGACCCTACCAACTTGATAGCTTATGGTATTCAAATATATAAAATTTAGAGAAATTATAAATTTCTCAAATGAATAGGGCCTTTTTAGAGGTGGCTGCATATGCTGAAGGCCATCCTTGTCAGTATATTACAAACCCACTACAGGGTTCCAGGGGCACAGCAAGAAGTCAGATGGGCTGGCATCTGACCTCCAGTATCTTTTGTACTGCTGCTCAGATGTGGGCATAAGGTACATGTTTGCCCTGCACCTAACACCTAGCTGTGAGTTTTCTACAGAGACATCGCTGCTTCTTACAGTATGAGTCCATAACCATTAACCTTCTCCTAACTGGGTGCGTAGAAATACATACACTAGTCTAATGACTAACTAAGTACTAAACATTCATAAATTCAAAATCACTTCCTCCTTTTTCTATCCAAGGCATGAAATACAAAATCTGGGATCCACTAGTCTCTTCTCTAGTTTTGTACCTCCCATTAACCTTCAAAAATATTTGCATCCCTGAGCTTCCTGTTTCTCCATTTTGAGTCAGGTATATTTAATTCAAGATCTGTTAACTTGAGAATTTCACATTCCTCCACCATGAACTGAAATTCCAGTAATTTTCACACTCCACTAAGTTTTCTATGTTAACCAGCACTTTCACATCCTTCCTTGCAGTATTTTGTAGTTTGGTATCATCAATGAATTCAGTGTAAATCTTCTTTTGCCACAGTCAAACCGAACTATGAGAGATAACTATAGAAAAATAAGAGATTGCATAGGAGATACCTTGCTCCTCAAATCTTAAAAATATCCTCTGGCAATTCACACATCATATATAGCATTCACTTTCAGATGACCTCTTTAAAACAGATGATTTACTGAAGCTTCATTTGTCTTTTAGAAATCTATGTTTCTAGTCCCTGGCTATCTACATTATAGCAGACCATCCAATTATAGATTAGTCTAACTTTAACCCATATATCTATAATTATGCATTCTCTTTGTTTAATCATTCATGTAATAATAACTATTCTTGATATTTTCAGCATTATTCTTGTTTCTAAAGACTTGGGGGAAATTGTGCTCATTGCCATTACTGTTATCTCCTTATTATCCCTCAGTTTTCTTGCATAATTATTCTGAAATTCTGAATTCTATTTTGGTTCTATTTATTTTTTTAACCAAGGTATCTTAATAAAATTTTCTAAGCTGTGACTATTCTACATTCAGGTTAGCTCCCTGTAAAGACCTTCGTTTATTATATTCGACAAATAAATCTCTATAAGGATCTCTAGAAATTCCCCACTCACAAGTGCAAGATGATCTCTTTATCCGTAAGGGATCAGCTCATTCCCTATTCATATTTCCAAATTATAATAGAAATCTCTCATATTTCCTAATCTATGAACTCCCAGTGATTTCTACTTTTTTCTTCGCCTTTGTGTCTTTTTTCTTCCTTAGATAATTTTTCTTTTTTATTTTTGCCCCATGATTATGGGCTCTAAACCTAGGCCTTCATACTTCCCTCTGCAACTGGATCCTTGATTTTCTCATCAGGAGACCACAGTAAGTACAGATCAGGGATAACATCTCCTCATCACTGATAATGAACACAGTCATTCCCCAAGGACGCAGGCCCACTTCTCTATTCTCTCTACACTCTTGACAGTGTGGGTGAGCACAGCACATAGGCCATTTATAAATTCACAGATGACACCACTGTTGTTGCCAAAATCTCAGTCGTAATGAAGAGGTATACAGGAGAAAGATGCATCAGCTGGTTGTGTGCTGTCACAACAACAACTTGACACTCAGTGTCAGCAAGACCAAGAAACTGTGGACTTCAGAAAGGAGACGTCCAAGAGCACACACACACACACACCTATAAGTGGTGGCAAGGCTGAGAAGCTTCAAGTTCCTGGGTGTCAACACCTTCTTTGGTATCTATTGATCCCAGTCACTAAGCAAGTGTCTCTGCATTATTCTGGGGTAGAGATTTGTGAAATGAATAGGGAAAGAAAAAGGAATCAAGGTATTACTGATGTGGAATACTTTCGTGGCTTTAATTTTTAATATTAGAAAAGACATAAAAGCCTGGTTATTTATCACCACAGTAATAGGCACATACCAGTACTGGTACTCTGAGAGAATGGAAAGACTGAAAGAGAAACAGCAGACAGATCACCTGGCATATTTATTTAATGTGCATCTGCTAAATCTAGCATGTGCTGTGCGTAAAGCATAAATCTTCAAAGCATTCTAAATGGATTCTACCAATACAGAAATAAGAAACAAAGAAATGAGAACTTTTACAACAGGAATTCTGCAGATGCTGGAAATTCAAGCAACACACATCAAAGTTGCTGGTGAACGCAGCAGGCCAGGCAGCATCTCTAGGAAGAGGTACAGTCGATGTTTCAGGCCGAGACCCTTCGTCAGGACTAACTGAAGGAAGAGTAAGTAAGAGATTTGAAAGTGTGAGGGGGAGGGGGAGATCCAAAATGATAGGAGAAGACAGGAGGGGGAGGGATGGAGCCAAGAGCTGGACAGGTGATTGGCAAAAGGGATATGAGAGGATCATGGGACAGGAGGCCCAGGGAGAGGAGAACAAGGGGGAGGGGAACCCAGAGGATGGGCAAGGGGTATAGTCAGAGGGACAGAGGGAGAAAAAGGAGAGTGAGAGAAAGAATGTGTGTATAAAGATAAGTGCCAGGAGGGAGATCAGTGGGGAGGAATGGGGGGGACGAATGGACAAGGGAGTCGCATAGGGAGCAATCCCTGTGGAAAGCAGAGAGAAGGGGGGGAAGGAAAGAGGTGCTTAGTGGTGGGATCCCGTTGGAGGTGGCGGAAGTTACGGAGAATAATATGTTGGACCCGGAGGCTGGTGGGGTGGTAGGTGAGGACCAGGGGAATCCTATTCCTAGTGGGGTGGCGGGAGGATGGAGTGAGAGCAGATGTGCGTGAAATGGGGGAGATGTGTTTGAGAGCAGAGTTGATGGTGGAGGAAGGGAAGCCCCTTTCTTTAAAAAAGGAGGACATCTCCCTCGTCCTGGAATGAAAAGCCTCATCCTGAGAGCTGATGCGGCGGAGATGGAGGAATAGCGAGAAGGGGATGGCGTTTTTGCAAGAGACAGGGTGAGAAGAGGAATAGTCCAGATAGCTGCGAGAGTCAGTAGGCTTATAGTGGACATCAATGGATAAGGGGTCTCCAGAGATAGAGACAGAAAGATCTAGAAAGGGGAGGGAGGTGTCGGAAATGGACCAGGTAAACTTGAGAGCAGGGTGAAAGTTGGAGGCAGAGTTAATAAAGTCAACGAGCTCTGCATGCGTGCAGGAAGCAGCGCCAATGCAGTCGTCGATGTAGCGAAGGAAAAGTGGGGGACAGATACCAGAATAGGTACGGACATAGATTGTTCCACAAAGCCAACAAAAAGGCAGGCATAGCTAGGACCCATATGGGTGCCCATAGCTACACCTTTAGTTTGGAGGAAGTGGGAGAAGCCAAAGGAGAAATTATTAAGAGTAAGGACTAATTCCGCTCGATGGAGCAGAGTGGTGGTAGAGGGGAACTGATTAGGTCTGGAATCCAAAAAGAAGCGGAGAGCTTTGAGACCTTCCTGATGGGGAATGGAAGTATATAGGGACTGGACATCCATTGTGAAAATAAAGCGGTGGGGGCCAGGGAACTTAAAATCATCTGATCCTCTCATATCCCCTTTGCTAATCACCTGTCCAGCTCTTGGCTCCATCCCTCCCCCTCCTGTCTTCTCCTATCATTTTGGATCTCCCCCTCCCCATCCCACTTTCAAATCTCTTACTAACTCTTCTTTCAGTTAGTCCTGACGAAGGGTCTCGGCCTGAAACGTCGACTGTACTTCTTCCTAGAGATGCTGCCTGGCCTTCTGCGTTCACCAGCAACTTAAATGAGAACTTTTGTCTTACAACATCAATCATTCAAATCTTGAATGATTTTGTCTATTCTAGTCCAAACATTTAAGGTAACTCTGAAGTGCTCCTTTCAGCAAACAACAGTGTTTTAATGAAACTTTAAAAAATTTTGGAGCACTATTGGAAGACAGAAGATTAAATGTCTTAAATAATCATCATCTAAATTAGCTATTCTTAGTCTATTATAATTTAATATGTTAATCTGTAGAAACTAAAATTATATATTTTTCAGGCCCTAGAGTTTGTGGACAGAAGTTTTAGCTTGCTAAAGTGTTTAGAACTTAGGCAACGAAGAATGAGTATGCTGAGTCTTTTGCAGTAAGGCTAAATCATTAATATCTTACGTTTCAATTGATGTTCCTAATTCCAACAGGACACTTTCTAAAGCAGCAAAATTTCAGAGGAAGACTGGCACATTGACATAAATTTTGTGATTAAACTCCCCATGAATTAAATGTTGGCGTTGCTGCCAGTTTTACAATTGAATGACAGCAAAATCTGATAACTTCACTATCATCACTTCCACAAGGAACAATTCTCAATTGAAAAGAATCACAAATTGAAAGTAATATTAACTCTATAATCAATTTAATTCCCTTTGTTTGCAATCTGCCTGGAGTTATAAAATTCCATTTTCATTCACTGGAAGGGCATGTTATGCATATGGCAATTTAATTCCATACTGAGAAGAATCACAATCACATTATCTATAAAAAGTTGCCATTAATGAGTTCCAGTACGTACCAGTAGCAGAGAGAATGAGTGTGAATTGAGTTTCATCCCGTTTGCCGGTGATATTGTTGTAGACACAACACATGTAATCAGCTTTCTCTGGGACTTTCTCAGACATGATATTTAATACTGGACCTCGATGGATAGGTGTTGTCTTGTTGTTTGCTTTTTGAAACCATGAGTAGACATTTGGTGGGTTGGAATTTGCTGAACATTTAAACCACACTGGTTCTCCTTTGCCAACAGCAAAAACTCCTTCACTAATTTTGAATCGGGGTTCAGACTTCACCATCAAGTCATAGGGCCCATCTGAAAAAAAATTACATGAAAAGGAAATAAAGAATAATAATAAATGATCATAATAAATAATGACAATAAAAATTCTAATGTGACAAATGCCTTCAGATTTTTGGATTGTGATGAAACATAAAGAGTAAATTATGATCCCCAGGTTGGAATTTTTATCAATCAGGTTGCCTGGTGTCAGAGAATTCATTCACTTTTCATTTGTTTGACAACATTACAATGAAGATCGGATGGGTTTTACAATGTGCTAGATTATTACCATGCCAGGAAGAGGTAAAGGCTCCTGTAATTGAGTTCAGTTATTCTGTATTTCAGTTTCAGCATTTAAGGTCTTCACTTTCTAATTCTCACTTTATACTTGATTAGTTATTTATCAAAGGTGAGATGGAGGCAATTCAGCCAGCTCCTAGAAGAAATTGCATCATTCCTCTGCATCCTTGCAATTTATTCTCTTCATATACCCATCAGTTCCTTGTTGGTGCGTTTAGTCACTTACTTATACTAAGGGATCGTTAACAAGGAAAGTCATTTATACCGGTGAGTGAGACAAGAACGAGGAGATATAGCTCAAGATTTGGAGGAATAGATTTAGGATGGAGATGAGGAGAAACTGATTTTCCCCAAAGAGTTGTGAATCTGTGGAATTCTCTGCCCAGGGAAGCAGTAGAGGATACCTCATTAAAATACCTTTAAGACACCGTTAGATAGATTTTTGTATTGCAGGCGAGTTCAGAGTTATGGGGAAAAGGCAGGCAGGTGGAGCAGCGTCCATGGTCAAATCAGCCATGATCTTCTTGAATGGTGGAGAAGGCTCGACGAGCCAGATGGCCTACTCCTGCTCCTATTTCTTATATTCTTATCTTGCATATAGCTAACGAGGTGACACTCCCACGGGAACTGTCCATGCAGCTACCTTAAAGAAACACTATTATGACTAAACCTCCAGCTTGAAAACTAAATTTTATAACATTGCCCACAGGGTGAACTGTGAAAATATAACAGTGATGAGTCGTTGCTGTGGAGTTCAAATATTCAATTATTTGGTCAATGTATGAGACCAATATAATTCAGCCATTCGAATTATAATTTTTTTTTTTGCAGAGGAGTTCCCAGTATCATCAGGTGGTGGTGGTGGTGGAAGAAGTGAGGTTGGAGTTTCAGAAGCAAGAGCAAGAGATACAAATTCATGTAAACTCAATCCCATTTGCCTAATGCTGAAACAGGATACAACCCTTCAGTTGAGGATGTTTTGGTGTGTGTGACTCACATTTTTCAAAGGCTTCAAATATACAATAGAATTATCATGCACTATCACAATATTCATTGCACATACTTGGCTACTGTTCATGTTCAACAGTCTCATGTGTATTAAGACTCATTCACATGAAAAAGCTGAATTTAATTGAAATGCAATGCACAGGGGTGAATATCTAGTGAATTGCTTTTAAATGAACCTTCCAGTTACAATGCACAAAAAAAATATTGTGCCACGTGAGAGAACTTCTGGTTTGCTCCAGTCATTGTGATTGTAACTGTCACTTCAGCTGCTGTAGACAAACCTAAGTTTTTCCAGGTTAGCACAGCACTTGGATTCCACACACTCCATAACACCATAAGATATAGGAACAGAATTAGGCCATTTGGCCCATCGAATCTGCTTGCAATTTTACAACGGCTGATCCAATTTTCCTCTCAGCCCCAACCTCCTGCCTTCTCCCCGTATCCCTTCATGCCCTGACCAATCAAGAATCTATCAACCTTTGCCTTAAATATAGATAAAGACTTGGCCTCCACAGCTTCCCATGGGGGATCATTTTATATGCCTGAAAACTTGTACTTTAAAATCATAATGAAGTGTTTATTTCATTTTTTGCTTTTAACTGATTCCACTATCTTGTCATTATACATTTTCTTTAAAACAGATAAATTCCAAGGTGATTCAAGGGAGCACACAGCCCAAAGCCACATAATGTACTGTTGTGACACGTTGATAAAGTTAAGGCATTCAAAGTCTGAATGAACCTTATCAAGGAAATACTGTCTCTGCAATATTAAGTGCCAATAAAAAGCTTCGATACTTTTTGGTAAAACATATTTCAACTTGTATAAATGTCATCTGAAGGTCACACCTCAAAGTGCTGAGCATTGACAATTCAATCCAGCAGAAAATGGATTCATAGTTTTCAGTTACAATTCACAAAAATAAAGCTTAGGTTTAGAGACACTTTTTCTTCAGAAAACCCAAAATGATGTGCCCGTTTAAAGATAGAGCAGCTTGCCAAGGTTTACTCTGAGATGACTTCAAGGAAGTGCAGGAGGTGTAGAAATAATACACTTATTTTTGTCAGCAAGCTCTGACAAGTAAACTTTACCCAAGTAATCATGATTAGTCAAATGTAAATGTCAGTAGCTAATAAATCTTAGTGAAATTGTTAATGCACTGGGAAACCATAAAGTTGAATGCATTTGGGCTTCCTTCAAGATTCAGATTTATCTGCCCAAGTCATTCCCACATAAGAGAACAATGGACAATTCAGTTTGGATCTTCAGTTCAAAGTTTGAAGTAATTTATTATCAAAGTACATGTACATCACCATATATAACAAGATTCGTTTTCCTGCAGGCATACTCAATAAAACTAAAAACCATAATATAATCGATGAAAGACTGCACCAACAGGGTGAACAACCAGTGTGCTAAAGACAACGAGCTGTGCCAATACAAAAAAAACATAGAAATAATAATAATAAAAATAATAATAAACAAATTATACCTTGATACGCCTTCGATACGTGGATGGTTTCAAATTATACACTCCTTCATCGGTAAAGCTAAAGAAATTAATTCAAATAGTAGAACTAATTTTGAAAGATATAAATATGAACAAAACATTAAACATAAAGAAAGGTGCAGTGGAGCTAATAAGTTACAAAACAGCAGCAAGATACAATATAACTGAGGGATGAATATGAAACATAAGTATCTGGGAGGTCAACAAGCAAAGTAAATAAAGGGAAAGCTTTCGACAGAATTTACTTCAAATTCTGGTGGGGGTGATCAGTTCCCCAGCTATAGGTTGACTCATTATAGGGCCTAATGGACAAGGCTAAGAATGACCTCATATAATGCTCTTTGGAGCAGTGCAGTTATCTTAATTTGTTACTAAAAGTGCTCCTCTGTTCAGTCAAGGTGGCATGCAGAGGGTAAGAAACATTGTCCAGAATTGCCAGAATTTTCCATAGGGTCCTTTGTTCTACCACAGCCTCCAGTAGTGTCTAGTTTGACTCTTATAACAAAGCTAGCATTTCTAGTCAGTTTGTTGAGCCTGTTGACATCACCTGTGTTGATGCCATTGCCCCAGCACACCACCGCATAGAAGATTGTACTGGCAACAACAGACTGGTAGAACATGTGAAGGAGAGGCCTGCAAACTCCAAAGGACCTCAGTCTCCTCATGAAGTAGAGGCGAAACTGACCTTTCTTGTACACAGCCTTCTTGTAAATCTTCAGAAAGCCACAATACTAAACACGATTAGATTAGTCAGAAAGTTCCTAGCAATTGAAAAATTAGTGTGCTTGTCTATGCCTGTACCTCGGGTTTTAGCAGCTTGAGCTAAGAGAAAAAAAAAAAATGAAATAAATAAATAAATAAGGAAGCAAGCAAGCAATAAATATCAAGAACCTGAGATGAGTCCTTGAATGTGAGTCCATTCGTTGTAGCAACAGTTTAGCGACGGGGCAAGTGAAGTTATCCCTTCTGGTTCAAGAGCCTGATAGTTGAAAAGGTAATAACTGTTCCTGAACCCGGTGGTGTGAGTTCTGAGGCACCCGTATCTTCTTCCTGATGGCAGCAGCAGGAAGAGAGCATGGCCTGGGTGGTGGCGATCCCTGATGGTGAATGCTGCTTTCCTGCAACAACACTCAGTGTAAATGCGCTCAATGGTGGGGAGGGCATTACCATGATGGACGGTTAACCTTGGCCATTTTGTTTTCAGTGATGAAACCAAGAATTGCAGTGTTTGCTGAGGTCTCGATTGAATTGACTGCATTAGGGTTTTCCCTTTCAACCTTAATTGTTAAGATTCATATCAAGATAAACAATGATGATCAATGTACAAGGAACAACACCAATTTTTTTTTAAATAAGACAGAGGGAATAAAATTCAGAAATAAAAAGAAGCATTTAATATCTAACAATACTGCATCCATTTTGTATTACTTTATCTTGGTGCTTTGGACTAAGAAACAATATGCCTAACATACCACCTGTTCTTTAGATCCTGAGACGAATGACAAACAAACGCCAGAGTACACATTGATAACATTTTACTGCTGGTGTTATTATTTTGATTACTTTTCACTATGTTGCAAGCTTCGGTCGCCAAGCAGCTGGCAAGTACAAATAACAGATGATCCTTCATCACAGTTCAACAGAATACAGTCTGTGGATAGGTTCTAAACCCTTTAGATTCGACCCAATTGAGAACATAAAGTGTGTGACCAAAGTGTTCCCCATCATCCACCTGGCAGCTCCCAAAATCGAAAACCTCTCAAATATTTACCTAATTCTCTCAGAAACATTCCCACCTTGGTTTCTGTTTTGTCTTCTTGAACAGTCAGTTCCTCATGCTTGCCACCATGCTATTAAATAGGAGTTACATACAGTGTGTCCCATCCACAGGCCTCCTTTGCTCTACACTTGAAACATTGGGTTGCGTCTTGCCCTTTGCAGCCTGCTGCCCAAACCCACTATCTGTGGTGTCTATTTACCCTCACTTAGCTTTGTCAGACGTGGCTGGTCCATGGTTTTTTGCACCATTGAATAGCATGGACAAAGTCATTCAACAGATTGCCCCTAAGGAAATGCACACGAGAGATTAGTTAACATTTCTCTACAATATGCTCTATTTTAATTTGTAAATTTGATTCGGAACATTCACTTGCTTTGCAATCAGAAGAATGGTGTGATGGACAATGTCAGAGAGTAGATAAACTGCACAGTTGCTGAGAATAAGATTTGGAGTTGCATGTACTGGTAAAACTATCAACCTGAGGAGTGAATAGTCATATCAATTGCCTCCATCCCCACATCAGTTCTGCCTTCTTCTTTTATTTTGCTTTCTTTCTTCATTCATTTGCTCAGCTATTTACCATAAAGCTGATGGCAATGTTGTCTGGCATGCAGTAGACCAGTGGTCCCCAACCACCGGGCCACGGACCAGTACCGGGCCGCAAACATGTGCTACCGGGCCACCAGGAAACGAAATTCATTAGATAAACCCTTTTAGAAATTGAGTGTATTAGCCACTTATAAGTGACTTATCACCTATATTCCGGTCCGCAAGAATATTGTCAATATTAAACCGGTCCACGGTGCAAAAAAGGTTGGGGACCCCTGCAGTAGACTACCACAAATTTTGGCAGCATCTCTGCCAAGTGCCACAAGGATGCTCCAGGCAGTGAAAGCATTGCTTTAAATGCCCGGTGATCCACTCAGTCACAGCTTTGTGGCAGCACAGCTTTCACAGTAAATGTAGATATGCAGATATGCATGGTTTTCATACTAGATCTATGAATCATGTCTGATGCAGACAGCTCCATCACCAAACTTAGATTTAGATTGACGACTTAAATGCAACTGATGCAGTATACTGTTGGAGACTGAAAGTTCATATACAAGCTACATCACTTGAAACCTTTAGTTGCACAGTAGAGCACATTCAGATTTATCGGGTAGAAGGTAGAGTTAACATGGAGTGCTCACAAGCAACCTTTGCGCAGCGAATGAAACACTTTAATCAGATGAAAACCATATGCCCTCACTACTTGCTCATATCCAGCAAGGTAGAATGAAATATAGTTTGATATCTTTGAATAGATAGTCAAGGCGACTTCCTTCTACAGTTGAAGTAAACAGCCAACTGTTGCTCCCTCAACATCCTGGCAAGTTATGACATCCACCTGAGAATTTTTCTCTCCTTCCTTTCTCTTGCTCTTCTAGAAGCTTATTCAGTTTATTTTCCCAATCATGTTGCATCCCAAAAGAAACTTCTTTTAAGGAACTATGCCTGGGAATAACTATAATAACCAAAAGAAACGATCCCTTGAAATAGCACTGGTTGTGGGGTACGACTCTTTTCAGCTGTTTAATGGACGCAAGCCTTGGAAGAGAAAACATTGATGCGTGTTGAAGGCTGAACTGAACTTTGCATTGTCTCATCGTGCACATCTATCAGAACGTGTTGGCCACAGATGGCATTTTGGAACTTTGATGGCACGCAGCACCTATAAAAGAAGTGTGACTGAGCCCCATTATGTTCTAGGATTTTCTTACATACATGATGGAATAGCTGCACAAAAACAACTTCTAACTGATTGATGGACACTTTACTGATATTAAAGAAACCACGGAGACACACAGTGTTGTACAAAAGTCTGAGGCACATATACATATATAGCTAGGATGCCCAAGACATCTGCACAGTACTGTATACTGGGTAAAAGTGGAAGGTTGTTTGAGAAGCAGAAATAAGAGTGTTTGGCTTTGTATTCGCTCAGTAGTATTAAATGTTATTTGGTAAATGGAAAGGCATAATATACAGTACAGTGCAAAAGTCTTAGGTGGGATATACACATAGTACATACACACCTAAGACCAAACAATGCAGGGAAAACTGTTTGATCTGCTGATCTATCTCAGACCACCAGACAAAACTTCTAGCTAATGCTTTCGTTTGACCATGCCTAGATGACTGGTATGTAGCTCCTCCAACACTTTAGCTCTTGCAACACACATAAAAGTTGCTGATGAAAGCAGCAGGCCAGGCAGCATCTCTAGGAAGAGGTGCAGTCGATGTTTTGGGTGGAGACCCTTCGTCAGGACTAACTGAACAAAGAGCTAGTAAGAGATTTAAAAGTGGGAGGGGGAGGGGGAGATCCAAAATGATAGGAGAAGACAGGAGGGGGAGGGATGGAGCCAAGAGCTGGACAGGTGATTGGCAAAAGGGATATGAGAGGATCATGGGACAGGAGGCCCAGGGAGAATATCAAGGGGGGGGGGGAACCAGAGGATGCGCAAGGGGTATAGTCGGAGGGACAGAGGGAGAAAAAGGAGAGTGAGAGAAAGAATGTGTGTATAAAAATAAATAACGGATGGGGTACGAGGGGGAGGTGGGGCATTAGCGGAAGTTAGAGAAGTCAATGTTCATGCCATCAGTTTGGAGGCTACCCAGACGGAATATAAGGTGTTGTTCCTCCAACCTGAGTGTGGCTTCATCTTTACAGTAGAGGAGGCCGTGGATAGACATATCAGAATGGGAATGGGATGTGGAATTAAAATGTGTGACCACTGGGAGATCCTGCTTTCTCTGGCGGACAGAGCGTAGGTGTTCAGCAAAATGATCTCCCAGTCTGAGTCGGGTCTCACCAATATATAGAAGGCCACATTGGGAGCACCGGATGCAGTATATCACCCCAGCCGACTCACAGGTGAAGTGTTGCCTCACCTGGCAGGACTGTCTGGGGCCCTGAATGGTGGTGAGGGAGCTTTAGCTCTTGCATTGGACAGTCAACAACTCTCGATCCCCAAATAATACAACCTCTGTCAAGGGCAAGTTCATCCCAGTGCTGGTAAAAATTGTGGAACTAGGATTTCTGCTGCAGGTGCCAGCTATTTTTGGTGGTCATGTTGACCTGAGGCTGTGTGGGATCTTTTCTGGTTTCCCTTTGGATCATCTCTTCATAATAGGGAGACTTTCAATTTGTGTCAGGGAAAGTAGGTGAAGAGGTGTGTCCTCTTCTGTAAATTTTAAAGGTATTTCCTTTTCTAAGGGCAAACAGGACAATCCATCAGCATTTCCATGATTAGTCATCTTCTTGAATTCGATCTTGTAATTGTGTCTTCCAAGAAACAGAGCACATCTCTGCATTCGTGTTGCTGCTGTTAGTGGAACACCTGTCTGTGGATTATTAATGGATATTAGTGGTTGGTGATCAGTAACGAGAGTAAATTCTCAGCCATACAAGTATTGGTTAAAATGTTTATACCCCAAACCAAATGCAAGGCCTCCCTGCCAATCTGTGTGTAACTTTTCTCTGTAGTGGTAAGGGAACATGATCCAAGGCTACCGGGCATAACTGCACCTATACCACAGGCAAGCTTCACTGATGATTCGGATCATAATGTGTGAGTACGGTGTCTGAAGTCACCACTCACTTTATCTTTTTGAAAGCCACCTTACGCTGCTTTATTCATTGCCATTTCTTCCCAACCTCTAGTAATGAGTTCAAGGGGTGGGGTGGAGTAGTCAAGTTGGCAGGAACCTGCTTTGGTAATTGACAAATCCTAAAAACGACTGCAACAATGACATATCCTTTGGCTTCAGGGCATCCATCACTTTGAAAATCTACAGCACACTTGTGTAATCTTTGTGTGTCAATGGTGTGACCATAATAAGTGATGCTTGGTTTAAATAATTCACACATGTACTTGCACATTGTACTCTGAGCCCATAATGTTCCAATCTTTTTATTGCTGTCTTGAGATTTTGCAGATGTTCCTTATCATCCTTATTGGTAACAAGGATGTCAGGTGCCTGGACAGCATTGTAACACCTGGTTCATGGCTTTCTGCCAGAGTGCAGATCCACATGCTGCTCCAAAAATAAGCCCATTATAGCGACAAAGCCCTTGGTGAGTGTTGTTGCTGAGAAACACTTTGGACTTTTCTTCCATCTCCATCTGTAGGTAGTCCTCAGCTAAGTCCACTTTGCTGAAGTGTTTTCATCCAGTAAGATTTGTAAACATATCCTCTATCCTGGGCAGAGGGTACTGATCCTGACAGGCACATTCTTTTGTCTGCCCAATATGTTCTTTGTATGTGTCCTATATTGGTACATTTTTTCTAAGATTTGCATTGGTCTAGTGTATATAACTCCTGCCACAATGGCTGAATAAACACAATTTATTCAGCCAGGCAGGCCTGTCCTGATTCTGCAATTTTGTTCAACCTCACTTTCCTTCCTGACTGCAACTCAATTATGTCTCTGTCTGCTATTTCTATTGATACAGCTATCTTAACGGCTCTTTTAAATATAAGTTGTGCTTCAGTTAGGAGCAGTTCTTGAATGCATCTTTGTATGAATCCACAAACTAAACGATCTCTCAGTGTATCTTTAAGCCAATCATTGAAATGACAATGCTCAATTTTCTTCAATTCAGCCACATATGCTGAAGTAGCCTCCTCTTCCTTTTCATTCTGTTTATGGAACCTAAAGCAATCTGCAATCAACGATGGCTTCAGTTCTAAATATCTCTGCATTACTTTTACAATATCAGCAAAACTCATTTCAGCTGATATGATTGGAGCAGTCAAACTCCTAAGCAAACCATATGCCTTTCCGCCAATACTCTCAGCAAAACTGGTTCTTGTGTCTCATTGACTATTCCATTTGCTTTAAAATATTCCTCAATCCATTCAGCATACATATTCCAGTTGTCTCTTATGTAACTGAATGCATCAATCTTTCCAATGTAGCTAACTACTGTATTTCTGCTCTTTTCTTTAATTGACTATTATCACCCTTAGAGTGGCAGGGGGAGATACGTCTCTACCAAAGGAGGGGTAAGGAGCTCCTTCGCTTCACTAGCCTGCAGGTCACCCTTAGGCAAGGTGTAGCACCTGTTAGCCCCCGGTCAGAATCATGTGAAGCCGTGGGAGCAGGTGGTGGATGATCGTATAATCACCTGGTGCATATCAGAAGTCATGGTTATTTGACCACTGATGCCAGGCAGACAATCTCTGAAGAGTATTGATAATGGTTGGAGTCACCTGTCTTGTAAAGAAACTGCCCAGAAGAAGGCAATGGCAAACCACTTCTGTAAAAAAATGTTGCCAAGAAAAATCATAGTCATGGAAAGACCATGATTGCGTACATCACAGAACACGTCAGATGCAAATGAACTATTATCACCCAGTGCTCATTGTTTATGAAACCTTGAATTCTCCCATTTTCTGCTGTTTTTAAACTCCGCCATCTTTCCTTTTCTGAGGAAAACATGCTGTGCGTTTCTTTAACTCAAACATTTCTTGTTGTGCTTTATTTTTTAAGCTCAAACATCTTGCTGCACTTCCTCAAGTAGGTAGTCGTCTTGCATTCATTTTTAAAACACCTTATCACCACTGTTACGATTTGTAACACAAAAACATAAAAAGACTAATTTAAATGAAAAAAAGAGTTGAAAATCTTTTTGCTTTAAGCGAGGCATGCATGTATCACTTGAGGCATGATAATATATGCCATTTATGTATTTTTACATATAAACTGCAATGCATTATATAAACAACAAAGTATGCTTAATCAAAAAATATATTCACAAAGCAACACACACAAAATGCTGGAGGTAGTCAACAAGTCAGGCAGCATCTATGCAATTGAATATGCAGTCGACGTTTCAGGCCGAGACCCTTCTTCGGGACTGGAAAGGAAGGGGAAAGACACCAGAATAAAAAGGTGGGGGCACTGGAAGGAGGTTGGCTGGAAGATGATAGGTGAAGCTGGGTAGGAAAGATAAAGGGCTGGAGAGAAAGGAATCTGATAGGAGAGGAGAGTAGACTACAGGAGAAAGAGAAGGATGAGGGGACCAGTGGGTGTGGTGATAGCCAGATAAAGAGGCTAAAGTGAGGAATAGAAGGTGGGGGGGAGAGGGCATGGAATTTTTATTCTTAAACTGGAAGGAGAAATCAATATTCAATGGAGACAACCCAGACGGAACTTAAGGTGCTGCTTCTCCACCCTGCGGGTGGCCTCATCTTGCTATAAGAGGAGGCCATGGACCAACATGGCAGAACAGGAATGGGAATTGGAATTAAAATATTTGGCCACTGAGAAGTTATGCTTTTGATGGATGGAGCAGAGGTGCTCAACAAAGTGGAACACCGGACGCAATAGACGACCCTAGCGGTTTTGCAGGTGAAGTATTGTTTCACCTGAAAGAACTGTTTGGGGTCCAGAATGGAGGTGAGGGAGGTGGTGAATGGGCAATATTACTTAAATATTACTGAAATATTAAATACACAACACTGAGAGTCACAATTATCCACATTCTGTCAGAGACAGTGCAGGAGTGCTGATAAATCAAATACTGTATCATATGTGACGAAAAACCAAGTTATCAGAAGATTGATACTGACGAGAGAGATAAGGGAGACAATGGAGAAGCATTCAAAATGTTAATGAGAGAGGAGAGAGAGGTAACGGAAAAGAAACACCAGTCCGAGTATTGACAGACCGATTGCTTTGAACCTGAACTGCTTGAAGTTTGATGGACAGGCGATACCCCAGCAGGGGGATAAAAAGAACAGGTTCGCTAAGGCACGACACACACACCACGAGATCACGAGATAACGAGACCCTGGAAGAGCGGTGTGCCCCCACAAGTTGGTGGGAGGGGTTTGGAGGTCTGGTCACAGGACCGACCATAGATGCACAGGGTGAAAAGGTACGATCAGCGGGAACCTGGTGTGTGTGTCTGCCCTTGCCTGGGTGCTGGGTTCACTGCGGAAGAACGCTCGTATCTGGAACAGAGGGGTCACAGTCGGTGACCACAGAAAACATAAAAGGGTTCACCCGAAAGCTAACTGTGAAGAACAAAGGTCTGTTTGAATCAGAATTTGCACATCTCCCTCTCTCTCTCTCTCTCTCCAACAGCACAACAGCGATTACTGCGAACTGTACTCAGCTGAACTGAACTCTGCGTCACTTGAGACTGATCATTTTACCCCTAGATTGCGATAGAGCTTGATTGATTCCTATTATCCTAGTTCTGTGTACATGTGTGTTTTATCATTGCTAACCTGTTGCATTTATATCCTTACGATTAGAGTACTGTGTTACTTATTTCTTTAATAAAACTTTCTAAGTTCCAGTAATCCAGACTCCAACTAAATGGTCCATTTCTGCTGGTTTGGCAACCCAGTTACGGGGTACGTAACATAAGTGGGGGCTCTTCCGGGATTTTGAACACCAAATTTGGGACTGGGTAAATTGATTGGGTTAAAATTCCCGAAAGAAAGGACAAACAGCAGAAACAGAGATTGAGGAATTTCTAAAGGCGCCAACCTTGGAGGCATTAGAGGCTGCCAGGAAATCAGAATTGGCAACTGTTGCCAAACGGTTGAATCATTTTAAGGGGAAGTTGACAATGAGGAGAGAGGAGATGCACAGAGCTTTCATAGAGCACTATGTATCTAAAGGTGTGTTTCCCCAAGGGGAGCTGGAGGTGGTATCTATAGGAAACCCTGATGGAGAAGCAGTACAGCTGCAGATGGAAAAATTGAGACTCGAGCACAAGTTCCGGGTAAAACAGCTGGAGTGAGAAGAGAGGCAGTTAGAACGGAAAGAGAGAGAGAGAAGGAAAGGGAGTTTGAGCTTGAGAAGTTAAGGATGGCACTATAGGGGCCAAATGCCGAATCAAGGTGGAGGGTTCAGGGCGACCCAGGAGGTTAGGCTGGTTCCCCCATTTGAGGAGGCTGATGTTGATCGGTACTTTCTCCATTTTGAAAAAGTTGCTGCAAGTCAGCACTGGCCGAGGGATAAGTGGGCTGTTTTGCTTCAGAGCGTACTTAAAGGAAAAGCCCAGCAAGCTTACTCGGCCTTGTCCGCAGAAGATGCCCAGAGGTATGATGTGGTGAAAGAGGCCATACTCAGGATTTATGAGTTGGTCCCAGAGGCATACCCTCTGGGGCCGCACGTATTTAGAGTTTGCCCGTGAGATGCAGATGTATTGTGAGCGTTGGTGCGCCTCGAAAGGGTCAATGGGAATTATGACAGACTGCTGCAGCTAATACTGATTGAGCAGTTTAAAGGTTGAGTCCCTGAAGGTATGAGGCCCTACCTAGATGAGAGAGAGGCAGAAACCTTAGCCGCAACTGCTAAGTTAGCGGATGAGTATGTGTTAACACACAAGGCGAAGTCTACCCCGAGTAAAAGCTACCACAAGGGTAGTCAAGAGGGCGGAGAGAGTCCGCCAGAAAAGTTAGAAAGGAAGCCGGGGACTAGTGAGAAGGATAAGGAAGTCTGGGAGCAGTTTAGTAGGAAGTCTCCTACGGTCGTATGCTATAATAGTGGGAAAGTCGGTCACTTTGCGTCCAGGTGCTTTGCCCCAGAGAAGGAAACGGGGAAAGGAAAAACAACGGTTCCGACTGGTTGTATTGAGCTGGCAAACAAACCGCTAGGGGAGAAGAGGTCTGATAAAGTTCAGGAAGGGCGCGAGAAGTTTATCTCGGCCGGATTGGTGTCGGTGAAGGAGGGGTTAAACCCAGTTCCAGTACGGATCTGGAGAGAGACTGGAGCTTGTCAGTCATTGATATTAAATAGTGTGTTAGACTTTAGTTCTGAGACCCAGACTGGGGAGGTCAGAGTGATAAAAGGCATTGGGAAACAGACTGAAGCAGTACCTTTGCACCAGATACACCTAAAAAGCGACTTGGTCTCCGGACCGGTCATGATCAGGGTGAGGCCTGACCTACCGATGGAAGACGTGGAGGTCTTACTCGGTAATGACCTCGCTGGCGGAGAGGTGTACCCAGCAGTAAGATTGACAAGCCAGCCTGCCAGCATTGAGGCCCTGCCCATGGACTCACAGGTTTATCCCGTTTGCGCAGTGACTCGGCGCATGCCCAGAAAGGCTGCCGAAGTGAATATAGATTTATCTGAGACGTTTTTACCAGCCTTGTACCAGGAGGGGTTAGAAAGCGTGAAGGAGTGTAGTGAGGGAGTTGAGGTAGACTTATCATTAGCAGGGAAGGACTTTATACAGGCACAGGAACAAGACGAGGAGCTAATGGTTTTGACGGAGACAGCTCTCTCCGAAGCAGAATTGAAAAGGGAGCCAGTGTGCTATTATGTGAAGGAAGGAGTACTAAGGAGGAAATGGAGACCAAGTACCGTGCCCGCAGATGAGGAATGGGGGTGGTACACCAGGTGGTAGTGCCGAAAATTTATGGGGATGAGATTTTTAACCTGGCCCACAAGATACCCCTCGGTGGACATTTTGGGGTGAGGAAAACAGTCGATAGAATCATGAAAGAGTTTTACTGGCCGCACAGGAGGAAAGATGCTATTGACTATTGTAGACGTAAGCTAACACAATTACAGGCTATTGATATGTTAACAGCTTGCCACGATAGGCGAACAGACCTAGTCGGTGTTATCATGAAAATTAATGAGGCTAGGGTGCCACCTGATAAGGGGAAAACCCATTTTGAAAAGATAAGTATGGTGCCAACCAGCTGGGAGAAGTCTATTGTATTGGCCAGCTTTGCTGATAAGGCCTCTCCCTTAACCCCTGAACAGAGCGACCCGCTGAGAAAGCTAATTAACCGGCACTCACACGTATGTCCGGATGTCCCGAGGCGATGCAAAGAGCCGGGACATGGTGTTGTTGTCACATCAGGTCAGCCTAGTGAGCAACACCCCTATAGGATGATTAATTCAGTGACGAAAGGGCTAAAGAACACAGAAGCATATATTGGTGACTTAGTGGTCTGGAGTGACACATGGGAGGGGCACATTGTGGCAGTAGAGGAGCTGTTTAAAAAGCTGTTTGAAGCCAGCCTGACAGTGAACCTCGCAAAAAGTGAATTCGGCCACGCGAAGGTCACTTATATGGGGTGTGTGGTAGGACAGGAGCAGCTGGCTCCGATGCAGGCTAAGGTGCGGGCTATCTCAGAAGTCCCCACTCCGACAGACAAGAGAGCCCTGAGAAGGTTCTTGGGGATGGAGGGGTACTATAGGAAGCTTTGCAAAAACTTTGCGGATATTACCCTCCCTCTTACTAAGCTCTTGCCAAAGAATGCAAAGTTTGTGTGGAACGACCTTTGTCAACAAGCCTTCGAGAGTCTGAAGGCGATTCTGTGTCACCATCCTGTGCTGAATGCGCCTGACTTTTCAGAACCCTTCTCCCTAGCAACAGATGCTAGTGATGAAGCAGCCGGGGCGGTGCTGTTGCAGACAGACAAAGAGGAGATTGAACACCCAGTGGCTTATTTTTCTAAGAAATTTAACGTCCATCAGAGAAATTATTCCACTGTGGAGAAAGATTTACTGGCCATCATACTAGCATTACAACATTTTGAGGTTTACATTTGTCCGGCACGGAAACCACTGGTAATTTACACTGATCACAACCCATTAATGTTTTTGGCCACTATGAAAGATAAAAACAAAAGATTGCTAAGTTGGAGCCTGGTACTACAGGAATTTGATATCAAAATAAAACATATAAAAGGGACGGAAAATGTGATTGCTGACTGTCTGTCAAGGTGTTGACATCTTAAAGTTCTCTGTATTAGCCAAATAGCTGATGACCCTGTATATTAGTGTGTATCGAATAATGTATTCATGCCTATAATTTTTACCCCGGTAAAAATCCTTTGAAGGGTAGGAGTGTGACGAAAAACCAAGTTATCAGAAGATTGATACTGATGAGAGAGATAAGGGAGACAATGGAGAAGTGTTCAAAATGTTAATGAGGAGAGAGAGGTAACGGAAAAGAGACACCAGTCCGAGTATTGACAGACCGATTGCTCTGAACCTGAACTGTTTGAAGTTTGATGGACAGGCGATACCCCAGCAGGGGGATAAAAAGAACAGGTTCGCTAAGGCACGACACACACCACGAGATCACGAGATAACGAGACCCTGGAAGAGCGGTGTGCCCCCACAAGTTGGTGGGAGGGGTTTGGAGGTCTGGTTGCGGGACCGACCATAGACGCACAGGGTGAAAAGGTACGATCGGCGGGAACCTGGTGTGTGTGTCTGCCCTTGCCTGGGCGCCGGGTTCACCGCGGAAGAACAGTCGTATCCGGAACGGAGGGGTCACAGTCGGCGACCACAGAAGACATAAAAGGGTTCGCCTGAAAGCTAACTGCGAAGAACAAAGGTCTGTTTGAATCAGAATTTGCATATCTCCCTCTCTCTCTCTCTCCAACGGCACAACAGCGATTACTGCGAACTGTACTAAGCTGAACTGAACTCTGCGTCACTTGAGACTGATCATTTTACCCCTAGACTGCGATAGAGCTTGACTGATTCCTATTATCCTAGTTCTGTGTACATGTGTGTTTTATCATTGCTAACCTGTTGCATTTATATCCTTACGATTAGAGTACTGTGTTACTTATTTCTTTAATAAAACTTTCTTAGTTCCAGTAATCCAGACTCCAACTAAGTGGTCCATTTCTGCTGGTTTGGCAACCCAGTTACGGGGTACGAAACACATACATTGGCTCCTGTACTCCCATAATAATATGGTGCACAATTTTGACCCAACAATGAAAGAATGGAGATGTGTATATTTCCAAGTCATAGTGCTGTATGACCTGGAGGGGTACATATAGGTGTTCTTCTGCAACTTCAGACAATCACATTTCAACCCTTGAAGGGCATCATATTTCCTGTTGTGTTTCAGCACTTGACAAGGAGTTATATTTTACCTCATGATGCTATCGTGCATTAAAACTATCATAGTCATCTGGTCTTCCTTGCCACAAAAAATGCTATTTTCATTTTTCTCAGAGCATCATGCTTGTACGGTGGACAGAATATCAGGTAACCCTAATGCGAGAACCAGGTCTCCATTAATGGCAAGGTATCATGTTTTGTATTCCTACCCATGCCAGATTATCTGGCTCCTGTTTATGACAAAATACAGCACTTCTGCTGCTGCCAGGGTAGGCTCATCCAAGCAAGATAGAAAGTGTTGTCATTTGTTATGAAATATAATGATTTTATTTCTGATATGTCCATCCAGGGCCTCCTCTACTGTCAAGAGGTCTTCTGTCCAAGACCTCTTTCAGATTCGATGCCTCCAGAAGACACGGTACATCATTAAAGACCCCTCACACCCTCTCCATGAACTGTTTGTTCTTCTGCCATCAGGCAAAAGTGACAGGAGCATTAAAACTAAAACTATAAGGCTACTAAACAGCTTCCTCCCACAGGCAGTCAGACTGCTAAATAGCTGCTCCACCTGACTCTGCTTTGGACACTTTTAACTTGCACTGGACACTTATAACTGATTTTAACTGACATGTGGCTGTTGTGTTTTACTATTTATTGTTATGTTTATTATTTAGTGTTGCGTTTGTTATGTTATGACTGCACTGCCCCTGAGAAACGCTGTCTCATTCTGCCCTGCAGAGCTGATGTATGGTTAGAATGACAATGAAGTTTTTTGAATCTTGAATCTTGAATCTTTGAAGATGAAGCCACACTCAGGTTGGAAGAACAACACCTTATATTCCGTCTGGGTAGCCTCCAACCTGATGGCATAAACATTGACTTCTCTAATTTCCGTTAATGCCCCTCCTCCCCTTCTTACCCCATCCTGTATCTATTTATTATTTTTTTCCCCCATTCTTTCTCTCTTTTTTCTCCCTCTGTCCCCCTCACTATATCTTCCTCTAATGCTCCCCTCCCCCTTTCTTTCTCCCTAAGCCTCCCGTCCCACGACCCTCTCCCTGGGACAAACAACTTTCCAGCTCTTTTTGCCAATCAACTTTCCAGCTCTTAACTTCATCCCTCCCCCTCCTGTCTTCTCCTATCATTTCAGATCTCCCCCTCCCACTTTCAAATCTCTTACTATCTCTTCTTTCAGTTAGTCCTGACGAAGGGTCTCGGCCCGAAACGTCAACTGTACTTCTTCCTATAGATGCTGCCTGGCCTGCTGCGTTCCACCAGCATTTTGTGTGTGTTGCTTGGATTTCCAGCATCTGCAGATTTCCTCGTGTTTGTGATTTTATTTCTGTTGTTTTGAACCCACATTGTAATATGTTGTAGCATCTATTATATTAGCCGATATTTAAACCATGCAACAAACCCAACACATTGAACAGCACCTGAATAACAATATTTTAGGTCTGACTTACAGTAAATATTGGGTGCAATCGGTTCACTTTCATTTATGCTAATTGAGTTCTTTGCCACACAGGTGTAATTACTTAGGTCATCTTTTACAACGGGAGAAATGAACAGCATCTTGTTGTCGGCGGAAAAGATGTGACGATTACTTGCTGGGAGTGGCTTTCCATCTTTCAGCCACTGGTAAATGACCTTTGTGCCTTTGCTGACTGTACATGTGAGTGTTGCATTGTCCACGTACTCCACTGCACCCCAGGCTGGATCGCTGTGCACCACTGGTTTAGAGACCGGAACTACAAAACAAAAAGGCACTGCGTCAAGTATCACATTTGATAACACAAAGCTACTGGTTATTCATATATTTTATACATACTCAGAGCAAATTAAGGCAGAGATAATGTGAATATGTGTTTCCTCAGCAGATCTGTGAGACAGAAAGTTTCAAAATAGCAGTCCATACTAGGAATAAAAACTACTGTCAATGAAATTACTGAGTGTTTTAATTTATTCTATTTCAAGTCATCCTGAAGCTAAAATATTCAAGGTACCAGTCAGAGCTGGGACACAGTGCATTGTTTTCATGTCACGGTTTTTCCAGTTTGCATTCATCCCTTTTCTAGTGCTCATTATATACTCTACAACTGAATTGCCAAAGATTCAACACGTACACTAGTTAGGCAGTGCATTGATTGCTGAAAAGCTCTATGGGAGGTACATTAAAATTAGATGCTTGTATTTATTATTCCTGACACATGCACAATATTAACCACAGGTTAGGAAAAGGAAACTATCATCTTATTAGTGGTTCACCAGTTTTCAATAAAATAAAAGAATACCACCATGAAAAAAAGAAGCTGTTTCATAAAATGAAACACATTTAGAAATAGTTTTACATCACCCAACATAAATGTGTAACATTGGATACAAAGATAAAAGAGTAAATTGAGAAAACCAGCTTGGCCTAGCTTTTTACAGCCATGTCTGCCATCTCTAGTTTCATTTTTAAGCAGAGTTTCATCTCATTCCTTTCCAATCAGTTTATACATTAACCATGTGTTTTTTCCCTCCTCTGGACATAATCCCAGTTACATAACATTTGCATGGTTTCTTGAAACATCAGAATTAATCTCTGTTAGTTTACGATTTGAAATATGCCTCCTTAACATCAGCTTCAATTAAACTGGGGTGCAAAGATAAAAAAGTATTCCAAGCGTGAGATTACCCAGCTCAAGTACAACTAACCTGTGCATTGTCAGAATTGAGAGTTCAGGCACAGGAGCAGGTCTTTCAGCCAATCTTGTCTGTGTTAGCCAGGATGCCATGATAGTTGGCAAGGACCAGTTGGGCTGTAGGGGCTGTTTCTGTGCTGTACAGTTCTGTGACTATGACAGAGATCCCAGTAGTGATCCTTGTGAAACATCACTGGTCACAGATCTCCAGTCAGTAAAACACTGCAGATTTTCCCTTGTTTCTACCATTACCCTACATCTTCTGTCACCAAGCTGATTATGGATCCAATTTACCAACTCACTGTGGATCCTGAGTAAAATTCCCCCTGGACCATCTGGATAGACTCACTTACAGGGGTGAATTATCCACTGTGGGTAAAGTTTCAATTAACGTTGTTTGATTTGTTATACATATTTAAATAATAATACTATTTAAATGAAACATTGAATTTTTTGTCTCCCCAAATTAAGTCTTACAAAATGACTATTGATCAGATACACTAATTGCAGCCCTAGTTTTAAAAACAGCAGGCAGCGGGGCACATAAGACTTGCCTAATAAGCCTAAATGGTGAAACATGAGTGAGAAATTAGCACTTTTTATGGAGCTGCACTGGTATGGATTGATCATTAGCATGCTACGTGTTCATTGTGAAATAATCCTGCTGAGGCTTCTCTGATTTGTTCTCTGTAACTGAGGACGTAATGCTTGTCATTAACAACAAATTAATAGGAAACTTTAATGATGCTTGAAGAAAGTAAAATAGACTGAACAAAAAGACTTCTAAACATTCTAAATGCATCTGCATATTTTGTGAACAACGTTTGTTGGAATTTCCTCCCATAACAAATTACTGATATAAAATGTGCACTACAAAAACATCTATCTGTACCAATTTGAATTTGAATATTATTCTGAAGAAAGTTACCTTGGAACCAAATCTCATCAGTGAAGTCAGGTTTATTAACAGAAAATTAATTCAGAAGCTAAAGCTCCTTCTGAAGTAGAATGGATTTCAGGACAAAAGAATACTATTAACCCCTGACGTAGGAGGCAGCATTTCATGGACAATGATATTAAATTATTGCTGAATAGATTAAATGTGGTCATATTCACATATACTAGATGATGGCAGCCAGAAAGGATACACACCATTGACATGAACGGTCAGTTGTCGACTAGCTGATGCCATCTTCTCTCCAGAGACAGTCACTTTTATGGTATATTCACCATCATCACATAATTCTACTGGGTTAATTAACAGTGTCGCATTGGGAGGAAATAAGGAAAACCTGTGGCCGTGCTCCATGTCAGGAGTCAAGGTGTTGTTTGTGGCTGTCACCAGAAGCATGGAACCCGAAGACTGGCTTTGGAAAGTCCAGGTTATCTGAATGTTCTGATCCTTAGTTCCTGTGGTGTAGTTCACAGGGAGTTGGAGAGATTGCCCAACAATCCCCTGGACCAATTCAGTTGGCACAGTAATCGTAACAGCTCCACAAGTGCCTAAAGAGAACATCAAAAGACAGAGCATTCATATAGATCTTCAACAGACTAGTCAAAATCTCTACTTTCTTAGATGTTTGCAAACATTCAGCATGACCTCTAAAACTCTTGACAAACCTTTACAGATGTGCAGTGGAGAATATATTGACTGGCTGCATCACACAATAAAATAAAAGTGAATTTCAGCTGAGATTTTAATGAAGACTTTTAATATACTGTTGATGTAGTTAATACTGTGCTGAAAATGCAGCTCATTACTCAGACAGATGGAAATATTGATTATTTTCTTTTAATTTAAATACTGCCATTGATCAATTTTAAAATGCAACAGGCAAAATAAATGAGTAAGACCATTACTTTATCTGCTGGGGACTAATGGAAAGATATATTAGCATTTTAATATAGAAACCAAGCTCTGTTTCTTTGTAACACACATCAAAGTTGCTGGTGAACGCAGCAGGCCAGGCAGCATCTGTAGGAAGAGGTGCAGTCAACGTTTCAGGCCGAGACCCTTCGTCTGTTTCTTTGTGCATACATTGCGCATACACAATGGAGAATCTGTCATTCGATTGTTTTCCTCGCATCTTCACCTCACTCCAAGATCACTGGTCACTTACACTACCCAAGCTTATTGACAAGCAATAGAGCAACATATTAAGGGCATCAGCAAGTCTCAAAGATCATTCATGTGACCAGTTAATGTGTTTAATCTTATACAATGAATGCCAGCAGGCTACGTATGCATTGAAGCTTGATCTCATCCATTTTCCACAGGTTAACATTAGTCAAGCAGAAGATGCTGTCGAGTGATTAGGAAAAGGACAACTGGCTGATTACTTTCTTACCGAAGAACATTTTCATATCTTCAGTTTTCCCTCATGAAGCAATCCCTCCGTACCAAGGATCAACATAGTTCACTCTCAGGGACTCTACAACTCATATACTCAGTTTCATTATTTAGTTATCTATTGATTTTTTATTTGCACAGTGTGTCTTTTGCATATTAGTTGTTTGTCAGGCTTTGTGTGTAGTTTTTCATTGATTCTTTTGTATTTCATTGTTCTACTGTAAATGTCTTTAATAAATCTAAAGTTATATGCAGTGACATATGTATGTATTTTGATAATAAATTTACTTTAACTTTTCTGAACTGCCTCCTGTAATATTGCCTTTAAGTAATAGTTTAAAACTATTCACAATGCTCTAGATGCAATCTCATTTGTGCCTTATACATGTGCATTAATACTTCCTTACTTTCATACACTACTCCCTTGAAATAGCCTTCCCGATTACATGAAGCAATCTGTATGCTAGTTTTCTGTGTTTCAAGTGCGAGCATGCCAAAATCATTTTGTGCTACACCCTTCTGCCATCTTTCACATTTTCTGACATCATACTCCATTTGCCAAGTTTTACCCATTCACCTACCCTGTCAGTGATTCTCTGTAAGCTGTATCCTTCATGGAGCTTGTCTTCCCTTCCCCAACTTTTACGTCAAGTGCAAGTTTGACAAAAGTACGTCCACTTGCTTTCCCTCAAGTAGCTGATATATATTCTAAACAGCAATCCGAGCAGTGATACCTGCAGCACCTCACAGGTTATAAACTGTTAATCTGAAAACAACTCCCTATTGTCAACTCTCTACTACCATCTAGTCAAGCAATACCTTTCCCATGTTAATATATCACCTTGAAAACCATGAGCTCCTTTCTTTATGTGGCACCTTGTCAAACACCTGTTAAAATCCAGACATGTTACATCTACCTTCTGTCCACTCTGTCATTTCTTTAAAGAACTCAAATACTCAAATAATCTGGTTGGATGTTTTTTCTGTTTCAGAAATCCATGCTGACTCTGTTTGATAAAATGATAAATTTGGAAATACCTATAGTCAATATTATCTTAATATTTTTGTAACAGTAGGCATTAAGTGAACCGTCCATGAGATTTCCATTTTTATTGCCTCCATCCTTTATGAATAAAGGTATTGTATTATAGTTTCCTCAGTCTTTCTATACCTCCTCAGAAACAAAGGATTTTTTGGAAGATAACAATTGATCTATTTAGGTTCCTAGGATGCCGCAAATCCAGGCCTGTATCCCCATTACTTTGCTTAATACCAATTATCTAGTGATGGAGATCAAGTCAAGTCAAGTCAAGTCAAATTTATTTATAAAGCACATTTAAAAACAACCCATGTTGACCAAAGTGCTGTACAAACCATACATAACAGGTAGCTGAAAATCACAAATACAAGAAACACCAATATAAACAACAAGGCACACAGTTTATAGGCACAAAATAAACAGCACATAAGCCTAAGCACAAGCCAGAAATCAGCCACATCAGGAAGATTCAAACGCTAGTGAATAAAGGTAAGTTTTGAGCCTGGACTTAAAAGAGTCAATGGAGGGGGCAGATCTGATAGGGAGGGGAATGCTGTTCCAGTCTAAGGGCTGCAACAGCAAAGACGCAGTCACTCTTGAACTTAAATTTAGATCGTGGGACAGCCAGGAACCCCAAGTCAGCCGACCTGAGGAACCTGGAAGTAGAGGTAACATTTAATTTCTCCACCTTTTTAGCATTAGTGTTATTTTCATATCTTCTACCATGAAAACAAATGCAAAACATCTGTCCTGACGAAGGGTCTCGGCCCGAAACGTCGTCTGTACCTCTTCCTAGAGATGCTGCCTGGCCTGCTGCGTTCACCAGCAACTTTTATCTGTGTTGCAAAACATCTGCCTAATTTTTCTACTATCTCCTTTCTCTTCATAAGGATTTACCAAACTCATTGTCCAAGGGCACTTTCATATTCTTAAGGATATTCTTTTGTTATCTGTTTTTATATTTAGTTTGCCCGCAGTTTATTTAACATAGCTGAAATACTCCTTGGATCTCCATGTCTTTCCGAAGCGTGGTGCCCAGAATTACTTACAATACTCAATGTTTGGCCTACATTTGACCAATATTTTGAGCAAATTAAACTTCCTGTTTTTATATTTGTAACTCTTTATAAATCCCTGGATCACTGATGCTTCTGTAACCACACCCTCAATATACCCTGCTGCATTTAAGGATTTAAGCATATTTACACCCAGGATCATGGTTTTTCACATATTGGTATTCCATTTAGTATACCAATATCCTATTTAGTCTAAATATAGACTTTAGTTCTTTATATCAAAGTATATAATATCACATTTATCTGTATTAAATGTCCTTTGTTTGCACATTAAGTCAGCCTCTATTGTGACCTATTATTATCATCCTTAATGCTAACATTGCAAGCTTTGTGCCATCTAAAATATGGACATTTACCACAGGATCAGAGAAGTCAATTTGGAAATCGAAGATTGGCTTTCCAATGAAAAACTTATCAGGGAGGGAAGCAATAAGCACAGGCAGAAGTGTGGGGGAATGAGAGGGTAATGATAACCAGGTTGTGTCAGGAAAGGGACAAAGTAAATCACTTAATAGGGCACCAACAAAAAGAGTAACAGTAAGAAATAATGTTAAAATTAAAAGTTCTCTATGTGAATGCATGCAGCATTTGTAACAAGTTTCTAAGTTGATGCTACAAATAGAAGTAAGGTCTGATAAGCATTACAGAGATGTGGCACAACGACTACAGCTGGGGACTGAATAGACAGGGTCTTTACATTTCAGAAAGAGAGGCAACAAGGTTAAGAAGGGATAATTATCATAAACACAACAGATTATGCAGATGTTGGAAATCCAGAGCGACGAACACAGAATTTTGGAGGAATTCAGCAGGTCAGATTGGATGACATTACTGCTCAGAATAAAATTGGCTCAGGATCTCAAGATATTGAATCTACATATGTTAAGATAAATGTCTGTGACAGTATATTCCAGTGAGAAAGGAAGGCTCTAAGAGAAGGAATTGCCATCCACGGTGAACCAAAGAAGTTAAAGATGGTAGCAAATTGAAAGTAAAGGCACATGTACAACATTACAAAGGTTAGTAGCAGCCCAGAGGATTGGAAAACATTTTGAAACCAGCAATAAATAGCTAAAAAATTATAAAGAACACAGAGTGTGAGAATAAAATCAGTAATTGACAAAATAGAGACAGTAAGGATTTCTACAGGGCTAAGAAAAGCAAGACAGTAATTCAAGTAATTATTGCATCTCCAGAGAATAAACTGGAAAATTAATGATGGGAAAGAGAGCATGGCAGACATGTTAAATAATTATTTTAGATCTGTCTTCAGAGCTAAAAACATTCCATTAGTAACTGATAATCGAGAGGGAGTAACTTCAACTAACCTCAATCACTAGAGAAAAAAATATGAAACAAACTAATGAGTCTAATTGCCATCAAATCCTCCAGACCTGACAGCCTAAATCCTAGAATCTTAATGGAAGTGATTGCAGAAACGGTGGATGCATTGGTTGTAATCTATTTAATTGACTGGTTGATTGTAAAAATCACAAATGTAATGCCACTGTTCAAAGCGACTGAAATCAGAAGATTAGAAGCCTATATCATGGCAAGAATGACAGACAGTTCACAATGTATCTGGAGATAAGACTGTAAAACAGAGGAGCAGAATTAGGCCATTGGGCCCTCAAGTCTTCTCCACCATTCCATTATGGCTGACCCATTATCGCTCTTAACCCTATTCTCCTGCCTTCTCCCGATAACCTTTGACACACTGATTAATCAAGAAACTGTCAAACTCTGCTATAAATATACTCAATGACTTGGCCTCCACAACTGTCTGTGGCAATGAATTCCACAGATTCACTACCCTCCGGCTACAGATATTCCTCCTCATCTCTGCTCTAAATGAACGTTCCTCTATTCTGAGGCTGTGCCCTCTGATCATAGACTTGCCTGTTCTGTTTTGTAACTTCAAAACATTAAACTAATTCAATTAAAGACCCAGGAGACCAGGAATGCAGGTTTAACTTCAGCTTTACTTTTCAGTAAGGTGCACACATATCATGTTGCAGCGTGATGATGAATGCAATTAACAAATTTTTAATATAATTACACGTAATGAATTATTTAAACAAAGAATGCTTAATCAAACTAATATATATATACACACACACCACAATTACTCAGATATTAATGAAATATTAAATACACAACACACCTCCCTGCTTAGCTATAAACTCCAACTCAATATAGAATACATTGCAAATATATACACAGTATACTATATAATCAACTACAATGTACATACGTCCACAGTATAGTAAATTTTAAATTGTCCCACTCAGGTCTAAAGATTTAATCGCCATGGAAAATTTCTTACTCGTGGGATAGTGTTTTTTTCTGACAAGGGGATCATTCTTCTTGGCAAGTGAGACTTGTGTCTGTGACCACAATCTCAGGTTCTGGGGCCTCTTCCGTGGTGGTTGTATGAGCTGATTCAGAGACTGCAGGAAGTGGTTCTGACAGCTCTGGACACCTTTCTTCTCCTTTTCTCTCTCTCTGGATCTACTTTGATCCTTTTCTTTTTCTTTCTCATGTTCCTTCTCTCTTTCATACCGTTCTCTTTCCCATTCACATTCCTTCTCTCCATCTCTTCCCCCTTCTTTTTCTTCTAGTTTGTGCATCTTGATCTTGGGAAAATCCTTTTAATTCACTAAAGTATTCTCTTATTAATCCTCCTATTGCTCCCTTTATGATCTGATCTCTCCTCTTGGTTTAACACATCTACATCATCTGACCAATCCTCTGTTTTTGTATCTCCATCGACTCCTTTCTTTATGGCCTTCCATTCATCCAGCTGGGCTTTGGTCTTTATATCTACTTTTACAAGTTTTTTGTCTCCTACTGAAGTTCATGAAATAACCTTAATGCACGCAGAGTAGATTTGGGTTCTTTATACCCACAAAAGCCGAATGCTTGCAACTTCCCTGAAGCTCCTTGAGCTCTCTTCCAGCTTCAGACCAAACTGCATTTCTCAATCAGCTGCCTGATTAACATGTCAGAAGCTTTCTCAAATATGTTGCCTACAAAACTGTTGCAGTCTGGTCACTGCTTTCACCACTTTCATACTTCCACTGAGCAGCATGATCCTTCCTCGTTCCAATATGCTTTCAAACCAGAGGCACTGAGGTTGAACCCACACCTGTTTGTCCTCTGTTTGGCAATGGTTCATGGTATTCCACATGGAGAGAGTTATGGTATCATCCATTTCATTTCTTAATTCACTTTCAGTTGGCTTCATTGCAGGGGATGCGGCATGTAAACTGTGAAATGATCTCCAATCAAGTTGTAGTTGTCTTAGCCAATCACAACCCCACTGTGCTGGTCCTTCTGATTTTACCACATACAAGCTCAATGTGGCTTGTTGATTGTTGTACTTCACTGTTACTGATGTCATTCCCACAGGAGTTATCTTTTCTTCAGCATAAGTTCTTAACCGCATATCTGCAGGCGTCAGTTTGGTACCTTTGAAATGCTGTTAAATTTATTTTGTGGGATGACTGAAAGAGGTGAATTTATCATTCACTTCTGGTGTAAGCTATATTGCTGGTCTCTTGTTAGTTTTCACATTGTAAATCTCAAGGCTACGCAGTGCTGTCACTCACATCATTATCAGATTTTTCATCAGCTGCATGCAAATTGATGCTCTTTTTGAAACACCAACTTGACTTTTAGCATCTTCTCTTCCCTGTGCAGTCCATTTATTTTTGTCTGCCTGACATGCTCATTGTATGTGATCTATTTTGTTAAATTGTCTGGAAGTTTTGACTTTAATTCTGCACTTGTTTGATGTATGTGAACCCCATGCCACAACAGTAACACACCTTGTTCAGCCAGGCTGGTTTCTGTTTAGCAATGCATTTTTGTTCACACTCATTTTCATCCCTGACTGCAACTCAATTCCGTCTCTGTCTGCAGTTTCCATTGAAATAGAAATGTCCACTTCTCATTTGAATGCAAGTTGTGCTTCAGTTAGGAGGCGTTTTTGAATGCTTTCTTTTAAGATTCCGCAAACTAAACAATCTCTCTTCTGCCTCATTAAGACCATTACCAAACTGACAATGCTCAGACAATCTCGTCAATTCAGCCATGTATGCTGAAACCTAAAGTGGTTTTGGTTCTAAGTGTTCCTCCATCACTTTTACAATTGTAGCAAAGCACATTCGTGAAGGTTCGATTGGAGCAGTCAAACTGCGAACCAAACTGTATGCCTTGAAACCCAATGAACTCAGCAAAATCGGCACTCGCTCCTTATTGGTCATTTCATTTACTTCAAAATACTGTTCCAATAGCTTAGTATACATCAGCCAATTACCCGTTGTGTAATCAAACTTGTCAATCTTTCCAATGATGTTTTTAAAATTATTTTTATCACCTGGTACACACTCTTTGTGAACCCTAAATTTTTCTGCTTACAGCCTTTTTTTGAAACTCAATTGTACCCTTCCTTCCAAAGAACATGTGCCGGCTGCTTTTGTTTTGAACTTGTCCAACTCTGCACATGCTGGACTGTTTCTTTTAAACTAAACTGTTCCTCACAGCATTTTGCGCGCATTAGAGGTTGGCAGCCATGTTAGGTTCGTTTTTAAAATAGCTCATCGCCAAGGTTATGTTTTGTAACTACGAAATATTAAACTAATTCAAAAAAAAGTCTCAGGAGTCTGGGAATGCAGATGTAACTTCAACTTTAGATTTTAACATGGCACACACGTATCACGAGGAAGTTAGATATGGCCCTTGTGGCTAAAGGGGTCAGGGGGTATGGAGGGAAGGCTGATACAGGGTTCTGAGTTGTATGATCAGCCATGATCATGCTGAATGGCGGTGCAGGCTTGAAGGGCCGAATGGCCTACTCCTGCACCTATTTTCTGTTTCTATGTTTAAATGGTGGCGTGATGATATATGCAATTAATGTACTTTTACATATAACTCATAACAAATTATTTAAACAAATAAGAATGCTTAATCATACACTATATATTCAAGATTACTCAAATACTATTGAAAGATTAAATACACAACATTGCCCACTATGGGAAAATCCTCTCCACATCCGCTCTGTATAAGCCTGTCAATAATTGATAGGTTTCAATGAGATCATTCCTCCCACCCAATTCTTCTAAACTTTAGTGAGTACAGGCCTAGAGCCATCAAGGCCTACAGCAGCTTGTACACCTTCATTCCCAGAATCAGTCTTGGACCCGCTCTAATGCCAGCACAACTTTTCTTAGAGAAGGGGCCCAAAACAGCTAATAACATTCCAATTGTGGTCTAACCAATGCCTTATAAAGCCTCAGCATTACATCCTTGCTCTATATTCTAGTCCTCTCGAAATGAATCCTAGCATTGCATTTGCCTTTTTGACCACCGACTCAACCTGCAAGTTAAGCTTCAGGGAATCCTGCAGGGGGATTCCTAAGTCCCTGTTTTTGACAGTCCCTGTGCACCTCTGATTTTTGAACTTTCTCCCCATGTTGACCCACCCAGCCAAGACAATTTTCATCCCTCTTCCCTCCGGGGGAAGGCTCAGGAGCTTGAAGACTCATACAGCCAGATTTGGGAACAGCTTCTTTCCAACTGTTGAATGGATCCTGACCCGGATCTGGGCCGTACCCTCCAAATATTCGGACCAGCCTCTCAGTTTTTTTGCACTACCTTACTTTCCCTTTTCTATTTTCTATCTAAGATTTATATTGTAAATTTGTTAATATTTACTATCGATTTGTACTCTAGAGAGTGCGAAGCGCAGAATCAGATATCGCTGTGATGATTGTACGCTCTAGTATCAATTGTTTGGCGACAATAAAGTATAAATTATTTAGAAAATACACATTTATTTCTTCTACCAAAGTGTATGACCATACACTTCCCCACACTATAGATACGGATTTAATTTTCATGTGGATCTTCCTCCTCCACAATATCATTTTAACTATTTCCCAGGTACATTGTGAAACCTCTATCTTTCTGACACTTCACTCCTTACAGGTCCCATGCAGGTTACACCTGGGTAGTCAAGTCCAGTTTGTCCCTCAGTCACCGCCAATCCTACTCTTTACCAATCCTTGGCACAACTGAATCAGGGCATAGCACAAATACATAAAAAAAAACTATTTCTTTCCCTTATGTATAGGGAAATAATTATTACCACACAAAGTTCCTTGCACCAGAACTTGGAAACTTCCACCAAGAAAATTCAATGCATACGACTGCCACTTACTGGAAAGAATGTTTATGATCAATGGATATATTGTGCCAATACATCTTTTGAAGAAAGTAAGAACTTCCAATCCTGCAGTGCTTTGGCATAAAATAACTTCCTAAAACACTTGAGACATTTTGTCACACAAAAAGATGTAGTGAGCTAAAGTGCAACATTGTATGAAGGGTATCTTCAAAGAATGGGTGTTCAATTTACCATTGAAAATGAGGAAATTTGCTGTGAAATAGTGAAGTGTTAGAGCTGGGTATCATCAAGTTTTAAACTTTCAATATATTTGGTGGACAAAGAATGGCTATTGTAAGTCAACATTATTCTTGTTAGGCATATTTTCATTATGAAGAGGAAGCTCTGTGGGTTTTTCCCTTTTTTTTAAAATGTAAGTTCCCTCCAATAATACATAATTATATTCAAGCACAGTACACAGCAAACATCAGTGTGCTGAAATGTGACAGGTGCTGTAATTAAAATATAATGGCTTTGACTTTGAAAATATAGCTTTATTAAAAATATATAATGCTTATTTAGGAATGTTTCTTATGTAAATGAAGATGAAAAGTACATGGGCTTGACATTTTAATTTTAATCACAAATGAATTCATCGAGGTTTTAAGAAGGTAAGATTTCCATAAGTTGACACAATTTTTTAATCTCCCACTTTTAAATCATGCTAAGAAAACCACAATTCAGACAAGTGTTGATTGATAGGTTGCTAGTGCTATTGTGAGCAGCAAGCAGTAATGAGCCACCTGCCCAAGCTGTTATTACAATGTTTTTCTGGTGTTGACATTTTGAACCGTAGCTGGGTTCATTGCAGTTTTCAAAAGGACATATAGTTCTTGTCTGTAGTTTCATCAAAAATCTATAGCGAGTCAACAACAGATCCAATCTCAATGCTGTCAAATAAGGCTGTGTCATCCCTCCAACACTTCATTCAATCTTTCTCACTGCGATGCTACAGCTCACTTCCAATAAGCTTCCCACTGCAATGGAGCTAATCAACTGGGCAAATACAAAACCAGTCAATTTTCGTCCCCTTTTCTCCAGAAATAAGGTCACTCCAATTTGAGTAATCAAGCTGTAGTACATGGGTGATGCTTACTTGTGTATATGTTCAAAACCAATATCGACTCCTTCTCTGAACTGTATAGAGGAACGCATCACCCACTTAATGACCGAAAACAAAGGCTCTTTACCAACCTACGCCCACCCCCGCTATACAAATCTATTCTCCAACAATAAAAGTCCACAATGAGGTACTGGAAAATACTGACTACTTTTCACATTTGAGTGGCTACCTCCTAATGAAGGCAGATATCAATGATGAAATTCAGCATTATCTTCTGTGCATTAGCAGAGCCTACAGATGTTCTATAAAATGTCTGTCTGGAAAACAAAGCAAAGCAACAGCAAGGCCATAGACCCTATGTAGATTGCAGAAGAGGAAGTGCTTGGTGCTTGGATAAATCCCCAGGGCCTGACAAGATGTCCCCTCTGGTCCTGCGGGAGGCAAGTGCAGAAATTGCAGGGTCCCTAGCAGAAATGCTTAGTGACAGGTGAGGCACCGGATGATTGTAGACAGCTAATGTTGGCCACTGTTTAAACCAGGAAATTACAGGCCGGTGAGCCTAACATCAGTAGTGGGAAAATTATTGGAAATTATTCTAAGGAACCAGATATATGGGTAATTAGGTAGATGGGGTATGATTAGGGATAGTCTAAGGGGAGATATGATGGAAATCTGCAAAATCATGAGGTGGGGTATAGATAGGGCTTTTTCCACTGAGGTTGAGTGGGACTGCAACTAGAGATTATGGGTTAAGGGTGAAAGTGAAAAGTTTAAGGGGAACATTAGGGGAAACGTCTTCACTCGGAGGGTGGTGAGAGTGTTGAATGAGCTACCAGCACAAATGGTGTACGCGAGCTCGATTTCAACATTTAAGAGAAGTTTGGATCGATGATGGCAAGGGTATGGAGGACTACGGTCCAGGTACAGGTTGATGGGGTTAGGCAGGTTAGATGGTTCAACATAGATTTATGGGCTGAAGGGCCTGTTGCTGTGCAGTACTTTCCTTTGACACTTCGACTACAACAATTTCAGAAATGCCACATGCAGCTCATGGCCTGCAAGTCTTCTGCGACTCCCGTCTTCGGGGTGAAGAACTATCAACAGCAGGCACCTGAGAGCATTGGAGAGATACCACCAAGGCAAAATCCTGCAAATCCATTGATTGTGAACTGACATCACTGTCCTTAGCAGGATCCAAAACCTCAGCAATGAGGCCCTAGTTAAACTCCATAAGGTCAATTTGACAGGCTACATCATTTGCCTTAATGGGAATCTTTTGCCTATAATCAGAAGGAAAAAAATGCATTTGAGATGACAGTAAATCCACTTGAAGGGAGCCACATAGGTGGGTGACCAGAGATCACATTCACCTACTACCTTTTGATTCATATGCAAGCTGCCTGACCAATGACATACAGGAGCAACGAGAAAACTATTAGTCTGACCACCGGTTCTGTCCCATATCAATTTTTCCAGCGTTGAGACCCAAATTAAACTCAGTCAGCTTTTTTTTTTAAGTCACATCATATGGATGCCAAAAGCATACACCCAAGTCAGATATTCTTTGTGAGCCCTATCATGGCCTTCCTTGAAAGGTTGTAAAGTATTCCCGCTGACTGCTGGGTATCGTTGGTGCATAATGGCTCACAGAGGTGAAAAGGCATTTGGAATAATACTGAGAAACTGAAATAAAAGGAACACTTAGAAGCCCAACATACACAACAGAAGGAGTACATCACGCCACTATTTAACCACCTAACTGCCGTCTCACTTGTCAATAATTCCTACCCCAACTATAGTAGAATCTGTAGTTCCCACTTTTGCCTCATCAGTCCGCTTAGAATCAACAGAACTGGAGTGGGGTTAAAACATTTTTAACTGTGAGGGACAGACCAAGAGGGTCACCAAAAAAGTGGGAAAATCAAGTGGTAGCATTGCCATTTATACTTCTGATGGTTAGCACTGATTTACCTGATTACTTTTCTGGTACAGTTTTCTATCAAGTGCTCAGCGCCTACATGAACATTTAGCTATTGCTAGTTAGCACAAGGTAAAGAACATACGTCAGGTTGGGGCTGCCTGCAGGCCAAAGCCAGTATGCTTGCAGAGGGAAATGCTGAGTAATCCTTTATTGACATATAAATTGGACAGGTTGTAGTGTAAACAAATTGGTTAAAATTGAAGAAGGATTGTGAGAAGGACAATAGAAAAAGAGAGACAATAGAGGCAGAAACTGAGAAATTTTCTTCTATTTGTATTTAGCAAAATTTGAAATTTTGAAGAAACTTGTACATTTGGTGCATTTAATGCTCATAACACATTTGTAATATAATTTATTTGAAAGGTAGCTTGGTCAAAAATAACATCTTGACTTTGCACATTTGTAGTTTGTACAGTATTAAATTGTGTACAAAAACAAGTAATTTTAGCATTTATTACTTAATTCTAATATGGATAGTATGTTTATGAACATCCAGCAACTGTGGACATTCAAAAGCATATTATCTGTATCCGTCTGAACTGATATTGCAGCAACCGTTACACAATGGAGTCAATTTTTGCCCTGGCTGTCTGGGTGATAGCTTCACAGAGCCATCTGTTCTTCATCCTAAATCGCTGAGGTGGAAATTAGATATGATTTCCAGCAGGTAGGTAATCATGTCTGCCGTTTATCTTCTACAAAATGAGGTTGATTAATGCTTAACATGATGCTCATACTGATTTTTTCAGTTGCATATGGGTTGGGTTGGGTGTGGGGTGGGGTGGTCAAAAGCGTGGAGGGGATATGAGGTGAGATACTCATCAATATTTAAAAATAGCAGATTGCCATGGCACTAACAACAGGTGTATTGCCTGCTGTTGCTATTGAACGGACTGCATCATTGAAATAAAGCATCTAGTTAGAATAGGGATATGGTACCAGATCCTTTACACCTCCTCACATACCCAGCAATTTGCCTTTGCAAACCCCACGGGCTCCAACTGTACTGGCTAGCTTAGACTCACAAGTAGGCTTCAAGTATGACTACATACACACAGCACTAACACTGAGTTACATGAACAGCCACCGAGAAACAGAAAAATCAGGAACTTCCAAAATCGAAATGTGCATGCCAACTGCACCGGCAGTCCTTTTGGGAGAAGGCAGAGGATTTGCATCTCACAGAATCATTGATCTAAAGCTTCAAGCTGTCAGATCTAAGCCACAGTGATCCAATTTCTTCATATCTAACAATCAGTTACAGTCTCATGTTTGCAGCCTCCTGCCTCCAGCCAGTCCTTCATCTATTCAAAGCCTCCAAAAGCTTTCATCTATTCAACGTTTTCAATCTGAAACTGTGGCATCCACTACTGAGTACTTCCTTATTTACTTTGATACTTCACCTTTGACCTTAACATCTCCCTACATCTCGTATGAGGATTTTGCCAAGACCTGAGTCATAGGGAGAGGTTGGGCAGGCTAGATCTTTCTTCCTTGGAGTGTGGGAAAATGAGGGGTGACCTTATAGAAATGTTTATAAATTTGAGAGGCATAGATAGGATGGATGGTAACAGTCTTTTCCCCAGGAGAGGTGCAGACCAAAACCAGAGGCCAAAGGTTTAGAATGAAAATAGAAATATTTAAAAGGGATCCGAGGAGCAATGTTTCCATGCAAACAGTGGTGAGCATATGCAACGAGCTGCCAGAAGAAGCGGCTGAGACAGGCACAATAGAACCACTTAAGAAGCATTTGGATAGGTACATGGTGGGGAAAGGCTTGGAGGGATATGGGCTGAAAGCAGGAAATCGGGACTCGTTGGGGGCGTGGGCTGGTAGGGACACAGAACCCGTATGGGAGTTATATTGCTCTATGACTCTACAACACTGCCGGATTTGGCTATTCCCCTAGAATGATTCACAGGACTGATTGACTCAATGATCACAAGACTAAAAGTACAGAGATCTAGTCATCCACATTTTGGTTACCATGGGACTGGGAGCCCTGCATTTGGCACTGGTTTCATTCAATCACAATGACAATCATGCTGTAGTCTCAGTTAAGCTCATACTCCAACTTTAAAACATATCTACATTTAACACCATCATTCAGAGCTCCAAACAGTCCTCCTAGGTGAGAAGACATTTCAACTTTGAGCCTGTTGGGGTCATCTGCTATATCCGGTGCTCCCGGTGTGACCTCCTATATATAGGTGAGAGCCAACATGGATAGACTTCACCAAGCACTCCACACTCTTGTTCACCAGAAAAAGTGGAATCTCCTAGTGGCCACCTATTTTAATTCCACTTCCCATTCCCATTCCAACATGTCAGTCTATTGTCTCTACTGCTGCGATGAGGCCACACTCAGGTTGGAGGAGCAATACCTTATATTCCATCTGAGTAACCTCCAAACTGATGGCACGAACATCAATTTCTCGAACTTCCAGTAATCCCCCCCCCCACCATTCTCCATTTCCTTCACCCACCTTATTTCCTTCCATGCCCAATAACTCCCCCTTCCCTTTATTCCATGGCCTTCTGTTCTCTCTTATCAGATTCCCCCTTCTCCAGCCCTTCATCCCTTTCACCAATTGGTTTCCCAGCTCTTTACTTCACCGCTCCCTCCTCCCAGTTTCTCCTATCACCTGCAACCTTGTACTTCTTCCTCCCCTCCCCCCGCCTTCTTACTCTGACCTCCCATCTTTTTTCTCCAACTCTGATGAAGGGTCTGGGCCCAAAACAACCACTGTTTATACATTTCCATAGATGCTGCCTGGCCTGCGGAGTTCCTCCAGCATTTTTTTGTGCGTGTATTGCTTGGATTTCCAGCATCTGCAGATTTTCTCTTATTTGTGATTGGACTAAATTTATTGGGGCTAACAGATTGCATTTGTAATAGGCTTATTCCACTTGTAACTTTCTACTTTTTAATACATTTCCTATTGTATTAAATTTAGTCCACTCTTAATTAATGAGGTATTCAATTGAACAGTATGGTTATTCGAACTTCATAAACTTAACAGTTGAATTAAGTAGACAGGTGCTAAAAAGCAGGAGAACTGATGCCGCAAGGAATATTTCGAACGTGCTATAATTTAAAGTGCTTTGCTGTAGCCGTAACCTGGAATCTGATTGGCTTCTGTTCTCTTGCAGTTTAGTTTTAAGCACTGCTAAGAAGATATAGCTCATCTCATAAGAACTAAGTTCCACTTCCCTAGATTAAGCAGCACCCGTTCACAGCAAGAGTCAATGTTTTGTCTGGTAATTCAGTTTCAATGTTTAAAATCCCTTTCCTTTCGTACAGTCGCCGGCTGATGTTAGTACAGATCCACTAATGTGACTTCACTTCTGGAAACATATGGTCCCAAAGGAATTACTCCGGTCTACAACAGGTACCATCTCGTCTCACTGTTCCAGAGATTTGTAACAACCTTCAGAAAGCAGTGCGTGCTTTATCGCAGACCTACCTGAAACCGTTGGAGGAAATTTTAATTTGAAAGCTGCAGGTAAGAAAAGCGTTGGATCCTCATGTTTCCCTCATGTTTCTGAACCAACTTTACAACTGCTCTCCTGTTGATCAACTTCTCGTCTCTGATGGCTTGCTCGTCCAGAACATTATAGCAGGCTTGCTGGTCAATAGAAGTAAAACTATTCCACGGACACGTACGTGACCTCCTGCGGTCGCTGTGCCCGCGAAACCCCTTCTCTATTTTGTTGCAATTCCGGTTTATTAATCTCCTGCACTTTAACTCCTCAAACCCACAACTCTAAAAGACAATTCCCGTTGTAAACTCAGTGTAAAAGTTGGTAGATACATATTTTAAATAAATACAACGATTTGTTTCGAGGAAATCTCCCTTTAGAAGGAGACCCCGGACACTTGGAATAACTAAACTCGAAACTTTAACGAGCAAACTCCAAATTAACTTTTTTAAAAATCTCATTGCTTTCCTACCGATCGCCAGGATGCATATCTCCAACAGGAAAAAATGAGTTTTGCTGCCGGAGGAATCCATGAAGACATTGTGTTCCATTGGGAGTCTGGTTGACAACGTTGCTGTGTTGAGGAGTAGATTGTCGTGGCCTCGTTTGATAGTGAAATGAGGCAACTCCTGTTTTGCCTCTGGGATCCCAGAATACACTCCAAAGAGAGAGAGAGAGAGAGAGAGTGCGAACAAACACAAACATGGACTGTATCTACCCATCAGTTAACATCTCCTCCCACTATCGTACCACAGCACGGGCACATGCAGAAGGAAATCATTGGAAATAAATTATCAACCGCATCATGTACCCGAATATTTCGAATTTATGGGGTTCCGCCTGTTTAAAGCAGTCTCTATTTTAAGGCATTTTGTAGAGTACAATGTAAATAGTTCAGAACGTTGTTGGTGACGGTTGACATTTATTGTCCTTTGGACAAGCTGCCAGTGAAAAGATTTGGAATGTTACTGAATTGAAGCTTTAATACATCCTCTTCGCGAAATTTCTAAGGAAGTATAAAACTGAACTGAACTAAAGCGGACAATTAAAACATTCCTGATGTTAGCTTTGGCAGCTGTTTGGTCACAAAGTAAAATCAACATAAGTTAGAAAAAAAAGAGTTCGTCCTGAACAACAACGTGATCTATAAATACATGCACAAACTATTGTCAAAAAGCATTACTTTTTGATAACAAATTACGACTAATTTAACAATTTCAGCGATGAAATTAAACTGAAGTTGTTTTTTTCTCAAAGACAATTGTGAGTTAATTTGACAGAATCGTACAAGAGCGTGGCTAATTTAAATAGAGGAAAACTTTTCCATTTAGTTGGTGATTCAATAAATAAAAGGTCCCAATGTAAATTTCTGGGAAGATATGAGGAAAAGTTTTTTTCTTAAAATAATTGCAGAGATTTGGATTTTTGTATGAGTTGTGGAAATGATAAGTCTGAGCTCTTAAACGGACATTTGAAAGGTTTTCTGGAAGAATTATTTCCAGGGTTATGGGAGGAGTGGGGAAATAATATTGACAGAATCACTCTAGGAGGCAACGGACACAACTAAACATCTGAACCCCTTCTGTACCATAACAATTCCAAGATTCAATAATAGGTGGAATGCATCTATTTTAGCAGAACTAACTTGGGTTTAACTATCATTTTCAAACTGGACCATTTGTTCAGATTTTGCACTGATTTATCAGAGCACATTGATCTACTGAAAAAATATGTGCTTAAAATTTCTGAAAGTGAGTTAACTGATCTGAACTCTGTTGTTGCATTTATTACGATTAATCCTTTTCATGACACCGGACAAAATTCTGGGGACTAGACAATATTTTTCCTTTGTTTATGAAGGGCAGTGGGGACAACCAGGAAACTATAGGTCTGTGAGCCTGACATCTGTTGGAGAAGATTGGTAGGGACAGGATTTACTTACATTTGGAAAGATGTAGACTTATTAAGCATGGCTTTGATTATTAAATTTGTTTACATTTTTTTGAGGAGATAACAAAGGTAATTGAAGAAGGAATGGCAGTAGGTACTGCTTTCATTGACCTTAGTGAAGTATTTGACATGGTCCCACATGGAAGGTTTGTTACAGAAGAGTAAACCACATGGGATCCATGGTGCGCTGGTGACTTGGATCCAAAATTGGCTCAGTCAGAGAGGACAGCTGGTAGTGGTGGAGAGGTAAATGGATGTTTGTGACCAAAAGTACTCCGCAAGGATCAAGTGCTGTGACCTCTGTTGTTTGTGATGTATATAAATGATCTGGATGAAAATGTAGGTGTGCTGATTACTAAATTTCCAGCTTACATGAAAATTGGTGGAGATGTGGATGATAAGGAAGGTTGTCAAGTGGTGCAGCAGGATATGTATCTGTTGGAAATTTGGGTGTAGAAATGACAAAATGGAAATTAATCCAGACAAGTGTGAGGTGATGTACAGTATTTTGTGAGATAAATGCAGGAGGAAAGTATACAGCAGGACCCATAGGAGCATTCACATACAGAGGGATCTCAGGGTGCAGCAAGAGTAAACAGTGTGATAGAGAAAGCATACAGCATCAATTACAGCACTGGGTATAGAAGTTGGGTTGTCATGTCACAGATGGATATAATATTATTTAGGTAACATTTGGAATACTGTATGCAGTTCTGTTCACCACACAACAGAAAGAATGTGGAGTCTTTCAGGACAGTGTAGAAGATCTTGCCTGGACTAAAGTTTATTAACTATGAATAGAGGTTAGACAAACTTGTGTTATTTACCTCAAAGTGTAGGAGGCTGAGAGATGATGTGGTAGAAGTATGTAAAATTATGACATACATAGGGTGATAGTCAGAGTCTTTTTTTTCGCAGGATAGAATTGCCAAATACAAGGGAGAATACACTTATAGTAAAATGGGGAAAGTTGAAAGGAGATTTGCAAGGTATTTTTTTTACATAGAGAGGGACAGAATGGTACATGCTGCCTGAGGAAGTGTTAGAATTAAATACAATAGCAATATTAAAGATGCATTTAGATAGACATATAAACAGATGAGGAATAAAAGGGTACAGGTGATATGCAGTAATGTGGGCTTAGTCAGACTGGCATCATGGTTGCTACAGAGATGGTGGAATGAAGGGCCAAATCCTGCACTGAGCTATGTTGTTTGCTGACTTTGCTTAGTTCAATGAAACATCATCAGTGTACTATGTTTAAGATGTTGACTGGCTTGGAATAGGTTTCCAGCACACTTTTTTTTTGTATTTCTAGCACTGACCTTTTTGTAGAATCATTCATGCACTCTGTACCTCACACCCATCTTCCCCCACTCCCTTTCTTAAACAAAGATCTCCCTGAACTGAGCTAGGTTGTATTTATGACCGTATTACAGAAACCGTGAGGTTAGTTTCAGTAATTTTCATCCTCAAACAAAGCAGACCTTCATCTATAAAGAAATGTCAATAATTCAGATAAATAACAGCTTAATTTGTGAATCATTAACATTGCAACACTTCAGTTTCATGTGCAATGCTAAGGTCTAAGTGTAAAATTCGGAGTTGCATTATGAAGATTAACAGTTAAATTCTTTATCCAATGGAGTTAAAAATACACGTGGACTAAGATGTTAACTGTCCTGTGCTATCACCAGTGGGATCCTCAGTTTCGGCCCGCTTATGATCAAGACTCCCTCGAGGTGGTGGGCCAGCAGTGCTAAAGCACCACCTCCCACTGGTGAGCTTAAAAACTTGGCATCTGCCTCTATCAGTCACTTCCATCCAACAGATAGTCTGCTGTTCAGGTGTCTATGCAACTACTGAAGGCTTTGCAAGATATGTATACACTGTCTGACTATCTGCCCCTCTGGACATACTCGGTCCACACCCATGCTGATCCTTTCTCTGCTGCCTCAGCTACAGCCCTGCTGGTTGACATGATCTCTCTTCTAGTGAAGCCAAGGTCACGCAGCCACTTCTGGAGAGTGAACACAATAAACCCACGGCAGCCTACTTCGAATGGATAGCATGAGACCTTCCACCCTCTGTCTCTGCACTCTGATCTTAATTCTGCATACTTGGTTAACTTGCGCTCATGGGCTTCATCGATGTTGTCTTCCCAGGGGACTGTGAGTTCACCAATAACCACTTCTCTACTGGTGTCAGACCATACGATTATATCTGGACGTAATGTGGTGAAAGCTATTTGCTCCGGGAAATTGCCTTTCCCGTCCAGGTTGGCCTCAACACACCAGTCATTGGCTGAAGAAAGTATGCTTGATCGTGAGCCTGCACTGTACACCCTTGACTTGAAGCCTTCTTTCACAAATGATATGCGATGTTCTGTGTAGCATGGGGCATGAGATACGTTGTGCTGCAGTACTCTCTGCTCAACCGCTACTGTCACAACTTTGAGAACGTCGTTATGTCTCCAAGTGTACATGCCGTTGGACAATAAAGTTAGTATTTAACTTACAGTATTTGGTTGTTGAATAAGAAATTAGTGTGTCAGAAATCCATTACATGACTTTGCCATTCACCTCATTATTAAACTTATAGTCAAGGTAAGTTTAATAATAATTTCATATTCTCATAAGATGTATAAAAATAATTTTTAAACTTAATTTGACTAAATATAACAACTGGGTAAGTGGCAAAGTTGTGCAACCGGTTTCTGACACACTAAGGATGCCACAAGCAGCAGTAATTGTGCTTTTATTAAGAGTCATGGCATCCCGTTCCCTTGCAGTATAAATTAACTGAACGTGAGCACAGGAGGTTAAAGAGATCCATCCCAAAGTGTTGGAATCCCCCCCTTTCCTAATGCTAACCAACAGATATAATAATATTTGTAACCATCGATTAACATTAAGGTTCTGATTGTTTTCTTTGAACTAACACCAGAAAGTAATCACATTAAAACTGGGTTAATCCAGCATGTTTACATCTTTGGTGATGCTGTTCCCCGAGCAGGTATTCCAGATTATTAGATATTCTCTCTGTTAATACCCAGTATACTTTTAACTGACTTTGTTTCTTAAGAAGTATTATAATAAGTGTAAATGGACTGTGAAACAGGGGTCACAATGGGCGGAGAAGGAGCACAGGAACTGGGCTTTAAATGGACTGTGGGAAGTATGGACTCGGGTGAGTGGAAAAGGAGTGCAGCAAACATTAGTTGCTGAGCCGGGTCCTAACTACTGAGATTTCTGAATTGATGAATATCAAAATATCAAAGTTTAACTCTTGATCACATTTTATCACAAGGATAAAATAGGTTTTAAAATCCTTTAGACATTTTAGGGAAATGGCAATAAAAAGCAAGATGATGTGATTTTTTAACCTCAAACAACAAAAGGATAATGGTTTCAGTTATGTGGTAAAGCCACCATCTGAATATTCCAATCCTGGCTTGGAAGTATGTTACCATTCCTTCATTATTGCTAGGTTTAGGTGCTGGAATTACTTTCACTCCCACACAGTATGATCACCTTCATAAGGAGGGCTTCAGCTGTTCAAGAAGAAGGCTCACTAACAACTTCTCAAGGCAAACAGGAATAGGGAATAAATGTTGGCTTTGACAACAATACTTAAGATATAGGAATGAAAACTTACAAAAAAGCTGCATTTAAATTCCAAATCAACACTCTTTAGTATACATGGTGAATATTGAACTTCTCATTACAAATTTCCCTGCACAGAACAGATGAGCAAATGGATGACTTCAGTCAAAATGGCAGCTCCCTTGAAAGTTGGAATCACTGACGTGCAACTGACATTATTGCAAATCATACATGGGAAACGATTCTTAACAATGACAAAAACCTTCATCTATATTATTTAAATGGAGCATCAATTCATCTGTCAATTATCATCATTACAATAACTAAAAGCCATCAATGATCATAATTACCCTTTCCATTCCCACAATGACCTCAACCTCCTCTTCTGCCAGGGTGAGGCTAAACACAACTAGATCAGGTGTTCCCAATATTTTTTATGCCATGGACCAATGCTATTAGGCAAGGAGTCCATGGCTTCCCTGACCTAGAATCACAGCACCTCATGTCCCACCTGGGAAGCCAACAACCCAATGTCATGAAAATTTAATTCAATTTCAGGTAACCAGATCCCTTTCTGTCCCTTTTCTCTCTCATCTTGATCTATCGAGTTTCTCCTGCAACCCCCATTTCATTTTCAGCCAGCCATCACCATTCAGTTTCTTTCCATTCCTCCATTTGCTAATCATCCACACATACTTCTCAATGGGTCCCTCCACCTACTGATCTCATGTGCCTAGCTCACTTCCCTTATTTGATTCCATGACCCACCTCCCTTTCCCATCAGATTCTACCACATGTAGTCTTTGTTAACTTTACCTATCACCTCCCAGCCACTTTGCTTTTTTCACTCTGCACTAATGAATAGTTGCACTCTGATGCTTTTCAAAGTTCAAAGTACATTTATAATCAAAGTATGTATATAGAACATAGAATAGTACAGCACAGTACAGGCCCTTTGGCCCACAATGTTGTGCCGACCCTCAAACCCTGCCTCCCATATAAGCCCCCACCTTAGATTCCTCCATATACCTGTCTAGTAGTCTCTTAAACTTCACTAATGTATCTGCCTCCACCACTGACTCAGGCAGTGCATTCCACGCACCAACCACACTCTGAGTAAAAAACCTTCCTCTACAATCGCCCTTGAACTTCCCACCCCTTACCTTAAAGCCATGTCCTCTTGTATTGAGCAGTGGTGCCCTGGGGAAGAGGCACTGGCTATCCACTCTATTCCTCTTATTATCTTGTACACCTCTATCATGTCTCCTCTCATCCTCCTTCTCTCCAAAGAGTAAAGCCCTAGCTCCCTTAATCTCTGATCATAATGCAGGTAAATCTCCTCTGTACCCTTTCCGATGCTTCCACATCCTTCCTATAGTGAAGTGACCAGATCTGGACATAGTACTCCAAGTGTGGCCTAACCAGAGTTTTATAGAGCTGCATCATTACATCGCGACTCTTAAACTCTATCCCTCGACTTATGAAAGCTAACACCCCATAAGCTTTCTTAACTACCCTATCCACCTGTGAGGCAACTTTCAGGGATCTGTGGACATGTACCCCGAGATCCCTCTGCTCCTCCACACTACCAAGTATCCTGCCATTTACTTTGTACTCTGCCTTGGAGTTTGTCCTTCCAAAGTGTACCACCTCACACTTCTCCGGGTTGAACTCCATCTGCCACTTCTCAACCCACTTCTGCATCCTATCAATGTCTCTCTGCAATCTTTGACAATCCTCTACACTATCTACAACACCACCAACCTTTGTGTCATCTGCAAACTTGCCAACCCACCCTTCTACCCCCACATCTAGGTCATTAATAAAAATCACGAAAAGTAGAGATCCCAGAACAGATCCTTGTGGGACACCACTAGTCACAATCCTCCAATCTGAATGTACTCCCTCCACCACCACCCTCTGCCTTCTTCAGGCAAGCCAATTCTGAATCCACCTGGCTAAACTTCCCTGGATCCCATGCCTTCTAACTTTCTGAATAAGCCTACCGTGTGGAACCTTGTCAAATGCCTTACTAAAATCCATATAGATCATATCCACTGCTCTACCCTCATCTATATGCCTGGTCACCTCTTCAAAGAACTCTATCAGGCTTGTTAGACACGATCTGCCCTTCACAAAGCCATGCTGACTGTCCCTGATCAGACCATGATTCTCTAAATGCCTATAGATCCTATCTCTAAGAATCTTTTCCAACAGCTTTCCCACCACAGACATAAGGCTCACTGGTCTATAATTACCCGGACTATCCCTACTACCTTTTTTGAACAAGGGGACAACATTCGCCTCCCTCCAATCCTCTGGTACCATTCCCGTGGACAACGAGGACATAAAGATCCTAGCCAGAGGCTCAGCAATCTCTTCTCTCGCCTCGTGGAGCAGCCTGGGGAATATTCCGTCAGGCCCCGGGGACTTATCTGTCCTAATGTATTTTAACAACTCCAACACTTCCTCTGCCTCAATATCAACATGCTCCAGAACATCAACCTCACTCATATCGTCCTCACCATCATCAAGTTCCCTCTCATTGGTGAATACTGAAGAGAAGTATTCATTGAGGACCTTGCTCACTTCCACATCCTCCAGGCACATCTTTCTACCTTTACCTCTAATCGGTCCTGCCTTCACTCCTGTCATCCTTTTTTTCTTCACATAATTGAAGAATGCCTTGGGGTTTTCCTTTACCCTACTCGCCAAGGCCTTCTCATGCCCCTTTCTTGCTCTTCTCAACCCCTTCTTAAGCTCATTTCTTGCCTCCCTATATTCCTCAATAGACCCATCTGATCCTTGCTTCCTAAACCTCATGTATGCTGCCTTCTTCCACCTCACTTGTCACCCATGGTTCCTTCACCCTACCATTCTTTATCTTCCTCACCGGGACAAATTTATTCCTTACATCCCGCAAGAGATCTCTAAACGTCGACCACATGTCCATAGTACATTTCCCTGCAAAAACATCATCCCAATTCACACCTGCAAGTTCTAGCCTTATAGCCTCATAATTTGCCTTTCCCCAATTAAAAATTTTCCTGTCCTCTTTGATTCTATCCTTTTCCATGATAATTATAAAGGCCAGGGAGCGATGGTCACTGTCCCCCAGATGCTCACCCACTGAGAGATCTGTGACCTGACCTGGTTCATTACCTAGTACTAGATCTAGTATGGCGATCCCCCTGGTCGACCTGTCCACATACTGTGACAGGAATCCATCCTGGACACACTTAACAAACTCTGCCCCATCTAAACCCTTGGAACTAATCATATGTTACTATATACTACTTTCATGTTTGTTTTCTTGCAGGTGTTTTCAGGAATGGAGGAAATATGACACAACTTTACTAAAAACTATACATAAACAGACAAACATCCAATGTGCAGCAGGGACAAACTGTGTAATAAAAAATAATATTGAGCACTTGAGTTGTAAAGAGTCTTTGAAAGTGAGTCTGTAGATGATGGAACCAGTTCAGAGTAGTGATGAATGACTGGTGAATTCAGTTTTCCATGCTGGCTCAGGAATCTGATGGCTGTAGGCCAATAACTCTTCCTGAACCTGATTTCTGTGGCACCTGAGGCTTCTGGACCTCCTCCCCAATGACAGTCATGAGAAGAGCCAGACCTGCATGATGGGGGCCTTTGATGATTGAAGCTGCTTTCTTGTGAGAGTACACAAATGTACTCATTGATGGGAGGCCTTGGTCTGTGATAGACTGAGCTGTATCCACCACTTTCTCTATACTTATCCATCCCTAAGCATTGGTGTTTCCATACATAAGAATATAAGACAAAGAAGGAAGAGTAGGCCATCCAGCCCATCGAGCCTGCACTGCCATTCAATAAAATCTCCTCTCCTTCTGCATTCCAGCGAGTACAGTACCAGGCAACTCAATCTCTCCTCGTAGTTTAACTCCCTCATCTCTGGAATCAACTAGGTGAACCTCTGCACAATTGCTTTTCTACTCAATTTAATGTCATACGCAAACTTGGATACACTACACTTGGTCCCCTCTTCCAGATCGTTAACGTACATAGTGAACAATTGAGGGCCCATCGCCAACCCCTGTGGCACACTGTTCACCACCGTTTGCCAACCAAAGAAACACCCATGGATCCTAACTCTCTGCTTTCTATTGGTTAACTAATCCTCTATTCATACTAATACATCACCCCCAACTCTATGCATCCTTATCTTATGGAGAAGTCTTGTATGTGGCACCTTATTGAACACCTTTTGGAAATCCAAGTAAGTAACGTCCATCTGTTCCCCTCTATCCACTGTGCTCATTATATCCTCAAGGAACTCCATTAAATTTGTCAAATAAGCCATGATGCAAGCAGTTAGGATACACACCAAAAACACAAGAAAATCTGGAGGAGGAGGAGGAGAAGATGGCGGCACGACGCAGCTTGCGCAGCCACGCCAGTGAACGTTATCTGTAATCTGTCAAGTAGGGTGCCGTGCACAATTCTGATTTGATGGATACAGACGTGAGAGAACGGAGGAACATCTGGAGAAACTTTCGAAATGCCTTTTTCGCTGCCGCTGTTGCTGTGTGATCCAGAATCTCCGGAGGGGAAGGCCCCGAATCCTCGGCTTTGCTTGTTGCTCGGCGGCCCGGATGGGGTTGAAGCACTTGGCAGAGATGTTGCTCGGTGCTCGGTGTTGAAGGGCTGGCCGGAGGCTTGAAGTTTTCAGACGGACTCAGAGTCAGCTGTGGTCGGGTGCTTCCAGTGCATCGACAATTGTCATTGCCTGGAGGTTTATGGCAGAGAGAGTTTCTCCCTTCTGCCGCCTGCTATCGGGACTATTGGGAGTTGATCGGAACTTTGAGACTTTTTTTTACCATTCCCATGGTTTGCGCTTTATCAAATTATGGTATTGCTTTGCACTGCTGTAACTATATGTTATAATTATGTGGTCTTGTCAGTGTTAGTCTTTGGTTTGTCTTGTTTTTCTTGTGATATCACTCTGGAGGAACATTGTATCATTTCTTAATGCATGCATGCATTTCTAAATGACAATAAACAAGGACTGAGTGTCCTCATGATCTAAAGATACTGGAAATCCAAGCAACACACACAAAATGATGAAGGAACTCAGCAGGCCAGGCAGCATCTATGGAAAAGAGTACAGTTGATGTTCTGGGCCAAGACCCTTTAGCAGGACTGGAGAAAAAAATATGAGGAGTAGAGTTAAAGGGTGGTTGAAGGGGAGGGTGAAACACAAGGTGATAGGTGAAACTGGGAGGGGTAAGGGTGAAGTAAACAACTGGGAAGTTGATTGGTAAAAAGATATAGGGCTGGAGAAGGAGGAATCTAATTGGAGAGGACAGAAGATCATGGAAGAAAGAAAAGGGGGAGGAAAATCAGAGAGAGGCAATGGGCAGGCAAGGAAATAGGGTTAGAGAGGGAAAAAGGGGGAATGGTGAAGGTGGAGTGGGGGCATTACCCAAAGTTCGAGAAATCGATGTTCATGCCATTAGGTTGGAGGCTACGCAGACAGAATACAAGTTGTTGTTCCTCCAACATGAGTGTGGCCTCATCACGACAGTAGAGGAGGCCATGGATAGACATATTGGAATGGGAATGGGAAGTGGAATTAAAATGGGTGGCCACTGGGAGATCCCACTTTTTCTGGCAGAAGGAGCGGTGTCCCATTCTATGTTGGATCTCACCAATACACAAGATGACACACTGGGGGCACCAGACTCAGTATACGACCTGTACAGACTCACAGGTGAAGTCTTACCTCACCTGGAAGGACTGTTTAGGGCCCTGAATGGTAGTGAGGGAGGAGGTGTAGGGGCAGGTGTAGCACTTGTTTCACTTGTAAGTATAAGTGCCAGGAGGGAGATCAGTGAGGAGAGATGAATGGACAAGGGAATCGCGTACGGAGCGATCTCTGTGGAAAGCAGAAAGTGGCGGGGGGGGTGGTTTAGAGGAAAAGATATGCTTTGTGGTGGGATCCCGTAGGAGATGGCGGAAGTTGCGGAGAATTACATGTGGGATGTGGAGGCTGGTGGGGTAGTAGGTGAGGACAAGAGGAACTCTATCCCTGGTTGGGTGGTGAGAGCAGACATGCATGAAATAGAAAAGTTGTGGCTGATGGTACAGTTGATGTGCACCCATAAAAGTCTGACAAAGTCTTTAATGACATGCCAAATCTATGCAAACTGCTGGGAATGTAGAGGCACAGCGCTGATAGTTATGTGCTGGGCCCAGGACAGATTCTCTGATGTGTTGACTCAAAAGTATTTAAAGCTGCTGACCCTCTCTACCTCCAATCCCCGAATGAGGACTGGCTCATGGACCTCCAGTTTCTTCCTCCTGTAGTAGATAATCAGCTCTTTGGTTTTGGTTTTTCAGCTGCTTTTGATTAGTTTTTGCAACATCCCCCCCAAAATGCTACTGTCCCATTGGGGTTGCTTCTTATTTCAAATTTAAATTATTGCTTTAATATAATTTTAATTATATTTCAAGATTATATATTATTGAGACAAGAAAATAAATAGTTGTTCCATTATTTAAATAACAAATCTGATATAATTTTAATTATATTTCGAGATTATATAGTACTGGGACAAGAAAATAAGAGCAGTCAATACGTTACTTTGATCATAGTGCAAATTGAAGTTTATGAATTTTTAGATTTCCTTAATTGTTTCTGTGAGCCGATAAAACATGCTTTAAAAAGTATCTAGCTCTCACTGCACAACGGCAGTACAGGAAAACTGGTCTAGTAATACGTCGAAGGTTGAGCTTTCAAGTTGTTGGGTGTATTTGCAAACCAAATTGGATGATTGGTGTTGCTAGCTGTGTCAGTTATGAAGCTTTGCCAGCCACAGGCCCAATATTTGTTCTGCATAGAAAGAAGCTATATGTTCTGCTTTAACCACTGCGAAGAAGACAAGGAAAAAAAAATCGAATGAAATCAATAACAAGGATTGAGGAAGACATATATATTAAGAGAAAACACTTTAAGCCCTAAAGGTAATGTATATATGAAAAGTATTTGATCTTTGTTTGTGAGACTTGAGGCAGAATTACACCAGTGTCAGCTACCAATAGGTGTCTCCCTGAGCACGGAAGTCTGAATTTAAACACAGGGCAACAGGAGCAGTCACACTCTGACACAGCAGCCGTGTGAAGAGGTGTTGACTTTTCAGCTATGTGATGTCCATTGTCTCCACAGATCACTGCCCAGTGCAAATTATGAATAAGCTACTGGCTGGCTGACTCTGACACTGCACATGAATGAGCCACCACTTTAATTTAGGTACAAATGCAACTTCATAAATGGATTAGAAGTCCATTACTTTCGGGACACAGGAGACTGCAGATGCTGTAAACAGCAGCAAAAAACAGCTTCAAGAACTCAGTTCATCAAAAGCATCTATGTGGGGGTGGGGGACAGAGGGATGAACTGTCAATGTTTCAGGTAGAGACCCTGCATCTCTCCTCCAGCAATTTGTTTGTTGCTCCATTATTTTCCAAATTTTTCAGTGAGAATGTGGCTCAATATAAAATGACAGAATTTAAAGCCTTTTATCTCTCAGAGTGACCATCTCTACAAGGGTGTACTATAGAGACTGTCGTCTAAGTTCCCAGCCCACAAGACAATTATGGCTCCAGTTTCTTTATTGATCTTGCTGACAGTACGAGTACCAGGATTTCCCACTAGTCTCATTAACACGAGGTGACTAACACTGCTGGCCAAAAATAATATGAAAACTTATTGCTAAATGTCTAAGGCCAACAAAATCATTTATGCATATAGTAGTTTGTGTTTTCTGATATCTAAAATGACTCAGTATAAATGCATGAAAACAACTCAGTGTGAAGAACAAACCAAAAATACAATGTAGATCTCATTAAGGAAATTTAGATTAGATGAGATTCAACTTTATTGTCATTGTGCCGAGTACAGATACAAAGCCAATGAAATGTAGTCAGCATCTAACCAGAAATGCAAAGGAAAGTAAGTGCTACAGTACACAAATATAAAAGTACTGAGACAGTACAATATGGGTGCAATAGTGCTTAACACTGTGATGTGAGGTTCAGCAGGGTCACAGCCTCAGGGAAGAAGCTCTTCCTGTGCCCGCTGGTGCAGGAACGGAGGCTCCTGTAGCATCTACTGGATGGGAGGAGAGTAAAAATTCCGTGGTTAAGGTGAGATGCATCCTTGATAATGCTTTTCGCCCTGCCCAGGCAGTGTTTATGGTAAATGTTCTCAATGGTGGGCAACTGGATGCCAATAATCCACTGGGCAATTTTCACCACCCGCTGGAGTGCTTTGCGGTCCGATACGGGACGATTGCCATACCACACTGAGATGCAGTTGGTGAGTATGCTTTCAATGGTACAGCGGTAAAAGCCCATCAGTATCCTGGGACAGAGTTGAGCTTTCTTGATGCTCTGCTGGAAATAAAGGCACTGTTGCGCCTTTTTGATCAGGATGGAGGAGTTCAGGGACCAGGTGAGATCCTCGGAAATGTGGACACCAAGGAATTTGAAGCTTGATACATACTCCACTACAGCTCCGTTGATGTAGATGGGGACGTGAGTGTGGCTCCTAGCATGCTTGAAGTCCACAATGATCTCTTTGGTCTTCTGGGTGTTAAGGGCCAAGTTGTTGTCAGCACACCATGCGGCCAGCTGTATAAAAATACATTTAAAACTATACCTCCAATCGCGCTGCACTCAAATTACCAGTTAACTCTTGTAAACTTTAAACACGCAAGAAACTTTCATTCATTAGTTTTTAGAATGATTGGTGGAGCTGCTTTAACAAGTGGCAGGTTTTCATAACGTTGTACTGAAGTAGCACAGTAGAATTAGGTTTATTGTCGCTGGCATCAGTTGTGTCATTTGTTCTTTTATGGCAGCGGGGCAGTGCAGGTATAATAAATTACTATAAAATGCAATAAATAGTGTATAAATACTAAATAAAAATCAATCAGTTGATAAATAGTGCAAAAGAGGAATTGTGAAGTAGTGTTCATGGGTTCATAGACTGTTCACAAATCTGATGGCAGAGGGGAAGAGGCTCTTCGTAATTCGTTAGGTGTAGGTCGTCAGGCTCCTGTACCTCCTCCATGATGGCAGTAATAAGGAGAAGGCATGCCTCAGATGGTGAGGGTCCTTTCTAATGAATGCTGCTTTCTTGAGTTACCACCTATCAAAGCAGCCCTCAGTGGTGGGGAGGCTTGTGCCCGGGACATAGCTCATTGAGTCCGCAACCCTGTGAGGTCTCATATGATCCTCTGTATTTAGGGCTTCTATACCAGATGCAGTCAGAATGCTTTTCACTGTACATCCGTAGAAATTTGCCAGGGTCTTTGGTGACCTATCACATCTTCTCAAACTCCTAATGAAGTATAGCCACTGGCATGCCTTCTCGTGATTGTATCATCATGGTGCGGCAATGATACATCCTCTGAGATGTTGCTATCCAGGAACTTGAGGTTGCCTACCTTTTCCACTGCTGGCCCCTCAATGAGGATTGAATTGACTTCATTTCTTACATCCTTCACATACGTGAGGAGTAAAAATCTTTACGTTACATCTCCATCTAAATGTGCAATCATAGTAATTTATCATAATTTATAATAAATAGAACAGTCAATGAACTACAGAGTATACTCAAATCAGCGTGAGTTCATCAGTCTGATGGCCTGGTGGAAGAAGCTGTCCCGGAGCCTGTTGGTTCTGGCTTTAATGCTGCAATACTGCTTCTCGGATGGTAGGAGCTGGAATAGATTGTGGTTGGGGTGACTTGGGTCCCCAGTGATCCTACAGGCCCTTTTTACACACCTGTCCTTGTAAATGTCCCGAATCATGGGAAGTTCACAACTACAGATGTGCTGGGCTGTCCGCACCACTCTCTGCAGAGTCCTGCGATTATGGGAGGTACAGTTCCCATACCAAACATTGGTGATTGTTCTCCCAACTTCTCCTTCATGAAGTCCACAATCAGTTCCTTGTCTTGCTGATTTTGAGTGCAAGGTTGTTTTTGTGACACCACTTGACCATACTGGTAAAATTAATTTACTTTCTAATTTTTAATTTCAAATGTTCGCATTACTTAGATATTCTTCGGTGATTTGGAGCAACATATGTACATATTGTGAGTTTATATTGAGAAATATTCCTTATTCCATACACTGAAGACTGTAAAGTCAAATCATTAGTCAACAAGTTAAAGCACCGAATCGTGTGTGGGCATGTGGCCAAATGGTTAAGGCATTGGACTAGCGACCTTAAGGTCATGAATTCAAACCCCAGCAGAGGGAATGTGTTGTGTCCTTGAGCAAGGCACTTAATCACACATTGCTCTGCGACGACACTGGAGCCAAGCTGTATGGGTGGGTCCTAATGCCCTTCCCTTGGACAACGTTGGTGTCGTAGAGAGGGCAGACTTGCAGCATGGGCAACTGCCCGTCTTCCATACAACCTTGCCCAGGCCTGCGCCCTGGAAAGTGAAGACTTTCCAGGTGCAGATCCATGGTCTCGCAAGACTAACGGATGCCTTTGATTTCGTGCTTTCAGTACCTGGTGATAAACTAAACTGCAACAATTTATAGAACTGCTTCTTCTTGGATTATTCCCATTGAACTAAATAGAAGTATGTCTGTACTAATTGTCTCAGTAAGTACTAGATCTGTAATTCTCTCTGCAATTGTTGCATTGGACCCAAGTGACTAGATTAGTAATCAGTTTGGTGAAAATGTGAACATAGAACATAACAGCATTTTCTGTGGGAGGCAGTTATGATGTTTTATTTATTACCAAACTTTATAATAAACTGCATGATGATGACCACGAAGAAGGAAGTTCAGTAAAACATAAGATGTTTATTCGTTGTTTCAGACTTCCAATGAAGTGCTATCAACATTGTTAAATTATGCAAAGTGCAAGCTTCGTTACAAAGTCAACAAACTTTTCTCTCCTGCACCCAGTTTCAGGCCACATACCACACACAATTAAACCTCCTCAACTTCCACCAAGACTTACCTAAACATATTTTATATTGGAAAATGCCTCTCAACCCTATATAAAGAAACAACATATGGGGACAATTTTCTTCTGCTTTTTTGCCTTGTTTTTGTCATTTTAAAATATTCAGAATCAGACTCAAAATGAGGTCAATGTCTCAGACATGTCATGACATATGCTGTTTTCTGGCAGAGGTGCAGTATAAGATGCAAAAAAAGTGTTATGTTGCAATAAAAATAAATTAATAAATTGTACAAAACTGATCTCGGAGGAGGATGAAACAGGCTTGAGGTGGATCATCTGACAGAGTGGTGCAAGGACAACAACCCGGTCCTTAACATTTCTAAAACAAAACAGATGATCTTTGACTTCAGGAGATCAAAGGACAGAGTACACCCCCCACCCCCCGCTATACATAGAGAGGTAGTGGAAAGTGTGGAAAACCCAAAGTCCCTTGGAGCAATGTTGTCAAAACAGTTGACATGGACCACCAGCACCTCGCTGCTTGTAAAAAAGGCACAGCAAAGACTCTTCTTCTTCAGAAAGCTGAAACAGGTCGAACTCCCACAAATGCTGTTGCTTAACTTCTACAGAAGCACAATTGAAACCATCCTGACCAACAGTGCCACAGTGTGGTATGCCAGCTGCACAGCCGCTGAGCGACAAGACCTGAATCGCATGGTGAAGGCAGCCCAGCGAATCGTCAGGATGGAGCTCCCGGGACTGGACACCATCTATTCCAGCAGACTCAGGAGGAAAGCAATCAGCATAACCAGAGACACCACACACCCCGGCCACTCCCTGTTTGACCCGCTGCTGTCCAGCAAAAAGGTTCTGGACACTAAAACCCAGAACAAATAGATTGAGGAACAGCTTCTATCCCAGACCCGTGGCCTCCATCACACCACTCCCACAGAACAATGACTGAAACTGTCAGCACACACATGCACACTCAAGGGCTCAAATACTTGCACTAATGGCACTTTGTGCATTACTGTGATATTCTGGTGCTACTACAACTTATTTTCTGCTACGTACCTATTTAATACTGTTTTTCTATTACTGTCTTGTTTCTATCTACTGCTTTGTTTAATTGTCTGAGAGGAAGCCAAACAGAGTTTCATTGTACCTATGTATAATGACAATAAAGATCATTCAATTCAATTCAAAAGCAGAATTGTTTTGAGGGAGGATCATGAACTGTTCAGAATCTGATGGTAAAAGGGAAGAAACTGTTCCTAAGCCTTCTTGCTGGTGGTAGTAATGAGAAGAGAACATGTCTTGGGTGATAAGAGTCCTTAATGATGGATGCCACCTTCTTGAGACACTGCCTTTTGAAGATGTCCTGTGACAGAACTAGCTGAGTATACAACCCCCTGCAGCTCTTTTGATCCTATGCACCGGAGCCTCCAGACCAGGTGGCAAAGCAACCAGTCAGAACGCTCCTCATTGTTCATCTGCAGGAATTTGCTCGTCTTTGACAACATTTAAAACCCCAATAGCATACCCACTGGCATGACTTCTCTGCGATTGCATTAATATGGTGGGCCCACTCAACCATGCAATCTATCACCGTCCTGTATGCCTCCTCAACGCCATCTGAGATTCTGCAGTTGGACGGAAGTAGCCTAAAAGATTTCTAAAAGAAAGATTATTCTGTGTTCTGCCTCTTCTGATCTATCCCCATCCCACAAATGCTCTGAGTGAATTATTTGCAATGTGTGTTAAATTTATATTAAAATTAGCTGAATTTGTTTTAGGAGCTAAAATCATCCCGGGCGGATTGTTTCAAGATCAGTGGCTCTTCGCCATGACCTGGTCATAAAACCTATGATTATAAAATAATGACTTGTGGCAATATTAGCCTATTGTCATGCCGTTGCCAAAAGCAAAAAAATCTGGCAGTGAAGTACGTGTTAGAAGTACTCAGAATCAGAATCAGGTTTCTTATCGCCAGCATGTGTTGTGAAGTTTGTTAACTTAGCATCAGAATCAGATACTGAGGAGATATTCAACATTGTTGACTGAAGATCACACAAGGGGGCAGTGCATTCCATTTTCAGGATGATGGCAGAGGAGATCAGATGTCACACAATGCCAGAAGTGCCCTCAAAAGGATGGAAATGGTATGACTAGACTTTGTTGGTAATTGACAGCTTTTACAACTCAACTGGCTCTGATATACCCCAATCAATTTCTCAGTAATTAAAAAATGGAATGGAAACGCTTGCAATCACTCAACTACTCCTGTATTACAAATTAATTTGCAAGTCCCATAGTTAGTTAGGGGTGCTGTTGGTAGTCTTTGAGGACATTTTACTTTAAGGATATATTTATTTTCCTATCTTGTCATCACAAGATATGTGCATTCAGGTTGGTATGTTCTTTTTCCTTGCATTGAATTTGAAATTTGTCTTCTCTCTTTCGAAATGAAAGCTAAAGTAACATTGACAGACAATGACCATCACCAGTAGGAGTTCATTTGTGAAAGTACAACAGTTATGTCGATAGAGAGGGAAGTTCCAAGATTTAGAGCCAGTATTGATGAAGAGACACCGTGATCATGTGTGATGTGGATCCCATACTTTTTGATATTTCTTGGGCCCAACACATTCATACAATCAGAAAGAAGGTGTGGCAGAGGCTAAATGTCATTGGACGTCTGAGGAGAATTGGCATGTCATCAAAGACTCTTGAAAATTTCTACAGATTGCAGTGAAGATCATTCTGACTGGTTGTATGAAAGCAACAATGTGCATGATCTAAAGAGGCTGCTGAGATTTATAGATTCAGTCAGTTTTGTCATGGGTACAGCCATTCCCACAATTGTGACATCCTCAAGAAAGTGGTTCCTCAGAAGTCAGTATCCATGAATAACAGCCCTCGCCACCTGGGACCTGCCGTCTTCCCGTTACTACCATCAGAGAGAAAGTAAAGGATCTTGAAGATCCACAAGTAAGGATTTTAGGAACAGCTTCTTCCTCTCTGCCATCAGGTTTCTGAACAACCCACGAGCACTACTTCACTATTCCTCATTTACACAATTTATTTATTTATTGTAACTTACAGCATTTTTAATATATTGCATCGTACTGCTGCTGGAAAGCAAGGAAGTTCATAATGGCTTAGTCCCAGACAGTGTTGCAGGATTTTCATACAGCCAGGCAAGAGGAGAGCTGCCAATCACACGAAAGGCTTATTTAGTAGATGATGTAAATGTTTTGTGAAAGACAGAAAGCCAAGTGTCTGGCCTGTTCTTACAGCCACAGAATTTATCCAAAATGTATTGGTCACCTCACAATATTAACGGTTTGAGATTCAACAAAGGTAATGTTGCTATGCTTCACAAGATCATACAGCACAGACCAGGCCCTTCAGCCCACTGAGTCTGCACGGACCATCATGCACTCATTTACATTTGTCATAAGACCATAACACGTAGGAGCAGAATTGGGCAATTTGGCCCATCGAGTCTGCTCCGCTATTCCATCGTGGCTGATCCTGGATCCCACTCAACCCCATCTCTTCTGTTTTACTTTCCCCAGACTCTACCACTTACAATCTCAAAGTTCAAAGTATGTGTACATCACAATATATTGCCTTAATGTTAATTTCCTTGCAGGGATTTACAGGAAAACAAAGAAGTACAATCAAATTTATAAAAATAATCTATAAATATAACAAACAACCAATGTGCTAAAGAAGACAAATCTTGCAAATAATAAATTTTAAAAAATTAGAAAGAGGAGTTGTAGAGTCCATGAAAGTGAGTCTATAGGTTATGAAGTTGGTTCAGCGTGAGCTGAGTGAAGTTATCCACACTGGTTCAATAGCCTAATGGTTGCAGGGTAATAACTGGTCCTGAACCTGGTGGTATGGAACCTATGCCTCCTGCGTCTGCCCAATGGCAGTAGTGAGAAGAGAGCATGGCCTGGATGATGAGGATCCTTAATAAAGGTTGCTGCTTTCTCGTGGCAGCGCATCACGTAAATGTGCTCAGTGATGGGGAGTCTTTGTCTGTGATGGACTTGGCTGTATCTAACGCTTCTTGTAGACTCTAGACTTTTACATTCCTGGGCATTGGTGTTTCCATACCACGCCATGGCACTAGAAGTTTGCTGAAGTTTTAGATGCCATGCCAAATCTCAAGATTCAAGATTGTTTATTGTCATTCTTCAGTACATGAGTGTAAAAGAAAATGAAATGATTGTTACTCCGAATCCAATGCAGCATATAAAAAACACAATAAGCATAAAGAACACAATTTTAAAAAGTAAACAGAATAAATATAAATATAAAATAATCATACAAAATCAATATTCAAGTAACTGTTACATGCGTAGACTGGTTGCATATACTGTACATAAAGTGAAGCTGAGTGAAGTAGTGTTGTGGGGTGGTGGGTGGAGGTGTGGAGGTGTTGATCCGCCTGACATCCAGGGAAAGTAGCTGGTTTTGAGTTTAGTGCTCTTGGCATCGCTGCTGCATTGTCTCTTCCCTGATGGAACAAATAGTGTAGGTGTGATCCTCCATGATATTATTGGCTTTTACCAGCACCTTCCTGTACATACAAGAGGTGATTGTTAAGTTCGTGGCCTAAGGTAGAAGGAGATGAGTTATACAGCTCTCGTTACATGCACATGCAGTTCAACTCTGAGTGATTATGCAGAAAGTTTGAAGTTAATAACTCATTTCCTTCTGCCTTTGGCTACAAACTTATCAATCACCCCGATGAGTTATTAACCTCAAACATTCTGCATAATCACTCAAAGAGTTGAACTGCATGTGCATGTAACGAGAGCTGTATAACTCATCTCCTTCTACCTTAGGCCACGAACTTAACAATCACCCCTGCTGTGGGCACTTTCTGGAGGTCCAAGATCCGTATGCTCCATGACCGCTGGACGAAGTGTGTAAATGTAGGAGGGGACTATGTTGAAAAATAAATGTACTAAGTTTTCAAAAATTGATCCTTCTACCTTTACCTTAGGCCACGAACTTATCAATCACCCCTGATGAGTTGTTAACCTCAAACTTTCTGCATAATCACTCAGAGTTGATCTGCATGTAACTGTAAAGAGCCCTCGTATGTACAGGAAGTAGGCTGAACTATGGAAACCTAAGAAATTAGATGCTCTGCAATGCCTTCTTGTAACAGCACAAACAGATCCTCGGATGTGGTAACACCAAAGAATTTAAAGTTATTGACCCTCTTCACTTCCAATCCCCTAATGGCAGCTGGCTTATGAACCTTTGGTTTTTACTTGCTGTAGTCAATAATCAGCTCTTTGGTTTTGCTGATATTGAGCGGGAGATTGTTGGTATGGCACCATTCAACCAGATTTTCAATGACTCTCCTATATGCTCATTCATCACCACCTTTGATTCAGCCTACGACAGTGGTGTCATCACCAAACTTAAATATGGAAAAGGAGTTGTTCTTAGCCACACAATCATAGGTATAAAGCAAGTAGAGCAGGGGGCTAAACACACAGCTTCATGGTGCACCTGTACTGATGGAGATTGTGGAGGAGATGTCTTGCCAATCCATACTGACTGGGATCTACAAGTGAGGAAATCAAGGATCCAGTTGCACAAGGAGGTATTGAGGCTAAGGCCAAATAGCTTAGTGTTTAGTTTTGAGGGGATGACAGTGTTGGATGCTGAGCTGTAGTCAATGAAGAGCATCCTGATATATGCACCTTCACTGTCCAGGTGTTTCAGAACTGAGTGAAAAGCCAATAAAATGGCATCTGCTGCAGATCTGTTGTGACTGTAGGCAAAATGCAGCAAATCTAAGTCACTCCTTTGGCAGGAGTTGATATGCTTTATGGCCAACTACTCAAAGCATTCATCACAGTGGGTCTACGTGCTACTGAACAATAGTCATTGAGAAAGTTACCACTTTTATCTTCGGTACCGGTATGAATGAAGCCTGTTTGAAGCAGGTAAGTAGCCCAGGCTGCTAAAGAGAGAGGTTGAAGATGTCACTAAACACTCCAGCCTATTGATTAGCACAGGTCTTCCAAACTCGGCCAGGTATGCTGTCTGAGCCAAGTGCTTTACATTGGTTCACCCTCCTAAAGGATGATGTCATGTCAGCCTCAGAGACTGAAATCACGGGGTCGTTGGAAGCTTTGTGAGTTCATGAAGATACCTCCAAGTTTTGTTGGTCAAAGTGAACATAAAAGGTTTGAGCACATCTGGGAGCAAAACCTTGTCGTCATTTATGATGTTTGGTTTTGCTTTGTAGGAGGTGATGGCTTTCAAGCCTGTCACAATGGGGCCGTTGGTAACAGACCCAAATGCAAGACACAGACACTGAAGTACAAGGAACAGGACTTGACTAGAGTAGGGATGTGACAGGATACAGACAAAGAGCAGGGACAAGAATGCAGACTAGGGCTAGGACATGGACAAGAAACAGGGAACCCGGACAAGGAACTATGAACTAGGAGCATGGGCTTGGACTCCGAGCCAGAGACTGGACAAGGACCCAGGACCTGGGTCTTGCCTCGGGCTTGGTCTCCAGAACTACACAAGGACATGATATGACTACAGGGCAGGAGGCCGGGGTCTTGGCTTTTGAGGCTGCAGGCCGGGGTCTTGGCTGTTGAGGCTGCAAGTCAGGGTCTTGGCTCTTGAGGCTACAGGCCGGGGTCTTGGCTTTTGAGGCTGCAGGCCGGGGTCTTGGCTCTTGAGGCTGCAGGCCAGGGTCTTGGCTCTTGAGGCTGCTAACTCAGAGGCTGCAACTCAGAGACAGACTGGGAACTGTACACCAACATAGAGCCGGGACTTATCCTTAGACAAGCCGGGATTCAACTTTATCTCCACACCAAGGTGGGACAGGACCATCTGTTGGGTAACGGCAGAACAGCCTGACTTACCCCATGGAGGCAAGGACAAGACAACACAAACACAGAAGAACGACAGACAGTTCCATCTCTGCAACAGGGTTGCTCCGAGTCTCAGTTCAGCCAGCAACATCAGCTGGCTACAGAAACAGCCAGATCCCTACCTAGCTCAGAGTGGCTGGCAGCCACTCAGCTGGTCGCGGGAACAGCCAAATACATACCACAAAGATGGCTCCAACTACCAACAGCAAGGCTCCATGAGGGGATGGTTCCCCCACCACAGCCTAAAGATGACGTGGCCACTCTAGCCTTCCACCAGCAGGTTGCTCCCAGGGAGTCTTGACAAGACAAACCAGCAGCTCATATCCAACCCCAAGGCTACTTATTTTCCAAGCCCCAAGATGGGAATAAGGTGCCTATGATTAACTCAACCAAAACAAGGGACAGCTGGAAGACCCAGAGTCCTGAGTCCATGGACCAGACCGTGAACCGGAATGCGGATTTCACGGACCAGACAATGACCAAGCCCTGCCATAGCTGTCAAACATCCTTCTGTGATTCCAGTTTGGTCTGGAGATGCCACGTTGCATGGGTGTTGGCTTTCTGGACATTATACCTAGATGTCTTGTACTTTCCTGGTTTGCCAGTCCTGAACACCACTGACATAGTCCTCAGCAGATTATGGATCTCTGCATTCTTCCAGGGCTTCCAGTTGGGGAGCACTCTGAATGATTCTGTGGGTAAGTTCTTGTGCAAATAGGCAATTTACAGTGGCCAGTTAACTTTTCAATCCGCGTGCCTTTTCGGTGTGAGAGAAAACTGGTGAACCTGGCGAAACCCACACAGTCACAAGGAAAACGTGGCATCTCCACATGAAAAATGCCAAAGGGTAAAACTGCAGGAATTATGAGGCTGCAGCTCTGTTAGCTTTGCTGCTGTGCCACTGCTAGAACATGTTTAAACTCTGTCTTAATGATGGTAATTATCTGGCATGTATATGAACAAAATGTATTTGTCAAGCCTGAATGCTCTCCAAGTCTTTGTAATTGTAAGAATAGATTGTTTCATTATCTGTGAATGGAACTGAATATGTTGTGCATTTGCAAAAATACTAATTTTTGCTCCAAGGAGGGGCAATCATCAGTGAAGCAGCTGAAAGTAGTTGGGTTCAGAACACTACCCCGCAGAACTCCTATACAGTGATGTCCTGGGCTATCTTTAACACCTTCATGACCACCTTCCTTTGCAATGGGCATGATTCCAGCCACTGAAAAGATTTACTCCTGACTCCCATCAGAATCAAATAGAGTACTTTTCCAAGTACACATCTCCAAAACTAGATTGCACTTTAAATGAAACAGAAAATGCTGGAAACACTCAGCTGGTAAAGGCAGCATCTGTGGAAAGAGAAGCAGTTAATGTTTCAATTCCGGGACCTTACATCAGAATTTGAAAAGAAAAAAAACTAATTAGTTTTCAAAAGGAGAAAATGCAGGGGCAAAACAAAGAGAATACCTCTGACAGGGTGAGTCAAAATGGATTAATCAAATTAGGGATATGCCATTCTGAAATCTGCCATTGGCTTTCCAAATTTGCTGTTGCCTTTCTAACACAATTTTGTTTCGTTCATTTCTCATTTAATCAGCAGCAGATTGGAGATCTTGCCCACCATTACAGGTGTTTCTCATGCAATTCCTTCACCAGCAAACCCTCAGATCGCTCCACTGCGTTGTCTCAGAATCCTTGGGGAATCTTTCACTTCCTTTTCTATACCCTTATGGAGCAAAAGAAAGGTTTAATTAATTATTTTATGTACCTTCACTTTGCATCTGAGGTCACATAGACTACTTTACTCTTGCCATTTTCTGCAGGAGTGTCATGACCTGAAGGTCAATATAATTCACAGTCTGAGTCAGTTCTATTGGCCGAACAGTCCTACACCTTTAATATGATGTGGTGTTGTGCTTTCAACACTCAAAGAATGTATATTAGAATTCTATGTACCAGCTATCTGGATTCTAATTTTCTACAATCTTTCTCAATACCAAACATTGATGCACTACTTGGAAGCTTTGAGGTATTGCCCAAAGACATCCATTTGATTCCTCTGTCCATTCTGTTCAATCTATATCAGATGCAGATTGTCCTGTCTTTGTGCCAGAAACAGCTTCTTCCATTTGCTAACGTGCAACATAGGGGCTTTTCCTGCCAGGTTCCCTGTATCAAGTTCTGGCTACAGCTGTGGAATTCAGGACACTCGCAGTGGAGGGTGAGGGAAAGAGTAACTGCTGCTGGACCATTGCCATCATGGCCTCTCGGAGCACTTGAAAGACGAGCTGTCAACTCGGGAGATGCCCACTGACCTCAAAAGCCCCAATCACTCTGGCCCTCTGAATTAACAAGCATCTTATAGAATGTCTCTAGAGGTCATCAGTCCCCAGTTTTGTTCCCAGAACCACTTCAGACTGCAGGACCATCATCATTAATGCCTCCAGAACCCATGCAGGGAGGAAGAGCTCCCTTAGCCCCCAAGAGTGTGACCGTCGGTGCAGAAACAACTTGTACGCTTACTGCGGAGCCGCCGATCAACCATGGATCGAATGTCCACTGTGTCTGGCAAAATGGACCGCCAGGCAGAAACGAAGGGTTTTCTATCTGGTAAGTTCCCCTCGGGTTCTCATTCCTGCAGCATAGTCCTACTCTCTCTGTCCTCCTCTGCACCCTGACAGCTCTATGCACATAGGAGGCTCTGGCAGATTCCTGCACAGCAGGCAACCTCCTGGACTGAATTCTGTAGGTGTAGCTTGGACTCTCACCTCTTCTACATCACAACCATTGACAGATGTCTGTTGGGGTCTGGGATGCTCAGAGAATGCATATGGTCTGTGCACATGAGCAATAGAAAGCACCACTAGTCCATCTAATTCCACCTTATCGACTCAACCAACATCCCTCTTGTCTTGGTTACTCCTGGCTCTCTGCTCAGGACCCTCACTTCACCTGGTCATGCAGTTCACTGCTGAGTTGGGGACCCACCTGCCGGACCAATTGCCTGCAATCTCAGTTGACTACATCCCATAAATCTATGGAGACTAAAGACTTCACCAAACTCCCACAGGAATACCACAACTTAGCCATTGCCTTCAGAGAAAGGGAAGCAAGCACCCTGTCACATCATGTACCACACAACTACGCGATGGACTTCCTCCCGGGAACCACCCCTCTCTGAGATTGTCTGTTCTCCCTCTCCCCTCCTGAGACCCAAGCCATGAATGACTACATTGCCGAAGCACTACAGCATGGCTTCATTCGACCATCCCAGTCCCCAGCCAGTGCAGGATTCTTCTTTGCCATAAAAAAATGGGATACCTTTGTCACTGCAGTGACTACCATGGACTCAACAAAATCTCCATTACGAACCACTAACCTCTCCCCTTGATGGACAGCGGATTCGAAACACTCTGTGGGGCCCCAGATCTTCACCAAACTGGATCTACAGAGTGTGTACAACCTGATCTACATCCACTTGGAGATAACTGGGCAAAGGCATTCATAACACCCACTGGCCACTACAAATACTTGGACTTACCAAGCCTTCAGCAATGAGATCTTCTGAGACATACTACACAGGTAAGTGTTTGTCTACCTCCATAGCATCTTTATCCCACATCACAACAGATTTCATCACATTTTGCCACCTTCTGATGGGGCCATGGTGACCATGACAAGGTGTTTGCCAAGGTGGCCCTCATCAAACTTCTGTCAGCCACTGAGACGGTGGACCTGGTTCTCTAACATGTAGGTTGCCTCCACGATATCCCTCAGGACATTGTGTCGGACCAGGGCCCACAATTCGTCTCCCACTTCTGCAGACCCTCCTGCTCCCTCCTCTGCACCTCACCGAGTTTGCCCTCTGGGCGGCATGGTAGCATAGTGGTTAGAACAACGCTTTACAGTCCAGGTGACCTGGGTTCATTTTCTGTCTCTGTTGTAAGGAGTTTGTACGTTCTCCCCGTGACCATGTGGGTGTCCTCTGGGTGCTCCAGTTTCCTCCCACAATCTAAAGATGTACTGTTTGGTAGGTTAATTGGTCATTCTGATTTGTCCCTTGATTAGGCTAGGATTAAATCAGGGGATTGCCTGAAAACATGGTTTGAAGGGCCGGAAAGGCCTATTCCGTGCTGAATCTCAATAAGTAAATAAATGAATAAAAATCATCCACAGACCAATAGTCAGTCAGAAGGGGCTAATCAGCAAGTGGAGAAAATTCTGCGATGATTCTCTGACTCTAACCTTTCCACATGGAAGAAGTATCTGCTCTGGTCAAAGCTACCCCACAATCTACACACCTCTTCTGCCATGGGTATGTCATCCTTTGAAATGCTTCATGGCTACCAACCCCTTTTGTTCCCCACAGAGAAGCCAGTGGTGGAGGTCCTGTTCTGCCAGGGCCCTGATTCGTCTATGCTGGAATGCTTGGAAAAAGGAACTGAGGGCCATCCTAGCTGCTAACCGTGCCTACAGCCACCAGTCCAGTCACCATGGGTGCTCAGCCAGACTATTCCAGACTGGAGTCCGTGTCTGGCTGTCCACCCCGAGATATGCTCCTGTGCACCGACTCCCACAAGCTCTCACCCCAGTTCATTGGTCCCTTTACGATTACCCACCGCATTAACCCAGTCACTTACCACCTTCAGCTGCCGTCCTCCCTCAGGATCACTCCTACCTTCCACATGTCCTGCCTCAAGCACGTTGTCCATGTGCCACTCAACCCACCTGAGCTTGTACCTCCGGAACAGGCTTCACGCGGATCCACGTTGTCGTTGTTGTGCAGTGCCTAATCAACGGGGAAGGGTACGGCCTGAAGGAGAGGTCTTGGGTGCTATCTCATTTCATCTTGGATCTATCGCTCATCGAGGAGTTCCACTGGACCCATCCAGATTGTCCTAGGCAGCTGAGTGCCGACTGTAGGAGAAGGTTCCTGTCAGGCCTACACAAGCAGGCACCTCCCAGTCTCCACCCATCTAACAGGAGTCACTCGGTTTCAACTCATCACATACAGCCTATTTAAACTCCAATCGCAGCCTCAGTTCTTTGATCACCCACAGAAACCAGCCACCCTCAATCACTCACTCCTAGCCTTCAGCTATCTTGTCGTGTTAAGTATCTGTTCCCTCTTGTTTTCTGGCCCGACATGACTTGTTGTTTTAAAGTTTATTAATAAAATGTCTACTGCTAAGTCATCTCCTCTGCTCTGCTTTTGGGTCAAGCCTCCTCTACAATTCCTGACAGAGAAACAGCAACAATTTGACAATCATACCTTAAGATTCTTCACTCATGGTTGCCTGTATATTTTTCTTTAAGTATATTGCAGCCAGCTGGATTTGCCACCTGACTGAATATCGGGAGATGACATACATCATGACAGTTGACAGCTGCATCTAAAAATGCAATTAAAATCTGTGGACCAGCAATCAATTCAATATTACACAGACATCTGGCCTGAGACCTGTCACATATTAAATTTAAATAAAGTCCAGATTAAATTATTACTTTCTCAAACTCACATAAGCTGTAAATAGATAGTGCACAATCAATCACTGAATAGAAACAGGGATCAACATGGAATAGATACGGAGTGAGACAAAATCAAACCAATTAATGATTGCACAGACTGAATAAGAAGAAATGCACCGATAAATTAGGGAACACAGTTAGTTATTACATGCCCCTACAGTGCGTGCTGCAGATGAAAGTTTCATGTAGTTATTTAATTAATCGTAATTTTGCAGCCACATAATTGGCTGGATGAATTTTCACTGGATGAGGAAATGACATATTACCAGATTTCTTTATTTCGGTTATCTTAAAATAAACAACTGAAACATTCGAAAGCAAGAGAAAATCTTCAGATGCTGGAAATCCAAGTAACACACACAAAATGCTGGAGGAACTCAGCATGCCAGGCAGCATGTATGGAAGTACTCTTTTCCATTGTTGCTGCTGCCTGCTGAGTTCCTCCAGCATTTTGTGCACGTTAACTGAAACATTCCAATGGGCTCCTATGCTCAGCTGGCAGAGATTACCAAGTAGCCAGTCATTAGGCATAACAGGAGGCCTGGTGAGAACTGACAGAGAACAGTCAACATGGATTTATGAAGGGAAAATAATGGGTGATAATCTTCTGAAGGTCTTTGAGGATTCTAATAGATATGAGGGAACTATTGGGTATCGTGTATTTGGATTTCTGACACAGAAGCAAATGGAATTGAGGTAATCTATTAACATGGATGGAAGATTGGTTATTGGGCACAAAGGACAGACTGGAACAGACAAGTTCTTTTCATGTTTAAATGCTGTGAATAGTTGTGTACGGCAAGGATTTGGGTTTGGATTTCAGCTAAAAGATTATTTGTCCAAGAGGGCTATATGTTATATTTCCAAGTCAGTGAATGATACTGAACCAGGTGGGACTGTCAGTGCAGGGGAGAATGCTAAAAGACTCATAGGGGATATGGACAAGCCAAGTGAATGAGCAAGAACAAGTTTTTGCAAGTTTTTTTTTAATTGCATCTGTGCATGCATGCACTTGTGCATATGACAATAATCTCAACTTCGAATATTGCTCGTAGAACCCTGAAAAGATGTGAAGTAATCCTCCCTGGTGCACGTAACAGAAAAGCAGAATATTTGTTAAATGCTGAGAGGTTGGATAGCATGGATGGTCAAAGAGACCGGTGTGTTCTTGTATACAAATCACTGAAGGCCAAGGTGTAGGTGAAGCTAACAAAAAAGAGGTCAAATGGTTTGTTATCATTTATAAAGTGAGGATGGAATTACTGGGGGAAGGATCTTTGTGAGACCATACTGGAGAATTGTACAGAGTTTTGGAGTTCCATTCGCCATAGACAAGGATTCAGAGATAGGAAATTTGGCATTTGAGAGATAGTGTAAACTGAGGTTTATTCTTTAGAGAATCGAAGCATGATGGAAATCTTATTGAAACTTACAAAAACCTTTTAAAGGTTTATATTCTGAACTCTTTAGAGCTTCAGACAATTGGTAGAAAAGACTTATGAGGATGTTGCCAGTACTTGAAGGACTGGGTTATATGGAGAGGTTGGACAGACTAGGACTTTATTCCTTGAAGCACAGGAAAATGAAGGATGAATTTATGGAGGCATACAAAATCATGAGGGGCATGGGTGGAGTGAATGGACACAGTCATTTTCCTAGGGTTTGCCAATCAAGAACAAGAGGACGTGAGTTCATAGTGAGAAGTGAAAGATTTAATATGAAGCTAAGGGGTAACTTTTACATGATCCAATAAAACCTGCTGGTCTTATTTATTTGAAGTTTGTTTAAAGTTACAGCAACGTATCAGGCCCTTCCAATCCAACGAGCCTGTACCACCCAACTGCACCCATATGTCATTGAAATACTCACCCTCACGTCTCTGGAGTATGTGAGGAAACGGAAGCACTGAGAGGAATCCTATGCGGTCATGGGAAGAATGTACAAAATCCTTACAGAACCCATAATAAGAATCAGGTTTATTATCACCGACATGTGACATGAAATTTGTTAACTTAGCAGCAGCAGTTCAATGCAATACATAATCTAGCAGAGAGAGAAAAAAATAATAAATAAAATAAAACATAATAATAAATAAACAAGTAAATCAATAACGTATATAGCCCCCCGGCCAACCTCAGGGTCGCTCAGCTCGCTGTCGTCTAGGGAAACAGCCCTCAGCCCTGCCAAACTGAGTAATTAGTTTGCGTGGATGCTGTGTGATGTACCCCACCCCGCCCAAATAACAGTCACTACACCAGATACGATTAAATGATTTACAGTTTATAGATATTACTGGAACTATATAATAATAGAGAATAAAATATAAAAGGAAAATAAAAGGCGCCACACTTATCAAAGTTCAATCTCTTCGTGCACAAATAGTTGGAGCTCAGGACCCTTCTTCTTCACCCTGCAACCCCTTGGGCCACCTCGACCGGCCGCCTGGGACCAGCAACGGTGGTCAACCAGACGCTCTACACGAGTCCGTCTCCGTCTCCGTCTCCTCGCCGAACGCCCTCCTCGGGGTCCGACCCCGTTAGCGGACATCACAGCACCTGGTCCATCCTCTGTCTCTCTCTCCCGCCTTCTGCCCCAAAACCCCTCGCATACAATATCTTACAGATACACCAAAAACATAACAACTATCCCAATTGGTTCATAACATCTTCTTATCAGTAACGTGTTTCAACAAACTGCTAGCGGGAGGACTTTCTCAGCATTTAACATAACAAAGAAGCATTCCCAAGTATAACATAACAAAAAAGCCATTTTAAATAGCCTACGCAGTAACATAAGAGACGAAAACCCCTTACGCTCTCCCCCCACCAAATAAAGTCATGTCCTCATGACTTCTAAATAACTCGCCATCCAGTCCTGCAGACACACAACACACACATACACAGATACACCCAGTGACAGTGCTCCCCAAACAGTGGACCTTACGCCCGTCCCATGGGCGCTACATTGGCCAACCTATCTGGGAGCTTCTTAACCCTCCGAGACCTCCGTACCCCCTCACCTAAACCCAAAAGGCTCAGACACTACTAGGGATACCTCGGGCCTGCTTGCCAACTCCTCTCTCACTCAGGCCACCATTACAGCTCGGAGTCCCTTGTCCGGGACCCCGCGTCTTTTCCTTCCTGATCCTGCTGTAACTCAGACTGCCCACAGCTAGCCCTCCCCACTACACCTGACTCAGTGGGAGAAGGGCCAAAGGTCTCTTCCTCAATCACGGGGAAGTTAGCGAAAGGCAGCATGTACCACATGTCCAGCATATCATCCTTCGAATCCATATTCTTCCTCATTCCCTCGATCGGTAGCTGCTGTTTAAGTTTCTCCAAGCTGAAACGTTTAGCTGGGGCTACCCCTTCAGCCTCCAGTTTTTTCTTCCTGATGATGTCTTCCAGGTCAATTTTCAGTTTTTCCACTTCATTTAAACTAGCGATAGTCATCTTCAGGTTCCTTTCAAGCGTCTGCCTCCCTTTTCCGAGATCTGTCCTCCATTTCTTCACCTCCTCGGGATGTAGTCAACCTCCCTTCCCTGGGCTCCCAGTTTTCTGTTGGCCTTAGTCAGAACGCTTCCTTGATCTTCCCCAACTTGTAAGTCTTCCAATCTTTTCTGAATCGACGTTTTGAGTTTCTGCTGATCCCTTCGAAGGTGGGTCATTGTTTCTTCTCACTGAATTAATTCATCAGTACATGACCACATTGTCAGATCGGAATTCCGTTGCTCCTTCTCCACGTTGATGAGCGTGAATTCCAAGTCTGCAATGGTTGTCCCACAAGTGCAGCACTTAGTCTCCTGCCGGCCTTTCTCAGCACTCAGTTCAGCGGTGCAAATCCCCTCTCTCCCCTGTGTCTCATTCAGATTGACAACCTGGGTTTCCATCCCCAGGTCCACCACCGTCTGTTCCAACACCAGGAAGTTCAACTGGTATGTCGGGTCATTTTTCTCACATTGCACCAAACTCCTCCGGCCAAAAACTCCTCCACATTTGACACTTCGCTTCTGTCACCTGGGCTCAGCCACTCACCTCGCTTCATAGTTCCCCCCAGGCGAATCCAAGCTCTAGGCGGTCATCCACATACGCCAAAACTCCACACACCTTCACTTCCCCCATGGTCTTCCTCATGCCCCACGGGATGGGTACAGGGGCTCCAGATATGCCCTTGGGCATCTTTTCGGATCGGAAGAATCCTAGGGAACTAATAACGACCATCTTCAGCTCAACAGCCGCACTCCTCGGGATCTGGCAACATCCACTCCTCAGATCCAGCACATTAAACCACGTTGCATAATCCACACACAAGCTTCCTCCATCTTCCACGGTGCCAGGGTCCAGTTGCCGTGACCTCTCGCCCACTGAGGTGTCTTCAGCGGTCAACTCCCCTCCCTCGTGGTGGTTCGGAGCATCTACTAAGAGGGTCTCACCCTCAGCTACTTTCCCCAAGCCGTACCACCGCTGGGTCTTGCTTAAATTCGGTACCGGCTCAAGGCTGCTACACACGTCCTCAGAAGCAACTCGACACGCTGGGTGCCCAGAGAATGCCCCCATGAACTCCAGGGTCATTAACCAATCATTGTCTTCCGGATAACTACTGGCACTGGTGCCCAAAATCTCCGGTGCCCTTGCGGTTGTCAAGGGCAAAATGCTTCAGACACCGGTTGTAAAACGAACTGTACAACAACTTGACCTGCGCCCCGGGGTCGAGGATGGCTTTAGCATCGCTTCCCTCTACCCGTAACGACACCCTGGGGCGTGGTCCCTCTGAGCCTTCAGGAATAGGGTTTTTTCCTTGCAGAAGTTCATTGGTACATTGCTGGGAACGTGCATCCCCAGAGACCCCAAGCCGTTTCCCCACTGGGCCTCCACTAAGTTTCCCGACACCTGTCTGATCAGCTGAACAACTGATCCCCTGAAATGATCCCCCTGGCACTGCAAGCAATTTAGCTGCCCTCCTAGCCAGAGAAGACACACTGAAAACTTTCCCCCCTTTCAAATAACTGACAGCTGTCACTACGGTGTAAAACCTGACAGCTCTCACACCGTCACCAGCCCGCCTACTCAAACTTTCAACCAATCCCTGTCACTCACCCTCAACTGAGCACTGCCACTCATCTAACAACTGAGAGATCTGCTCCGCCCACGTCTCGCACATCTCCGCCCCTCTTGGGGTGGACACTATCCAAACGCCAGGCAGAGCCTGCCTGAGCTAGAACATTTATTTGCAAACACTACCTCCAAATCAGACCACTCTTTCCCAACAGCAATGCAGCCCTGAGTGCCACATCCAACTCGTCAATGTCAGCCTGAACTCGGACAAGGACCGCACCCACCACGCATACAGCAATAACCAGCAAATAACCCACAGAGACACACATTACAGATTTAAACAGGGCACCCACACAGCATACCAGTAGATCCAATCCCGGTCAAAAGCCCACACAATATAGCCCCCCTGGCAAGCCTCAGGGTCACTCGGCTCGCTGTTGTCTAGGGAAACAGCCCTTGGCCCCGCCAAACTGGGTAATTAGTTTGTGCGGATACTGTGTGATGTACCCCACCCCGCCCAAATAACAGACCAGATACGATTAAATGATTTACAATTTATAGATATTACTGGAACTATATAATTAATAGAATAAAACATAAAAGGAAAATAAAAGGCGCCACACTTATCAAAGTTCAATCTCTTCGTGCACAAACAGTTGGAGCTCAGGACCCTTCTTCTTCACCCTGCAACCCCTTGGGCCACCTCAACCGACTGCCTGGGACCAGCAACGGTGGTCAACCAGACGCTCCACACGAGTCCATCTCCGTCTCCATCTCCTCGCCGAACGCCCTTCTCGGGGTCCGACCCCGTTAGCAAACATCACAGCACCTGGTCCATCCTCTGTCTCTCTCTCCTGCCTTCTTCCCCAAAACCCCTCGCATACAATATCTTATAGATACACCAAAAACATAACAACTATCCCAATTGGGTCATAACATCTTCTTATCAGTAACATGTTTCAACAAACTGCTAGCGGGAGGACTTTCTCAGCATTTAACATAACAAAGAAGCCATTTTAATTAGCCTACACAGTAACATAAGAGACATATATTGAATAGATTGCACATATATTGAATAGATTATTTAAAAATGTGCAAAAACAGAAATACTGTATATTAAAAAAAGTTCATTCAGGAATCGTATGGCAGAGGGGAAGAAGCTGTTCCTGAATCACTGAGTGTGTGCCTTCTGGCTTCTGTACCTCCTACCTGATGGTAACAGTGAGAAAAGGGCATGCCCTAGGTGCTGGAGGTCTTTAATAATGGACGCTGCCTTTCTGAGCCTTGGCTCCCTAAAGATGTCCTGGGTACTTTGTAGGCTAGTGCCCAAGATGGAACTGACTAGATTTATAACCTTCTGAAGCTTCTTTTGGTCCTGTGCAGTAGGCCCTCCATACTAGACAGTGATGCAGCCTGTCAGAATGCTCTCCACAGTACAACTATAGAAGTTTTTGAGTGCATTTGTTGACGTGCCAAATCTCTTCAAGCTCCTAATAAAGTATAGCCGCTGTCTTGCCTTCTTTATAACTACTTTGATATGTTGGGACCAGGTTAGATCTTCAGAGATCTTGACACCCAGGAACTTGAAGCTCCTCATTCTCTCCACTTCTGATCCCTCTATGAGTATTGGTATGTGTTCCTTCATCTTACCCTTCCTGAAGTCCACAATCAGCTCTTTTGTCTTTCTGACAATGAGTTCTAGGTTGTTGCTGCAGTACCATTCCACTAGTTGGCATATCTCACTCCTGTACGCCCTCTCATCACCACCCGAGATTCTACCAACAATGGTTGTATCGTCAGCGAATTTGTAGATGGTATTTGAGCTATGCCTAGCCACACAGTCATGTGTATACAAAGAGTAGAGCAGTGGGCTAAGCACACACCCCTGAGGTGCGCTAGTGTTGATTGTCAGCGAAGAGGATATGTTATCACCAATCCGCACAGACTGTGGTCTTCTGGTTAGGAAGTTGAGTATCCAATTACAGAGGGAGGTACAGAGGCCCTTGTTCTGAAACTTCTCAATCAGGATTGTGGGAATGATGGTATTAAATGCTGAGCTACAGTCAATGAACAGCATCCTGACATAGGTGTTTGTGTTGTTTAGGTGGTCTAAAGTCCTGTGAAGAGCCATGGAGGTTGCGTCTGCCGTTGACCTATTGTGACACAAACCACTACACTGTGCCATCTATTGGGTCCTCGGTGGCTGAACACAGAACAATGAAGCTAATGAGGAATGATCATCCAATATCCAAGTGTTAAGATGATGGTGGTTGTCAAATCTCTGCTCTGAATCTCACTTTGACACCAGGTCAATACTGGGAAATAATCCAGACGTCATATTCTGTATATTATTTCACGCTCGGAAGTCTCAGAAATTTCCTCTGTTGCATTTAAAGACGACAATCTGTTATGGTAATATTCCCCTTGATTTTAATGACCAGAGAAAGGGCTGTTTCTCAAATAAGTTAGAAAACAGAAAAATAGAGCAAAGAAACAGGCACCTTAACCAATCATGTTTACTATGATGTCAATCTAAGCTAATTCAATCCACATTCACGTGCACATGGACAATATCTCTGACTGTTCAAATATCTGTCTAAATGACTCTTAAATACTGCTATTGTATCTCCTTCTACCACTCCTCTGGCAGTTGTTCCAGGCACCTACTCTTTTCTGTATAAAAATAACTTGCCTCAAAATCTCCTTGAAACTTTATCCCTCTCACCATAAAGGTATGCCCTTAGGCATTTGATATTTCCACTCTGGGAGGAAGATTATGACTTTCTATCCTATGAATGTCTAACCTAATTTAGTGAACATCCTGGCGAACCTCTTCTGCATGTTCTCCAAAGCCTTCAAATTCTCCCTATGCTGTAGCAATCAGTCTGCGTATATACTCCAAATGTAGTCTAACCAAAGTTTTATAAAGCTGCAACATAACTCCATTTATTACTTTACTTTTCTGTATTCCAACCGATGAGGGATGGAATGAAGTAAGTCTTTTTTGCCATCTTGTCCAATTGTGTTACCCACTTTCAGAGAGCAATGGAATCCCATGAACATCAAATCTCCCTAGGATCCAACCATTTACTATGTACGTTCCTCTTGCATTCAACTTCCCAACCTGTTTCACCTCATAATCCTCACCAACCTTATACAGGATTTCAACCCAAAATATTAACAATTCCTTTCCCCCACAGATTCTGCTCAACCCATTTAGTACCCCCAGAAGATTGTTTGTGTCCCCCACACTTGTACAGAGTAAATTCCACCTGCCATTTCTCCACCCAAATTTCTAATAGATCTACATGTTGCTGTATCCTTTACCAACCTTTCTTGCTATTCCTAGCTTGACCAATTTTTGTGACAATTGCAAACTTACTAATCAAACTACCTACATTTCCATCCAAATCATTAATATTTTAAACAATAGAGATTCTTCCACTGCTACTTGTGGACTACCATCCTCTGTCTTCTATGATGCAAGCCCAATTTGCATCCAATCTACCATATCACTTCCTCAAAAAACTCGATCAAATTTGTGTGACGGGACTGCCCCCACACAAGCCACATTGATTATTTCCTAATAAATCCATGGTTTTCCAAATACCAGTGGATTCTGTCCTGAAGAATCTTCTCCAATCCCAATCCATTCCTGAGAGCTGACATTCAATTATTGAAGGGCAGATTTACATTAAGGTGGTGGTTACCTGAGGGAAAGATGGAGATTTAGAACCAGGTATTTGATCTGCAGTGAATGTGATAACAGTATAAATGACTGCCTCTCACTCCTCCTGTTAGACCTGATGCAGGGTTTCAACCTGCAATACGAAAAATTCTTTTCCTCCCAGATGCTGCATGATCCGCTGAGTTCCTCCAGCACTCTGTTTGTTGTTGCATATAAATGAACAGTTTAATTGCCAGCAAGTGAAGAGACAGATGTTCAACTTAACTGGCGACTGAAATTGAAGATATCACAAAATGCAGACCTTCTTCCTGCATTTAAAGACTTTTTATTTCAGTCTTTATTCTGGGTTACCACCTTAAATGATTAAAACTTCTGCAAGATATGTGGAACTCAGCAGCTGATCTAAAATGGCAGACCAATACATTCTTAAAGGTCAGTGCTTAATGGCAACTCTGCACTAATAATAATGTGTTTTTGTGAGTTTATTATTCCATGTTCTGAATGGATAGGGTTGGCAAATAATAAATAACTCAAAAGTGTACCACAAGTAGATTTGGAACCGGAAAATACAAAGTGTTGCGAGTTAATTATTTTGCTATTTGGCTTCAGGCTGAGTTGCAGCATCTCTTTCATAATTTGGATATGTCCTAAAATAACCCTGTCATTGGGTAAGCAACCTTCTTCAATCATCACCATTCCTTTCACATTTTCCCTTTCTCTACCCCTCACTTTTACCAAAAGTCTGTAAATAACAACAATTCATATTTTCCAATTTGTGTCAGAAGTGAAATCACCACTTTTACTCCAGTTAGAAACATGGCTTCAAAGTGTCCTTACAGGAAAATCCAAGCTCAGGGCACTTATTGATTGTTGACTTCAGGAAGGGGAAGGAGGGCGAACATACACCTGCCTACATTGGGGGTCGGTGCTGGAGAGAATCAGCAGTTTAAAAGTCCTGGGTGGCTTAAGTATTGGATGACTTGTCCTGGGCCTCAGCACTTAAGGAAGGCATATCAGCTTTTTTAATTTATTAAGTTATTCAGCTTTTCACTGAACACTTTTAACAAACTTCTACACAGGGGCTGTTGAAGGTACCTTGACTATGGATTATGGTCTGGTACGGTCATTCGAATGTGCAGGAACATAAGAAGCTGAAAAGGGTAGTGGACTCTGCCCAATCCATCATAGGCATTTCCTTGTCCACAGTTGGTGGTATCTACAGGTAGCAATGCCTCAAGAAGGCGGTGCCCATTATCAAAGATGCCCACTCTCTAGACCATGCCATTTCCTCACACCTACTATTGTGCAGGAGGTACAGAAACCTGAAGGCCTATAGCACCAGGTTTCCTTCAATCATTCGGTTCTTCAACTAATCAGCACAACTCTAATCACTATAACAATATGACCACTATAGTCGCTTTGTACTAAAATTGACTTAATATTTGTGTTATTCTAAATGTGTTCTAAAAACTAAGTATAAATTTTGTTTATATTTTTTCTTGTGGATGCTGCTTATATGATGCCTGGTGCCTGTGATGCTTTTGCAGATAAGATTTTCATTGCTCTTGTGCATACAAGTATCTGTGCATATGACAATAAACTTGACATTGACCTTAAGTTTGTGTGTACATGGATGTCAAAAACATGTGCAACTTTTGGAGAATTAGCACCTCTACTTCCTTCACCTGGTGTATGGCAGTGGACTAAAAATTCTTTCTGTGGATTACTGACTTACCTCGTGACTGAATGCTTCAAAATCCAACATGGATCATGCCGAACATTTTTAGAATCAGAATCCCGTTCAACATCACTAGGATATGTGATGTGTTCCTTCATGCTCCTGTGCCTACCCCCTGATGGTAGCAATGAGAAGAGGACATATCCTGGGTAATGGGTGTCCTTAATGATGGATGCTATCCTTTTGAGGCACCGTTCCTTGAAGATGTTCTGGATGCTGGTAAGACTAGTGCCCACGATGGAGTGGACCAAGTTCAGAACTTTCTGCAATTAACTTCAATCCAGTGCAGTACACCCCTCTCCCCCCATACCAGACAGTGATGCCTGTTGGAATGCTCTCTGCAGTACATCTTGAAATTTGCGAGTATCTTTGGTGACATACCAAATTCCTCAAAATCCTAATGAAATATAGCTGCTGTTGTACTTTTGTAACTGCATTGATATGTTGGGCCCAGGATGGATTGTTACGTACCCCGTAATTGGGTTGCCGAACCAGCAGAAATGGACCACTTAGTTGGAGTCTGGATTACTGGAACTAAGAAAATTTTATTAAAGAAATAAGTAACACAGTACTCTAATAGTAAGGATATAAATGCAACAGGTTAGCAATGGTAAAACACACATGTACACAGAACTAGGATAATATCAAGCTCTATCGCAATCTAGGGGTAAAATGATCAGTCTCAAGTGATGCAGAGTTCAGTTCAGCTTAGTATAGTTCGCAGTAATCGCTGTTGTGCCGTTGGGGGGAGAGAGAGAGAGAGAGAGAGAGAGAGCGAATGATATTCAAATCGGATTCAAACAGACCTTCGATATTCCTTGCAGTTAGCTTTCCGGCGAGCCCTTTGTAATGTCTTCTGAGGTCACCGACTGTGACCCCTCCGTTCCGGATACGATCGTTCTTCTGCGGTGAACCCGGCACCCAGGCGAGGACGGACACACGCACCAGGTTCCCGCCGATCGTACCTTTCCACCCTGTGCGTCTATGGCCAGTCCCGCGACCAGACCTCCAAACTCCCACCAACTTGTGGGGGGGCACACCGTACTTCCAGGGTCTCGTTACCTCGTGATCTCGTGGTGTGTGGTGTGTCTCTTGCCTTAGCGAACCTGTTCTTTTTATCCCCCTGCTGGGGTATCGCCTGTCCATCAAACTTCAAACAGTTCAGGTTTAAAGCAACCGGTCTGTCAATACTCGGAACTGTGTCTCTTTTCGTTAATCTCTCTGCTCTCTCATTAACAATTGGAATGTTTCTCTCTTTGTCTCTCTTATCAGCATCAATCTTCTGATAACTTAGTCTTTTGTCACAGGATATTGACACCCAGGAACTTGAAATTGCTCACTCTTTCCACCTTTCATCCCTCGATGAGGACTGGTGTGTATTCCCTCATCCTACCCTTCTTGAAGTCCACAGTCAATTCTTTGTTCTTACTGACATTGAGTGCAAGGCTGTTGCTGCGACACCACTCCTCCAGCTGGTCTGTCTCGCTCCTGTACGCCTTCTCCTCACAATCTGTCATTCTGCCAACAATAGTTCAGAGATGGCAATTGAGCTGTGCCTAATTACACAGCCATGGGTGTAGAGAGAGTAGAGCAGTGGGCTAGGCACTCATCTTTGTGGTGTGCCACTGCTGATTGTCAGTGAGGTGGAGATGTTATTTCCAATCTGTATGGACTATGACTTTCTGGTGAGGAAGTCAAGGATCCAGTTGCTGAAGGAGATACAGAGGCACAGGTTTGATGTTGTAGCCATCACTGAATCGTGGCTAAGGGATGGTTGTACTTGGGATCTGAATGTCCAAGGTTACATGTTATATTGGAGGGATAGGAAGGTAGGCAGAGGGGGTGGTGTAGCTCTATTGGCAAAGAATGGCATCAAATCAGTAGAAAGATGTGACAAAGGATCGGAAGATGAAGAATCCTTGAATTGAATAGACTTTATTTCTTACTTCCTTCACGTACGTGAGGAATAAAAATCTTTGTTACTTCTCCATCTAAATGTGCAATTTGCAATCATAGTAATTTATAATAATTTATAATACTTTATAATAAATAGAACAGTTAATGTAACATGGGAATGCACTCAAATTAGCATCAGTTAATCAGTCTGATAGCCTGGTGGAAGAAGCTGTCCTGGAGCCTGTTGGTCCTGGCTTTTATGCTGTGGTACCATTTCCTGGATGGTAGCAGCTGGAACAGTTTGTAGTTGAGGTGACTCAGGTCCCTGATGATCCTTCAGGCCCTTTTTTCACATCTGTCTTTGTTAATGTCCTGAATCATGGGAAGTTCACAACTACAGATGCGCTGGGCTGTCCGCACCACTCTCTGTGGAGTCCTGCGATTAAGGGAAGTACAGTTCCCATACCAGGCAGTGATGCAGCCAATCAGGATGCTCTCAATTGTACCCTTAGGATTTGGGGGCCCATACCAAACCTCCTTAACTGTCTGAGGTGAAAGAGGCACTGTTGTGCCTTTTTCACCACAGAGCTGGGTGTACAGACCACGTGAGGTCCTCGGTGATATGGATGCCGAGGAACTTAAAGCTGTTTACCCTCTCAACCCCAGATACACTGATGTCGGTAGGGGCTAGCCCATCTCCATTCCTCCTGTAGTCCACAACCAGCTCCTTTGATTTTGTGACATATAGAGAGAAGTTGTTTTCTTGACACCCCTGTGTCAGGGTGATGACTTCTTCCCTGTAAGCCACTCGTTAGTGTTTGAGATTAGGCCAATCAATGTGGTGTCCTTGGCAAATTCAATTAGCAGATTCAATTAGATTCAATTAGCAGATTAGAGCTGTGGGTGGCGACACAGTCATGGGTACACAGGGAGTAAAGGAGGGGACTTAGTACACAGCCCCGAGGGGCTCCTATGTTGAGGGTCAGAGGGGTGGAGGTGAGGGAGCCCACTCGTACCACCTGCCGGTGAGCTGACAGGGCCAAGGATCCAGTTACGCAAGGCAGGGTGAAGGCCGAGGTCTCTGAGCTTCTTGTCAAGCCTGGACGGAATTATGGTGTTGAATGCTGATCTGTAGTCCAAGAATAGCATTCTCACATAAGCATCCTTTCTTTCCAGATGTGTAAGGACAGTGTGTAGACCAGTGGCTATTGTGTCATCTGTCGATTGGTTGTGTCAGTAGGCAAATTGTAGGGGTCCAGTTTTGGTGCTAGCATTCTGCAGATGTAGTCCTTGAGGGCACTCTACACTGGGAGAGGGAGAAATTAAAAATGTCAGTAAATACACCTGCCACTGGTGCTGCACACATCCTGAGTACCCGCCCTGGGATGCTGCCTGGTCCCACAGCCTTGTGTCTGTCCACTCATTGGAAACATCTGCATACCTCAGCCTCAGAGATTACCAGGTTGCAGGTTGTAGCGGTGGCTTTCCTTGGAGGCTCAGAGTCAGCAACATCGAACCAAGCGTAAAAGTGATTGAGCTCATCTGGGAGAGAGGCTGGGATCTTGGCGGCACCATTACTCTTGGCTTTGAAGTCTGCGATGGTATGCAGCCCTCGCCACAAGTCACGTATGCTATTCGTTGCGAATCTTGATTCAATCTTGTCCCTGTATTGATAGTTTTGTGCAGATTGTAGCTACTTTTCTTGAGCTCCAGCTGATTGCCAGCTGCGTAAGCTCTCTGTTGTACAGTAAGTGCTGCTTGCACAGAACTACTGATCCAGGGTGTCTGATTCCGGAAGACCCTGACTGACTTCTGGGGGACAACATTGTGAATGCGCTTCCAGATGAAGCTCATGACTCCATCTGTGAACTTGGAGACATCTTCATCATGGAAGACATTCCAGTCGATGTCATCGAAGGAGTCCTGCAGCACGGAGACCAATTGGTCGGACCAACAGTGGATGGTTTTAACTATGGCCACCTTGTGAGTTAAGTTAAGAAACTGCAAGGGTAAAAGGATGTTGATGGCAGTTATGTACAGGCCTCCCAACAGTGGCTGGGAGGCGGACCACAGATTACAACACGAAATAGAAAAGGTGTGTCAGAAGGGCAATGTTATGGTAGTCATGGGAGATTTTAACACATAGCTTGATTGGGAAAATCAGGTTGGTAATGGATCTCAAGACTGTGAGTTTGTTGAAGGCCTAAGAGATAGCTTTTTAGAGCAGTTTGTCATTGAGTCTACTAGGACAGGGGTCCCCAACCTTTTTTGCACCGCAGACCAGTTTAATATTAACATAGAACATAGAATAGTACAGCACAGTACAGGCCCTTCAGCCCACAATGTTGTGCCAACCCTCAAACCCTGCCTTCCATATAAGCCCCCACCTTAAATTCCTCCATATACCTGTCTAGAGGTCTCTTAAACTTCACTAGTGTATCTGCCTCCACCACTGACTCAGGCAGTGCATTCCACGCACCAGCCACTCTCTAAGTAAAAAACCTTCCTCTAATATCCCCCTTGAACTTCCCACCCCTTACCTTAAAGCCATGTCCTCTCGTATTGAGCAGTGGTTCCCTGGGGAAGGGGTGCTGGCTATCCACTCTATCTATTCCTCTTATTATCTTGTACACCTCTATCATGTCTCCTGTCATCCTCCTTCTCTCCAAAGAGTAAAGCCGTAGCTCCCTTAATCTTGACAATATTCTTGCGGACCGGCCGACTGAGGTATGGGGGTGGGGGGTGTTCGAGTAGAGTTGCCAACTTTCTCACTCCCAAATAAGGAACAAAAGTATCAGTCAAATACAGGACGCTTGTGTTTACCCTGAGAAAGACTACCATGACCATGAAGCTTTGCATGGGTACCTGTGTGCGCATGCGTGACGTGCCGATTTTTTTTCTACAAATCAGTTTTGGCTTAATCTTCCTGATTCTGTTAGGTCAATCTACTCTGTACATACATTATTTCTACTTTATATAGGCTGTGTATTTATCATATCATTCCTGCTTTTACTATATGTTAGTGTTATTTTAGGTTTTATGTGTTATTTGGTATGATTTGGTAGGTTATTTTTTGGGTCTGGGAACACTCAAAAATTTTTCCCATATAAAGTAATGGTAATTGTTCTTTGTTTTAGGCCATTTCAGCTTATGTTATGAACGATTACATAGGAATGCTGTACCTTAGTGGGGGAAATACGGGACAAGGGCTGTCCCATATGGGACAAAGCAATTTAGTCCCAGCTAATATGGAACAGTTGGAAACCCTATGTTCAAGTTCAACAGTGCGTGACAGAGAATGAGGAAAGGTGCAGCTGACTCATATCATTTCATATCACCAAATCATATCGTTTCCTTGCGGCCCGGTAGCAAATGCTTTGCAGCCCGGTGGTTAGGGACCACTGTACTAGGGGATCTGCTATACCAGATTGGGTGTTATATAGTGAACTGGAGGCGATTAGGGAGCTTAAGGTAAAAGAACCCTTAGAAACCAATGATCATAAGATGATTGAGATCAACATTGAATTTGATAGGGAGAAAAGTAAAGTCAGATGTAGCAGTATTTCAGTGGAGTAAGGGAAATTACAGAGGTATGAGAGATGAGTTAGCCAAAGTAAATTGGAAGGAGTTGCTGGTAGGGATGTCAGCAGAGCAGCAATGGCAGTGTTTCTGGGAAAATGAGGAAGGTGCAGGACATATGTATTCCAAAAATGAAGAAGTACTCAAATGGTAAAACAATACAACCATGGCTGACAAGGGAAGTCAAAGCAATTGTAAAAGCAAAAGAAAGGGCATACAACAGAGCAAAAATTAATGGGAAAATAGAGGATTGGGAAGTTTTTAAAAACCTAGAGAGAGCAACTAAAAAAATCATTGGAAGGGAAATGATGAAATATGAAAGCAAGCTAGCAAATAATATCAAAGTGGATAGTAAAAGTTTTTTCAAGTATGTTAAAAATAAAAGAGAAATGAGAGTGGGTATAGGACTTATAGAAAATAAGGCAGGAGAAATAATAACGGGGGATAACGGGTGGCTGATGAACCAAATGAGTATTTTACATCAGTCTTTACTGTGGAAGACACGAGCAGTATGCCTGATGTTGTGGTGTGTGAAGGAAAAGTGGATGCAGTTACTATTACAAAAGAGAAGTTGCTCGAAAGCTGAAAGACCTAAAGTTATGTAAGTCACCTGGACCAGATGAACTGCACCCTTGGGTTCTGAAAGAGGTAGCATTAGAGATTGTGATGGCATTAGAAATGATCTTGGTTCCAGAGAACTGCAAAATGGCAAATGTCACTCCACTCTTTAAGAAAGGAAGGAGGAAGGCAGCAGCAAGGAAATTATAGACCAGTTAGCTAGCCTGACCTCAGTGGTTGCGAAGATGTTAGAGTCAATTGTTAAGGATGAAGTGATGGAGTTCTTGGTGACACAGGATAAGATAGAACATAGAACATAGAACATAGAAAACCTACAGCACAATACAGGCCCTTTGGCCCACAAAGCTGTGCCGAACATGTCCTTACCTTAGAATTTACCTAGGGTTACCCATAGCCCTCTATTTTTCTGAGCTCCGTATACCTGTCCAGGACTCTCTTAAAAGACTCTATCATACCCGCCTCCACCACCATTGCCAACAGCCCATTCCACACACTCACCACTCCCTGCATAAAAAACTTACCCCTGACATCTCCTCTGTACCTACTTCCAAGCACCTTAAAACTGTGCCCTCTTGTGCTAGTCATTTCAGGCCTGGGAAAAAGCCTTTGACTATCCACACGATCAATGCCTCTCATCACCTTATACACCTCTGTCAGGTCACCTTTCATCCTCCGTCGCTCCAAGGAAAAAAGGCCAAGTTCACTCAACCTATTCTCATAAGGTATGCTCCCCAATCCAGGCAACATCCTTGTAAATCTCCTCTGCACCCTTTCTATGGTTTCTACATCCTTCCTGTAGTGAAGTGACCAGAACTGAGCACAGTACTCTAAGTGGGGTCTGACCAGGGTCCTATGTAGCTGCAACATTACCTCTCGGCTCATAAACTCAATCCCATGATTGATGAAAGTCAATGCACCGTATGCTTTCTTAACCACAGAGTCAACCTGTGCAGCAGCTTTGAGTGTCCTATGGACACGGACCCCAAGTTCCCTCTGATCTCCACATTGCCAAGAGCCTTACCATTAATACTATATTCTGTCATGCTACTTAACCTACCAAAATGAACCACGTCACACTTATCTGGGGTGAACTCCATCTGCCACTTCTCAGCCCAGTTTTGCATCCTGTTAATGTCCCGCTGTAACCTCTGTTAGCCCTCCGCACTATCCACAACACCTCCAACCTTTGTGTCATCAGCAAATTTACTAACCCATCCCTCCACTTCTTCATCCAGGTCGTTCATAAAAATCACGGAGAGAAGGGGTCCCAGAACAGATCCCTGAGGCACACCGCTGGTCACCGACCTCCATACAGAATATGACCTGTCTACAACCACCCTTTGCCTTCTGTGGGCAAGCTCGTTCTGGATCCACAAAGCAATTTCCCCTCAGATTCCATGCCTCCTTACTTTCTCAACAAGCCTTGCATGGGGTACCTTATCAAATGCCTTGCTAAAATCTATATACACTGCATGTACTGCTTTACCTTCATCATTGTGATAAGTCACATCCTCAAAAAATTCAATCAGGCTCGAAAGGCACAACCTGCCTTCGACAAAGCCATGCTGACTATTCCTAATCATATTATGCCTCTCCAGATGTTCATAAATCCTGCCTCTCAGGATCTTCTCCATCAACTTACCAACCACTGAAGTAAGACTCACTGGTCTATAATTTCCTGGGCTACTTCTACTCCCTTTCTTGAATAAGGGAACAACATCTGCAACCCTCCAATCCTCCGGAACCTCTCCCGTCCCCACTGATGATGCAAAGATCATCGCCAGACGCTCAGCAATCTCTTCCCTCGCCTCCCACAGTAGCCTGGGGTACATCTCGTCCAGTCCCGGTGACTTATCCAACCTGATGCTTTCCAAAAGCCCCAGCACATCCTCTTTCTTAACAGCTGCACGATCAAGCTTTTCAGTACACTTTAAATCATCCCCACAATCGTTAAGATTGAGAATACAAGAGCAAAGATGTGATGCTGAGGCTTTATAAGGCACTAGTGAGGCCTCACCTTGAGTATTGTGAGCAGTTTTGGGCCCCTCATCTTAGAAAAGATGTGCTGGCATTGGAGAGGGTCCAGAGGAGGTTCACAAGGATGATTCCAGGAAAGAAGGATTATCATACGAGGAACATTTGATGGCTCTGGATCTGTACTCATTGGAATTCAGAAGGATGTGGGGGGGATCTCATTGAAATATTTTGAATGTTGAAAGGCCAGGACAAAGTAAATATGGAAAGGATGTTTCCCATGGTGGGAGAGTCTAGGACAAGAGGACACAGCCTCAGCATAGAAGGGAGCCCTTTCAAAACAAAGATGCGGAGAAATGTCTCTAGCCAAAGGGTCAAGAATTTGTGAAATTTGTTGCTACATGCAGCTGTGGAGGCCATGTCATTAGGTGTATTTAAGGCAGAGATTGTTAGGTTCTTGATTGGACGTGGCATCAAAGGTTACAGGGAGAAGGCCAGGAACTGGGGTTGAAGAGGAGGGAAGAAAGGATCAGCCATGATTGAATGACAGAGCAGACTCATAGAACATAGAACATAGAATAATACAGCACAGTACAGGCCCTTCGGCCCACTGTATTGTGCCGACCTTTAAACCCTACCTCTCATATACCCCCCCCCGACCTTAAATTCCTCCATATACCTGTCCAGCAGTCTCTTAAATTTCACTAGTGTATCTGCCTCCACCACTGACTCAGGCAGTGCATTCCACGCACCAACCACTCTCTGAGTAAAAAACCTTCCTCTCATATCCCCCTTGAACTTCCCACCTCTTACCTTAAAGCCATGTACTCTTGTACTGAGCAGTGGTGCCCTGGGGAAGAGGCGCTGGCTGTCCACTCTATCTATTCCTCTTAGTTTATCTTGTATAACTCTATCATGTCCCCTCTCATCCTCCTTCTTTCCAGAGAGTAAAGCCCGAGCTCCCTTAATCTCTGATCATAAAGCATACTCTCTAAACTAGGCAGCATCCTGGTAAATCTTCTCTGTACCCTTTCCAATGCTTCCGCATCCTTCCTATAGTGAGGTAACCAGAACTGGACACAGTGCTCCAAGTGTGGCCTAACCAGAGTTTTATAGAGCTGCATCATTAGATTAGATTAGATTAGATTATGAAGACACATAGTCCTCTTTTATTGTCATTTAATAATGCATGCATTAAGAAATGATACAGTATTTCCTCCGGTGTGATATCACAAAACACAGGACAGACCAGGACTGAAAAAACTGTCAAAACCACATAATTATAACATATAGTTACAACAGTGCAACAATATTACAACTTGATGAAGAAGTCTATGAGCACAGTAGAAGTTCAAAGTCTCTCAAATGTCCCACATCTCACGCGGACGGTAAAAGGAAGATCTCTTCCTGCCATGCCGACCACAGTCCGACTCTGAGTCATCCGAAAACTTCGAGCTCTGATCAGATCTCCGACACCGGGTACTGAGCGCCATCCCTGTCCGAACGATTTGACCTCAACCTCAGTCGCCAACAGCAGGCAAAGCTGGGGATTTTGAGGCCTACCCTCTGAAAGATTCCCGACCACGCAGTAACAACAGCAGCGAACGAGCATTTCAGAAATTTCTCCAGATGTCCCTCTGTGCTTTCACGTCCTTCTCCATCAAATCAGAATTGTCCAGAGCCCCTATTTAACAGATACGACATCATTTTTCACCGGAGGGCTGCGCACGCGCGGTGCGCTGCTGCTCTCGCTCCTCGCACCATTACCCCATAAGCTTTCTTAACCACCCTATCTACCTGTGAAGCAACTTTCAGGGATCTGTGGACATGTACCCCCAGATCCCTCTACTCCTCCACACTACCAAGTATCCTGCCATTTACTTTGTACTCTGCTTTGGAGTTTGTCGTTCCAAAGTGTATCACCTCACACTTCTCCAGGTTGAAATCCATCTGCCACTTCTCAGCCCACTTCTACATCCTATCAATGTCTCTCTGCAATCTTCAACAATCCCCTACACTACCCACCACACCACCAACCTTTGTATCATCTGCAATCTTGCCAACCCACCCTTCTACCCCATCATACCATCCCCTCTGACCTTCCCCTCTCTGAGACAGAATGTTCTGTCCTTAGCAAGGGCCTCACTTTTGTTCCCCTCCGTCCACACCTCAGTGAGTTCCGTGCCCGCCATGACGCTGAACTCTTCTTCCATCGCCTACGTCTCCGAGCCTACTTCTTTGGCAAGGATTCCCCTCCCCCTACTGATGACCCCTTCTCCTGTCTTCAACCCTCCTCCTCCTCCTGGACACCCCGCCCGGGCCTTGTACCTGCACTCGATCTTTTTATCTCCAACTGTCGCCAAGACATCAACCGTCTCAACTTCATCACTCCTCTCTCCTGTTCCAACCTCACTCCCTCTGGACGCACTGCCCTCCACTCTCTCTGCACTAATCCCAACCTCACCATCAAACCCGCTGACAAAGGTGGTGCTGTAGTAGTCTGGCGGACGGACCTCTACCTCACTGAGGCCAAACAGCAGCTCTCTGGCACCTCCTCTTACTTACCCCTGGAGCAGGACCCCACCAAAAAACATCAAACCATTGTCTCCCGTACCATCACCGCCCTTATCAACTCCGGAGACCTTCCATCCTCAGCCACTAAACTCATAATTCCCACATCCCGTACTGCTCGGTTTTACCTCCTCCCCAAAATCCACAAGCCTGACTGTCCCGGCAGACCCATAGTTTCTGCCTGCTTCTGTTCCACCGAACTTGTATCTGCCTACCTGGACTCCATTTTGTCACCCATAGTTCAGTCTCTCTCCACCTACATCCAGGATACATCCCATGCCCTCCACCTCTTCAATAATTTCCAGTTCCCCGGTCCCAACCGCTTCATCTTCACTATGGATGTCCAATCCCTATATACCTCCATTCCCCATCAAGAAGGCCTCAAAGCCCTGCACTACTTTCTGGATAATAGACCTCATCAGTTCCCCACCACCACTACCCTCCTCCGGTTGGCAGAACTGGTTCTCACACTCAATAACTTCTCTTTTGGTTCTTCCCACTTTCTTCAGATCAAGGGTGTAGCTATGGGAACTCGCATGGGCCCTAGCTATGCCTGCCTCTTCGTTGGTTATGTGGAACATTCTGTGCTCCAAACTTATTCTGGTACCGCTCCCCAACTTTTCCTTCGGTACATTGACGACTACATTGGTGCTGCTTCCTGCACCCATGCTGAGCTCGTCAATTTCATCGACTTTACTTCAGACTTTCACCCAGCCCTCAAATTCACTTGGTCTATCTCAGACACTTCTCTCCCCTTTCTCGATCTCTCGGTCTCCATCTCTGGAGACAGACTGTCCACTGACATCTTCTACAAGCCCACTGACTATCATAACTACCTCAACTATACCTCTCCCACCCCGTCACATACAAAAATGCCGTTCCCTATTCCCAGTTCCTCTGTCTCCACTGCATCTGCTCCGAGGATAAGGTTTTCCGTTCCAGGACATCTCAAATGTCCTCTTTCTCACTTCAGCTCTCACCCCATCCTCCGCCACCACAACAGGGACAGAGTTCCCCTTGTCCTCACCTACAACCCCACTAGCCTCCGGATCCAACACGTTATCCTCCGCAACTTCCGCCACCTTCAACAGGACCCTACCACTAAGCACATCTTTCCCTTTCCACCCCTCTCCGCCTTCCGCAGGGATCGGTCCCTCCGCGACTTCCTGGTCCACACATCCCTCCCCACGGATCTCCCACCTGTACAGTAGGGGCAAGTGCTACACCTGTTCTTACACCTCCTCTCTTGCCACCATTCAGGGCCCCAAACAGTCCTTCCAGGTGAGACAAAACTTCACTTGTGAGTCTGTTGGGGTCATCTACTGCATCCAGTGCTCCCAGTGCGGCCTCCTCTACATCGGGGAAACCCGATGCAGATTGGGAGACCGCTTCGTCGAGCACCTCCGCTCCGTCCACCAAAACAGACAGGATCTCCCAGTAGCCACCCACTTCAACTCTGCTTCCCACTCCCATTCAGATATTTCCATACATGGCCTCCTCTACTGCCATGATGAGGCTAAACTCAGGTTGGAGGAACAACACCTCATATACCGTCTAGGTAGTCTCTAGCCCCTGGGTATGAACATAGAATTCTCCAACTTCCGGTAATTCCCTCCCCCTCCCTTCCCCTATCCCCATGTCACTCTGCCCCCTCCCCCAGCTGCCTACCACTTCCCTCTTGGTTCCACCTCCTTCTTCTACCCATTGTGTTTTCCCCTATTCTTTCTTCACCTTTCCTGCCTATCACCTAGCTGCCTCCCTTCCCCCACCCTTTTATCTTTCCCCTTACTGGTTTTTCACCTGGAACCTACCAGCCTTCTCCTTCCCACCCTCCCCCCACCTTCTTTATAGGGCCTCTGCCCCTTCCCCCTACAGTCCTGACGAAGGGTTCAGGCCTGAAACATTGACCGATCTTTTCCACGGATGCTGCCCGACCTGTTGAGTTCCTCCAGCGTATTGTGAGTGTTGCTTTGACCCCAGCATCTGCAGATTATTTTGTGTTTACCCCTACATCCAGGTCGTTAATAAAAATCATGAAAAGTAGAGGTCCCAGAACAGATCCTTGTTGGCACCTCTAGTCACAACCCACCAATCCGAATGTACTCCCTCCACTGCTTTCTGCAGGCGAGCCAATTCTGAATCCACCTGGCCAAACTTCCCTGGATCCCATGCCTTCTGACTTTCTGAATAAGTCTACCCTGTGGAACCTTGTCAAATGCCCTACTAAAATCCATGTAGATCACATCCATTGCACTACCCTCATCTATATGCCTGGTCACCTCCTCAAAGAACTCTATCAGGCTTGTTAGACACAATCTGCCCTTCACAAAGCCATGCTGGCTGTCCCTGATCAGACCATGATTCTCTAAATGCCCATAAATCCTATCTCTAAGAATCTTTTCCAACAGCTTTCCCACCACAGACGTAAGGCTCACTGGTCTATAATTACCCAGACTATCCTTACTACCTTTTTTGAACAAGGGGACAACATTCGCCTCCCTCCAATCCTCTGGTCCCATTCCTGTGGACAACGTGGACATGAAGATCCTAGTCAGAGGCTCAGCAATTTCTTCCCTCGTCTCGTGGAGCAGCCTGGGGAATATTCCATCAGGCCCCAGGGACTTATCCATCCTAATGTATTTTAACAACTCCAACACCTCCTCTCCCTTAATATCAACATGCTCCAGAACATCAACCTCACTCATATTGTCCTCACCTTCATCAAGTTCCCTCTCATTGATGAATACCAAAGAGAAATTTTCATTGAGGACCTCGCTCACTTCCACAGCCTCCAGGCACATCTTCCTACATTTATCTCTAATTGGTCCTACCTTCACTCCTGTCATCATTTTGTTCTTCATATAATTGAAGAATGCCTTGGGGTTTTCCTTTACCCTACTTGCCAAGGTCTTCTCATGCCCCCTTCTTGCTCTCCTTAGCCCCTTCTTAAGCTCCTTTCTTGCCTCCCTATATTCCTCAATAGACCCATCTGATCCTTGCTTCCTAAACCTCATGTATGCTGCCTTCTTCCACCTCACTTGTCACCCATGGTTCCTTCACCCTACCATTCTTTATCTTCCTCACCGGGACAAATTTATTCCTAACATATAGCAAGAGATCCCTAAACATCGACCACATGCCCATAGTACATGTCCCTGCAAAAACATTATCCCAATTCACACCCGCAAGTTCTAGCCTTATAGCCTCATAGTTTGCCCTTCCCCAATTAAAAATTTTCCTGTCCTGTCTGATTCTATCCTTTTCCATGAAAATATTAAAGGCCAGGGAGCGGTGGTCACTGTCCCCCAGATGCTCACCCACTGAGACATCTGTGACCTGACCCGGCTCGTTACCTAATACTAGATCTAGTATGGCATTCCTCCGATTGGCCTGTCAACATATTGTGACAGGAATCCGTCCTGGACACAATTAAGAAACTCTGCTCCGTCTAAACCATCGGAACTAGTCAGGTGCCAAACAATATTAGGGAAGTTAAAGTCACCCATGATAACAACCCATTATTTTTGCACCTTTCCAAAATCTGTCTCCCAATCTGCTACTCGGTATCTCTGCTGCTACCAGGGGGCCTATAGAATACTCCCTTCCTGTTCCTGACTTCTACCCATACTGACTCAAAAGAAGATCCTGCTACATTACCCACTCTTTCTGTAGCTGTAATAGTATCCCTGACTGGTAATGCCACCCCTCCTCCCCCTTTCCCCCCTCTCCATCCCTTTTAAAGCACTGAAATCCAGGAACACTGAGAATCCATTCCTGCCCTGGTGCCAGCCAAGTCTCTTTAATGGCCACTAAATCATAATTCCATGTATGTATCCAAGCTGTCATGTCATCTCCCTTGTTCCTGATGCTTCTTGCATTGAAGTACATGCACTTTAGCTCTTCTACCTTACTACCTTTACACCCTTTATTCTGCTTCTCTTTTCTCAAAGCCTCTTTATATGTTAGATCTGGCTTTACTCCATGCACTATACTTGCAGTTCTCGCATGTCATTTATCCTCCTCCACCTCACTATCTGCTCTAACACTCTGCTTCCCCTCCCCCTAAAATCTAGTTTAAACCCCCTGGAGCAGCACTAGCAAACATTCCCACAAGGATGTTAGTCCCCCTCCAGTTCAAGTGCAACTCATCCCGTCGGAACAGGTCCCACGTTCCCTTGACTTGATAGGACAGATGGCCTAATTCTGCTCCTCTGTCTTATGGTCTTATGGTTTTGGGGATTTTTGATCAAAACTGTAGAAATAATTGTGTTAAATGCTAAGCTGTAGTCAATAAACAGGAGCCTGACTTTAGTATTAGTGTTGTCCAGGCAATTTAAAGCCATGTGAAACGCCAATGAGATCACATCCACTGTAGACCTATTGTGGCAATAGGCAAATTGCAGTGGGTCCAGGTGATTCCTGAGGCAGGAGTTGATTCTAGCCATAACCAGCCTCTCAAAGCATTTCATCATCGTAGATGTGTGTCCTACTGGAAAAGAGTCAATAAAGCAGCGCAACGTGCTCTTCCTGGACACTAGTATGATTGTTGCCCTTTTAAAGCAGATGGGATCTTCTGACCGTAGCAATGAGAGATTCAAAATGCTTTTGACACCCCCACCAGTTGGCTGGTACAGGCATTCAGAGCCCTGCCAGGTACACCATCTGGGCCCGTCGCCTTGTGAGGATTCTCCTTGAAATACAGCCTGACGTTGGCCTCTGAGACAGAGATCACATGGTCACCAGATGCTGCAGGGTTCCTCGTTGCAGTAGTTTTATTCTCCCTTTCAAAGTGTGTATAAAAGGCATTGAGGTTATCTGTGAGTGAAGCATCACTGCCAGTCATGATGATAGGTTTTGCTTTGTAGGACGTAATGGCCTGGATACCCTGCCGGAGTTGACGTTCATCCAATTCCCCCTCTAACCTCAGTAAGAATTGTTCCTTTGCTCTTGAGATAGCCCCCCGTGAGTCTACTTGGCCCTCTTGTATAGTCCTGCATCACCAGACTTGAATGCCACAGATCTAGCCCTGAACAGACTATGAATCTCCTGGTTCATACATAGTTTTTGATTTGGATATGTATGGTATTCTCTTGTAGGCACACACTTATCCACACAGGTTTTAATGAAGTCAGTGACAACTGTGGTGTATTCATTCAGACTCGAAGATGTATCCCTGAATACTGTATAGTCTAACGATTCAAATCAGTCCTATAAACGTTCCTCTGCCTCCCTTGTCCATACTTTCCTGGTACTCTCTTCTAGGGCTACAGTCTTCGGTCTCAGCCTATACTCAAGAAGTAGAAGTGCAGCCAGGAGATCAGACTTTCCAAAGTGTGGGCACAGGATGACATGGTAAGTGTTCTTGGTGGTAGTATAACTGTGGTCCAGTGTGCTGGGTCCTCTGGCTCCACAAGTGAGATGTTGGAGATAATTATTTAGGGACTTTTTCAAGCTGGCCTTGCTAAAATCCCCAAAACGATGGGGGAGGCATCAGAGTGCGCTGATTTATGCCTGTTGATACGTTGCTCAGTTCGTCTAGAGGAGGGTTTCTCAACCAGTGTTCCATGAGAGGTCGCTTGGGGTTCCGCGACAGATTGTGATTAAAAAAGGCATTGTCGTTGAGCTTAACGCGATGTGTGATGCCCGTGCTCGCAGTGGTGAGCAGTGACCAAGGCAGAACCACTAGCAATCTCATTAGAGGTCTCTCAGCCCAGTATGGCAGTGCGCAGTCAGACCGTGTTTATTTGGTTGTGTTCATTCTCAATTTTTGACCCAAGATAGGGGAAGCCATTGATAACGTGAGTGTTGTATTACATAGAGGGGAGGACAATAGACTGGCAAGGAGTGTGAAGTGCATTTTCCAAGCATTAAATGGACTCGCCAATATTCATACTTTATTAACCCCTGTGTTTTACAGACATGTCTGATGGTCCAGTGTGGCGATTTTTGAATTACAATCTTCTGTCATTTCACTGCACTAGTGCAACAACAGACATAAAAAAGTCCATCTTTACAATGAAAGCTACTTATCAATGGCTTTTACATGGACTGGTGATCCAGGTTGTCCTATTCTACTGTGACCAGTCTGTGGCAAACAACTTACAAATGTAGCAATGGCTCCAGCAAAATTGAAAAGATATTTAACTACAAAACACATTTATATGACACGGAAAAGTGTTGATTATTTTAAATGGCTATTGGAATCTCAAAACAGAGTAAAGCATTTGTTAATAAAATCACAGTCAGTTAAAGGGAAGAGGATGCAAGTTATTTAGTAGCAGAACTTATTACCTAGAAAAAGGAAAGTCACCCAGTTGGTGAGAACCTAATAATACCAGCATGTAAAATTATCGTGGGTATGATGCTAGGACAAGATGCAGTACAAGAAATTGAAAAGGTTTCATGCTCAGTGATGATGGTGGCTGGTTCTTTGCTTGTGAAGATTAGGAGGAAAGAGGAGTCCCCAGGAGCCATAACATGATTGTTGGTGTTGTACAGGCCAATTCTGGATCTTCAGACTCTGGAGCAGTAAGAACATGGGAATAGCTGGGATGCGGGCACTTGGGTAGTAGGATCCTTCCTGCATGTGCTCTTTTCTTTAGCAGTCGCTCTTCTGGATTCCTCAAAATTCTTGGCTGCTCCGTGAATCAGCGTTCTCCAGTGGCCTCTGTCATAAGCCAACTGTTGCCACTCATTGACCTTGATATTTGCCTGAGAGAGCTGCTGCTTCTCTTTCAATATTTTTATTAGTTTCTTCATAGAAGAATACAGAGTACAAGAAGATATATAAGTCAAAAGAGAGCTGCTGTTTAAGTTGGTCTTTGTACCTCTTGCGTGGGGCACCATGGTCTCTCCTGGCCTGAAAGTGTTCTCTGTAGAGTCCTGCTTTCAGTAGCCTGGGGTTGTCCATGTGAGATCTGTGGTCTAGCCAATGGAGCTGAACAACAAAGTGGCTTCAATGCTTGGAAGGTGAGCCTTCTCCAGGACTTTGCTATTGGAGATATGATCCCGCCAGCTGAGACCCATCATGGAGCAGAGGCAGCGCTGATGGAAGTGCATGAGCAACCTGATTTACTTGCGGTACAAGACCCAGGCTTTGAAGCTATGTACGTAGCAGTGTTGTGACAACGACAGCCATGTACACCCGGATTTTTGTGGACCGACACAGCTGGTGGTTCATCTATACTCATTTCTGGAGGCACCCGAAGGCACTGCTAGCTCTGGCGAGTGGATTGTCAATATCCCTTACTCGCATGGCATCGTTGGAAAGGTAGGTTGCCCAGGTAGGTGAACCGCTCAACTGTGGTGAGAGGGTGGTCATCAATGATGAGCCAAGGTGGGCTGTAAACGCCACGAGGGGGCTTGTGATGGAGAATCATTGTTTTCTTCAGACTGACCATTAACCCAAAAGCCCATGCAGCTTTGGTGAACTGTGATTGCAGCCTGTAGTGCGTCATCTATGTGTGTGAGAAGAGCACAGTTGTCTGCATATAGTATCACAAGAATGGGCTCTTGCATGGCTTTTGTTCGGGCAAGAAGGTGGCCACTCTCAAACAGCATGATAAGTCAACGTATTGGTGACCTGAAGAGGTTTTGTGTGGTAAACTGAAAAACAACCGCTTCTCTGTCTATGTTGATAAGCTAACAGATTTCACCGATAAATGTCATGCTGTAGCATTTGTAAGATTTGTAAATGAAAACTTCTTCTGTTGCAAAGAGCTGCATGAAATAAGCAAAGACCAAGATATATTTAATGTTTTGTTTCCGTATCAGGAAACAAAAGTTCTATCTTGGAGGAACTGTGTTGGCATCTATACTGATGGTGCCCCATCAATGGTTGGCTCCATGAGTGATTTCATTTCTCTTGTAAAAAAAGAAAATCCTAACGTTGTCACAACATATGCTTTCTTCACAGAGAGGTGCTGATGTCAAAAACTCATGAAGATGAAATGAAAAACTTTCCAGACGATGCTACAAAAATGGTTAACTTTATTAAACAAAGACTAGTTCACTCATGTGAATACCTGGACCAAGAGCACACTAATCTTCTGCTACATACAGAAATCTGCTGGCTTAGCACAGGAAGAGTTCTCGATAGGGAGTTTGAGCTGAAAGATGAATTGCAGGAGTACTTTCAAGAAACTGGTAGGCCAGATTTTGCTGAGTGCTTTGAAAACAAATAATGGCTGCAGAAACTAGCCTGCTTAGCAGACATTTTTCATCTTATGAACCAATTGAACAAGTCCTTGCAAGGCCCTGGAGAAGAAATGTTGACTTAAATTGACAGAATACTTGGATTTAAAAGGAAATGGAACCTTTGGAAAATCATGCTGCAAAAGGAAATCTAGAAATGTTTCCTCTGCTGATCAGGTTTGAGAGTGAGGAAGAATCAGCAAGTCTCGAGTCTTCTTGAAAACCACCTGGAAGAACCGCAGAACAAAATTGAACAGTATTTGTCCTCCCTTTCAACACAAATTTATGACTGGATGAGGAACCCTTCCTCTGAATCTTCTGCTCAGCCTGGGAACTTAACTTTGAGAGAAGAGGAAGACCTTCTGTGAGCTGCAGTCTGATCATGCACTCAAGATGAGATTTACTGACCTGCCTCTGGCCAAGTTCTGGATTTCTGTGAAAGAAGAGTATCCTGCCATTCATAGGAAAGCAATGAACACTGCTGCAAGTTTTCAACTTCTTACATGTGGGAGCAAACTTTTTCTTGTTTAACAAGCATCAAGAACAAGGCTAGAGATCATCTTTTTTCAGTTGAAGGTGAAATCTGTGTGCAGTTTGACCCAGAATTGAGTACTTGTGCAGCAAAATAACAAGCACAGGTTTCACATGCTAGAACCGTATAAAATTAGGCTATATCTTCATTCATAGAGCTTTGGCTTATGGTTTTTGGTAATTTTACTATTCAACATTCACAATAAATTTTCATGTTGTAAATCGTGTTAATTAAAATCAATTTGCAATTATTTAAGTTATTTCTGTTGAGCCTACCTTTAGAAAATTTAAATCCCATTTTGGCTTAGTCAGTTATTCAACTGAAATTTATTTTGTTTGCCTTATGAGTTTTTAAAATTCTTACCAGGAAAAGAAAGAGATTAATTTCAAGAAAAGTAAACAAGCTTAACTACCTGTTTTTTCAAGAAAGGTTGGCTGAAAATTCTCTGCTCAAAAGAGCACTGGTAATTATTTTTGGATTATTATGCCTAAAACTTACTGATCATGCTAATGTGTTGTGAGCTGCAGATTTAATAATTTTTATGCAGAGGTTCTCTGAGACCTGAAAATTATTTCAAGGGCTCCTTAAGGGTAAAAAGTTTGAGAAAGGCTGATGTAGAGCAAGGGTTCTTAACCTGGCAGACCGGTGAAGCCCAGGGGTGCAGTGCTAATTTTTTAGGTACCGGAGCTGACAAAATGCTGGCTATTTCCTATAACCTTTCTATATATATATATATATATATATATATATGTCACACCCAATTTGTGTACCTGCTCATATGAATAGGGCGTCTTATAATGTCAAGCACTAAACCAAGGTGAAAGAAGTATATGAATTCCAGAGCTCCACAGAAATATAGTGATAGTTAAGACATTAACAAGATTATAGCCTATCACTACATTTCAGTGTATAACTGCTACAATAAAACATATAATACCTAATTTAATAACATGACAAAGTATTGCACAGTTGAACTCACTAGTTATCATAAATATAATTATCAAGCAAGTCAAGAAAAAGGTGGTAATTGTGTATTTTACCAATTTAAAAGTAATTACGTACTTACCAAATGTCACCAATGAGAAGTTTCACAATAATTTCCACAAAGGGTCAGGCATAATATGTGTTCGGGGATCTGAAACAACTTTTGTCCTGGTGTCATCTGCTGATCTGTGGTACCACAGCCATGATGTGACATACGGCTCAGGATTCCACTGAACTAGAGGAGGTCTGTGTAGTTTAACAAACACAAGTGCTAATACATGATTTATGAGAATTTTTGAGCGTGTTGTTATTATTATCAAGTTCATGTGACTGAATCCTCTCTCACACTCAGCAGTACTAATAGGAATAACTTATGAACAGCTCGGTAATGGGCATAAATCTTGGGGGATGCAGCGTCCACGATCCTCCACATAATCTCTGAAGGCATTTATTACAGAGGAAGAAGAAAGCTTAAACCTCTTACAGAGAGATGATATTGCAGCTTCTCCATAATTACGCGGTATTTCAGCAGGCCAGTTATCTTTATCAAGGACACACATTTCATTCAGCAGGGATTGACACATACTTCGAGGTTTAGAAGTTTGAGAACCTTTCAAGGATGTTGCCATGAACATACGGTGCTGCAAGTTGTTTATAAGACTAGTAAGAAACTGTAGACAATTAATGGAGACAATGTTGTTGTTGCTTGTTAAGGTAATTTCTCCTAACTTCCCCTTTTCAACTGCCTCTTGAGCTTCTAGAGTTTTTGTACCAGGTTGCTCTTTCAGTCCATGCAGAGATCTTATGCTCCGTTGGATCAGTTTGTCTGCATAGACAATTGTAATAGTGTGTTTCTGTAAGCACTCTGACAGTAAACCAAGTTCATGCAACGTGTCATACATTAGAGCTAAGTCTAATAGAAACTGTTCTGAGGAGAGTCTTTTCAACAGGCCTTCATAGGTTTTTCTGTCACTCCCAGATCTTGTTTCATCCTTCATTGCTTTATCAAAATGAAATCACAGTGCTTCATAATTTTGCCACACTGCTGAAACTGTTTGAAACGAGCTAGCTACCCACCTGGTGCCCAGAACACTGCCTATTTTGCAAATTTGTTGTTCTAGTTGAGAGGCACGTTCAGACAGTTCGTTTTGATTTAGAGGTGATCTACTGTAAACAGAGTACAATTTGTCCGTAAATGATTGAAAATGATTTATTTCATGAACTTCTCTCACAGAATCACTTACTGCAAGTTCTAATCTGTGATTAAGACAGTACCAAATTATCACATCAGGGTAATATTCCTTGAGAATTGTAGTTACATCAGATTTGACACCAAGCATTACGCTGGTCCCATCACTAGCAAATGCTACAAAGTTCTGTTTCAAATAAGAGTCATCAAACCCATGGTTATTGAGACAGTTCAAAAGATGCTCATCAATAGTTGCAGCTTTCTGATCAGGCAGTTCAATTAGATCTAAAAACATAAAATGGGGATCACCTTCCTTATCACTTCCACATTTCAAATAAACTATTAGGGTCGCCTTAATGCTCAGGCTTGTTGATTCATTAATGAGAACAGAAAATTTGCCATTTATTTGCTTGATATGCTGGCAAATTTTGTTTTTCATATTAATGGCTATGTGATTAATTATCTCTAGCACCAGTGCGGGAATGCAGTCCAATTCCAATGTCAATACCATTTTTTTTTGTAGTTCCAATAAGCCAAAGTGATCAGAGTATGGTCTGCCATTCTGAGTCAAATAATATGCAGAATGAAAAATTGAACAAGTTGCCTTTAGATGCGAAGCATTCATGGTGTCACATAATTTTCCAAGAGCATCTTCCTAGCTATATTTTCAACACTTAGTGCAGCAGTGTAAGCTTTTGATAGTTTGTGATCAACAATTATTTTCCTGAGAGACTTCAAGCGTGTACTTCGATCGGCTCCATAATAGGAAACTTGGTACATCTGCCATGTTGATTCTCCCCTGATCTTTAAGTTCTTGAGGCTGTAGCATTTTACATAGCCAGCCAGCCATCCCTTACTAGCCTTAAACTCCTTCCTCTCGTTCTCCTCAACCCCCTGACAGTAGTGCTCATAGAGGCGAAATGCTTTTCCATGCATAATGTTGCCATCAACAGGGATGTGCTTCTGTGGCATGTCCTCTAGCCACACACTTAATGCTTTCTCAGTCTTTGCAAGCACTTTATCACGAACCAGAGAGACTATTTTTGCCATTGTAGGGATAGCACTAACACTCTCACATATTTCAGCTTCTTTCTGCTTTATTGTGCAAATGCTCGATTTTGTTCTTACCGACCTTACGGCCCACTTCGGCAAGTGACATGCCACTTTTCAAAAGATCTAAGATTTTTATTGTCTCAGCGAACAATGCTCAAACAACGAGTGCTGGAGAGAGACTGAGGATCTGTGAAATGGCGGGAGGCTACAGCAGGGCATGCTGGGACAACGGGTCGAGCGAGGAGGAATTTCACAAAACAGTCACAGCTCCAGGATTTCACCAAAAACAATCAAATATCCTAATGTTATTTCCCCACCAGCCACCACCCCCTCTCCCCAAACCCCGCTTCTGTAAAATTCCCTCTATTTAATATGCAGCCGCTGTTAGGTTCCCCGCTTGTTTATTTTGACTTTTTTTTTACAGAGGTGCCAGAGCAGCGCTCTGGTGAGCTCCAGCAGCACGGCACCCCTGGTGAAGCCTATGGACCTCATGCCAGAATAATGTATTTAAACATATACCATAAAATACACAGGATTAGCAAGCAAAACAATTATATTGAGAACAAGAGAAAATCTGAAGATGCTGGAAATCCAAGATACACACACAAAATGCTGGTGAAGCTCAGCAGCCAGGCAGCATCTATGGAAAAGAGTATCGTTGACATTTCGTGCTGAGACCCTTCATCAGGACTCAAGTTATATTGAAATATAGCTACCTAAATATTACACAATGTGATATTGTGATATATATGCTTCTTTATGAATACATCAAATAACAAGGATATACATTTAAAATATAGGCAAATTAAAATTAAATTTTATTTTTTAAAGATATATCAGTGTGAAGGCTGTTGTTTAGCTGAATAAGAACATTAATCTGTGGGGTGGTCTTTGACAAGGCAACACACATGTCATGTTGGACATTGAATCGTGTTGATTTTTTGTTTTAATGAATACAAATATTGAAAATCCTGATTTGCAAAGATGTAAAATCTTTCATAGCTTGCTTTACAAGGCAAGGACAGGCTTCCCTCAGTGAAAACTAGAATTCTTCAAAACTTTTTGAGTTAAATTTTAATTGTAGGAACCTTTTTGTCCTGTGATCAATGAGTTTGTTTTTGGTTAGTTTAACATCTTCGATACAGTTTATATTTTTAATACTATCAAGATGGAAATAACTTTTGAAAGAATTCTGAAGTGTTTCCAATGTTAGCAAATGTACCTCAGCTCCATCTTGATAAAGGACTTCCTTTGAAAGTTTGCAAAGATGTCAACCTCTACTCTCTTCTTCCATATTGGCAGCTTAGCCAAGGATGCTTGTAATTTTTCAGTAGCATCCATAATAGTGACTTCAGGACCTTGAAATGACAGATTTATTTCATTCATATGGTTAAAAATATCTGCCAGGTAAGCCAACCCATGGATACAATCCTTTTTATTTCAAACTGTTCCAAGAGTGGGTTTTCTTTTCCTCTCAGGAAATGTGAAACTATTGTCCTTAGTTCGAACAAGGGCCTCAAGACTTGTTCTCTTTAAAGCCAGCACACTTCTGTGTGATACAGAAGCCTTCGTATTCTGCACTCATTTCTTGACAAAGTCTTTTAAAAATATGATTATTCAGAGACCTGCTTCTAATGGAGTTGATGACATTTATGTCTGTTGACAAAATTTCTTTCAGGGTTGTTGGAAGAGTCTTTGTTGCCAGTGCATGTCTGTGTAAAAAAAAAACGATGAGTGATGGTGACCTGAGGAGCTTCCCTTTTCACTTAAAGTAACAAAATCAGATGCTTAACAAAGCATGGGAGGAGCTCCATCTGTTCAGAGTATGAGGTTTTTCTTTCCATTCAAAGTTTTTATTGGCTAAAAAAAACTTTATACCATTTCCAAAATGTCAATGGACTTTGAAGTTTCCTAAAGAGACTCTCAAAGTAAGAATTTTTCTTTGCTAACATCAGCATGCACATAACAAACAAAAACAAGGAGCCAACTACATTGAGAGATGTCTGTAGTTTCATCCAGTTGCATACTAAATGGTAATTGCGAGGCTGCCAATTCTTCAATGACCTGCTTCAGATTGTTAAAAAAAAAGCATCAATTACTACAGAACATATCACATTATTTGATAGGGGAACCGCTTCCAGCTTTTTTCTCTATTTCAGTCCACAAGCCAGCTCGACCATTTCCAGATCACAGTGCTTTACAGAATCCTCTCCGATTGTGTGGGGTTTCTTTTGTTTGGCAGTCTGGTAAGCAAATTTATAGGATGCTTCAAAGAAAAGTTTTCGTGAAGTGGCAAATCCAAGTTTTGAAACTGTCCCAACTTTTTTGAATTGAGATTTCTTCGCATGAAAAAGCCCTGCATCTTTAGATGCGTGTTCAAGATGGACAGATGTGAGGTGCTCTTTCAGTTTTGCTGGCTTCATACTTAGGTTCGCAAGAAATTTTCCTCTTTAAAACATTGTGGCTTTTGTGCCCTTTCATGTTCATTAATGCAAGTGAAACCATATAATACATACTTTTCATCATACTTCCTTTTCTTGACACTTCAAGAAATTTGTATGCCAAGTAAACAAAATTAGGCAAGTTATACGATTTATCCAAAGTTTTATACTTTATACTTTATTGTCCTCAAACAATTGATACTAGAACATACACTCATCACAGCGATATTTGATTCTGCGCTTCCCGCTCCCTGGATTACAAATCAATAGTAGATATTAAAACTTCAAATTATAAATCATAAATAGAAAATAGAAAAATGGAAAGTAAGATAGTGCAAAAAAACCGAGAAGCAGGCCCAGATATTTGGAGGGTACGGCCCAGATCCGGGTCAGGATCCGTTCAGCAGTCTTATCACAGTTGGAAAGAAGCTGTTCCCAAATCTGGCCGTATGAGTCTTCCAGCTCCTGAGCTTTCTCCCGGAGGGAAGAGGGATGAAAATTGTGTTGGCTGGGTGGGTTGTGTCCTTGATTATCCTGGCAGCACTGCTCCGACAGCGTGCGGTGTGAAGTGAGTCCAAGAACGGATGATTGGTTTGTGTGATGTGCTGCGCCGTGTTCACAATCTTCTGCAGTTTCTTCCGTTCTTGGACAGGACAACTTCCATACCAGGTTGTGATGCACCCTAGCAGAATGCTTTCTACAGTGCATCTATAAAAATTAGTGAGGGTTTTAGGGGACAGGCCAAATTTCTTTAGCTTTCTCAGGAAGTAAAGGTGCTGGGGGGCCTTCTTGGCAGTGAACTCTGCTTGGCTGGACCAAGTCAGGTCATTTGTGATATTGACCCTGAGGAACTTAAAGCTTTTGACCTGTTCCACTTGCGCACCACCGATGTAAATTGGGTCGTGCGGTCCGCTACTCCTTCCGAAGTCAACAACCAATTCCTTCGTCTTACTGACGTTCAGGGATAGGTTATTGTCTTCGCACCATGCCACCAGGTTCTTAATTTCCTCTCTGTACTCAAACTCATCATTACCCGAGAAACAGCCTACAATTGTGGTGTCATCAGCAAACTTATATATTGAGTTTGATGGAAACTTGGCTACACAATCCTGAGTGTACAGTGAGTACAGCAGGGGTACATCAGGGGGCTGAGTACACAGCCTTGTGGGGCACCGGTGCTCAGAGTGATTGTAGAGGAGAGCTTATCCCCTATTTTTACAGCCTGGGTCCTGTCTGTGAGAAAGTTGAAGATCCAGCTGCAGATCTGAGTGCTAGGGCCCAGGTTCCGGAGCTTAGGAATCAGTTTATTTGGAATGATGGTATGAAAGGCAGAGCTGTAGTCAATGAAAAGGAGCCTTACGTATGCATCTTTATTCTCCAGGTGTTCTAAGGAGGAATGTAGGGCTAGAGAGATGGCATCTGCCATTGACCTGTTGCTCCGGTAGGCGAATTGCAAAGCGTCGAGGTTGACCGGTAGGCTATGGTTGATGTGTGCCATAACCAATCACTCGAAGCACTTCATAGCAATTGATGTCAGAGCCACAGGTCGATAGTCATTCAGGCATGCCACCTTGCTCTTCTTCGGCACTGGGATTATCGTTACCTTCTTAAAACACGAGAGGATCTTAGAATGAAGCAAGGAGCAGTTGAAGATATCGGCAAACACTCCAGCTAGCTCGCTTGCACAGGCGCGGAGAACCCGTCCCGGGACGCCATCTGGGCCCGCCGCCTTCCTTGGATTTATCTTCAGGAAGGCCCTTCTAATGTCCTCCTCAGCGATGATGAATCTCGATGCCACCAGGTCCAGTTCATCCGGAGGGAGCAGGACGCTCCTCTTCTGTTCGAATCTGTCGTAGAATACGTTAAGTTCGTCAGGAAGAGAAGCACCACAGTTATTGATATTCCCAGCATTTTCTTTGCGCCCAGTGATCTCATTTAGACTCTGCCATAGTCTACTGGCATCCCTCTGGTTAGCGTGGGCTTCCAACTTGGCTCGATATTGCCTCTTGGGGCCCTTAATGGCTTTCCGGAGTTCACACCTGTATTCCGTGTAGCGACTGGTATCCCTGGACCTAAAAGCCACAGCTCTAGCCTTCAAAACGGACTTGACCTCATAATTCATCGAAGGTCTCTGGTTAAGGAATACCCGGATCATCTTGTGAGACACACAGTCCTCCATGCATTTCCAAATAAAGTCCGTGACAGCTGAGGCATACTCAGAGGTTAGCTGCCGAGTCCTTGAATACTAACCAGTCCACCGATTCAAAACAGTCACGGAGGACCTCATCCATTTCCTCTGTCCAACGTGACCTCCAGCTTCAGTTTCTGTTTGTAATCCGGGAGGAGGAGTAAGGCTTGATGGTCCGATTTTCTGAAGTGAGGTCGTGGGACAGAACGGTAAGCATCCTTGACTGCTGTGCAGCAGTGGTCAAGTATATTCGGGCCTTTAGTGGGGCAGGAGACATGTTGGTATAACTTTGGCAGCGCCTTTCTGAGGTTGGCCTGGTTAAAGTCCCCGGCTGTAATGAGCAAAGCCTCCGGATACCTGGTCTCAAGTTCACTGATGTTGGCATACAGTATGTTCAGAGTACACTCCACATCCGCCTGGGGGGGAATGTAGACCACTGCCAGTATGACCGAGGTGAATTCCCATGGCAGATAGTAGGGACGGCACTTCACCAACAGGTGTTCCAGGTCCGGGCCGCAGGAGCTTGTCAGTGCCACTGTGTCCGAGCACCACGCAGTGTTGATCAGTAGGCAGACACCACCTCCCCTCGTCTTGCCCGAAGACACCGTGCGGTCCATCCGATGGATGAAAAATCCCTCCGGTCGGATGGCACAGTCAGGGGTGGCAGGGGAGAGCCAGGTCTCGGTGAAACAGAATACACAGCAGTTCTGCATCTCCCTGCAGTAGATGAGTCTCCCTTTAAGATCATCCACCTTGTTCTCTGTGGCTTGCACATTAGCTAATAGGATGGTGGGCATAGGGACCGTGAAGCCCCTCAGCTTCAATCTGACCAGCAGCCCAGCTCTTTTCCCATGCTTCCTCGGTAAATAGGCATCCTTCCAGGTTTCCATCGATGTAGTGTGTTGTTGTCAGCTCTTTGAGGTTGATGGACGCGTCCCGCGGGGATTGATCGGTGGGTCGCGTTGTCGGGCGCTCCGGGTCGGGTCGAGTGATGGGGGAGGCTCCGCTGCCACTTCCAGCTGCTGTCAATTGGGTCGGGCCCCAAAGCCGACACTTAATCCCGGATGGCCGGGCTCCTGGCTGAAACAAGTCCGTGAGCCAAGTCATGGTTGCGGAGGCCTCCATGCCAGCCGAGCCTCGGGCTCGATTTTCAAGGTCGGCGGCGGAGGCCTCACTTCCGGCAGCTGAGGATGTCCACCAATGGGGCTTTACGGTGGTCGCTCTGGGGAAGCGTCTAGGGCACCTTGAGTTCTCCGATGTCACTTCTGTGTGGTCGTCTGCTCCGGAGAGGTGCTGGTTGGAATGGGCTGTGTCTCGAAGCACTCCGGCACGGTAGCAGACCGCGGGTCTCTGGGAACGTTGTGAGCCTCGGACCAGGCCTCGCTGGTCGGGTCAAGGTGCGGTCCTGAGTTTAAGAAGCAATTCTAGTGCGGTGATCTCCAGCTGGGTCAGTAGCTTTGCCAGGGTGTTGTTGATCTTGCTAGATGTAGCACATTGAAGGTTTAGAAGGGTTTCTCGGGTAATAGGGTAGTGTAGAGGGCAGTTTGCTCGGGAGAGCACATGCAGAGTCTCCAGTTACCGCTGCCATCTTAACCTAGTTTTAATGCTTTTAATGGATTTTAAATACTTGGATAGACACATGAAGTCATGAGGCATTACGAAAGGCCATATGGCCTTATGGATAGTTAAGAATTCTTATTTCAACTGTCCAGTTTTGCAAAACTTTAACACAGAATAAAAATGACTCACCCTCTTCTACACATTGATCAACAAGTAATTGTAGATAGGGAATAATGGAGACAACATCTATATCTAGGTCACAAATGTGAGAACAATCATCTTCACTGTTTGATGGCTGAACAACTGCTAGGCGCAGGGCCGCCTGATGTTTGGCCAGTTACTTGGCATGAACATCTGCAGACAAGAGGACTGTGACCACATTTGATCTAGTAGCGTGTCTAATAGTTACTGTACATAATTTTAAGGAAGTGTTAAGTCATACCTGAAGCACCTTCAATAACTCCAAGTGACTGAGGTAAAATACTGAAAGGCTTTTATTCGCTGTACAATACGACCTCCACGACCTCCACGGTGAGTGTCTGCCCCAGGACTGAGGGGGAGGGGCAAGGCGAACACCTTTGTACAGGACTCTGTGGGAGGACCCACAGGGACATTCAGCAGAGGGGCGTGTCCAGACAGTTAACCCAATTACAACATATATACATGGTTTACCACATTCACCCCTCCTTTTTTAAAAAAAAGAGTCCCGCGGGGTGAAGTGACTGACAATATTTACAACAAGTATTTTTACAGGTTAAGTCTATCAGGCGGTCGAGTCCGTCGCTGTGATCTATGTAGCACCAGTGGGGATTGCGTCGGTGATGGTGGTTATGCTGGCTCTGCCCTGACTTGAGGTGCCAGCACGTTAGGCGTTGTTAATCCCTCGTGCGTGTGCGTCGCGCCCGGTATGGGAGTGTCATGTGGTGTCTGTATAGGGTTTGGAGTGCACGGTATCTCATAGGTACATACATTGGTGGGTACGGGGTCAATAGTCACCACGGAGTGTTCAGGGTAAGGGCCCGGTGCTCCTGCGGGTGCCAGGTCACGGATGGAGACCGTGTCCTCCCGCCCATCAGGTAAAACCACGTAGGCATACTGAGGGTTCGCATGAAGTAAGTGAACCCTCTCGACCATCGGGGAGTATTTATTGCTCCTCGCATGTTTCCGGAGCAGCACTGGCCCCAGGGACGTCAGCCAAGTTGGTAGGGTGGTCCCAGTGGTCGACTTTCTGGAAAAAGAAAAGAGCCGCTCATGAGGGGTGGCATTGGTGGCCATGCATAACAGGGAGCGGATGGAGTGGAGTGCCTCGGGAAGGACCTCCTGCCAGCGGGAGACCGGCAGTCCCTTTGACCTGAGGGCTAAGAGTGTGGCTTTCCACACCGTGGCATTCTCCTTCTCTACCTGTCCATTCCCCCAGGGATTATAGCTCGTGGTCCTACTGGTTGCAATTCCCCTAGCCAGTAGATATTGGCGCAGTTCGTCACTCATAAATGAGGACCCTCTGTCACTGTGGATATAGCATGAGTATCCAAACAGAGTGAAGAGCTTGCGCAGGGCTTTTATAACTGAAGTGGTAGTGGTGTCGGGGCAGGGGATGGCGAAGGGGAACCGCGAGTACACGTCAATAACGTTAAGAAAGTACACATTGCGGTCGGTGGAGGGAAGGGGGCTCTTAAAGTCAACACTCAGTCGCTCAAAAGGGCAGGTGGCCTTGATAAGTTGTGCCTTTTCAGATTGGTAGAAGTGTGGTTTGCACTCTGCGCAGACTTGGCAGTCCCTGGTCATCATCCTGATCTCCTCAAGGGAGTAAGGCAGGTTCCGGGCTTTCACGAAGTGGAAAAGCCGGGTGACCCCCGGGTGGCAAAGATCTACATGTAGGGCGTATAGCCGGTTGATCTGCGCGCTGGCACATGTTCCCCAGGATAGGGCATTGGAGGGCTCATTGAGCTTCCCAGGCCCATACATGATGTCATAGTTGTAGGTGGAGAGTTCGATTCTCCACCTCAGAATTTTATCATTTTTGATCTTGCTCCGCTGCTGATTATTAAACATGAATGCGACTGAGCGCTGGGCAGTCAGCAGGGTGAACCTTCTGCCGGCAAGTTAGTGCCTCCAGTGCCTAAAAGCTTCCACTACGGCCTGGGCCTCTTTCTCTACCGCAGAGTGCTGAATTTCAGGGCCCTGAAGAGTACGGGAGAAGAACGCCACTGGTCTTCCCGCCTGGTTGAGGGTAGCAGCCAGCGCAAAGTCGGAGGCGTCACTCTCTACTTGGAAGGGAATGGCCTCATCCACCGCATGCATTGCTGCTTTGGCAATGTCCCCTTTTATGTGGTTGAAGGCTGCGCGGGCCTCGGCAGAGAGGGGGAATGTGGTGGACTTGACCAGGGGGCGGGCCTTGTCTGCGTAGTTAAAGACCCATTGGGCGTAATATGAAAAGAAGCCAAGGCACCTTTTGAGGGGTCTGAGGGTGTTGGGAAGAGGGAGTTCCAACAGGGGGCGCATACGGTCGGGGTCAGGGCCAATGACTCCATTCTTCATGACACACCCAAGGATAGCAAGTTGGTTGGTTCCAAACACACACTTGTCCTTGTTATAGGTGAGTTTGAAAGCTTTGGCCACTTGGAGAAATTTTTGGAGGTTATTGTCATGATCCTGCTGGTCGTGACCGCAGATGGTGATGTTATCCAGATATGGGAACGTGGCCTTCAGTCGGCACTGGTCCACCATCCGGTCCATTGCCCTCTGGAAGACAGATACACCATTCCTGACACCGAAGGGGACGCGCAGGAATTGATAAAGCCTGCCGTCTGCCTCGAAGGCGGTGTAAGGGCGGTCCTCCCGGTGGATGGGGAGCTGATGGTAAGCGGATTTTAGGTCTATGGTCGAATACACTTTGTACTGTGCTACCTGATTGACCATACCCGCGATGCAGGGTAGAGGGTACGCGTCAAGCTGCGTGAACCTATTGATGGTCTGGCTATAGTCCACAACCATCCTATTCTTCTCCCCGTTCGGAACAACCACCACCTGCACCCTCCAAGGACTTGTGCTTGCCTCAGTGACCCCCTCCCTGAGCAGCCACTGCACCTCCAACTTAATGAAAGCTCTGTCCCCCACGCTGTACCTCCTGCTTTTAGTTGCCACGGGTTTACAGTCGGGGGTCAGGTTGGCGAACAGCGGTGGGGGAGGGATCCTGAGGGTGGAGAGGCTGCAAGTGGTGTCGGTAGTGTGGCAGTTAGCATGATGTTGGGTGGGATGTGCGGGTTGGTGTGTGTGCGTGTGGTCAGTAGCGGGGTACGTGACATATCTCTACAAAACTGGGGATTTACGACAGTAATTGGTGGGAGGGGCCCATCATACTTCATTGTCACGCTTTTCAGGTGGCTCTGGAAGTCGAGCCCCAATAGCACAGGGGCACACAGTTGAGGCATGACCAGTAACATAAAGTCTCGATATTCTGTGCCCTGCACCACTAGCATCGCTACACAACCCCCCCAGATGTCTGTTGTATGCAACCCAGAAGCCATGGCGACCCTCTGACTTACCGGCCGTATCACGAGTCCGCAATGCTGCACCGTGTCCAGGTGGATAAAACTCTCCGTGCTGCCTGTGTCAAACAGGCAGCTTGTCCTGTGCCCCTCCACCAGGATGTCCATCATTGACCTTGCGAGCTGGTGGGGAGCACTTTAGTCAAGGGTCACGGAAGCCAGGGTGGGGTCGCTGTCTTGGTCCAGCGCGGTGGGGTGCCCTGTGAGCACCCGTTGGTCGTAGGCGGTGACAGCTGGCACCGACCCAAGACGGCCACCCCCATGTCTCACACGTGGTGGCGGTGTGCAGGGAAGATGGCGGCCCCCATGTCTCGCACGTGGTGACGGCGCGCAGGGAAGATGACGGCAGGCAAGATGGCGACCCCCACGTCTCGCACGCGGCGCTGCTCGATCACGCTCGCGGTTTTGACTTACAGACCTTGGCGAAGTGGCCCTTCTTTCCGCAGCTGGAGCAGGTAGCTTGTCGGGCCGGGCAGTGTTTCTGGGGGTGCTTCTCCAGTCCGCAGAAGTAGCGCTTCGCGGACTCACGACTGGCGGCAGCCGAGGTCGCTTCGCCTGCGGGTTGCGGGGTCTGCGGCGCCCACAAGGCCATCAGGGGATCGTGTGCCTGGAGAGCCTCAGAGTTGTGCAGAGCAGCTTCCAGCGTATCAGCCAGCTTGATCGCCAAACTTAGGGTAAGATCGGCTTTTTCCAGCAGCCGCTGGTGCACGTACACTGACCTGGTCCCCATGACGAAGGCGTCTCTCACTAGGAGCTTTGCATGCTGCGCCACTGTCAGCTCCTGGCAATTGCAGGCTCGCACGAGCGTCTGTAGTGCCCAGACAAACTCAGCACTCGATTCCCCGGGCCGCTGTTGCCGTGTCGCTAAGCGGTGCTGAGCATAGACGCTGTTTATTGGCCGCAGCTTTTGTCCTTTGAGTGCGCTCATTGCGCCGTTGTAGCTCGGCTGGTCTCTGATCAGCGAATAGACCCGTGGACTGACCCTGGAGAGTAGAACTCTGTGCTTCGCTGTGGGGTCGGTCGCTTTAATATCCTCTAGGTACGCTTCGAAGCAGGCCAGCCAGAGTTCGAAAGCGTTTCCAGCTTCAGGTGTTTGCGGATTGAGGTCTAATTTGTCTGGTCTCAGTGTATGTTCCACGCTTTAAGATGTGCAGCGAATAAAATTGAAGCACCTTCAATAACTCCAAAAGACTGAGGTTTGGTAAAATACTGAAAGGCTTTTATTCACTGTACAATACAATCTCCACGACCTCCACGGTGTGTGTCTGCCCCCGGACTGAGGGGGAGGGGCAAGGCAAAACACCTTTCTACAGGACTCTGTGGGAGGAGCCACAGGGGCAGTCAGCAGAGGGGCGTGTCCAGACAGTTAACCCAGTTACAACCTACATATATGGTTTACCACAATATCGTAAATGATATTTTGAGATATTTGTAACAACTGTCATGTGATATGAAAATATCTGTGATTTCTGTTGGTAACAAAGTCATGAGTATGGCTAATACTACTGTAGTTTGTTGCCTACATTTGTAATTGAAGGAAATGCTGAATTTCAGTAACACACACAAAATGCTGGTGAACGCAGCAGGCCAGGCAGCATCTATAGGAAGAAGTACAGTCGATGTTTCAGGCCGAGACCCTTCGTCAGGACTAACTGAAATAAGAGATAGTAAGAGATTTGAAAGTGGGAGGGGGATGGGGAGATCCGAAATGATAGAAGAAGACAGGAGGGGGTGGGAAGAAGCTGAGAGCTGGAAAGTTCATTGGCAAAAGGGATACAGAGTTGGAGAAAGGGGAGGATCATGGGACACGAGGCCTAGGGAGAAAGTAAGGAGGAGAGGAGCCCAGAGGAAGATGGAGAGCAGGCAAGGAGTGATTGTGAGAGGGACAGAGAGAGAAGAAAAAAAGGGGGGGGAATAAAAATAAATGAGGGATGGGGTAAGAAGGGGAGGAGGGCATTAACAGAAGTTAGAGAAATCAATGTTCATGCCATCAGGTTGGAGGCTACCCAGACAGAATATAAGGTGTGGTTCCTCCTGAGTGTGGCTTCATCTTGACAGTAGAGAAGGCCATGGATTGACATTTCAGAATGGGAATGGGACGTGGAATTAAAATGTGTCGCCACTGGGAGATTCTGCTTTCTCTGGCAGACAGAGCATAGGTGTTCAGCGAAATGGTCTCCCAGTCTGCGCCAGATCTCGCCAATATATAGAAAACCACATCGGGATCACCGGACACAGTATATCACACCAGCCAACTCACAGGTGAGGTGTCACCTCACCTGGAAGGACTGTCTGGGGCCCTGAATGGTGGTAAGGGAGGAAGTGTAAGGGCATGTGTAGCACTTGTTCCGCTTACAAGGATAAGTGCCAGGAGGGAGATCGGTGGGAAGGGATAGGGGAGGACGAATGGACAAGGGAGTCGCGTAGGGAGCGATCCCTGCGGAAAGCAGAGAGTGGGGGGGGGGAAGGAAAGATGTGCTTAGTGGTGGGATCCTGTTGGAGGTGGCGGAAGTTATGGAGAATTATATGTTGGATCCGGAGGCTGGTGGGGTGGTAGGTGAGGACAAGGGGAACCCTATCCCTAGTGGGGTGGCGGGAGGATGGGGTGAGAATTTCAGTTACAGGTTAGTGAAGATAAAGATGTAAATTTTCCCATCTGTTGTAATGTGAGCATTATTAAAAGTAAGTTAATACTAATTAGGATAATGGGGGGGGGGCGGTTTCACTTCTGTTCTTTTTATTTCCAGTGTGCTTTGTATATAGTGTTCCCGCCATGCCGCCCGGCACGTAAGTCTCAGCCCAGATCAGAGACGACACAATCGGCAATCGCCTCTGATCTGGGCCGACATTTACGTGCCGGGGGCACCTAATTAATTAGCTTGTTTATTTCGGCTTTTTTCTTAAAGACGTGCTGGGCGCGTTCCGGCCACCACTGCATTCTTTGTGGTCTGGAGGTTGGGAACCACCGCTAAGTCACATTTGAGTCAATAGCATCATAACATTTTAAGTAACGTTTGGATATTAAACACACAGCACATATTTTCCTCGTATGAACATATAAAATCATTGCAACACACCAATATCGCTGAATCAGTGGGAGCCCTGGGCTTGTTTACCTGCAACAACACGGTCCTATCGAGGGGTGATAGGAGACAGCAATATTGGAAGGGGGTTCCTTATGTCCAGTCTATTCCACAATTTAGTTTTCATTGCATTCATTCCAGAAAACTCCTCTTTGCAGAAATATGTTGGAAATGGAAGCAACATTTGCAGTGCTTTCGTGGCTATCTCAGGATATTCAGCCTTGACTTTGATCCGGAATGCCGGCAGAGATGTTATGTCAAACATACTTTTCAGCCCACCGTCATTTGCAAGCTCGAGGGGTTGATCTTTTTCCCGTGCTGACATGGATGATTCACCGGGGACATTCACAAATGGGTCACGGACCCATTCCTTTGCACGTCTTGGGTCACTGATGACCTTGAGTGCGTTAAAATTCAACAGTGCGTGACAGGGAATGAGGAAAGGTGCAGTTGACTCATATCGCCAAATCATATTGTTTCCTCGCAGCCCGGTGGTTGGGAACCACTCTTAGCACAAAGAGAGATCAACCAGGATGCTCGCTCTCCCTCTCAAAAAAAATCTATTTTCGGGATATTGTATGTAATTTCAGGGTGTCAGGGAGCCACTATTGATATGTGGGAGACTCCCAGAACTTCCGGGAGAGGTGGGATGTCCGGTATTGCGAATCCGTTGAAATGGTCCACCAGCTTCACTTCAGCCCAGCACAAAAAGAAGTTCATTTGATTGCTGGAGAGCAATCAGTGAAGACCCATGGCAACACTGCAGGAGCTCTGGAGATAAACCCAAGACCCAACCATTGTTTCCTTATTCCCATCAAAAACAATACTCATTAAAGACAAGTGATAAGGGTACCAGAGATTACTTTTATTGAAATCATGCCATGAATTAATATGGTCCAAATCAGAATGATAAAACATTCTGAACTTTCTTGAATGCATGCAGCTCTAACACTGAAGAAGCTCAGAACCTCAGAACCTTCTAGGACAAACCATAAAATCAGACACTTTAAATATTCACTCTCTCTAGAATCTGATATGAGCACAGAAAGACCTTTTGTTGGCTGCCATGGATCTGATAGTCTAAATGATTTCATCTGTTCAATTTTATATGTTTTCTATCTTTATTATCCATAAGGACAAAGACACAGCATGTGCACAGAATTACCAAGTTCTACTCTAATGTGTGCATGTGACCAATTTGATGCAGATTTAACAAATATTACATCTAAGTCAAGATCTGTGAATTCATTCACATTCCTGTTCAGTGGAAGGCTATAAATGTTAACTGGTTTCTCTTTCCACAGATTGCAGCCAAAAGTGATGGCTATCCTGGGATTCGAGTCAGAGAATGATAACCTGCTCCAACCGAACAACCCAGGGGCACCAAGCTAGGAAAGTTAGGGGCTCTATTTGGGAGAGTAAACACCCAAGTGGGCCTTTCACTTTGCAAAAATAACACATGTGAAAGCCAAAAAACAATTTGCAAGGTTATTAGTTAGTAATCTTAAATTCTAAATTCTGCTAAACGATAAACGTTTCTCTCCCGCTTAATTCTGCCGAGTATTTCCAACATTCGTCGCGCTTCCCGAATTAAATGAGCTACAGTATTTCGGTCGTGTGTCACGAGCGCGTGCACGCCCAGATCCCTCACCGTCCCGGAGCGCGCTCCCGCCAGCTCGTCTTCTGTGCACGCGCACGCCCTCCGACGTGGGTCAGAGGTGGAAAGGAAGATGGCAGCGGCCGTGGTGGAGACGGCGCACGTTGCGCGATGTGCGAACCGGAGTCCGCAGGCGGTGTCATGGGGCCGAGGCGGGTGTGTGGCGATCGCGTCCTGTCATTCCATCGTGATTTACCAGCCTGAGGTAAAGAAATCGGAGCTGGCTCCATTGCATTCAGAGGCGGCTAGGAGTGCTGGGAATCCAGGGAAGTACAAACCCATGCCCCTGCAATCTCATCTCTCACCTCAATAATATGGAATATATCCAATTAAGCTTTGGGGACTTAATCACTTTGACCTTCTTCAAGAAACGGGACACTATCGCTTTCTTTATCTCAAGTATCTCCAGCATCTGAGCATTCTTCAGTCTGATCTCACTAATGTTTATGTTCTAGCTAAGTTCTGATGCAAAGTATCTAAGATATCGCCCATATTTTTCGCCTTCAAGCATAAGTTCCCTTGCGTGGTGTTCTCCACTCCTTACTTATCCATTTTATCTTGCCATGTGTAGAAACCCTGGGATTCCCTTTAATCCTATCCGTCAAGGACTTTATTGACTCCCTTCTAGCTTTTGACTAAATTAACTAATTTCTTCTCATCCAAGATTCCTATACTTTTCCATCCTTGTCCTTCCCTTTTACTGGAACAAACCAGTCCTGAACTCTGTGTAGCTAGCTAAACAACCTTCACGTGTTAAATGTGGACTTGCTTGTAAACAAATCTGTTCAATAACTTCCTCCTGTTTGCTACCCTCATAATTTGCTCTTTCCCTAACTTAAAACTTTCATATAAGGTCCACTGTTATCCTTATTCACAGCTATCCTGAAGTTTAAGGATGAACACCAGAAAGTCTGCAGATGCTGGAAATCCAAAGTAACACACACAAAATGCTGGAGGAACTCAGCGGGTCAGGCAGCATCTGTGGAAATGAATAAACAGTTTTCAGGCCGAGACTGTTCTTCAGGACGTAAAGTTTAAGGAGCTGTGATTGCTGGTTATCAAGTGTTCACCCATTGATGTGCCAGTCACTTGGCCAGGCTCATTGCTCTGCACAAGATCCATTTTGCCTCCCCTCGAGTTGGATTGTTCACATCCTGCTTCAAGAAAACCTCATGGACGAACTGACATTCTGCTCCATTGGAACTTTTTGCACAAAGGAGTTCTCAGTCAGCATTGGGGAAGTTGAAGTCATCCATAGTGATAACCCTGTTGATTTTGTTCCTTTCCGTAATTTCAAATGTTCCTTTATTATGGAAGTATACAGCTCTGAAATTCTTCAGTTCTCTGGGTAGCCATGAAACCAAGAAAGGAAAGAAAAAAAACTTGCCTGTTTATCCGCTACTGAATGACCCTATGGCTATTTAGGGGTCTGTAGTGCAATCCCATCAGAATGGTGGTTCCAGTTAAAGTGTAACTTGTCCCATTTTTTACAGATTTTGATCAGGAATGTGGACAATTCCTCACTTCCCACAGATGCTGTTTGACCTGCTGAGTTCCCTGAGCAGATTGCTTGTTCACATTTCTGCACCTACAGGCTCTTTTGCTTTCATTTCTAAATAAAAAATTGCACTTTTGAGGTCAAATGCAGGAATAAAGTATACATTAAATGGTAGGACCCTAGGAGCATCTGTGTACAGATTGGTCTAGGAGTGCAAGTCCTCTGCTCCCTGAGAGTGGTGACACTGGTATAAACGCTGGTGAGAAAGTGAATCCTTTCATCAGTCAGGGTGCTGAATAGAGAAGTTTGTATGTTATGTTGTAATTGTATAAATCTTTGGTCAGGCCCCATTTGGAGTATCAAGTGCAGTTCTAGTTGTTGTATTACAGTAAGGAGTAGAGGCTTTGGGAAGGGTGCAGTACAGATTCACCAGGATGTGGCCTGGATTAGAGATGATTAGCTACAAGGAGAGATTGGACAAACTTATTTCTTTTTTAAATGGAGATTCAGAGGCTGAGGAGCAACCTGATAGAAGTATATAAAATAACGACAGGCATAGGTAGGGTAGGTTATACAAGTTTTCTTCTCAGAGTGGAATTACCAAATACTGGAGATTTGATTTTAAGGTAAGGGGGGGAAGTTTAAAGGAGAGTTCTGGGTCATTTTTTTTCTTTATACAGAATGGTAGGTGCCTGGAATGAGCAGCCAAGAATGTGGTGGATGCAGATAAAACATTCCACATAGGCAAAGCCACAAGAAAGCAGCATTCATTATCATAGACCCTCACCATTCAAGCCATACCCTCTTATTGCTACCACCATTGGGAAGGAGGTACAGAAGCCTTAAGTCCCCACCATGAGATTCAGGAACAGTTATCACCTTACAACCATCAGGCTGCTGAACTAGCATGGATAACTTCAACCACCACTACTCTGAACTGATTCTACAACCTCCAGACTAACTTTCAAGGATTTTCCATCTCTTGTTCTCAATTTTCGTTATATGTACAGTTTATCGTTTGTAAACTGGGTGCTTGTCAGTGTTTGTTTAGGTATAGTTTCTTGTGGAATTCTATTGTACTTTTTTTTTCTGTAAATGCCTGCAAGAAAATGAATCTCAAGATAGTACATGATAATAAATTTTCTTTGAACACTTGGTTTGCATTTAGTTAGGCACATGGACAGGCAGGGAATGGAAGGATATAGTCTGCATGCAGGCAGATGGGATGAGGTTGACTTGGCATCATGTTTGGTGCAGACATTGTAGCTGAAGAACTTGTTCCTATGTTGTGCTGTTGTATGTTCTGAGCTTCAAGTTCATCTGCAAACTCCCTTTCATCTAAAATTCCTTGGTTTCTGTATCATTGAACTTAAATTTGAGAAACTCCAGGATCATCTTGGATATAATAGAATGCTTAATGTCATAGAATTTCCCATTGATGTTTCTTCTTAAAAATACAATAAGGAGCACTTTTAATGCCACTTAGCGACAAAGGTTTGTGATCAATTTTTGGCTCTTGCGATCTCAGGTGATCAGAAACACTGCACAATCATTTAACACGTGAAGTTATAATTAGTTGATTATAGAGAACTATAGTGACAGTTTGTTGATAACAAGGTTATATTTGTACTGGGAGAGTCCTGTGGAATGGCTTCTTACTTCTGCTCGGCAACATCATCTGAAACTAGAAGATGAAATTTCACTTGTGGGCCAATGTTGCAGCTCTCACCTACCTTTTACCACTCCATTCCTTTTGAGTTGTTGTTGTGCTTGTCTCATGACCAACACTAGTTTTTAAAATACTTTCTCTGACTAAATCTTTGGTTTTTTTTGATCCCATCGCAGTATTTCAGCACAAACATTGACTCCCGTCATTTTTCTCGGCAAGGGCCATTTCATTTACCACCTTGATATTCCCCTTGACACAGAGATGAGTTTTGGCCCCCATACCATCTTCAGCATCACCAGCTTCTATTTCTAAACATTTGCGATTTTCACCTTTGCTGAAGACCTGTTGCTGAAACCTTCATCCATTTCTTTATCATCTGATTCCAAAAGTCTTTCAGGCCAACCTTTCATCTTGCATCTCTATGAATTTCAGCCTAACCAGTACTTTGCAGCCACTAACCTAATGGAGGAGCCATGTGTCTATTTTCCATCTGCACCGTATTTCGTGCTATGTGTTTATTATAGTAGTTAGTTACACGGGTAGGGGCATGGTAAAAAGCCAAGAGTAAAGTATTCATGCTTTGTCAGAGTTAGAGACAGCTGGGAATGATATATTTTTTGTTGACTGGTTAACTTTGCTTATAATCACTAATTACATTTAATTACACTGAAGAAAGGTTAAGTACGTTTATTATGCTAAGACTTTATTTTGTTATATCACTAGTTTTAGTTTCATTAGTTTTATCACTTCAAGGCTGTTTGGTTTGCTAGTTTCTTAATAAATGATTGAATGTATTCTTTGATTTGAAACCTTTTAACCTTCTATGCATTTAATGGAGACATGTCATACAAGATTTAATTCTGCCCCCCCCCCCACCACGTGCTTAGTCTCTAAGCGGTGTTGGTTTGCTCGAGTAGCCTCTCTCTTAACTTGCATCATGTGGGTGGTGGCCTACGTTGATTCCTATCTGATAACACTTGCATTTAAACTCTTTTGTCCTTTATTTCAAATCCTTCTATAACCTTTTTGTTTACTGATTAATCTTTCGGCTCTATAACCACGATATATCTATGCTTTTCTGGTCTGTTGCATTTTTTACCTTTAGTTTGCAGATCTGTAACTTCAGATACTTAGTCTCAAGGTTTTCAATTTTGCACCCAGACTGTTACACTTGTCAATCTCTCTGCTCATTTTAATTTGTTCTTTCTGGTGGCAGATTTTTCCTTACAGTGCTCTGAGAATGTTTTATTATTTTAAAGGCACTTTATAAAGCAAAGCTGTTAAATTTTACATGAAAAACAATAATGAAAGTTTGTTGCGATCTAATACATTGGCTGCTTTTTGATTGATGTAAATGTTTTTTTTAAACTGGGATCACTTTTGAGTGAAATTGTCTTTCTTTTAGTTACCTTATCTAAACTTCTATTCTGCCATGACTCACCATTGTACTCATGAGAAGAAGAAAAAAAATTAAATCTAGGAATTGTCAACCATGTATATCGATGACTAATTTAGAGGAAAGAGAAAAATACTGGGATATTGATAATGAGTAAAGATTCTACAGTTAGAATAATGTTGATTTAAGAGAAGCTTGGTATAGGAAGGATTTGCTACCTCTCTCCCAGATGAGCTAAATCTTTTTTACGCCTGGTTTGATGTTGCCAATACTGAGCCTGTGAAGAAAGCTGCTGATGCAACCTGCAACTTGGTCATCTGTGAGGCTGAAGAACGCAGATGTTTCCTGCGAAGTCGCAAGGCTGTGGGACCGGACGGCATCCCAGGTTGGGTACTCAGGATGTGCGCAGCACGACTGGCAAGTGTGTTTACAGACGTTTTTAATCTCTCCCTCTCCCAGTGTAGAGTGCCCTCCTGCTTCAAAACATCCACCGTTGTCCCAATACCAAAAAAAGACCAAGGTAACATGCCTGAACGACTGGTGTCCTGTTGCACTCACCTCAATAATAAGCAAGTGTTTTGAGAGGCTGGTCAAGGGCTACATCTGCAGCTTGCTGTCACCCAAAATGGGCCCCCTGCAATCCGCCTACTGACACAACCGATCGCCACTGGTCTACATACCATCCTTGCACATCTGGAGAAGAAGGATGCTTATGTGGGAATGCTGTTCTTGGACTACAGTTCAGCATTCAACACCATAATTACCTCCAGGCTCGACAGGAAGCTCAGAGACCTCGGCCTTCACGCTGCCTTGTGCAGCTGGATTTTGGACTTCCTGTCAGATCGCCGACAGTTGGTAAGAGTGGGCTCTCTCACCTCCACCCCTCTGACTGTCAACGCAGGAGCTCCTCAGGGCTGTGTACTAAGTCCCCCCCTTTACTCCCTGTATACCCATGACTGTGTCGCCACCCACAGCTCTAATCTGCTAATTAAATTTGCTAATGACGCACTGGTGTCAAGAAAACAACCTCTCCCTCAATGTTGCAAAAACAAAGGAGTTTGTTGTGGACTACAGGAGGAGTGGAGACAGGCTAGCCCCTATTGACATCAATGGATCTGGGGTTGAGAGTGTAAACAGCTTTAAGTTCCTCGGCATAAACATCACCTAGCATCTCACGTGGTCTGTACATACTGGCTGTGTGGTGAAAATGGCACAACAGCACCTCTTTCACCTCAGGTGGTTGAAGAAGTTTGGTATGGGCCCCCAAATCCTAAGAACTTTCAAAAGGGGCACAATTGAGAGCATCCTGATTGGCTGCATCACTAACTAGTATGGGAACTGTACTTCTGTCAATCTCAGGACTCTACAGAGAGTGGTACAGACCGCCCAGCACATCTGTAGTTTTGAACTTCCCACTATTCAGGACATTTACAAAGACAGGAGTGTTAAAAGGGCCTGAAGGATCATTGGGGATCAGAGTCACCCCATCCACAAACTGTTCCAGCTGCTACCATCCAGGAAACGGTACTGCAGCATAAAAGCCAGGACCAACAGGCTCCAGGACAGCCTCTTCCACCAGGCCATCAGACTGATTAACTCATGCTGATACAATTGTATTTCTATGTTATATTGACTGTCCTGTTGTACATACTATTTATTATAAATTATTATACATTGCACATTTAGACAGAGATGTAACGTAAAGATTTTTATTCCTCGTATATGAAGGATGTAAGTAATAAATTCAATTCAATTTAGATTTGAGAACAACCTTTTGCAAAGTTAAGATAACTTTTATCTTAACTAATATGGCACCATGGCTTTTTGCAGGAAGTAATATAATAGGGAAATACGATAGTGGTGTGAATACGGAAATTTTATTGTCATAAATTAGTAGAAGAACAGCTATATGAAAAGTGAGAAAACTGAGAGCTAGCTTTGTGCATGACTGCATGTAATATGAGAAAGAAATAATGCGAATTTCACTTTCTTGAAACTTGTGTTTCCTTAGCTGTTTAGAAAATCTGGGCCTTTAGAAGAGATGGAAAGATAAATATAACAAATTGTATAACCTTTCGAAAGGATAGGGAATTGGAAAGAAGGGTTCAAAGTATTGAAAAAGAGTCTTGACTTGATAGAGATTTACTGGCAAATATAATAATAGGGATGTTGAAGAAGTAAGTGCAAAATCAGAAAGTTCTGAAAATTAAAACTCCATGGAGACCAATGGGAACAATTCACATAACAGTAGCAACAGTGGCAGTAGTTTTGGGTATATCTGCAAATGGCAATTACAAACTGGATTTTTTTTATTTGGAGAAACGTAATGGACCAGAGTTAATTAATCACCTGAATTTAAGGGAAAAAAATGCAAAGACTGGATATAATACATGTGCATTTAATACTTATTTTGAGAGCGAGAAGGCTGAGTTACAGGCAAAAATATAAAGGCTATATCAGAGGTGGGTATTTTACACAGAGTGGCAGGTGTGTGGACCCCACTGCCCTGCCACTGGTGGCAGAGACATTTATGAGACTCTTAGATAGGCACATGGGTGAAAGAAAACTGGATGTTTATGTGTTTAGGAAGGTTAGATTGATCTTGGAGTACCTTAATCAAGTCATGGACTGAAGGCCCTCTACTGTGCTATACTGTTCTATGTTCTGTGTTCTAAAAGCTTTACTCTTAATCCAGGGCGATTTGTGTACTTGTACTTTCCCCTCTGGTTATTGGGAGTGCACTCATGTGCATTCAGTCTCTTTGGTAGTTGTTCAATAGAAATCTGATGATTTTTTAGGTTTTGTTAGCTAATCGTTATTAACTGAATCTTAATATAAATACGCATCTTTGACCCAACAGAAACTAAGTGTGACTGAAATTCTGAATGGACATAAAGGAAGAGTTAACTGTGTGCAATGGGTTCACAGAGAGGGTTGTGGTAAGTGCTGATAGATAGCTTTTTAAAGATCTGAAGTAAAAATTTTGTTGAAAGTTAATCCTAAATTCATAATACATTATATTGATAATAGAATAATCTACAGATTATTGTTTACATAACTAAATTTTAAACTTTCGACACTTAAGCGTTGGCCTGAATATTTGGCTAGATCTTGCTGACTATTGCTTTCACTTTGGAGCAGTGCCACTGTGGACTGGTCATTGAAATGGCAGTAAGCTCTAGACTTTCTACACATCCAATCAAATATGGAAGTCTAGGATTAGCTATAAGATTTCAAAGACAGATCCAGTTTGATTGTCGCTGGACATAGCATAGGTTATTTCATTGGAGTCCATTATGACTGAGATTCTGCAGCATTTACAATGGGTAAGCATTTGGGCTCTATGCTTGGCCAAACCTTGTGTCAAGTCAGACACTCATTCATTTCACTAGGGATTGTAGGGCAAAGAATTAAATGTGAACATAATCAGTTTATTTTAAATTGCGTTTTTACTTATTTGTAAGTGCTTTGAGATATTTTTAGCCTTTTATTACTTCTAACTGGGAAGTTATAGATGGGGCTTTACTGGTTGTCAAATTTGCTGTGGCCTGTGGTTTTTTTACTGGAGAAAGGCACCTTGTCTCTGATCATACTGTGGCCATTCTGGACATGGAGATGAAGCCAGCGTGATCTGGTCTATAATAGTTCCTGCTGTTACTGCTTTAACAGCAGAACAAATTAACCTTTCTTGAATTATCACTTTGAAACTGGACCTGTATTCTTTATTTTTGCTGATTAGTGTTTATGGAGGAAAAAAGCATGATTCTAAGAAATTCCATAAACGTTGATGAATATTCTTGTGATAGTTTAGACATCATTTATGTGTTTGAAATAAAACAAAATGCTCAACATTCATTAGCCAACACAGCATCCGAGGAAGGAGACACAGTTAACAATTCAAATTGAATGTTAACTCTGTTTTGCTTTCCACGAATGATGTGCCGCATGTTAACATTTTCCAGCATTGTTTATTTCAGGCCTTCAGTGTTTACAGTTTCTAATGCTTGTGAATTTGTTTTTTGGTATTTGTTTAAATTTGCCAAAAATCTAATGCCTGTTAATGATTTTGATGAATTATGCAGTCCAGAACAATGTATTTTGAATACATAGTAGGGTACATTTACCTATGAGTTCTGAATCAGAATTAATTAACGGTTCAGATTTTGCAGTCATCAGTGCCATTAATTTTGATTAAAAGCTGCACCCTTGCTCATTTGCTCTCCCAGTAAGAACATTCATAAAATGTGATGTGCTGTCTAAATCATGATGGCTCTGGAGTTTTGAGCAACTGTAAAAGTGACCTTGTGGTTCTGTATCTGTTTGTCCATGTGTGGTGGGAGGATAGAGGTGAAAGCAAATTGTGGCCAATATCTCAGCTGGATAAAGAACGACTCTGGTTTAACCATAGGATGCTAAGAGGATGCAGGGTGACTTGGATAGGTTGGGTGAGTGGGCAAACTCATGGCAGATGCAATTTAATGTGGATAAATGTGAAGTTATCCACTTTGGTGGCAAAAATAGGAAAACAGATTATTATCTGAATGGTGGCCGATTAGGAAAAGGGGAGGTGCAACGAGACCTGGGTGTCATTATACACCAGTCATTGAAAGTGGGCATGCAGGTACAGCAGGCGGTGAAAAAGGCGAACGGTATGCTGGCATTTATAGCGAGAGGATTCGAGTACAGGAGCAGGGAGGTACTACTGCAGTTGTACAAGGCCTTGGTGAGACCACACCTGGAGTATTGTGTGCAGTTTTGGTCCCCTAATCTGAGGAAAGACATCCTTGCCATAGAGGGAGTACAAAGAAGGTTCACCAGATTGATTCCTGGGATGGCAGGTCTTTCATATGAAGAAAGACTGGATGAACTGGGCTTGTACTCATTGGAATTTAGAAGATTGAGGGGGGATCTGATTGAAACGTATAAGATCCTAAAGGGATTGGACAGGCTAGATGCGGGAAGATTGTTCCCGATGTTGGGGAGGTCTAGAACGAGGGGTCACAGTTTGAGGATAGAGGGGAAGCCTTTTAGGACCGAGGTTAGGAAAAACTTCTTCACACAGAGAGTGGTGAATCTGTGGAATTCTCTGCCACAGCAAACTGTTGAGGCCAGTTCATTAGCTATGTTTAAAAGGAAGTTAGATATGGCCCTTGTGGCTACAGGGGTCAGGGGGTATGGAGGGAAGGCTGGGTTCTGAGTTGGATGATCAGCCATGATCATAATAAATGGCGGTGCAGGCTCGAAGGGCCGAATGGCCTACTCCTGCACCTATTTTCTATGTTTCTATGTTTCTATAACTGCTTAGAAAAGTAAGGAGCATCGAAAAAGTAAAGGAAAAAATAAATTTAATCAAATAATGAAGCTCTGATCTCCTTTGATATGTTTGATTCAATATAAACTTCGAGACTAATTTGAGAATATCTTGTGCAATTTCCAATACATTATCCAACTAATATCTGACTTCATACAGTTATTTACATCAGACATATGGGCATTTTGTCTCAACTAGGTCATACTGGATCCCAATCCTTAGACCCGCCTCCAACGGTGTATCATTGGGAGTAATATTTAGTGAATTACAAGAGTACGAACTTGAGATTCAGAATAACTTTACTTTTCCTTTAGATGTTTTATTTTATATCTTACCTAGTCAAGAGGATAAGGACTTAAGAGACAGGTTTTAGTGTTCCTTGTTCTTGGATTTCCATTTAATTTTTATGTCTACTTAACTTTCCCATGGCACTGGATGGCTTAAGAGGATAAATGTAGGGAATGCAGGCCTTAAATATCATCATCAATACTTTAATGTAGCGAACTTCAGATGTGCACAAGTTGCTGAGTAAAGAATTTTTTCAGAGCCAACATTGCATCTTAAATCTTACTGTCTTTGGATCTTTAACCAGTGGTTACAACCTTTCAGCCTGTTGTCTGTTATGTGTTTCCAGAATTTTATATAACGAGCTTGCAGCCTGTTCTGGAAAAAAAGGAGACTATAGGTACATTTCACATGATTTCTGTGCAACAAAGGAGCCAAAAACTGTATACAATAATGTGGAAGTGGTTGTTTCAAGTTTTTTTAGATCTGAAAGCAATGTTTGCTCTGGAATAATGTACTTTAAAAATAAATATTGTTGATCAGTGATCCAGGTGTAGAATCTGATGCTGAAGGTTTTGCTATACAGTAAGTCCCCGGGTTAAGAACGTCCGACTTGAAATGGAAAGGATATTGATAATTTGGTTAGACGATCAAAATCAGTGTAATATGCCTATATATAGTACTATAAAATATATATTATATTATTATACTATATAGTAGTATAAAATATATACTATATACTAAGACAAACATTTGACTAATTGATGCTAAATAAGTACCATATATACCTGTTCCAACTTACCTACAAATTTGACTTAAAGACAGACTTAGGAACAGATCTTGTTTGTAACCCCGGGGGGGTGGGTAGGGGATGGGGGATGAGGAGGACGTCGAGGGAACGTTGACTCAGACCGTGACAGGCCTGCGTCAGGCATTTTCATGCCTTACAAGGCGCAGATTGGAAGTCTTGTGTGGGGCGCCATTCCTCGCACAGACACTAGAGCAATATGTGGTTAAGTGCCTTGCTCAAGGATACAAACACGCTGCCACAGCTGAGGCTCGAACTAGTGACCTTCAGATCTCTAGACGAATGCCTTAACTACTTGGCCATGTAACCCGGGGGCTGCCTGTAATTGTTTGATGCTCGGAAATAAGCTAAGGTCTGTGTCTATTGTTTTATTCTGCTTAGAATCGAATGATTTACTGAGAACTGAATTCAAATATTTATGTTCCAGATCCGGAGGTAGAGCTGGTGTCTGGAGCATCTGATAACTCTCTGATTGTTTGGGAGTTGCAAAATTCTAAAGTAAGAGTTTCAGGTTTTGAAGTATCTACGTTTTTTCATCGGGTTCTCATACTTCAGGAAAGTATGATTCTACATTACAGACATGACAAATACAAATCAACATAGCAATTTATTGTTAAAACGTTCTTGTACAAGAATTTAGAAACAATGTCTTTGAATTTCCTCGTTTCTTTTTCTGAAGTGATATATTGTGGCCTTTAGAAAAAGTATTTTCGCATTGTAAGAAGTATACCAAGTGGTGTATTTACAATATTGTACCTCTTCTGCACACTCCTGCCTGCCTCTAGGTAAATAAAAGTTTTCCTCCAGATCCTTTATCCAGAGTTCCTCAAAAATTCTTCCTTGTTTCGGCCATCTGGACATTAGGTTTTGGTAACGTCAGGCCAGCTTCATTAATAAGTGAATACATAACCCAGAAAAGATAATGACCTCCATCTATCTCCTTGCTTTTCCCTTCAGATGTTTTAGTGAAATCTTTGGTGACACCTTTATCATTTCATACATTTCCAAAACCTTCTTCATCACTTTCCTGGCATGCACCTTCATAAACTCTGTAAGTTTCCCTGAATATTTGTTTTGCAACAAGCAATATCTCACTCACACAGCATCTCTAATTTCACTGACCTGCCTATGCTGTTTGACCAAGTGGAGCAAATTTAAAGACCTTGATGTACAAATTGTTCTCCAGTTATGTATTGCGCTTGTACAGTGTTTCTTAGTGTCTCATTGCTGTATTGTTGTGCCTCTTCATCAACACTGTTCACTGTTGTATACAGTTTGCAGCATCCACCTGGTTGAGAGGGCATTCTGGAGCTGTGTGTGCTGTAACTGCTATATATGAAACGAATGGCCAAGATCAAAGTCCAAAATTGTTGATCGCCTCAGCAGCAGCAGATTCCTCTGTTAAAATATGGAGAAAGCAAGGTTGTGTGGGTAATGTATGAATTTTACTTTCTAATTTATGTTGCAAAAGTTGTGAAAATATGGCATGCAAAATATCAGCAGAATATGAAGCAGTCTTTTTATTGTTTTAACTTTCTTTTATGTCACAGTGGGTGCTCTGTATATGTTTTAAAAATTTCATTTTAATCTTTAATCTGAATATGGAAGACTTTCTGTTTATTTTATTTGTTTAGAGATATAGTGCGGAACAGGCCTTTCTGGCCTTAGTGAACTGCACCACCCTACAGTTTAATCCTACCTTAATTGCAGGACAATTTACAATGACCAATTAACCTACTAACTGGTGCATCTTTGGAATGTGGGAGGAAACCTGAGCACATGGATGAAACTCATGCATTCACAGGGAGGATGTTTGAGCTCCTTACAGACGGCGCTGAAATTAAACTCTGAACTCTGACACCTAAGCTGCAATAGTGTCACATGAATCACCGTGTTACCATGGCGACCCATATTGATTAAGCATTGTAATTTTTCTGTTGGACATGGTAATATAATGGTTAATTTGATCTAGAGGCATGTTCAAACCCCACCATGACAGCTGGGAATGTTAAGTTAATTATAAAAACTAGAATTAAAATGCTAGGATCAGTAAAAGTGACCATGAAACTAATGACTTGCAGGAAAGGAAATTTTCTGTCCTGCTTCTGTCTGGTCAACATATGATCCATGACGCACAAAAGGTGGGGCAAGATCTGTAATGCTCAGAAAGCGCATGTGTGTTTGATGCGCAAGGAATAGGAGGGTAAATGCATATTTCATTGCCTCATTGTGTTGACACTTAGCATCAGTACCTTTATTGACCAACAATGTTGTGATTATCTTACCGACATGTGTCATGCATTCATATTTGCTAGACGACATTTTGGAACACAGAATTATTTGAATGGTTATCTATTGTTTTGACTTTAGGTTTTTTGTTCTTAATGTTTGAGGAGCTTAGTAGTCAAAGTGCTTCCAGTTGTGAATTCTGAATTATTTTTAGTTTGACATCTTCACATTGGCCAAAAGGCTGTTTTGTGGAAACAGTTCATACTTAAAGACTTTATAGATGAAAATGACAAAGATGTCAGCATGGATTTATGTTTGACTAGTTTAATCTACTACACTGATATAACTGCAACTGTTGATTATAAGGGTTGATATTGGCCATGCAAATAGACATTTGAATAGATTTATTACAAAAATTAAAACACAGTAAATTAAGTGAGTGATACAACAGTGATGAAAAATTGACTGAAAACCAAAGTCAAAAAGTTATGTCTCGACCTGAAACGTTGACCGTACCTCTTGCTAGAAATGCTGCGTGGCCTGCTGGGTTCACCAGCAACTTTCATGTGTATTGCTTGAAATTCCAGCACCTGCAGATTTCCTCGTGTTTGCATCAAAAAGTTATGGTGGATTTAGACTTCCGAGAGGAATATGTGAGGTTCTCCGGGGCTGTAGTGGGGTTTTTGTGCTTTCTGACATGCACTCAGTGGCCACTTTTACACCTGTTTGCATGCAAATATTCAATCAGCCAATCGTGTGGCAGCAACTCAGTCCATAAAAGCATGCAGACATGGTCAAGAGGTTCAGTTGTTTTTCAAAATTAAACATCAGAACGGGCAAGAAATGTGACGTAAGTGACTAGACCATGGAATGCTTGTTGGTGCCAGACAGGGTGGTTTGTGTACTGATTTGGGATTTTCATGCTCAACAATCTCTAGAGTTTACAGAGAAGGATGTGAAAAACAAAAAAAAGGCAGTGAGCAGCAGTTCTGTGGGCAAAACTGCCTTGTTAATGCAAGAGGTCAGAGGAGAATGGCCAGACGGGTTCAAGCTGACAGGAAGGCAACAGTAACTCAAATAAGCATGTGCTGGAGCCCACTGTGCAGAGGTGCTCACTTTGGCAGCACTGATACTAAAATTGGAGTGATACAGAGAAGATTTGCAAGGATAACATGCAAATTCGTGAAGCATTCCATTAAAAAAGGGCACCTCCAAGTCCACAACACGTTGACCATTAAAGCAGATCAGCTATAGCAGCAGAAGACCACACCAGGTTCTACTCTTGTCAGCTAAGGACAGGAAACTCAGGTTACAGTGGGCACAAGCTCTCCAAAACTGGACAGATGAAGATTGGATAAATATTACATGTTCTTTCTTTCTTTCTTTCTTTTTAAATCTTTTTATTGAGTAAGTATACAAAAAAGGTAAGCCATATAAACATTAATACAATGTTAAAGTATAATAAAATTCCAAAAGATAACAATACCAAAAAGAAAATACTACAAACAATGTAATTTAAGCATAAGAAACCAAGATAACATAATAGTATACTAGATTTTATATATATCAATGGAAAAAAAGAAAAAAAAAACCCCCCAAAAAAAACCCACCGTGCAACTAACTAAAAGCAAAGCAAAGCAATGGGCTAACTTGAAACCAAACAGAGTTAAACTTAAAATCACGTCCTCAATCCCGACCTCCATTAAAACAGTGAAAAAAAAACAAGAAGGGTAAATATTACATTAAATGAAAATATCGAATAAAAGGTCCCCAAATCTGTTCAAATTTAAATGAAGAATCATAAAGGTTACTTCTAATTTTCTCCAGATTCAAACATAAAATCGTCTGAGAAAACCAAAAAAAGGTAGTTGGCGCATTAAGCTCTTTCCAATGTTGTAAGATACATCTTTTCGCCATTAAAGTAAGAAATGCAATCATTCTACGGGCTGAAGGGGAAAGATTACTAGAAATTTTAGGTAGTCCAAAGATAGCAGTAATAGGGTGAGGAGAGATATCTATATTTAATACCTTAGAAATAATATTGAAAATATCTCTCCAAAAAGTTTCCAAAGTAGGGCAAGACCAAAACATATGAGTTAAAGAGGCTATCTGCCCCGAACATCTATCACAGAAAGGATTAATATGCGAGTAAAAACGCGCTAACTTATCTTTGGACATATGTGCTCTATGAACCACTTTAAATTGAATTAGGGAATGTTTAGCACAAATAGAGGAAGTATTAACTAATTGTAAAATCTGCCCCCAATCATCCACAGAAATGGTAAGCCCCAATTCCTGTTCCCAATCTACCCTAATCTTATCAAATGGAGCTTTCCTAAGTTTCATAATAATATTATAAATCATAGCCGATGCACCTTTCTGACATGGATTAAGGTTAATTATCGAATCTAAAATATATATAGGAGGAAGCATTGGAAAGGAAGAAAGTATAGTACTTAGGAAATTTCTAACTTGTAAATATCTAAAAAAATGTATTCTTGATAAGTTATATTTATTAGATAATTGTTCAAAAGACATAAGGGAACCATCTAAAAATAAATCCAAAAACCGTAAAATACCCTTAGTCTTCCAAGTTTGAAAAGCGCGATCCGTAAAAGAGGGAGGAAAAAATATGTTACCTAAAATAGGAATCGCTAACCCGAATTGATTAAGATCAAAAAATTTTCTGAATTGAAACCAAATACGCAAAGCATATTTAACGATCGGGTTAGAGACCTGCTTAAGGCGTTTCGAATCAAAAGGAAGAGATGAACCTAAAATAGAACCAAGTGTATAACCCTGAACAGATTGTAATTCCAATGCTACCCATTTAGGAATAGATAGTATGTCCCGGTCAAGTAACCAAAATTTCATATGTCGAATATTAATAGCCCAATAATAAAATCTAAAGTTAGGTAATGCTAAACCTCCATCTCTCTTAGCTTTCTGTAAATGTATTTTACCCAGTCTCGGATTCTTATTCTGCCAAATAAATGAAGAAATTTTAGAGTCGACTTTATCAAAAAAAGATTTAGGAACGAAAATTGGTAATGCCTGAAACACATATAAAAATTTTGGCAAAAAAAACATCTTAACTGCATTAATACGACCAATCAAAGTTAAATATAAGGGAAACCATTTAGATGAAAGTTGAGTAATATGGTCTATTAATGGTAAAAAGTTAGTCTTAAATAAATCTTTATGTTTACAAGTAATTTTAATCCCAAGATATGAAAGGTAATTATTAATCAATTTAAATGGAAATTTATAATATAAGGGAAGATGTTTATTAATCGGAAAAAGTTCACTCTTACTAAGATTTAATTTATAACCTGAGAAAAGACCAAATTGTGCTAATAACTCTAAAACAGCAGGAATAGATCTCTCACATGTTCTGATGAATCTCAGTGTCTCCTGTGACTTGCTGGTGGTGGAGTCAGAATTCGGTGTAAACAACATGCATCTGTGGATCCATCCTGCCTGGTGTCAATGGTTTAGACTGCTGGTGTGGAGAATGTTTCTTTTGGCCCCCTTAATTCCACTTTAATGCCTTAACTGTCACAACCTACCTGAATGTCGTTGCTGACCTTGTGTATCTCTTACGGTCACAGTCTATCCACCTTCTAATGAATACTTCCAGCAGGGTGGCATGTCATGTCATAAAGCACACGTCACCTCAAGCTGGTTCCATGAACATGACATTGCGTTTGGTGTACTCTAACAGCTTTCAGAGTAACCTAATCTCAGTCCAGTAGAACACCTTTGGTATGTGGTGGAACAGAAGATTTGTAGTATGAATCTGCAGCAGCTGCCTGATGCCATCCTGTCAACAGGTACTGGAATTTCTAAGGAATGTCCCCAGCTCCTTGTTGAATCCATGCCATGAAGTATTCAGACTGTTCTGGGTGCAAAGTCCTACCCAGTACGAGAAAGGTGTACCTAATAATGTGCCAGTACCAGAAAAGTGTACCAATAAAGTGGCCACTGAGTGTATATTAAATTATAAGACCTTAAGACAGAGGAGCAGACCTAGGCCACTCAACCTATTGGGTCTGCTCTACCATTCCATCATGGCTGATATACTATCCTTCTCAACCTTATTCTCCTGCCTTCTCCCTGTAACCTCTGACGCCCTGACTAACCAAGAACCCATCAATCTCTGCTTCAAATATACTCAATGACTTGGCCTCCACAGCTGTCGTTGGCAATGAATTCCACAGAATCATCACCCATCTGACTAAAGAAGTTCCTTCTTATCTCTTACGTAAAGAGGTGTTCTTTTATTAGGAGGCTGTGCCCTCTTGTCCAAGACTCACCCACTATAGGAAGCATCCTCTCCACATCTACTCTGTCTAGCCCTTTCAATACTCGATAGGTTTCAATGACATCCCCCCCCCACCCATTCTTCTAAACTCCAGCGAATATAGGCTCAGAGCCATGAAATGCTCCTCATACGTTAACCCTTTCATTCCTGGAATTATTCTCGTGAACTTCCTCTGGACCTTCCACAATGCCAGCACATCCTTTCTTAGATAAGGGGTCCAAACCTGCTCACAATACTCCTGACTAATGCCTTATAAATCCTCAGCATCATATTTTTGCTCTTGTAATATAGCCCTCTTGAACTCAACCTGCAACTTAACCTTTAGGAAATACTGTACAAGGTCTCCCAAGTTCCCTTGCACCTCTGATTTTTGAATGTTCTCTCTGGTTTGGAAATAGTCTTTGCCTTTATTCCTTCTACCAAAGTACATGACTATCTACTTCTATCTGTACTGCTTTTCCCGTTCTTCCAATCTGTCCAACTCCCTCTGCAGACTCCCTGCTTCCTCAACACTACCTGCCCCTCTACCTATCTTTGTATTGCCTGCAAACTTGGCCACAAAGCTATAAATTCTGTCATTCAAATTATTGATGTGTAACATGAAAAGGTGCAGTCCCAATACTGACCCCTGTGGAACACCACTTGTCACTGGCAGCCGACCAGAATAAGTCCTCTTTATTCCGACTCTTTGCCTTTTGCCAATCAACAGTCTTCTATCCATGCTGATATCTTTCCAGTAATCCCGTGGGCTCTTGTTAAACAGCTTCATGTGCGGCATCTTGTCAATATCCTGTAAGTCCAAATAAACAACATCCACTCACTCTCATTTGTCTATACTGTCTGTTATTTCCTCAAAGAATTCCAACAGATTTGTCAGGCAAGATTTCCTCTCAAGGAGACTATGCTGACTTCAGCCTACTTTATTATGCTCTTCCAAGTGCCCGGAAACACTCCCGACATCTTCCCAACCACTGAAATCAGGCTGACTGGCCGATAATTTCCTTTCTTCTGCTCCCTACTACCTTAAAGAGTGGAGTGACATTTGCAATTATCCAGTCCTCTAGAACCATTCCAGAATCTAGGGATTTTTGAAAGATCACCAAAGCCTCCACAATCTCCTCAGCCACCTCTTTTAGAACATTGGCATGTAATCCATCTGGTCCAGGTGACTGATCTATCTTCAGACCTTTCAGCTTCCTAAGCACCTTCTCCTTAGTAATAGCAACTGCACTCACTTCTGCCCCCAACACTCTCAAATTTCAGGCAAACTGCTGGTGGCCAGAAATTCCTTTGTCCCCCATTATTGCCCTTCCAGTGTCATTTCCAATAACCAATCTTTTACTCTTTATATAACTGGAAAAACTTATGGTATCCTTTCTGATATTTTTGCCAAACTTACCTTCATATTTCACCTTTTCTCTCTGTATGTTTCCTTTAGTTGCCTTTTGTTGATTTTTTAATCTTCCTCATCCTCTAACCTTTGACCTATTTTTACTATGTTATCTTTTGTCTTGATGCTGTCTTTGAGTTCCCTTGTTACCCACCATTGCCTCATCCTCCCTTTAGAATACTTGTTCACCTTTGGGATGTATCCGTCCTGCATCTTTTGAATATCCGCTGGAAATGCCATCATCTCTGCTCGCGTCCCCTTCCAATCAATTTTGGCCAGCTCCTCTCTCATGTCTCTGTAATTCCCTTTACTCCGCTGTAATGGAGTAAATACATTGGATTTAAGAAGCAGGACACAGTTTCAAAGTCTGCTGCTGCAGGAAGTGTTAAATGTTAAGTGTGAGTTGCTATGTTCTGGAATGGACAATCTGTAAAAAGTTGTGGAAACATATTCAAAAGAGAACTGGATAAATGTGCAAAGTGAGAAAGGTTTCAGGCAGTGGTTGGAAAAACAGGATTTATTGTATTGTTCTGTCAAATAACTGCATAGACTAGATATACTTCCAATGAATCTGTACGAGCAAGAACTGTAAAAGGACTTCTGAGCAACCACTCAACTGCAGGGAGCTTTCTGGGCTCAGGTTTTTTTTTAGGACAGTTATACAGTATCTTGGTCCCTGGAACCAAAAGGGTCACTCCTTTTCTCCACTTGTATGTCTTGGGTTCATGCTGTAGTGCTGCAGGGCACTCAGTCCTTCTGCTGTGCACAGATGTTTCAATTAAATGATTGCCGTCATAGCAGGTACCTTTGTTAGTTTGTTCATTGAAGTGCAGTGACAGCATTCAGGTAACCCCGTTCCATAAATCACAGGATTCGTAAAACCCCACGAGTGATACGGAATGAAATTATGTCTTTAAAAATCCTGTATCTGTTCCTTCACAAAATGCTTGGCCTTCTATTCATTCATCTGTAGTTGATTTATGATCTTATGTAGGGGTAAATGCTTAAAGCTTCACCTGTGTTATACTTTAGCTTAAAACAACCCAAATGAATATTATTTTATTTTAAAAAGTTATTTAATGCAACATTTACTCCTTGGAAACCAATGCAGTACTCCACTGTTCAAAACATTTTGCTCAGGGTACTTGAATAATACATGTATGTCTTTCAGGTTCATCATCAAATCAGCCTTGGCATGCTAAACCAGGAGTCAATATCTAGTCAGAGAATTGGCAAAACTGTCAAAACTTCTTGTGTAAAAAAAAATTGCTGCATTTAACTCATTTTGCCTTTCTTTGATACACCAAAAAAAAAACAGAGCATTAGAATAGAAAAAAAATGATCGAAGAAGCTGGGAGAGTCTGATGGGTAACTGATGGTTTGACAAATAGCTCCATTTTTAAGTTGATATGATACTTGCTGTACAGACAATATTCTTTGATACTTCCCAATGTTTTCATGAAAATACCGTTTCACCTTTCCCTTCTAATAAGTTGTTAGAAATTTGTTACTTAGTGTCAGATGATGGATTATTCAGTAATAAAACAGGTGTGCTTCTGAATATAGCCAACTTTTGTTTCCCCGGATATGATTTTTGTGCATAGTTTTTTGTCAGATAATATCTCTGATGTGCCCTTTGATTGAATCTAGTGTGCTGGAGAGGGTGCAGAGAAGATTCATCAGGATGTTGCTCAAATTCAAGAGAGGATGGATAGGCTGGATTTGTTTTCCCTGGATCAAGGAAGCTGAGGTGTGATCTGATAGAGGCACTTAAAATTATAAGAGACATGGATAGGGGAAATATTAAGAACTGCCTTCTCACAGTTGTCCAAAACAAGAGAGCTTAGGTTAAATGTGAAAGGACAGGAGTTCAGAGGTAAATTTTTTCTCCTGGAGAATGGTTGATATTGCACATAATTCCAGTGGAGGTATGGAGTCAGATACAATAATAACATTGAAGAGGCACCTTAATAGGCATTGAAGTAGCCAAAGCATAAGAGGACATAGAGGTAATGTAGAGAGGGGGATTAGTATAGTTATATACTAATAGATGGTGTGTACGTACTGGACCCAAGAGTCTGTTTCTGTGCTGTTTGACTCTTACTGTTTGACTTTATGCTGTTTTCATGCTTTGGTTCAGTGACAGGGATATTTTATGGATTTCTGTTGGAATGATGCATTTACGATTGAAGAGGCTTTCATCCTCATTCTGGCTCTGCTAGCTATCTCATCGATATGCTGTCATGGAGGAAGAGTGACTGGTTATTCCATAGCCAATGTCACAATTAGAAGCAGGACCATTACTCATGTTTTTTTCTGTTCTTGCATCAGGCTACTGTTGAACTATAGGCATTGATTTTAGAGCAGCAATCTATTACTGGAATAGTTTGCAGAGGTTCCAGCGTTTGGATCTCCTTGTATGATATCCACTGGTGTCCAGTGTGGACTGGAATCTGTTGTATGCTGAAATTGACTGGATGTCTGAATGACATCCTATGTTCGTATGATTGTTTCTGAGGAAACCAGTGATTTGGCAGATCAGTTTTCCATAAGCGATGTTGCTAGTATTTTGGGAGTCTCTGTAACTGGGATTGAAGGTTATATTGGTTTGATTAGCAGAAATGTGATGCAGACACTAATGATATCTCTTCCTCACTAACCTTTTGAACATTGTATGTTGCATACTTTAATATTGCTCTAAACGTTAGCAAACACTATTCATCTTTTTGTGAAGTTGGTTAAGTCTTTCGCCTCACCAATTGGATATACAAGTTCTTGATTCTTACCTGGCTCAGCAGCTGTCTCTACTCACTGTCATTTGTCGGCACCCATCCCTCTAACTTAGCTGAGTGTCAGATGTATCATTCGTAGAATTCTTTGCTTGCTCACTTTTTCAGTCATCTGTGGAAAGAAGCAACAGTATCATCATGTCCTGCCAACTACTACTTGCCAAGGTTTGAGGAGGATGAACGAGATATGATATTTTCTGCCACTTTGATTCTCTCATTGTTATATCCTCCAAGGATTTACGAGGTTTCCTTTTCAAAATATATCAAGATGGTGGACTTTAGAATTCTTGCTACTGTGCCACATTGTTTCATATTTATTTCCCTTAAAACTTTCTTTGAGTAGGTACAAAAGTGGAATTGCAACAATTGGCTTGAAAACGATATGAATCAGTATATAGCCAGTGGTGGGTATGAAATGAGCATTATTTGTGTCGATCTTGAAAAGGCATGAGGGACAAATCAGTGAAATATCAGAAGAGAGTATTAACAGAGGAAGACAGCTGTTGGGAGTAAATACAGTTAGGTAAGGGAAGTATTGACAATGTTGTATAATTGTGAAGATGTCTTGATATTTTACATAAATATCATTGATGGTGTTTTCCATTTTTACACTTGTTGAATCTCTGTAGGCTGGTTTATTAAATAGTGGATCAGACTTTACATTTCTTTCATCTCTGGTTTGTCACCCTGAGCCATTTATCTGTCATTTCTCCAGTTTGTCGCGATGCTACCTTATCTGTTATTTGTTTCTTAATTTAGAGTTATTTGTCTTGTGGGCATTTGTTATAAACATACTAATAACACTACAGTTCAAAGTTTTCAATTTCTTGTTACTGGAAAGACTTGATTGCTGTCCACTGCCAATAACAGAAAATGCTTGATACACCTAACTCCTCAGCCACCATGTAGACAGTGTGAAACAAGGGTTTACCTTTCAGGTAAGTGCTGTCACCAGGTTTACAAAAGGGTTATGTTGTAACAAGTATATACAGAGATATGATGTGGTGGAATTAGAATTAGAAATATTTTTACTTTTAAATGCCACATTGATGCCAAAAGGTGGTCACCCAGTTATCCAAATGTTGCAACAGCAAATCAGTAACCCAGCACTTTGTAAATAGGGAACAGCGGTTATGTTTTGTAATTCTTGACCTTAAGATTGCAAGCTGCTTAATCAAAAAGTGAAATTCATTGAGCCTCAGAGAAAGAAGGGAAGAATTGGAGTCTATCCGTGTGAAGATGAGGCAGGGTAGAAATTGGTAGCAAAAGTAATGAAAATTGGTAAGTTCTTCATGAATATAGGAAGCAGGATGGAAGCAATCATTAACATACCCAACAAAGAGTTAGATAGAACTGAAGACTGTTCCACATACCCCTCACAAAGATAGATATATGTTGGCCCCCTTGTAGGTACCCACAGCTATATCTTTGATCTGGAGAAAGTGAGAGGAGTTGAAGCAGGAATTGTCCAATGTGATAATTTATCTGTTATTTCTCCAGTTTGTCACATTATGATGTTTGTTTCTTGATTTTGAGTCATTTGTCTTGTAGGACACTTATTATAGTAGTATTAATAAGACTATATTCCAAAGCTGCCAGTGAATGAGTATGTTTGGTATGAAACTGTTTTTAAGGCACTGCTCCAGGAAGAAATAGAGGGTCCTCAGGCCATCCATCCTGATGTAGGATGGATGTGCAAAGGGATTGAAGATGAACCTGTTGGGACCAGGTAATTGGAAATGGTCAAAATGACAGAGGGCACCAGAGGTATGAGCAATATACAGTGAATAGGAAGGCACTGGACCAGTGAAGAAAGGATAGAGTCAATGTAGGAACAATTAGGTTTGGTGGGCCAAGAACAGGCTGCAACAATGATTCTGTCAGCGCAGTCATGCTTCTGAATTTTAGCAGGAGATGGAGGCTGTGTGGGTTTGGAACACCGTAAGACTAGAAACTGGCAGGAAGAACTAATAGAAACATAGAAACATACAGCACAATACGGGCCCTTTGGCCCACAAATCTGTGCTGGACATATCTCTACCTTAGAACTATTTAGGCTTTACCCATAGCCCTCTATTTTTCTAAGCTCCATGTAGCCATCCAGGAGTCTCTTAAAAGACCCTATTGTTTCTGCCTCCCACCATTGCCGCCGCAGCCCATTCCACGCACTCACTACTCTTTGCGTAAAAAAAACTTACACCTGACATCTCCACTGTACCTACTTCCAAGCACCTTAAAACTATGCCCTCTCGTGCTAGCCATTTCAGCCCTGGGGAAAAGCTTCTGACTATCCACACAATCAATGCCTTTCATTATCTTGATGTTGGGTGTTGGGGTCATAATCCACAGGGAGATAGAAGGTCTCCAAGTGCTGGCCTTTGTGAGATTGAGGTCAGTTCGCCAGACCATAAAATCATCACCTTTGCCAGCAATTTTGATGACAGTGTCGGATTGGCTGCTAACGAATGAAGTACTGCGAGTTCATATGTGCATGGGTTAGAGCACAAGAAGGAATGGAAAAATCAAGGTAGTTAATGGTGCATTTTTGACCCCAACAGCTTTGAGTTAGTATTGTTGCAGAGTGAGTTTGAGGTTATTCATGTCACGCACTGCATTGAATGTGAAACAAATGGAATATAAGCCCAACATGCTAGCTTTTGCACACTAGAACTCTACATTCATATCCTGCATTATCAGTAGTAGAATCTCGATGGGTAAGTGATGTGGTTGTAGATTAGTTGACATCACCCGTAACTACAGTGGCTTGAAAAAGTATTCAGCCTCCAACCAAGGATTTTGATCAATTTAACTGAGATTTTTATTTGTGAATCACATGCTCCTTTTCGCAGTAGAGGCCAAAAAAACAGGGAAAATTGTAAAGCATGAAAAACTAAAAATTCAAAAACTGAAATGTCAACAGTTCAAAAGTACAGTCGGCCCTCCTTATCCGCGAGTTCCGCTTGCACGAATTCAAGCAACAGCAAGTCGAGAAAACCCGGAAGTGCTCTTCTAGCACTTGTTGTTCGAACATGTACAGTCGGCCCTCCTTATCCGCGAGTTCCGCATGCACGAATTCAACCAACAGCGAGTCGAGAAAACTCGGAAGTGCTCTTCTAGCACTTGTTGTTCGAACATGTACAGACTTTTTTTTCTTGTCATTATTCCCTAAACAATGCAGTATAACAACTATTTTACATAGCATTTACATTGTATTAGGTATTGTAAGTAATCTAGAGGTGATTTAAAGTAAATGGGAGGATGTGTGTAGGTTATCATGGATCCGGATCGAAAAAATGGAAGTTATCTTACTAAGTAAGTCGGAACAGGTACATCTGGTATCATTTAGTGTCAGTTAGTCAAACGTTTGTCTTAGTATATAGTATGTATATTACCTTTCTATGCATATAAAACACTTAAGAAACGTATGCTTCAGCACCGGGCTCGGGAACGGAAATTCCCGAGTTTGATCTGGTGACAGACCGCTCCCCAGCGCTCTCCATCCCAGCCGGGTTGATGTGAAGAATCAAAAACCCCAAAAAACCAATAATTAAACCACTGTGTTGCTTAAAAAATAATTGTAGCTTTAAGTGGGGCAGGGCTTTTCTGACTTTATCTTTTAAAATTGTTCCGATCGTTGACCAACTGTAGCCTAACACTTTTCCAATGACCGATGGCGTTTCACCTCTTTCCGATTGCTTTATTATTTCTACTTATTTTAAATTGCGATTGTGATTATTTTCGTGAACAGAAACGCTGCGGATTCAGAGCTCCACTGCCTGATGTCCACCGCACTGAGACAGGTTAAATAAGGTCCAGGGTTCCGCTGGGTCCTAAGGTCCAACGCATTTAGACAGGTTGAATAAGGGACTTGAGCATCCGCGATTTTTGGTATCCGCAAGGGGTCCCAGAACCAATCCTTCGTGGATAAGGAGGGCTGACTGTATTCATTCCCCTTTGCTCAGTACTTAGTTGAACTACCTCTCACAGCTTTTAAGCCAGTAGACTTTTTGGATAAGTCTCTGTTAGCTTTGCACAACATAATGGAGCAAGATTTGCCCATTCTTCCTTGCAAATTGCTCAGTTTAGCTGGGGAGTGACAGTGAACAGCAACCTTGACGTCTTGCCAGAGATGCTTGATCGGGTTAAGATCTGGACTCTGACTAGGCTACTCAAGGACATCAATTTTCTTCAATTAAAGACACTCCATGGTTGCTCTGGCACTGTTTTAGGTTGTTGTCCTGTTGAAAGATGAACTTCTCGTCGGTTTAAACTTTCTGGTAGAGGCTAGCAGCTTTTTATCCAGGTCTCTCTGTATTTAGCAGCATTTATCTTCCCATCAATCCTGACCAGATTTCCAGTTCCTGCTGTTAAAAAGCATCCCCATAGCATTATGCCACCTCCACTATGTCTCCCATCCACTACATAATGTACTGGTTGGGCACAGGAGTACATTCAGCCAGAGACTCATTCCACCGAGATGCAACACTGAGCGTCATAGGAAGCCATTCCTGCCCGTGGCCATCAAACTTTACAACTCCTCCCTTGGAGGGTCAGACACCCTGAGCCAATAGGCTGGTCCTGGACTTATTTCCTGGCATAATTTACGTATTACTATTTAATTATTTATGGTGCAACTGTAACGAAAATCAATTTCCCCTGGGATCAATAAAGTATGACTATGACTATTAAGCTCTCCCCAGTAGCCTTAGCAAACCTCCCCGCCAGGATATTGGTCCCTCTGGGATTCAAGTGTAACCCGTCCTTTTTGTACAGGTCACACCTGCCCCAATAGAGGTCCCAATGATCCAGAAATCTGATTTCCTGCCCCCGCTCCAATCCCTGAGCCATGCATTTATCCTCCACCTCATTTTCCTATTCTCACTGTCGCGTGGCAAAGGCAGTAATCCTGAGATCAAGTGGGATTATAGTATATGATTAGTGTAACTGGCTGTTGATGGTCAGCGTGGACTTAGTGAACGGTAGGCCTTACTTACAACTGCTTTTAAAAAACATCTCAGTTGATTTCCAACTGGTTAAATGTATGCAGCTGAGATTTTTAAAACAGGTCCTAATCCATTAAATTTCAATGCGGTTTTCAGTCAAGGGAGCATGTTGACCCTCACTTCTTTACCAGCTGCATCTTCAAGCTGTTGGTTTTCTAGTGTCCAATGAAGTTGTTTATTTCAGTAATTTGGGTTAAATTTGTTTTATGTTAAAAAAAATTCCTTTCCTTTCTTTCTACAATGCTAAGTTTTTTTCTTCAGCTTTATTGATTATATATATATACTAATTTGTTGAACTTCTGTATTTATAGCTGTAGAAGATTATATATCAATAAAAAGATTTTTAAAATGAAATGAAAATGAAATAAATATCCATTCAAGAATATTTATATAAAAAGCTTTCAATCCCAATACTAATAAGATCATTTTTTAAATAAATGAATTTAGTTCAGGTTCCAACCAACTTCTAAATTTTCTGCAGCAATTTCGTTTTTATAAGGTGAAAAATACAAATATTTCTTGAGATATGATAATAAGATGCTTTTTTAAAACTATGATTACAGAAGCTAAGCGTTGTTATGTCCATTTTACTTAATTTCTACGGAGTTCATAGAAGGTATATGTATTCTTGTTGACTGTCACGGAGTTGGCAATTGATTGTTGCTGCACTGAATAAGTTGTGATGTTTTTGAGTGTGCTTTTGAAAATAAGTTTAGTGATTTTGGAAGAATAAAGTTGAATGAGCGTTTCCGATTATATGATGTAATCTTTGGAAAGACTTGAATTTTTACATTTAACACCGTAAGACATAGAAGTGGAATTACACCATTTGGCCCATCGAGTCTGCTTCAAATTTCCACCATGGCTGATAAAATTCCTCCTCATCCCTGTTCTGAAGAGACGTCCTTGTATTCTGAGCTGCGCCATCTGGTTCTAGACTCCCCCACTATTGGAAACATCCTCTCCATGTCTACTCTATTTAGGACTTTCAAAAATCAATAACCTTCAATGACATCCTCCCTTGTTCTTCTAACTTTCAGTGTGTACAGGCCCAGAGCCATTAAATGCTCCTCATACATAAACGCATTCATTCCCAGGATCATTCTGTGAGCCTTCTCTGGACCCTCTCCAATGCCAGCACATCCTTCATTGGATAAGGAGCCCAAAACGGCTCACTATATTCCAAGTGTGGTCTGATCAATGCCTTCTAAAGCCTCATTTTTCATATATCCAAAAAGATACTTCTAAAATTTTACTGCTCTGATGTAGAAATCATGGCAGCCAGTTCATACAGAGCTGGGACAATATTAAGGTGATTATTTTAGTATGGATATTTATAAATGTTGGACGAAGATTAATTATTCAGTTAAGTGTCTTTCGTTTCATTTTTTAATAAAGTATTATATTTTTCGCTTACAAAACTAAATTACATAAATTGTTTCTGTCTAGGTGAATGCTTACAGACCCTCTCCTTTGGAAGTGGTTTCATGATGGCTGTTGCACTAGCACGATTGCCAGGCAGCGATGGTAAGTGGTGACAAATTGAAAATTTTCTAGTGATCTGTTTTTTTTTGCTCAAGCTAAAAATTGTTTACTATTTTGGTTTGTTCCTCTTATTTTCTCTTGGCTGCCTTTGTTAGTTGTAAACCATCTCCTCTTATATAATAGACTTCTCATCTCAAAATAAAAATTGTTCTCTCCTTTGAGCCTCAGTTCCACTCAGACTGCCCTGGTCCACTTCAATATTTTTGATTTCATTATTTTAACACTAAAGGAAAAAAAGGCATTATTTTGGATCAAGAGAATAAATGCAATGCAGTTTTAAAAATTTAAAGGATAATGTTACTGCCTTTATACTGTTGTTAATAAAATATTATTTTGGCTAGTTACCTGTTCATCTGAACAGTAGGAGAGATTATGTTGATGGGTGCTGCCTGTCATCTTCCTGTCTCCTCTCCTGATTCTGCATTTTCACAGTTACTGTGGCACTTACATTCCAAAGTTATGTGAATACAGGTAATGCTGCATAAGCATCTTTGTAGCTTGACAAATTAAGTAATGGTTCAACTGTGAAGTTGGCAAGATATTCTGAATATGAGATACAAGGATGCAAGCAAATCCGAGTCGGAAAATATTGAGATGGATTTGGGGCAGAAAATGAATAGGAATGAGGCTCACATGAGAGAGCAATTCTTACTTAGAGATGAGACAACCTTGTTATACAGTAGGAGGTAATTTACAACTAAGCAAAGAAGAGAAAGAAAAATAACGGGTGCTACAAAAATTGTAAACAATTTTCAGCTCCAGCAAGAAACATTGCGCTGGAAGAATTCAGTGAATCAGACATCTGCTGTGGCAAAAGGTTTAAATCAACATTTTGGGTTGAGACCCTGCATTAGAACTGTGAGGAACAAGAAAAGATCACCACTATGAAGGAGATGTGATGCAGAGGCTGGTAGGTGATACGTGGAGCCAGGTTTGTGGTGGAGGGAAAGGTGAACATTGGGAGAAGCAAACTAGGTAAATGGGTAGTGGATGTGGGAGATAAAACTGGGATTGTGGGTTACCTGAAATTGGAAAATTCGATATTCATGTCATTGGGTTGTAAGCTACCCAAGTAGAACTTGAGATGTTTTTCCTCAAATGTACATTTGGCTCCTGTAGCAGTGGACAAGGTGGAGGATGTAGCAATTCAGATCAAGTAAATGAACTAATTTTTGCTAAAAAGGAATACAAGCTACTCCTGCATTATGGCCATTAATGTTACGTAAATTTTAACTTAGGGAGTTTAGAAATGACCTGGCAAAAATTTGAGATGTGAATTAAAATGAGCTGTTGCAGAACTTAAGTGGGAAAAATCTAAACCCAGAAAATGAAAGTGACAATTTTTAATTTATTGATAATTTGTATTAATATTTTTCCAATTTTATTTTTAGTCACTGAATTCTACGGGGCTATAAGAGCTGGATATGACCACACTACATTGATTGGGTTGGCAGTCACTGTTGAGTCTCTCCTTTGCCACATCCTTTCCAGTATGAGGATGTGAGCAGATGTTTCAGAGTGCATCACTGATGTGCTCTGCATCTGTGAGGCATTTTTTTCTGATGCTGTATCATGGGAGAACCACATGAGTCACGGCTAAGTCCTTAAAGAAAGTATATATAAAGGTCGAAAAAAAAACAAACACCAATTACATTATGTCAATTCATAATAACAATCTTATTACCCTGTATTCATGTAGGTTAGTCAAAGTTATATTGAAATATACTAATTTATTACAAAAAAAGAGTCTAACCCCTACCAAGGCCAAAGCTGTTTATTAAGGAGAAAAAAAAGTAAAATACCTTCTCGTATAATAAAAAATTAATAATAGCCAACATCTAATTTAAACAACGAATTGAGGGTTTTGAAAGTTTTGAAAATAATTCTGAAAGGGTCCCCACAATGTTTGAAAGTCTTGATGAGATTCAGAAATTGAACAACGAATCTTCTCTAAATCTAAGCATGACATAACGTCGCATAACCATTGAGCATGAGTAGGAGGAGAAACCTCTTTCCATTTAATCAAAAGCACCCTCCTAGCTATAAGAGAGCTAAAGGCCAAAATATGTAAATCAGATGTCTTCAACTTGATATCTTGTCCTGCAACAATATCGAATAGGGCCGTCAGAGGATTAGGCTTAAAATTGACTTTGAAAAGTAAAAAAAAGTTAGAAAAACTTCATGCCAATATTTTTCAAGACATGGACAAGTCCAAAGCATATGAACTAATGAATCTTCTCCAATAATGCATCTATCACAGTAGGGAGATATATCGGAATAAACACGAGCTAGCTTATCTTTAGTCATATGAACTCTATGTACCACCTTAAATTGTATGAAAGAATGGCGAGCACATAGCGATGGAGTATTAACCAGTGAAGTATTAACCAGTTTAAAAATTTCATTCCAGGTTACCTCAGATATTGATGTCTGTAAATCTTGTTCCCAGAGATGCTTAATTTTGTCTAAAGGAACATTCCTCGTCTCCAGTAACAAACCATAAATATTAGATATTGAACCATTATAAAAAGATGTCAAATTAAAAATTACATCTAGTAAATTCTTGTCTGAGTTTATAGGAAATGTGCATAATTGAGATCTTAGAAAGTCTAATTTGTAGATATCTAAAGAAGTGAGTTTTGGGTGGGCTATCTTTAGCTGACAAATGTTCAAATGGAAAAAGATTTCCTCCAACAAACAGATCCCAAAAATATTTAATACAAAACCTGTCCCATTCTTTAAAAACTATATCAGTCATGGAGGGTTTAAAAAAAATAGAATAAATGGGACTAGAAAGGGAAAGCCTCAATAAACCAAAATTTTTTCTAAATTGTATCCAGATCCTCAGAGTATGTTTAACTATTAAATTATCAGTTAGTTTACTTACAAATAAAGGAAGTGAGGGTCCAAGAAGAGAAATAATAGGAAATTTATTAATGGAATTAGCTTCTAAAGAAACCCATACCGGATGGTCTACACGATTAATATAATATAGCCAAAAAGTAGGGTATCGTATATTAACTGCCCAGTAATAAAACCTAAAATTAGGTAAGGTTAAGCCCACAGTCTTTTTAGGTTTTTGAAGATGAACTTTATTTAAACGAGGACATTTATTTTTGCATATATAGGAGGATAAAATAGATTCAAGAGAGTCAAAAAAGGATTTAGGGATTAAAAGTGGGTAAAGCCTGAAAAAGATATATAAATTTAGGTAGAATATTCATTTTAATAGAATGAATTCGTCCAATCAACGATATTGAAAGAGCTGACACCAATTTAATAATATCTTTTTTACATGGTTCGATAAAGTAAGAAAGTTTTCTTTAAACAGGTGTTTGTAATTCTTAGTGATTGTTACACCCAAATAAGTAAATTGATTCCTTAACAATTTTAAAAGAGAGATTAGTATTAATTGATAGAGGAAATAATTCACTCTTATGTAGGTTCAATTTATATCCTGAAAACTGGCTGAAATGGGAGATTAAAGAAAGTACGCAAGGTAACGAGGTCTGAACATTAGAGATAAAAAGCAATATATCATCAGCGTAAAGCGAGATTTTGTGGGTGATACCTCTCCTTAAAATACCACAGATATCATTAGATTCTTGAAAAGCAATGGCAAGGGGTTCTAAAGCTAAATCAAAAAGTAAGGGACTCAACGGACAGCCTTGACTAGTTCCACGGTGAAGTTTAAATGGTTTGGAATTTTGAAAATTAGTAAGAACCTGAGCAGAAGGAGATAAATATAGTAATTTAATCCATTGAATAAAATCTGGTCCTAAACTAAATTTTTCTAAGGTTTTAAATAAATAATTCCATTCAACCCGATCAAAGGCCTCAGCATCTAAGGATATCACACATTCCGATATCTCCTGAGAAGGAGAGTAAGTAACATTTAATACACAGCGTATACTAAAATGGGAATGTTGGTTTTTAATAAATTCAGTCTGATCATCAGAAATAATAGAAGGTAAAATATTTTCAATCCTACGAGCCAGAACTTCAGAAAGAATTTTAGTATCTACATTAAGTAATGAAATTGGCCTATATGAAGAGCATTCAGTTGGATCCTTGTTCTGTCTTAGGATAAGTGAAATAGAAGCTTCATAAAAAGATTGAGGCAAACTACCCAATTTGAAAGAATCCAAAAAGACTAAGTGTAACTGCGGCATAATTAATGAAGAAAAAGCCTTATAAAATTCTCCAGAAAATCCATCTGGACCCAGAGCCCTCCCCGAGTGTAATGAACGTATAGCCTCGGCGATTTCCTCATAAGAAATGGGTTGATCCATCTGTTTGCAATTATCTGCAAAAAGTGCAGGGATATTCAATTGATCTAAAAAAAAATTCATTACAGTATTATCTTTAGGGGAATCAGAACTATAATGTTTAGAATAGAATTCTCTAAAGGTATCATTTATTTCAGACTAATTGATTGTCCTATCACCATTAGTTTTGCAAATTTCTTTAATTTGTCGTTTAACTACAGAAGTTTTTAATTGGTTGGCCAATACTTTGCCTGATTTATCTCTGTGAATGTAAAATTGAGTTTTATCTTTAAGAAGTTGAGTTTCAATTGGATATGTTAACAGAAGATCATATTTAGTTTTAACTTCAACAAGTCTTTTAAATAAAACAGGATCTGGAGCTTTAGCATATTTTTGATCTAATTGTTTTAATTGGTTGGCTAATTCAATTCTTTATTAGCTTTATTCTTAACACTCACAGTATAACAAATAATTTGTCCTCTGATATAGGCCTTGAAAGTATCTCATACAATAAGATTAGAAGTCTCTTCCTTTTTATTCTCTTCAAAAAACAAAATAATATGCCTCTCTAGAATTTTTAAAAATTCCTTATCAGATAACAAAGTTGTATTAAAACACCAGAATCTGTTGGTTTGAAGAAGACCAGGGAGTTTTAAAGATAAAAATATAGGAGCATGATCTGAAACAGCAATCTCTTTATATTCACAGGAATGAACTGATGAAATTATTTGACTATCGATTTAAAAAAAAAATCAATCCTAGAATATGTGTGATGAACATGGGGAAAAAAATGAATACTCCCTATCTAAAGAATGTAAAAAATGCCAAACATCAACTATACCACACTTCAATAAAAAGGATTGAATAAACAAAGCTGATTTATTAAGCGACTGGTTTAGAAGATGATTGGTCTAAGATTGGGTCCAGCCAACAGTTAAAATCTCCTCCCATCACCAATGAATAAAGATTCAGATCTGGTAAAAATGAAAAAAAAAGCGTTCAAAGAATCCTGGGTCATCTACATTTGGGGCATACACATTTGCAAATACTATTAATTTATTATCTAGTTTTCCTGAAATTATAACAAAACGTCCATTAGTATCAGACACTAATCAGACCTCTGGACTTGGCCTGAAAAGAAGAGTGAAAACAAAGTCCATTCCAACGGCTAAAAAAAAATGTAATAGGGACCTTATATTTCTTAATATAAGCAAAAATCTTATTATGTTTAACGGTGATTTAACCCTTTCACGTTAAAACTGAGTAAATTAATAGTTTGGTCCATTTTTAGTATTATTTAAAGGAAGGGTTAAAATGTAAGTTGAAAACCAAGCCATAAACCTTGAGAAATGGTAACCAAGCAACAAGTTGGCTAAAAATTCGAAAACAGCTTCTGGGAAAAAAAAACATAACCCTGCCCACCTCCTAATGAAAGAAAACCGACCAATAGAAAGTCGGCATCTACAAACTATGGATAGCCCCCCAAAAAGCCTGGTGATCGCTCCAATTAGTTTCAAGGTTATTTATATTCAACCTAGACGAAACAATACCCAAATAAGAGATTCAAATCTTGTATATCAAAAATACAGTATTAAAAAATACAAAAGAAAATTATTTACAAAGGTTTACCAAGAGTAAAAGATACAATTATGCATACAGATAGACATTGAACATTAATCTTATATCTTCATGGAAAAACAGACTAAGCAATTAGCCTTCAAATATAAAAATCTTTGTGCTTCAGCATTCAAACAAAACCATTTGAAGGATCCATCTTTAATGAGATTCTCAGTCAAACTGGGTAACCAAGGGACAGGTTAAAACACTTGTTAAAAAAATTCCAACAGAGCTTGTTTAAACTTAGCACATTCCTGCATAACCTCAAGCGAATAATTTTCGAGAATCTTAGTATTCCACCCTATAACCAATCATGCCCATTCGACGGGATTTGCAAATTAAATGTTTCTCATTTAATCTTGTGTCTTCATGTAAGGAGAAACTAAACAGTTAGCCTTCAGATTTAATCTTTGGATTTTAAAACTTTTGTGCTTCAACAGTCGAGTGGAACCATTTGAAAGAACCATTTTTAAGTGTGATTCTCAGTCGGGCTGGGTAGCGAAGGGAAGGATTGAAACCCATATTAAAAAGCTCGGACATAACTTCTTTGAATTTAACACATTCCTGCATAACCTCAGGCAAATAATCTTCAGCAATTCTAATCTTGCGACCATTATGGTCAATCATGCCTCTTCGACGAGATTCGTGAATTCAGAGTTCCTTTGTTTTAAATTCCTGAAAACAGATTATTACTGATCTTGGTCTCTTGAGCGTTGAGGTCTAAGCGCAGGAGATCTGTGAACTTGATCGGTCATAGGCACAGACGTCAAAATCTCCGGAAATAATTCTTGCAAAAAGTTTGCAAAAACTCCGTAGGATGGTTACCTTCGATTAATTCTTTGAGACCCCGAACCCGTAGGTTGTTCCTTCTACTTCTATTTTCTAAGTTGATAATCTTCTGTCTTACTTTTCATTGGACTTCGATCGTTTTTCACAAAGCTGCAATTCATCCACTTCCATTTCCAGAGCTAACAAATTTTTCTCATTATTTTTAATACTTTTATCGTGTTCATTAAGAGTTTGTTGGATAGAGTCCAATTTACCATCTATTTGTTTAAATTCAGTGCTGAATTGTTGAAACTTCTCAGAGGCTTCTTGTGTATGACTTTGCAGCAATTCCATAATAAAGAGGCAGGAAAATCATCTTTTTTAGTACCTCTGGCACTCCTCCCAGCCATAATGAAAGAATATCACACTTAAAAAAGAGGTTTCAAGACAGGTTGGAAATAGTAAGATAATTAAAGTTGGAGCAACGGCAGATTGCTGTTACTCCATCAACCACCACCAGGAAATCTCAGTAACAAAGTCAAGAAGAAAGGGTAGACATGATCATAAATATATTTCAGGTTATTAATTGCGACCTGGAAGCCACATTGATGCCTGGGAGTGAAAGGATACCATTTCCTTATTGAAAGTAAGATGGGCCATTTAATACAATGTCAATTGTAGTGGACATGCTTTATGTTAGAATTGTTCTTTTAAAAAAAATTGTAAATTATCTGTCTTAAAGAAAAATCATCTTTTATGCATTTGGTTAGTATGGGATTGTAACTGAAGTAGCAGTAGAAATTCCAGGTAACAAGGTCAATTTTATTTCTTATGATACCAAAGAATTTCAGTTTATATTATTGTATATCTCACTGTTACTTTATCTATTTATAGCTGTGATTCTGGCCTGTGGTGGCGATGACAGCAATGTTTATTTATTTGTACAGGAAGGTGAACAAGTAAGTTGTCATATCTGAAGAAAATTGCAAATTGTGAATTGCAGCTGTTGTTATAATTTCTAATTTGTAAATGAGGAATTACATTGAAAGTCACTGTCACTTTTTAGTAACAACTGTGCCTTTTAGTGCCTTTGAGAGGTAAACCGTTTTTGTTACATATTATTTGGAATTAAATATATTTGAAATATAAAAAAAAGCATTCTTTGTTATTTGAATTTTATTCATTTATTTTTCAAAGTGTCAAGTGAAGAATGTGCAACGATGTTCTATCTTTTCCCTCTGTCATTTTGAGGTCATTTAAATCTGCTTCAGCTTCAGAGATCCTGTGGTTTACTCAAACTGGACAGAACTTGCTTGACACTTGTGAAATGCTTGTTCCTGTCACCCAGGATATTTGCAATTAATTGACGTGCTTGTGATAAGCCCTGGTCCCCAAGTTGTGATCAGTTCCAAGTATGTTCTTCATTGCAAGAAAGCAGCACAAGCTCTGGAGTGACCAGTTCCTGCTCTGCAGTCCGTTTAAATTTCTGTGTTGTTCCTAACAATTGAATTGAATTAAATTAAAAATAATTTCCATCTAATCTCGCATATTGTGACTTTGGCTAGTACGCCCAAAATACATGCATAAACAGTTTGTTAGGGAAAAAAAGAAAGTAGATTTTTTTTTAAATGGTGAGCTCAAATGTGTTGGTGTTCAGAGAGACTGAAAAGTTCGAAAAATCAGTTTGGAAGGCAAACAGTACATTGGCCTTTATAAAAGGAGAGATTGAGTTACGAGTTGAAATGTCTTGCTGTAATTATATGACGTACTAACACTAGATATTGTGGACAGAACTGGTCTTCCTACCCTCCTGTCTTCACTGGATTCCTGTTTAGGATAGCGGAATGCAGTGAAGGTACATTAGTTTGGTTCCGGAATGGTGGATGAAAATCGCTGTACTCTCTTAATTTTAGAAGAATGAGATATTAAAAGTTACATAATCTTATGGGATTTGACCAGTTGGCTGTAGAGTGATGCTCTTCTTGTCATGTGTGTTAAACACTAAGGGTTGTAGTCTCACAATATGCGGTTTTGCCATTCAGGACAGAGGAGAAGGAATTTGGTGACATGCAGGGCAGAGAATCTTCAGATTTCCCTGTTCCCTGTTAAGACTAGAAAAAGCAGGAAGTGAGTGCATTAAATTATTAAATTCTTAGACTAAACTTTACACTGCCAAAATAGGAAAATAAGTGTATATTGTTAACATTTTGTAGAAGGCATTCTGTATTTTCGATTTAAGTTTGTGTAGAAAGTTCATCCTTCAGTGATGTGAGAATATTTTGATTTGTCTAAAGAAAGGAATAGATGTTGGTTCATTGGGGAAAATAACTTGTCAACCATGCACTGATCAGGTGGGATAATCTTTTTTTAACAGTTTCAGAAAATTCATTCACTTGTGGGCCATGAAGACTGGATTCGAGGAGTTGAATGGGCTTTATGTGGTAAGGAACTTTGGTTGACTAGGATTGTGATATGTCTTCAACTTAGATTTAAATAAATTGTGATTATAACCAATTGCCAATCAAACTGTTACATTATTTATTTTAAATTTGAAAAAGAACATGAAACAGAACAGCACAGTGCAGGCCATATGGCCCTCAATTTTGTGCTGTGCCTGTAACCTACTTCAAGGTCAATCTAACCCTTTAATCTACTCCAAGGTCAATCTAACCGTTCCCTCCCACATAGCCCTTCATTTTTCCTTCATCCATGTGCTTATCTAAGAGCTTCTTAAATATTCCTAATGTATCTGCCTCTACCACCTCTCCTGGCAGTGTCATGGTCCGGTCCGTGAAGTCCGCATTCCGGTTCACGGTCGGGTCCATCAACCCGTGCTCCAGGTTTTCCTGTCTACCCTGTTTCTGTTCCTGTAGAGCACTAATTTAGGCAGCTGATTCTTGTTGGGGCTGGCTGCATAAATACCTTCAGAGACCAGGGTGTGGCTGCTGGATTGTTCTTGTCCTTACTCCTCGTATCCCTTCCCCTGCCTTCTGTTTCCTCGCCTGAAGCCCTGCCTTGTCTTGCCGGTAACTCTTGCCTCGCCTGAAGTTCTTGTCTCTCCTTGCATTGCCCGAGGCCTTGGCTTGTCTTGCTGGTAACTCTCGCCTCGTCTCGCCTGCAGTCTTGTCCTGGAGCCACCCTGTACCTACCTCCCTCCCTGTCCCTTGCCTCCGTCGCGTAAGTCAGGCCAGATTGCTGTTACCCTGCAGTTGGTTCTGTCCCTTCCTGTTCCTTGCCTCTGTTGGGTGGAGATCCGCACCCTGCCCAGGAGTACGGCGCCCTGCCCAGGAGGAACTTCAAGACCCCAAGCCTCTAGCCAAGCCTCGCCTCAGGCCTCTAGCCAAGCCTCGCCTTGGGCCTCTAGTCTCAAGTCTCCGGTCTCCAGCCTCGCCTCGAGCCAGAGGATTCCAGCCTTGTCCTGCCTGCCAGCCAAGTCACGTCCTTGCCTAGTTCTGGGGTACGAGCCAGAGGCAAGACCCAGGTTCTAGGTCCTTGTCCGGTCTCTGGCTCGGAGCCCAAGCCCAGGCTCCTAGCTCTCTTGTCTAGTCCTGTTCCGGGTTACCGGTTTTCGTGTCCATGTCCTAGCCCTCACCCTGTAGTCCTGTCCCTAGTACTTCAGTGTCTGTGTCTTGCACTTGGGTCTGTACCCAGCCACCACCTTATGACAGGCAGGGCATTCTTTGTGCAAAAAAAGACCTTTCATTTGACCCCCCCCCCCCCATATTTTCCTGCATTATCTTAAAATTATGCCCTCTCGTATTAGTCATTTCTGCCATTGGAACAAATCTCTGGCAATCCACTATCTGCCTTTTATCATCTTAAGCAGCTCTGTCAAGTCACCTTTCATCCTTCTTAAGCACCCTATCAACTTGCTTAGCAACTTTGAGGGATCTGTGGACATGGACCCCAAGATCCTTCTGTTCTTCCACACTGCCAATAATCCTGCCCGTTAACCTGGTAATCTGTCTTCAAGTCGACCTTTCAAAGTGTATCATTTCATATTTTTCTGGACTGAACTCCATCTGCCACTTCTCAGTCCAGCTCTGCATTCTATCAGTGTTCCATTGTAACCTATGACAACCTTCTACACTATCCACAATACCACCAGCCTTTCTGTTATCTGCAAACTTACTAACCCACCCTTCCACTTCATCATCCAAGTCATTTATAAACATCGTCACAAGTAGGACTCCCATAACAGTCAGGATGTGCTCCATCTACTACCAATCTCTGTTTTCAGTGGGCAAGTCAATTCTGAATCTCTGTAGCTTCCCTGGATTTCGTGCCTCCTGACTTTCTGGAGCCCACCATGAGGAACTTTGTTGAATGCTTTGCTAAAATCCATATACACTACATCCACCACTCTATCTCCATCAATTTGTTATATTAATTCCTCAAAAAAGTCAGTCAGGCTCGAGAGACACAATCTGCCCCTCTCAAAGCCATGCTAACTAGCCCTATAACCACCCATGCTTTTCCAAATGCTCATAAATCCTTTCTCTAAGAATCCTCTTCAGTAATTTGCCCACTACTGATGTAAGACTCACTAGTTTATAGTTCCCAGGATTATCCCCATTACTTTCTTGAACAAAGGAATAACGTTTGCCACTCTCCAATCCCCTGGCACTATTCCAGTATCCAATGAGGATACAAAGATAATTGCTAAAGGAGCAACAATCTGTTGCCTCGCTCTCCATAGTAACCTGGGCTATATTCTGTTCGGCCCTGGGGACTTACCTATCTTAATGTTTTTTCAAAAGTTCCAGCACATCCTCTTTCTTAATGTTGACATGTTCCAGCATATCAGCCTGTTTTTCACTGACCTCACATTCATCACTGTCCTTCTCACCAGTGAATACTGAAGCAAAGTAGTTGTTAAGGGCCTTTCCTATTCCTCCGACTCCAGGCACATGTTTTTTCTTTTATTCCTGATTGGTCCTACGCTCACTTAAGTCATCCTCCAGAAGTGCAGAATGGCTTGGGGTTTTCCTTAAGCCTTACTCGCCGAGGTCTTCTTGTGTCCTCTTCTAGCTCTCCTAAGTTTCCTTTTAAGCTCCTTCCTGTACCATACAACTCTCAAGAGACTTGTCCCATTCTTAATCTTGACTGTGGTCCTTCTTTCCTTTGATTAGATTTTCCACTTCTCTTGTCAGCCATGGTTCCTTCATTCTAGCATCCTTTCTCTGCCACTAATGGACAAGTCTATCCAGAATCCCATGTAACTACTCCCTGAACAATGTGCATTTCTCTGAGAACATGTGTTCCCAATTGACGGTCTTAAGTCCTTGCCTCATAGCATCATAATTTGTTTTCCCCAATTATTTTTTTTAACCATAGTGTCTGCTCCTAAACTTGTCCAAGACTATAGTAAAGATCAGGGAGTTGCGGTCACTGCCTCCAAAATGCTCACCCACCAAGAGATATCAGCTGATTAGTTTCATTGCCTAGTACTAGATCCAGTATGGCCTCTCCCCTAGTTAGCCTGTCCACATATTGTGTCAGGAATCCTTCCTGGACATACCTTACAAAATCTCCCCCATCTGAACATTTTGTACTAAGGAGCTGCTGATCAATATTAGGGAACTTGAAATCACTCATGATGATGACCTGTTATTTTTGTGCCTTGCCAAAATCTGCCTTTTGATCTCTCTGTTGCTGTTGGCGGGTCTATAGAATACTCCCAATAGAGTGATTGCACTCTTCCCGTTTCTGACTTCCACTCACACTGACTCAGTGAACAATCCCTCCATGACTCCCTCCCGTTTTGCAGCTGCAATGCTATATTGATTAGCAATGACACCTCTTTTACTTCCCGCCCTGTCCCTTTTGAACATCTTTGAGATGAAAAAGTTCAGGTGCTGGAAATATTAAAGCACAAAATGCTTCAAACTTTAAGCAGGACAAGCTGCATCCATAGGAGGGAAAACAGATGCATATTTTCATGACAAGTCTGTCATCAGAACAGTTCTCAAGTATTAACTCTGTTTCTCTTTCCACAGATGCTTTCCTGGTGGCTTAGTGTTTCCAGTGTATTTTACTTTTATTATTTGTAATATTTTATTCAACATCATTTACTTAAGCTGCTGAATTAAATGTCACGTTCTAATAGAGTAATATGACATTTGTGTTATCTTTAAATATACTAAAAGATTCATAACTGACTATGAGTTATATTTGTTTTGTACCTAATAGATGGAAGCCTCTTATTAGCAAGCTGCTCACAGGACTGCTTGATTCGCATTTGGAGAATATTCATTAGAATAGTATCTACTTCCAAAGATTCTGACAACGAGATAATTAAATTGAAGGAAGATATGTTTAGTGTCCAGAGTAATCGTAAGTATTAAAAGTTGGTAGACACGTAAAGCTAATAGTTCAGACTTCAGGGTAGTAGTGATGGTAAAAGGATAAGCACTCAATGTGAAGTTTGGCGGTATAGCTTGTGTGTGTGTTTCACATGCAGATCCCAAAGCTGCTGTTGTTGGTTCAATGTGCCTTTGTAGGGTGAGCCACCTTTAGTAAAATCAGTGAACTGCTCACAATACTCTAATTTTTGCCTCGCGAATGTCTTATACAACTTCAATATAACATCCATGCTCCTGTACGCAGTGCCCTGATATATGAAGGCCTATGTGCCAAATGCTGTCTTTATGAGTCTATTTACAGTAGCTGCAATGCCACTTTCAAGGAATTATGAATCTGTATTCCTAAGTCCTTTTGTTCTTCCACATGCCTCAGTGCACCACCATTGACGGTGTATGTCTTACCATGATTTATCCTCCCAATATGCAATCCCTCACACTTGTCTGCATGCCATGTGCCATTTTTCAGCCAGTTTTCCCAGCTGGTCCAGATCATGCTACAAGCTTTGATAGTTTTTCTCATTGTCCACTATACCCACAATCTTGGTATCATCTGCAAATTTGCTAATATAGTTTATCATATTATTCTCAAAGTCATCGAGCAGCAACAGATCCAGCACTGATCCCTGTGGAACACTGCTAGTTATAAGCCTCCATTCAGAGAGGCAACCATTTATTACCACTCTCTGGCTTCTCTAGCTAAGCCAGTGTTGAATCCAATTGGCTACTTCATTCTGAATGGCAGGTGATTTAATCCATGCAGGTCTTTGTTAAAGGGCTTGCTAAAGTCCATGTAGAAAATGTCCACCCCCTTCTGTTCATCACCCTTCTTGGTAACTTATTTGAAAAACTATTAAGATTGTTCAGACATGACCTGCCACACACAAAGCCATGTTGACTACCCCTAAACAGGCTCTTTCTACCTAAGTACTTATATATCTTGTCCCTTATCATACCTTCCAATAATTTACAATTGATGTCACTCACTGGCCTTTAACTTCCCAACTTAATCTTGGAGCCTTTCTTAAACAATAGAGCAACAGTCCTCCATAAATATATATTTATATATAGATTCCTTCATCCTTTAGGAATATATTCTACTGGTTCTAATTTGTATATAGTATAACTTAATGCTATTATTAAGATGACCCATTTACTCCTCTGTACCATCACTTGCATCAGTAAATATTTCAACCTGTCTTTTATTAATATCCTCATTTGTTTATTTATTGCCTAGATAGTCCTAATATATCCATATGTATTTATGAATTAGTTTTGTTTGCTAACTCTCCTCTCATGCTGACTCATGTTTTGATTAAGTGAGACATTTTATAAATGAAAATTGTTTTAGACTGATTCAACTCCTAAAACTATTGGCAGATGAAATGATCATCATTGCTTTCTTCAACTGAATTATTAAGATTGCTTATTTTACAGTCACTTCTGTTTTCCTTTAGAGGAAGAGGTGACTTATGCAGTAACACTAGAAACAGTGTTGTCTGGCCATGAAAATTGGGTTTATGGACTACATTGGCATCCTCCGATTTACAAAGGTATGATTTCACAATGCTGTTAACATAATTAGGTTTTTATTTGAGTGTATCTAAAAAATGTATTGTAAAGTTCCACTATTATTGTAACATAGACTTCAACTAATTAACCATGATAATTTTGACGTAAAACAAACAAACCAGAGTTCCTTGCAAATTCAGTCCATATTAATAGTATTCCATTATTCTACCCAGAATTTATAGGAATTTATGTATGAATAAGTAGCATTTATTAGTGGTAGTCTGGAATTCTGTGTTATTTTATTGAAACATTGTAAATGATAATAACTTTGCCAACCTCCTTGCTACTCAATCAATATTGTGGAAAAAATCAATTTACTGAATTACTACAGGTTTTGATTGCTTTTACCACTCAATGTGCGAAATGATGCTGATATCTGCCAAATAATTCTTTATTCTTATTCATGTAGTAATCTTATACTTGTTGGGATGAAGGATGAAAGTAAAACTGTGGGGAGGCTAATATCCTCTTTTCCTATCTCTCTAGGGTCTTGACCCAAACATGAGTTGTCCATTTCCCTTCCATGTCTGTTCCCTAACCCACTGATTTTATTCCAGCAGCTCATTTTCACTCCAGATTCCAGCATTTGAAGTCTCTTGTGTATCTATTATCTCTTCCTTTCTTACCTTCATCAGGGTTCATGATAATTAGAACTCAGCCAAATCCTGACTTCTTCAATTTAGTTTTGTATGGAATAAGGTGTAAAATTTGAACACATTTGCTCACAAAATGGATAACTGTCATAACACTATTCCTGCTCTTTTTCAGTTTTTAATTATACTGGCAATATATCTAAAATTGTAGCTATTTTGAGATTAGTATGTTACTTAAAAGTACAACTTCGTCAACTGAAGATTTAGTGGCAGAATATAAAAATAGAGTAAAAGTGGTGCCTTTGACCCTGAAATCTAATTGTTAGAGTTCAGAATCGTATCTTGGGTGTCTATCCACCAGGGTCATAGATCCTTGTATTGGGTGGTGTTGACTTGGTGAACATTGATAACAGTAATGGCATGCAGAAAGATTTTCAGAGTCATGGTTCTGTTAGTGGTCTATTAATCTATTATGTGGTACCTACCAAAATCTTTCTAGAATTCAAAAGGAATTGCATCCTCAATATTACTATAGTCTGTACTCTGTTATCTTTTTAAGGAGTTGGCAATGTTGACTTACCCTTTTGAATGAACTTGACTCTTTTGTTTTTTTAAATTTTTGTTTCCTTTTTGATGTTGATTCCATCATTTCATAAGCTACTAAAGTTGAATTGGCAGATCTGTATTTCACTGAGCGTGTTCTACCTCCCTTCATAACTATAGTTACCTTGTCAGTTACCTGCCAGGCCTCAGATGTTACACCAAGCTAAACTGGCCAACAACTCATGGCATCACATATATGTGAAGTTAAAGATAGAAATTTGAAATTACTTTGATAAATGCACCTGTGGTTTGCCATGATAGTGCCCACTCATTGCAGTGGTGTGTTCTCTCAGCATTGTCACCACAGGGAGCCCACTGATATCTTAGAAGCTGAATACTGGAGAAAGCCCTCTGGTGGTGACACACTCTCTGGAATCTGAAGGTCGTGCAGCCTGCAATTACTTCTGAGGATGCCCAGTCAGGTTTCCTGATGTCAATAGCTTCTGCTTTTAAATCAAAAACAGTAACAAGCTCTGAGACTGTTTCCTATTATTGTAGGCAATGCCTTTGGGCTCCATCTGATGTCTGAAAGAGTAAAATGGGAATGCATGAATGGTGATACCATTGGGTGCACATTTGATGACTGGAAAATGTCGGGGGCTCCAGCATTATTATGCCAGGAAGTTCAGTCTCCTGATGGGCACCAATACGCTTGTAAATGGTTGTACTATGAGCTATAAAGAGTATTTGCAGGATTTAGCATGTTAAAAATCAGTGCTAATTGATCCATTTTCTGACACACATCTTTTAACTGCTTAGAATGGTGACAGATCTTTGCAGAGTGTCCAGGTCGGTATCCTATAGTATGTTCAAGCAAAGCTCCACTTTGTAATTCTCAGACTTCATGGGAAGTTGTCACTGAGGTGAACCTTGTCACTAAAATCATAAGTTAATAGGTCAGATGATCAAAAGCTTGATCAAATAAGTAGGTTTTTAAATGAAAGAGAAAAAGAGGTTTGGCAAGGAATTTGGAGTTGACACCTCAGATGAAGACATGGACATATGTCCTGGAGATACAGGAAACTGCAGATGTAGGAATCTGGAACAACAAACAATCTGAAGAAACTCAGCAAGTTGAGTGGCATCTGTGGGTGGAAAGGATTTGTTTAGACGTCAGATCCAATTTACTTGCCTTGGATTCATATTCCATATACTAGCCTATTGACTGAATGTTGAAAATTTTAGTTGTACTAGAATTAACAACCTGTCGGAATGATTTCCAAATTTCCAATCTATTTTGAATGAGTAGGTGCTTCCAGATTTAATTCCTGCATTGCCTGCATCCATGTTGAAGGTTGTGCTCTTTTGTTCTGAATTCACCCCACAGAATGGAATGCTTTCACTGTATACCTTCCTTTAAAGCCCTTTAGTATGTTAAATGTCATGACTAGATCATCACTTGAGTCTAAATTCAAGTTTATAAAAGCTATATTTATGCAGCATGTACTCATTATTTATTTATTTTGAGCCTTGGTAAAATTCTCCAGAGTGTGCCAGTAGCCTTCTAAATCAAAGGGAAGTGCTAGGTCTGAGCTGGCATGAAACACACTCTCCAAATTGGTTATTTTAGTCTTGTGTGGCTCAAAAATCAATCCACATTGCATTTTTAAGGAAATGACAAGGTATGTTCTGGGACCTCAGTTTCTTGTTATGATTGTAGAAGAATAGTTTTAAAATTGACATAAAGTTGATCTATATATTCACATAATCATGAAACAGTAATTTCTAATTAAAAGCAGGAACGCTGATTACTGCATATCAGTGTTGTGATGCAATGTGCTGAATGTGGATACTAAATGACTGGGAAAAGATGCAGTGGATTCTGGTTAATTGGGACACATTGGGACTAGTATGTTTTGGTGGCAACCCTAATTAGCTGAAGTTTCACAAAAGTAGATAAAAAGGTATGAAAAAGACAAACTGAGCAGCAAATTATGTATTTAAATGAAATGCAGAGAAAATTAGAACACTACCAATACTACTACAGTACTATAAAATGGTGTATTAATTCCTAATACTTATTGATGGAGTAATTCATCCACATCGCTTTCTTTTGAGTGCTAATGAACAAAATCAGTGCAGACACCCTAGTGCAGATAATGGACTACCTGCATACAATCCTTTCAAAGTAAATTTATTATTTAAGTACATATATGTCGTCATATACAACCCTGAGATTTTTCTTGTGGTCAATCACAGTAAATTACAAGAAAAATAACAGAAACATTGAAAAACCACACCCACAATGCAGACAACAACCAGTGTGCAAAAACAAACAACAAACTGCAAATACATAGAGAAACAGAAATAAAAGAAATAATAATAATAGTAACAAATAAATAACCAATTAATATTGAGAACATGAGATGGAGTGTCCTTGAAAGTGAGTCCATTTCAGTAGGAGCAGTTCAGTGATAGGGCAAGTGAATTTCCATGAAGTTAGCTCCTCTAGTTCAAGAGCCTGATGGCTGAGGGGTAATAACTGTTCCTGAACCTGGTGGTGTGGGTCCTGAGGCACATGTACCATCTACCTTATGGCAGCAACAAGAAGTGAGCATTGTTGGGGGCGGGGGGGTCCTTGATGGATGCTATTTTTCTGCAACAGCCCTCTGTGTAGATGTGCTCAGTGCAGATCGTCTGGGCTGTATCGACTACATACTGTAGGCTTTTCTGTCTAAGAGCATTGGTGTTTTCATATCAGTGTGCAACCAGTCAATATATTCTCCATCACTCACGTCTATAGAAATTTTTCAAAGTTTTAAATATCATGCTGAAACAGTGCAAACTCCTAAGGAAGTAGAGACGTTGCTGTGCTTTCTTTGTAATGGTACTTAGATACTGGACCCAGAATGGATCCTCTGAAATGATAATACCGAGGAATTTAAAGTTGCTGACCCTCTCCACCTACAAACCCCCAATGAGGACTGGCTCACGAACTTCCAGTTTCCTCCTCCTAAAGTCAATAATTATCTCCTTGGTCTTGCTAATATTGAGTGAAAGTTATTGTTATGACACTATTCAGCCAGATTTTAAATCCACGATTGCATCCTCCAAATCTTCATTTTAATTGTAATATTCAAGATGATTGTCAGTACCTTCGAAGTACCTAACTTGTTGATTGAAGTAAAATCGCTTCAGTTTCAATCCTGGCCATTTCTGACATCTACAAGCCAGGATGCTTAGAACCACAGTGAGCAAAACAGTACTGATTTGGTTTACTGCTTATTTCTTGCCAACAGTCAGTGCAAAAATCACAGCTTTTTGACAACAAACACACACACTGATGCTATTTATAAACTCAAATGAAGCACAGTGTAGTGTCTAACAGCCGCACAAGTGCACGATTGATGCTAGTTAGAAACTGTTGAGCAACAGTCTCCTCCAGCTAAGCAGCATAGTGTCTGAAGTAAACAAAGGGAATCGGTATTTTATCGATTAATTTTTCTTCTTTAAGAGTTTTTCCTATAAAAGCAGTAGCCCCGATTAACCGATTACCCAATTAACCAGAATCTGATGTATTTGAATTGGTTATGTGTACTTTAGTACAGGTATGTGTCACTTAACGTCCATGATAAGTTCTGTGAAATCGGACGTTATGTGATTTAGATGTTGTGCGACCACCATATTATATACTTAGCAAACCTATATGGAGTACAGTGGTGTACCTGTATTGACTATATAGCCAAGAACTTACACTAAAACTGTATACTGTACACTATAATTTTTTATTTCGTTTTAACCTTTTTAATTTTTTTCACTTTTTAAACTTTAATGTAAACATTTTATTACCCTATATCACACACAATTTATCAAAGATGATCAAGATCATCCACATCACTGTTCTCAACTTCCTCTGTTCCACTGGAAGTGTTTCGAGTCGAATAACCTGCGTTTGGAAGCCACGATGCACTTTATGGTAATATTTTTGAAAGAAAATTAAACAGAGATAACGCTACTACACTCGAGACACACGATACACAAGATTGGTTACGTCCGCTATGTCACGTTCTCCGATCGGGACTACAGACGTATATGCGATTGGACGTTGTCCGAATGGACGTTAAGCGGCGCACACCTGTATTGATGTGCTCCATGCAATTCTCTTTGTTCAATCGCTGCAATTCATCTTTGTACTAAATAAAGTATTAGTTTTGTTGCCATCATTTATTATTACCTCCCAGTGTTTTTCTCCATTAAAGTTTGTTAAACTTTTCAGAATACTGGTTATCTATAATTAACATGAAGTGCATGTCTGCTGTAATGTGAACAAAATGCTAAAAGTACAGCCTGAGCTGGTTTACTTATGTGCTTTTGTGTAGTCATAAATGTTTGATGTGTTGGAGGTTCTATTTATAAAGTGGGGCTTAGAAGCTAATACATTTTTTATTAGGTTGTCCTGCAGTATTTTACATTTACTGCTTTTAGCATACTTTCTAAATGAAGAGCATTTATGAATATCATTGGCCACTTTAAGACTAGGTTATGAAATCTTTCCTGGTGTACATCATTAATGAACCAGCAAAAGAAAATAAATGGGACAATAATGTACCGCCACTGTTAAACGAATACATGTTTTGTAGTGTATGGCCAGCTTCAGAAAGAGTTTCTGGTTGTGAGATATGAAAAGTATTCACAACAAATTTTGTGTACGCTCACAGAGGTTTTCAGTTCAAAGGTGAAAAATCAACTCTTGCTTTGTTCACTACAGATGTTTCCTGACTTACTGAATATCTTGAGCATTTTCTGCTTTTATTTCAGATTTCTAGCATCTACAGTATTTTGCTTTATTAAGTAATGGTTATGATTTTCTTATATGGCAGCTTTTGATCTACTCTAACCAAGATTGTTTAATCTGGAAGAAAATGGAATTATGCCCTTTCTGTACTTACCATATATTTAATCCAAGTTTTAATCAGTGATCTCAAAAATGTTTTCAAAAGATTTTAGCTATAAAATTTTAAAATAACTAAAGAATACCGTGGAATATAAAGTCAATGGCAGCGTGAAAGTCGCGTGTATTGTCAGATGCACAAGTACTGTTATTGGTGTAACCCATTTTAAATAGTCACCAGTTTTCATTAAATACAAATAAGTGGTTTGCTTATTTTTCCTATGCATTTCTCTATTTTTAATTAATTTCTGGTTGCTTAAGATACTTTAATTAAGCTTATTCTTTCATTACCTAAGTCTACTTGGAGCTATTTCCTGGTTTGTGTACAGTATACCTAAAAAAAACTTTTGACAGTAATGGCCTGTCAAAGACCAGAGGCATTGTGGATCAGTGTGATTGGCTTTGTAACATGGATGCAACATCCAGAGGGCTAATTCAATTCATCCTGTCAAGTTGGCAAGGGAAATGTTTATTGTGATGAGAATGGGATTGAGTGTGGGTAGGTGTCTGGATGCTCTATGAGCCTACCTGTTGACTGTATCTGAAGGCTTAATCTAATTAGGCCAAGACTTTGAAGTTGTTGTTTCTAAATGCAAATGATGGGGCTAAGAGTTACATATTAATCTTTGTGATAACCTGAGGATCAGAAACTCAAAACTGCATAACTAATTTTTCTTGATAATTTATTTGAGTTTGTTGTTTTAAGTGCTTTTAGAGTGAAAATTTTTAATTTAGTTGGTTATCAGTTTTTTAAAAAATGCTCTGTTAATTCTTGAGCTCAAGTGTTATGTAGTGAAATGCAACTATTTCTATATGATCATTCAGTACAGCCTGACTTGAAGGACTTGATTGTTTCTGCACTTGTTTCTCCTCTAGATAGCAGACTTGAACAGCCCTTATCCTTGTTATCAGCATCAATGGATAAAACAATGATCCTTTGGACTTCAGATGAAGAATCCGGTGTGTGGCTAGAACAGGTGAGTTTTTCTGATCAATTATATTTTAATGCTGTTTTCCTTAGTTCATTGACAGCAAGTTGTGAGATTTTATAAAAACAATTAAAAATTGACCACAACTAATTGAAGATCAATTGTTATTTCTGATTTTAAAAAATAATGTTTTTTGTTAAACCCGTTCATGTTTGGAAAACGCAGTGTATTGGAGCAGCTGTTGCTTGTCTCATTTATTCCTTGGAGTGTCATTCTCAAGATCAATGGGCTTTTTGTGGATCTGGGGTTTTCATGTATCCTTATTTTTCCCCCTTTGCTGGAGGAGAAGTGCGTGTAAATGGTGGGTCAGTGAAAGAAACAATACATCAGTTGTCTTTTGAGCTATTTATCTACCACAGGTACTCCCTGATGCCCAGGGCAACGGAATGGATCTCTGAGAGTTAATAAAGCAAGAGTGTGGTTTTGCTCTATGCTTAAACGAGCATGCAAATTATTTTTAATGAACTCTGGACAGCTTGGTTGGAGTTGGCTTTTGCCACAAGGGAGGCTTCCAATTGTTAAGTAACAGAAGATTCCAGGTCCAGCATGCCCTGGGGCAGAAAAGTTGGGTGGGAGGGTGTTTCCCCTTCATGAAGAATTTTCCACTTTGATTACGCATGCTGAAGTATTATTAATTTAGAAATGTATAGCTCTATTCTAAACTAAAATTCACCTTTTGGAAGCAAGAACATGAAAATGGGTATGTCAGCTTCTCAATTTTACTTGACACTCAAGTAGATTGTGAATGATGACACCTAAATTACATTTACTGTCCTTAACCATTGCCTAACGGATCTCATTCCACCTCAACCATGATAATTCTATTTATGGTAATGCTCACAGCTACTTGGGGGGGGGGGTGAGTATTACAAATTTCTTGGACCTGTTGTTGGAAAAAGTGCTAATGGTTCACTGTGGCCTCTTATTCTTGATCCAGCCATCAGAGGGCATGGTTTCTCTATATGTATCCCTTTTTACTCATTTTAATGATTTTAGTACTTCAGCTGGATAATTTCTTGACCTTTCAAGTTCTTGTTAATGTTAATAAAGTTAATATATTATTGTGGTGGCTCTATGATACTCCAACCTTATAAAGCTGTTATATCTTCCTGTGCTTTGGACTGTAAAGTCAAATACTGCCATTCAAATGAAAATTTGACCAAAGTACTGTAAGATTTCCCACATCTGATACTTCACCATTGCTTAGATGTTCCATTCTTCAACTGCTTCCTATAGTTATACAGGATATTCTATGTACTTCCTGAATCTTAATGATTCTCACCTTTCCAGTTTTCAGATATAATTTATAAGAATTCTAGGTTATTTCTTTTAGACAACATATCATTCTCCAATTCTTTCCTTATCCCTCTTGACTCACCTGTATGTTAAATGTCTGTTAATCTCTGCCTTGAATACATTCATGACTGTCCTGACAGCTCTTTGGGATAGAAAGTTTCAAAGGTCCCTGACACTTTGAAGGAAGACATTCCACTGTATGTCTGTCTTAAATGAAGTCCACTTATTCTGAAACTATGCTTCTACTGTGGGGAAACATCTCAACGTCTGCCCTGTCAGTGCCTCTCCAAATACATCAATGAATATAGGGGCAACCTTCCTTCATGTGTCAAGCCCTTTATCCCAGGAATTTATCTGGTGAACCTTCTCTACTGTGCCTTCAGTGCAAGCTCATTCTTCCTTAAATAGTCATAGTCATACTTTATTAATCCCAGGGGAATTTGGTTTTCGTTGCAGTTGCTCCATAAATAATAATTAGTAATAGAACCATAAATAGTTAAATAGTAATATGTAAATTATGCCAGTAAATTATGAAATAAGTCCAGGACCAGCCTATTGGCTCAGGGTGTCTGACCCTCCAAGGGAGGAGTTGTAAAGTTTGATGGCCACAGGCAGGAATGACTTCCTATGACGCTCTGTGCTGCATCTCGGAGGAATGAGTCTCTGGCTGAATGTACTCCTGTGCCCACCCAGTACATTATGTAGTGAATGGGAGAATTGACCAAGATGGCATGCAACTTAGATAGCATCCTCTTTTCAGATACCACTGTGAGAGAGTCCAGTTCCATCCCCACAACATCACTGGCCTTACGAATGAATTTGTTGATGCTGTTGGTGTCTGCCACCCTCAGCCTGCTGCCCCAGCACACAACAGCAAACATGATAGCACTGGCCACCACAGACTCGTAGAACATCCTCAGCATCGTCCGGCAGATGTTAAAGGACCTCAGTCTCCTCAGGAAATAGAGATGGCTCTGACCCTTCTTGTAGACAGCCTCAGTGTTCTTTGACCAGTCCAGTTTATTGTCAATTCGTATCCCCAGGTATTTGTAATCCTCCACCATGTCCACACTGACCCCCTGGATGGAAACAGGGGTCACCAGTACCTTAGCTCTCCTCAGGTCTACCACTAGCTCCTTAGTCTTTTTCATATTAAACTGCAGATAATTCTGCTCACACCATGTGACAAAGTTTCCTACCGTAGCCCGGTACTCAGCCTCATCTCAACTATGGCAGAGTCATCTGAAAACTTCTGAAGATGACAAGACTCTGTGCAGTAGTTGAAGTCCGAGGTGTAAATGGTGAAGAGAAAGGGAGACAAGACAGTCCCCTGTGGAGCCCCAGTGCTGCTGATCACTCTGTTGGACACACAGTGTTGCAAGCACACGTACTGTGGTCTGCCAGTCAGGTAATCAAGAATCCATGATACAAGGGAAGCATCCACTTGCATCGCTGTCAGCTTCTCCCCCAGCAGAGCAGGGCGGATGGTGTTGAACGCACTGGAGAAGTCAAAAAACATGACCCTCACAGTGTTCGCTGGCTTGTCCAGGTGGGCGTAGATGTGGTTCAGCAGGAAGACGATGGCATGACCAAAACAATGCACAATACACCAGGTGAGTTTCAATAGTGCCCTATGAAGTTGCTTGAAAGCTTTAATGCTCTATATTCCTTTCCTAATTGCATGCTGTTCCGGCGTGCAAATCTTTTGTGTTTCATGTATTTGGTTGCCCAGATATTTTACTGGAGCAGTATTTTATAGATTCACTCCAGTTCTTTCTTATTCTTCCTAACAAGATGGATAACCTCACTCTCAACCTGTCTATATCCCATTGCAAAGACTTTATATTCTCCTCACACTTGCCAACCCAGCCATTGTCAGTTAAATTACATTAGTCTTTTCATCTGTTTGGATTACATATACTTGATGCCCCTGCACAGGACCCTGTAGGATACAATTTTTTGCTGACTGACACTCTTTACAATGCTCCTTTTAATCTTGCTCTGTTTTCTGTTAGTAGCTATGTTTATATATTACCTTTGTCAAGGTAGCTTGAAATCTGCCCATTTATGTTTGTGTTTTCCCATGGTATGCTGTTGGAATGTTAAGTTCATCAAAATCACTTTTAGTATAGAGTGTTTTGGGAGAATAAGTAGCTTTTTCACATCTAACCCTGCTGTCACTTTCTATTTATTTCTGCACCAAAGTTAATTGAGTACGTTTCAGATTTACAGCCTGAAAAATACTCAGCAATAGAAAGCAAGCAGATACTTCCTTCTTAATCAAACTTTCTTTTATTGTTCCTAGTCTCTGGACTTCATAACTTAATGACCATTTCTCTCTGTATTGGCATTTTTTTCTGTAATGTATCACGCTTTAAAAACCTCTAAATTGTCACTTTTAATTGTTCATCGAATAAGTCCAAGTTGTTAGCAGTTTCCACTTGCAAAGCAGATTTCTGTAAGTAGGTCGCAATTGTGGAATTTTTTAAAAATTAAAAAAAATTCATACAAAGAGCCCATGCGGATCTCCCCTCAACTCGTTAGAAATGTACTTACTGTAATGGAATTTCATGCATTTTTAAAAAGAATCCTAAAATATTAATGTTGGCAAAGCGCACCCATGCATGGGGATTGCTGTAGTTCTGCTTCACACAGATTGGAATTGACATGTGACCTCACAAAGAGATGCTGCAGAACAAAGATGGGAAGTTTTCTACTCCATCGGAGATAGAACTGGAAAAGACAGCAGTTTGGTGAGGAAGGGAAGCCACGACTGCTGGAGTATGAAGATTAACCAAAGTAATGGTGGACTGAGTACAAAGAAAAATATGTTTATGGTTTTTAAAAGTATTATCAAAGATGGAATTATGATCTAAAATTTGCCAGCACTGAAAATATTCAGAAGTGCCAGGAAGCTTCTCTGAAGAAAGAAGCAGTTAATGTTTATTTTCTTAATTTTATTTTCATAATGTTTATTCAGATCATAAAAGCAGGAATATGCACATGGATATGCTTTCTGCACAACAAGACCTTCCCCCCCCACCAAAAAAAAAGAAACTGAGAAAATGGAGCAAGAGTAGGCCCTTCATGCCTGCCTCCCGTTTGATATGATCTGTGTCAGCTTCAACTCCTCTTGCATGCCAATTCATCTCTGGATCCTTCAAGTTTTTATCTCCACTTTAAATATATCCATTGTATATTTTGGAGCCAGAGAATTCCTGAGATCTACAACTCTAAGAAGTTGTTTCTATGCTCTTTGGTGGTTTAAATGACCAGTCATTTATATTATAATATAGCTCTTTCGCTTGTCTGCAGTTCTCCCATGAGGGAAAACTAACTGTTTTTGCTCTCTTCTGTTGAAAATACTTGTCATTTTCTTCGGCAGTTGAACGGGGCACGACTGCGCAAGCGCATGTAAGTCGGACCATGAGGCAGCGGGAGTATTTAAAAGAGAGCAGAGTAACGGAGCAGGCGACGGAGTAGAGGGAGACAGAGTAGGAAGGCTTTGGCTCGAGCGGCTTTGACGAGCAGAGGCTGAGGAAGAGCTTCGCTCCAAGTGAGGTAAAGTTGGATAAGTTCCTTTAATAAATGTAATTACCTTAGGAGTAGGTAATGCAGGCAGCAGTTAGGGCAGTTGATTGCTCTGTTTGCAGGCTGTGGGAAGTCAGGGCGAGCACAATCATCCCTGATAACTACACCTGCGAAAGGTGCATCCAGCTGCAGCTCCTGACAAACCGAGTTAGGGAACTGGAGCTGGAGCTAGATGAACTTCAGATCATTCGGGAGGCAGGGGCAGAAAGAGAGAGGAGTTACAGGGAGATAGTCACCCCTAAGAATCAGGAGACAGGTAGCTGGGTGACTGTCAGGAGAGGGAAGGGGAATAGACAGAATGAGCAGAGCACCCCTGTGGCGTTCCCACCAATAATAAGTACATCATTTTGGATACTGTTGATGGGGATGACCTACCAGGGACAAGTTGCAGTGGTTGCGTCTCTGGCACCACGATGGGACCCTCAACTCAGAAAGGAAGGAGGGAAAAGAGGAAAGCAGTAGTGATAGGGGATTCGATAGTTAGGGGGACAGATAAGAGGTTCTGTGGAAGAGATTGAGAATCCTGGATGGTCTGCTGACTCCCTGGTGCCAAGTTCCGTGATATCTCAGATCGAGTTCTCGGTATTCTCAAGAGGGAGGGTGAGCAGCCGGATGTCGTGTCCATGTAGGGACCAGTGACGTGGGTAGGAAGAGTGAGGAGGTCCTGAAAGATGAGTTTAGGGAGTTAGGTGCCAAGTTAAAGGATAGGACCTCCAGGATAGCAATCTCAGGATTGCTGCCAGTGCCATGTGCAGGCGGGTTTAGGAATAGTAAGATAGCACAGATCAACACATGGCTGAAGACATGGTGCAGGAGGGAGGGCTTCAGATTTATAGATAATTGAGCAGTTTTCCAGGGAAGGTGGGACCTGTTCTGGTGGGATGGTCTACATCTGAACTGGAGGGGGACAAATGTTCTTGCAGGTAGGTTTGCTAGAGAGGCGCCGGTGGATTTAAACTAGATATGAGGGGTGAAGGGAACCAGAGTGTAAGAACAGATGTAGGGAAGAAGGAAGAAAAACAAAATAGTAAAGTTGTTTGCACCGTTAGTGATAAACAGAGAGTAAGAGGTGGAAAATTTCTTAAGTGCATTTATTTTAATGCTAGGAGTATTTTAAGAAAGGTAGATGAGCTTAAAGCATGGATTGATACCTGGAAGTATGATGTGGTAGCTATTAGTGAAACATGGTTACAGGAGGGGTGTGATTGGCAACTAAATATTCCTGGATTTAATTGCTTCGGGTATAATAGAATCTGAGGGACAAGAGGGGGAAGTGTTGCATTGCATGTCAGAGAAAATATTGCAGCGGTACTGTGGCAGGATAGATTACAGGGCTCATCTAGGGAAGCTATTTAAGTGGAATTGAGGAATGGAAAAGGTGTAGTAACTCTTGGGGTGTATTATAGACCACCAAATGGGGAGAGAGAATTGGAGGAGCAAATTTGTAAGGAGATAGCAGATATTTGTAGTAAGCACAAGGTTGTGATTGTGGGAGATTTTAATTTTCCACACATAGACTGGGAAGCCCATACTGTCAAAGGGCTGGATGGTTGGAGTTTGTAAAATGTGTGTAGGATAGTTTTTTGCAGCAATACATAGAGGTACCAATGAGATAAGGGGCAGTGTTGGATCTCCTGTTAGGGAATGAGATAGGTCAGGTGATGGAGGTTTGTGTTGGGGAGCACTTTGGGTCCAGTGATCACAATGCTATTAGTTTCAATATAATTATGGAGAACGATAGATCTGGACCCAGGGTTGAGATTTTTGATTGGAGAAAGGCTAACTTTGAGGAGATGCGGAAGGATTTAGAAGGAGTGGATTGGGACAATTTGTTTTATGAGATGAATGTAATAGAGAAATGGAGGTCATTTAAAGGTGAAATTTTGAGAGTACGGAATCTTTATGTTCCTGTTAGGTTGAAAGGAAAGGTTAAAAGTTTGAGAGAGCCATGGTTTTCCAAGGGATAGTGGAAGCTTGGTTCGGAAAAAGAGATATCTACAATAAATATAGGCAGCATGGAGTAAATGAGGTGCTCGAGGAATATAAAGAATATAAAAAGAATCTTAAGAAAGAAATTAGAAAAGCCAAGAGAAGATACGAGGTTGCTTTAGCAAGTAGGGTGAAAATAAATCCAAAGGGTTTCTACTGTTATATTAATAGCAAAAGGATAGTGAAGGATAAAATTGGTCCCCTAGAGAATCAGAGTGGACAGCTATGTGTGGAGCCAAAAGAGATGGGGGAGATTCTGGACAATTTCTTTTCTTCGGTATTCACTAAGGAAAAGGATATTGAATTGTGTAAGATAAAGGAAATAAGAAGGGTAGTTATGGAAAGTATGATGATTAAAGAAGAGGAAATACTGGCGCTTTTAAGGAATATAAAAGTGGATAAGTCTTCGGGTCCAGACAGGATATTCCCTAGGACCTTGAGGGAAGTTAATGTGGAAATAGCGGGGGCTCTGACAGAAATATTTCAAATGTCATTAAAAACAGGGATGGTGCCAGAGGATTGTCGTTTTGCTCATGTTGTTCCATTGTTTAAAAGGGATTCTAAGAGTAAACCCAATTATCGGCCTGTGAGTTTGACGTCAGTGGTGGGTAAATTGATAGAAAGTATTCTTAGAGATGGTATATATAATTATCTGGATAAACAGGGTCTGATTAGGAACAGTCAGCATGGATTTGTGTGGGGAAGGTCATGTTTGACAAAACTTATTGAATTTTTTGAAGAGGTTACTAGGAATGATGACAAGGGTAAAGCAGTGGATGTTGTCTATATGGACTGCAGTAAGGCCTTTGACAAGGCCCCACACGGAAGGTTAGTTAGGAAGGTTCGATCGTTAGGTATTAATATTGAAGTAGTAAAATGGATTCAACAGTGGCTGGATGGGAGATGCCAGAGAATAGTGGTGGATAACTGCTTGTCAGATTGGAGGCTGGTGACTAGTGGAGTGCCTCAGGGATCGGTACTGGGTCCAGTGTTATTTGTCATATACATTAATGATCTGGATGATGGGGTGGTAAATTGGATGAGTAAGTATGCAGATGATACTAAGATAGGTGGAGTTGTGGATAATGAAGTAGGTTTTCAAAGCGTGCAGAGAGATTTAGGCCAGTCAGAAGAGTGGGCTGAAAGATGGCTGATGGAGTTTAATGCTGATAAATGTGAGGTGATACATTTTGGTAGAACTAATCAAAATAGGACATGCATGGTAAATGGTAGGGCATTAAAGAATGCAGTAGAACAGAGGGATCTAGGAACAATGGTGCATAGTTCCCTGAAGGTGGAATCTCATGTGGATAGGGTGGTGAAGAAAGCTTTTGGTATGCTGGCCTTTATAAATCAGAACATTGAGTATAGGAGTTGGGATGTAATGTTGAAATTGTACAAGGCATTGGTGAGGCCAAATTTGGAGTACAGTTTTGGTCACCAAATTATAGGAAAGATGTCAACAAAATAGAGTACAGAGAAGATTTACTGGAATGTTACCTGGGTTTCATCACCTGAGTTACAGAGAAAGGTTGAACAAGTTGGGTCTTTATTCTTTGGAACGTAGAAGGTTGAGGGGGGACTTGATAGACATATTTAAAATTATGAGGGGGATAGATAGAGTTAACGTGGATCGGCTTTTTTCATTGAGAGTGGGGGAGATTCAAACAAGGGGACATGAGTTGAGAGTTAAAGGGCAAAAGTTTAGGGGTAACATGAGGAGGAACTTCTTTACTCAGAGAGTGGTAGCTGTGTGGAACGAGCTTCCAGCAGAAGTGGTTGAGGCAGATTTGATGTCATTTAAAGTTAATTTGGACAGCTATATGGACAGGAAAGGAATGGAGGGTTAATGGGCTGAGTGCAGGTTGGTGGGACTAGGTGAGAGTAAGCGTTCGGCATGGACGAGAAGAGCCGAGATGGCCTGTTTCCGTGCTGTAATTGTTATATCGTTATGTGGTTAAACTATATTTTTCCTTTGTTTTTTTTTTAAGTATTGCGGTCACGTTACATAATATGAGGGGCTTGTCATTGGTAGCTTGTTGACAAAATAGAATAGATCTGGTGGCTCTGCATGGTGCCAGTGTCAGCAGAAAGTTAATGTTAAGCTCAAAAGGGTAAATTGCATGTAACACATGCAAATTGCTTGAGTAGCTCAGCAGGTTAGGTAGTATCTGTGGAGGGAAATGAACAGTTTACATTTTGGGCCAAGGCCCTTCAGTAGGACTGGACCGCTGAGATCCTCCAACATTTGGTGTGTGTTGCTCAAGATTTCCAGCATCTGCAGGATCTCTGACCAGAATTATACATCAGGCTCTTATTCTCTCAAGTTAAGAGTTGAGGGCTAAAGGGCAAATGTTTAGGGGTAACATGAGGGGGAACTTCTTTACTCAGAGAGTATTAGCTGTGTGTGGAATGGGCTTCCAGCAGAAGTGGTTGAGGCAGGTTCGATGTTGTCGTTTAAAGTTAAATTGGATAGATTAATGGACAGGAAAGGAATGGAGGGTTATGGGCTGAGTGCAGGTCGGTGGGACTAGGTGAGAGTAAGAGTTCGGCATGAACTAGAACGGCTGAGATGGCCTGTTTCTGTGCTGTAATTGTTATGTGGTTGTATGGTTAATAGAAGGGAATATTCATTGTAATAGTTGAAGTATTACAAAGAGCAAATGGAGCAAAAACTTCTTCCCCTGGAGGCAGAGAAAGAGTCGATAGCTAGAGTCTGCTTTCAATGGTAAAGGATGTTTGAAACTGGGGGCTGTTGGTTTTAGGTGAGAGGTATGAGGTTTACAGGGAAACTGAGGAATAAATTGTTCACATGAAAAGGAGTGGATATCTGAAGTAAGATGTCAGAGGAGTTGGTGGAGGCAGGAACAGTAACAGCATTTAATATGTATCTGGATAGGTAATTAATTTGAAAAAAGGCTTGAGGAATATGGAATTAATACAGGCAAGTGGGCTTCGTGCCGACGGGTCAGAATAGATGTGGTGGGCTGAAGAACCTGTTTCTGTGGTGTACAACTTTAAATTCCAATGAGAAATAGCTTTAAAAAATAAATTGGATCTAAGGCTTTTATGGTTTCTGAAAGCTGATTTATGGAAGTTCTTATTAATGCAAAGAGTAATGGAAATCTGAACTACTCCCTCAGTTGCCAAAGCTAAGTTAAGTGAATGAATTAAAACTGATGCAGATAAAACTGAAATAAGTAAGGAATGCATGGGAAAGTTGGATAAATGGAATTGACGAGGTCCAGATTTGCCTAGCCAGGGGAGCTGAATGACTTCATTCTGTCTCTGCCTTTTTAATATTGATTGATTTCTCTTGTGGTAAACTCTTGCAGTTCCTTATCATCTTTAAATTCCAAGATCAAACAATCTGAAATTTATACCTGAACTATGGAGCTTAGAAATACTGTTAAACATATGGCACTATCATTTCAGATCAACCACTTGAAAATAAATCACATTGCAAGTTTAGTGAGTGACACTCATCATGTCTCATTGTCAGGTGGAGTGTAAAACTTAGCCTGTACAATTGTCATATTAGAAACTTAAATGCTCTAAGGTGATTTTTGCATATTGTGTAATTGTCAGCTGCTAGACTGAGAACTTCAGTTAACAGTCTATCTGTTTGAACTCTTCTTGGAAATAATGAGATAGCACTGAATGTTACGCATGGTGGAGCAAGAGCTACAATAATAATTAAACATTTTTACTGAGTCACATTAGTAACGGTACATGCTGGACAACTGGGCCCACTGAGACGAAAGACTCGCACACCTGAAAGCCTGTGCCTAAAAGAGAGTACCCTCCATTGATTCGCCACGCCATCGGTCCCTGCTCAGCAGCAACAGAAAAGCCTTATCCAGTTTTTTGCCTTCCTCCATTCGACTCGTCAGCACCCAGTTTTGAAAATATAGTGTATGCATAGCAGCTATGACAGTAAAAAGAGTCAGTTTTATTGTGTATTTGTATTTTAAATCACATGCATTTTTAGTATTTATTATCTATTGTGAGTATTTTATATTGTGTTTAACTATGTACGGTGTATGTTTCTGTGATGTTGTCTGTACCACTACACATTCCTCACGGAAAGTAAAATGAATTGAGTTGAATCAGTAAGGTAAGCTGAGAAAAATAATGAACTGACTGTCCTGCTTGATAGCAGTCAACTAGCCGATTCACCCTTGTGGACTGCCGCAGGGGCACAGCTTCTATCTCTATGTCTTCCTGTTAGCTGAATTTGAGAACAGAGTGCAGAAAATTTACTTGTCTTAATGAAACACCCATTGTTTCATCTGCTGGGGTGCTAGTTTCATCAGCAGAGGATGCTTCTGCAACTTCCCTCGTCAGTTCACTGGCATATATGATCCAAATGTTGCCTGACGATTCATACGCCTGTCAGCTCAATTTCTGCTACTTGACCATGACAATACCAGACAGCAGCAGGTAGCCAGTTTTCTTCCTGCAAGATGTGCATGTAGACTTTGTCACTGGCACCAAACGTCTGTGGCCTGGTGTGCATATTGTATGTTTGTGTTGTGACCTCTTGCTTACTGCAAATTTACTCCTAGATGGCTGGCAGTAGACCTGCTGTCTGTGGCCGGTCAAGTTTTTGTACCCTTGGACCCACTGTATGTGGCACTGGGTAGGCCTTGAAAGACTGTAGCTGGCAATTCTCCATAAACTTGAACTTAGCTGCTGGAGCATGATATTGATCTGAAGTGTCAGCTTGTAAAACGCACTGATGCCTTTATAATAGAGCATTCAATGCGAGATTCCTCACAATGTGGTTGATGCAGGACAGCACCAATAGTGTCTTTTTAAATCTAGTTCTGTCCAGCATACTGTGCCGTTGGCTTCCCCTGACCACATGCACGAGTAAGTGACACCGGTCCCCCTGGTGAATCACTTCAGCTGTAAAGATACCATGCACATCCACACAAAACTCCAGTGTTGCTGTGGAACACTGAGAGCAGTGGTCGTAATTTTGGAATCTAGTATACGGATAATTCGCTTACCAAGGTGATGACTGACCTTGTATCCAGCTCAGATTTCACGGGCTGTTTGTCCACTGTGTGTGTAACCAAATAAGGAGGCTGGTTTTGGTAGCCCATGTCATGGGTTTGATAAATAGAGCCCACTTCTTTGTTTTAGCCTTTTCCTTGTGTGGAGTTAATGGTTGAGTTCTCATGGTGCCTTGCTTTGTAAAGCACAGCTTCTTGAGGTGTTCTTCTGACAGAAACGGCAGACTGTTTTATGATGCTTGCAATCAGTCCATTGGGAATGACTTTCTCCACAGTGATGGCATCTCTGTGGAGACTGTAGGTTGCGGGTTGGTATTCTCTGTCAAATATTGTCGTTTTCAGGAATGGATTCTTGCTCCATTACTGTCTGAATCAGTGGTGATGGGGGTGGCAAGCTGTGGAGCATGCTTTATCCCAGGACAAGTCATGCTTTTGGACAGGACTTGTGTCCTCCCACCTTGGATTCCAACAATTAACGCTTAGATAATGATCATTTTGAAATTGCTCGAGGGAATATCTGTGTGCTTGCATTCCTGTGCCACTTGGATCAGTCTTATGATGAAATCTACGTTCTCACTGGGGGTCTGCCATAACTGAGAACGTGAAGCGTGCTATAAACACATTGGGCTGCATGTCCCAAAAGTGTCCAAAGCAAGAAATGCATCTGTCAATTCAGATTCATTTTGTAGGTGCAGGGCATTGCAGTGTTTGCCCAAATTCTCCCAAGTCCTTATAGAGCATCTTGCGTTTCATTGTTTCCTCCAGCTTTGCTGCTGGTGTTAAAATTGCTAGGTGTTCGATGTGATCTAGGAAGGGGTTTCTTCTATTGCAGCTAGGTTTCAAGCAGTCAGCTTAGCTTTAGCTGCAGCCCAAGATGGGAGGGGTGCCTGGAATAGGGCAGTCGTTCTTGTTTGGAGTTTGGCGCCAAAATGCTATGTATGTGTGGAGCAAGAACCCACAACGAAGTAGTTGATAAAAAATGTTTTTACTAAGTCGTATTAGTAAGAGTACACACAGGACAACTTGCAGTGTGGGAGCTACAAACAGGGCCCATTGAGACAAAACACCTGTGCACTCGAAAGCCTGCGCCCAAAGGAATGTGTCCTCTGTGAGTATGAGGCCCAGTTAATTTACTGTATTGGCTGCAATCGATCTGTTATGATGCTCTGGAATCCATTCCATTGCCTCTTATTTAGTAATGTTCTACAATTGGATGCTGATGATGTTGCAGCAGCTTTGATTGTACTTCATTTGATTAATAAGAAAAATGGTTGTGTTGTGAATTATTTCCAGGAACTTACAATGTTTGCTTTTACCACGTTTGTACGGTGATGCAAAAAAGCACTGTGCCAATTTTGCTAACGTTATGACCATGATTAGCAGAATGATGAACTACTAAATTCAGCAATGGGGCAGTTGAAAGGCAGCGATCTATTGCCGAATAATTCTCAACAAAAAAAATGTCGGGCATGTTTAGTTAATTTTGATCTCTTTCTCGATCAGGGGTTCCCACACTGGTGTCCACGGACTCCTTGCTCAATGGTATTGATCCATGGCATTAAAAGATTGGAAATCCCTGTCCTGAATCAATATGATCTGGATCTTTCCTTATAACTGAAAGAAAATAAGACAGCAATTTAATAAATGAGGCAGTACTCTGAAGAAGTGGGGAACCTGCAGAGGTAGAAAACATAGATGTGGTTATTGATCTTGCTATTCTATGCTCACTTTGGCTGTCACATTATACACTATCTCTGGACAAGAAATGCTTCTAACTTGATAATCTTTTAGAACATTTTTTCTTATGTGTGTTTTGTTGTAATTAGGTGTATAAGATGATAAGAGGCATTGATCGTGTGGATAGTCAGAGGCTTTTTCCCAGGGCTGAAATGGCTAACACGAGTGGGCACATTTTTAAGGTGCTTGGAAGTAGGTACAGAGGAGATGTCAGGGGTAAGTTCTTTATGCAGAAAGTGGTGAGTGCGTGGAATGGGCTGCCGGCAATGGTGGTGGAGGCGGATATGATAGGGTCTTTAAGAGGCTCCTGGATAGGTACATGGAGCTTAGAAAAATTGAGGGCTATGAATAACCCTAGGTAATTTCTAAGGTAAGGACATGTTCTGGCACAGCATTGTGGGCCAAAGGGCCTGTATTGTGCTGTAGGTTTTTTGTGTTTCTAATTTTCCTTTGTGTGGATGTTTTCCACTGGCATTGTGCTTAGATAATAGAAGAAAATAGAACAATTGGCTATTTGAACCACGGGCTGTTCCTTGGTCAACACAAAGTGCTGAAGAAACTCAGCAAGTCAGACAGCATCTGTGAAGGAGAATAAAGATTTGACTGAGCAAGAAGGAGTCTTGATGGGAGAGGGCAATGAACCATGGAAGAAGGGAAAGAAGGGCACCAAAGTGATGTGATGAACAGGTGAGAAGAAGAGAAGGGGTGAGAGGAGAACCAGAATAGGGAATTGAAAATGAGAAGGGGGAGTAGGGAGATATCACTGAAAGTTAGAGAAATCAGTATTTATTCCATGAGGTTGGAGGCTTCTGAGATTGTATATGAGATGTTGTTCCTCTAACCTGAGTGTGGCCTCTTAGTGGTAGTAGAGGAGTGGATGGCCGACATGTTGAAACAAGACTAGGAAGTCAAATTGAAGTGGGCGCACGGAGAAAATGTGCCTTTTGTGATGGACAAGCAAACGTGCTTGACAAATCTATGTCAGGTCTCACTGACGTAGAGGAGATCACAGTGCAATAGGTAGCCCCGGCATACTCAACAAGTGAAGTGTCGCCTCATTTGGAAGGACTTTTTGGGGGCCCTGATTAGTGGTGAGTGGAGAGGTATAGGGCAAGCGTAGCACTTGTCTCGCGTGCAGGGTAAGTGCCTGGAGGGAGATCAGTGGGTGGGTATATGTGGCAGTTGTTTGGTATTGATTATTTACAGAAGCTGTGCCAATTCTGGGCTGGGCAAATTATTCAGCGCAGAAAATCGTCAAAGGTCTTAAACCTGAGACCATTATACTGTAACTGGCTCTGCTGCTCACTGGAGGAAGTATTTCATTTAGCTTACATGATATGTGCAAGAGAATACCTTCAGAAATACAAAGGCTTTGTATTAATGTATGCTGAATAAATAGAACATTTTAAAATTTGGAATGCACTGACAGATTCTGTTGCTTTTGTCTTCCCCAAGTTTTTGATATCAATGTTCTGAATAGAACCTAATTTGTTTCATGTATTTTGTTTGCGTACATTGATTGGTATCACTGACAAGGCTATCTTCGATTATGTTATGCCTTTGAGAAGTTGGAGTAATTAACGTCTTTGAACCAAGAAATTGGTTGTGCTGACATTATGGAGACACAAGAGACTGCAGATACTGGAATCTGGAGCAACAGTTAAACTGCTGGAGGAACTCATTGGGTCAAGCAACTTCTATGAAGAGAAATAGACGGTCAAAGTTTCACGTTGATGCCCTTTATCAGTGGTGCAGTGCTAGCCGGAGCTCGTCAGGCACATCTTTAAGAAAAAATGCCGAAATAAACAAGCTAATTAATTAGGTGCTGCCCAGGGTGATTTGTGTATCTCAGAAACTGCTGATCTCCTGGGATTTTTACACACAACGGACTCTGGAGTTTACAAAGAATGGTGCCAAAAACAAAAAAACATCCAACGAGTGGCTGTCTCTGAGCGAGAACATCTTGTTAAATCCACTCGCTGGATGTTTTTTTGTAGCACCATTCTTTGTAACAGAGGAGAAGGTGTTTGCTGTCTAAAGGCGAATTAGGGTGGATAAATCCTCAGGGCCTGACAAGATGTTCCCTCGGACTCTGTGGGAGGCAAGAGCAGAAATTGCAGGGGCCCTAGCAGAGATATTTAAATCATGCTTGGGTGAGTTGCCAGAGGACTGGAGGATAGCTAATATTGTTCTGCTGTTTAAGAAAGGCTCTAAAAATAAATCAGGAAATTATAGGCTGGTGAGCCTGACATCAATAGTTGGAAAGGTATTAGAAGGTATTCAAAGGAGTATTTGGATAGACATGGACCGATTAGGGATAGACAGCATGGCCTTGTGCGTGGTTGGTCTCTTCTAACGTATCTTACTGAGTTTGTCGAAAAAGTTACCAGTAAAGTTGTTGAAGGCAAGGCTGTGGATGATGTTTACATGGACTTCAGCAAGGCATTTGACTACATCCTGCATGGGAGGCTGCCCAAGAAAGTTCAGTCGCTTGGCATTCAAGATGATGTACTAAATTAGATGAGACATTGCTCTGTGGCAGAAGCCAGAGAGTGGTAGTAAGATGGTTGCCTTTCTGACTGGAGGCCTGTGACTAGTGGAGTACGGCAGGGATTTGTGCTGGGTCTGTTGTTTTTTGCCATCTATATCAATGATCTGGATGATAATGTGCTTAACTGGATCACCGAGATTGGGAATGTAGAGGACAGCGAGGAAGACTATCAGTGCTTGCAGCACTCTCAGCTTTTCCTATGCTACATTGACGACTACATTGGTGCTACTTCCAGCATCCACGCGGAGCTTGTCAGCTTCATCAACTTTACCTCCAACTTCCACCCTGTCCTCAGGGTCCATTTCCAACACTTCCCTCCCCTTTCTTGATCTCTCTTTCGCTGGAGACAGCTTTTCTACTGATGTCTATTACAAACCCACTGACATCTGCTCTCAGAATGAGGCTGTTCGTTCCAGAACTAAGGAGATGTCCTCCTTCCCTTCCTCCACCATCAATGCTGCCCTCAACCACATCTCTTCCATTTTTCACATGTTTGCCCTCACCCCATCCTCCTGCCACCCCACCAGGGGTAGGGTTCCTCTTGTCCTCACCTACCACCCCACCAGCCTCCACATTCAGCACATTTTTTTTTGCAACTTTCACTGTCTCCAACGGGATCCCACCACTAAGCAAATCTAACTTCTTCCCCACCCCCCCGACTTTCTGCAGGGATCGCTCCCTACATGACTCCCTTATCCATTTGTCCCTCCCCACTGATCTCCATCCTGGCACTTCTCCTTGCAAGCGGAACAAGTGTTACACCTGCCCCTACACCACCTCCCTCACTACCATTCAGGGACCCAAACAGTCCTTCCAGGTGAGGTGACATTTTACCTGTGAGTCTGTTGGGGTCACCTACTGTATCCAGTGTCCCCAGAGTGACTTCCTGTATATTGGTGAGATCTGACATAGACTGGGAGACTGCTTCGCCGAGCATCTATGCTCCGTCTGCCAGAAAAAACTGGAGATCCCAGTGGCCAAACATATTAATTGCACTTCCCATTCTGACATAATCAGACCATGGTGTCTGCTGTCACGATGAGGCCACACTCAGGTTGGAGGAGCAACACCTTATATTCTGTCTGGGTAGCCTCCAACCTGATGGCATGAACATCAATTTCTTGAACTTCTGGTAACGCCCTCCTCCCCCACTACCTCCCACCATTCCCCATTCCCATTTTCCTCTCTCACCTTATCTTCTTACTCATCACCTCCCTCTAATGTTCATCCCTTTTTTCTTTCTTCCCTGGCCTTCTGTCCTCTCTTATTAGATTCCCTGTAGCTCTTTCACCAATCAACTTCCAGCTCTACTTCACCCCTTACCCCCCACCATCCTTGTGTTATTCCTCCCCTCTCCTGACCTTCTTACTCTGACTCATTTTTTTTTCTCCAGTCCTAATAAAGGGTCTTGGCCCGAAACATCGACTGTTCCATAAATGCTGCCTGGCCTGCTGAGTTCCTCCAGCATCTTGTGCATGTTGCTTTGATTGTAAACAAGGTGGGACAGCCCAAACCTGATTGGATGAGGACTAACCAATCAGGAGGGATGGACAAACGGTCGTCTAAATACCACTGGACTAGACGTGCCCAGGGATCATCCCTAATAAAGATGGCCAGAGTTTGTCATCAAAACGTCAGTTAAAATCTATACCTGCACCCGGCTGGAAGTCCAACAAGAGTATATTCAAACTTTATCTGAAGTTTTGTTTTTAAGTTCAGACATACAACCAAAGAGTAAATAATCAGGTAGCCTTTTGAGACTTCGCAATGAACGAAACTTTATTTTCTACTAATAAATTTGCTCTCGAAAAACTTATTTCTGAAACTAAATCTGAGCAAGAAAGATATTGCACTGCCATGCAGTAAACTTTGTAATGGTGCCAATCATTTAACACAGGTGTAATGAATATATATACCACAATGAGAATTTGTGTGAGTTGAATTCAGCAAATCTTGCTATCCCTAGAATCTAAAAGCATTGTCATTTATAAGAATACAAGTTAAAAATTATTTACATTCATTCTTTCCAAAGCACTCTTCAAAGCTTTTATTGACGGATTTCCAAGCAGATACAGTACTGAGCAAAAGTCTTGGGCACATAGGTACAGCTAGGAAGCTTAAGACTTTTGCACAGTACTGTATGTTATGTCTTTCCCATTACCTAATAACACTTAACACTACGGAGCTAACACAAAGCTAAGTACTCTTATTTCTGTTTCCCACCACCTTCCTATTTTAACAACATACAGTACTGTGCAAAAGTTTTAGGCACCCCAGCTATATATATGTGCGTAAGACTTCTGCACAGTACTGTAGCATTGAGAAAGATTACAGAAAAACATTAAAACTTCCAAGAAAGCATAAAGCCACCAAATTATTCAAGACTTCCTTAGTGGAAGAAGGCTCACTCATCAATTAGTGTTAATTCTGAGTATTATTCCTTGCCAAAGATGTTGATCAATACTGCTGTTTGATAAGCCACAAGAAAGTGCACCCTGCAGAGCTGCTTCATACACTTGCTGCAGTTGCTGCATGGGTTTATGCAACTGCATTCCACACAACTTTCCCAAGCAGCACTGCAGCTATTGTATGAAGTAGAGAATTCAGTTAGCTATGCGTGATTTACCCATAACTAACTTTTCGTTGTTTCATAATAAAGATGTTAGGAAAAGGTGTTGATTTTTTTTTCTCATTGAGTTGTCCATTTCAAAATTTGACAACCAATAATGGTTGGGAATATCATCTCTTTATTCGAAAGCAAAAGAAATAACCCTGTGTGGGAGATGTGCACCTGTTGTGTTTAAGATGTTGACAAACATTCTCAGCTTCTTTCATCCAAATGCTTCTCAATTTTGATGTCTTTGTGTATATATCTACATAGAAGTTGTTTTAATGCTCACTTTTAGACCCAAGTTAAATCCTAAAATTTCTGCATGGATTAGAAGTTGAAAGGTGTCATTCTATCAATTTCTAGCTTCGTGTTGGAGAAGTGGGTGGAAACACACTGGGATTCTATGGCTGCCAATTTAGTCCTGATGGATCGATGATATTAGCTCATGCATTTCATGGAGCTGTTCATCTCTGGCGTAAGAACAAGTTCAATATGGTAAATCAATTTGGAGTCATCTTCTGAAAGTGGTGTGATTTTGCATTTTGTATTCTTGATCTTTCAGTGTTAAAATTGTATGAATTGTGAATGTAGAAATTTTCAAGTGGATTAGATATGTTTGTATATTTAAAACAACATGATTTTCACTAATAATACTTTCCCCTGGATTTACATTATAATTTATCTTCAAATGCTCTCAGGGAGAATGGAGCCCAGAAGTTGTGCTTTCTGGACATTTTGGTTCTGTCCAAGATTTGATCTGGGATCCTGAGGGAGACTTTATTTTAAGTGTTGGTGCTGATCAAACAACCCGATTATTTGCGCCATGGAGAAGGCCAGGATGTGACCAGGTAATCAATATGATGCTATCAGCATTAGAAGTGAATGCAGTTAGAAAGACTGAGGTAAAAGAAATCTGATTTTTATAGTTCTTCAAAGTTAAATTATACTATTTAACAAATATGTACTTTTTACTTGATAGCTACAGTGTCAGAGAGTCATAGAGGTTACAGCACAGAAACAGGCTGTCACCCCATCTAGACCACGCTGAACTGTTATTCTGCTGAGTCCCATTGACCCACAACTGGCCCTTCGTACCCCTCCCATCCATATACTTACCCAAGCCTCATAGATGTTGTAATCGAACTCACACTCACCACTTCCTCTGGCAGCTAGTTCCACACTCATACCACCCCCTGAGTGAAGAGACTTCCCTCTCAAGATGCTTTAAATATTTCAACTTTCACCCTTAATCTATGATTTCTATTTTAGGTCTCACCCAACCTCAGTGGAAAAATTCTGTGTGCATTGCAAATACCTAATGAATGGTCTCAACCTAAAATGTCAGCTGTCTTTAGATGCTTTAGATCCTTAGATGCTGCCCGACCTGCTGAGTTCTTCCAGCAATTTGTTTGTTGCTGTGTTTGTATTTACCCTATCCATGCCCCTTATAATTTTATACATCCTATCAAATCTCCCCTCATTCTCTTGCACTCCAAGGAAGTCCTGACCTATTCAACCCTTACCAGTAACTCCAATCCTCAAGTTCCGGCAACATCCTCGTAACTTTTCTCTATACTCTTTCAATCTTCTTGATATCCTTCCAGTAGGTAGGTGACCAGAACTGCACAAAATATGCCAAATTTGGCCAGACTGAAGTCTTAAACATCGACATAACATCCCAAATGCTCGTCTTTGAGCAGATGACACAAAATATATTTGTATCAAAACAAGGTAAAGCGAGATGAACCATTATGTTAGTCTCCTGAATCCTAGTAGAATACTAATTCATTCCTGTCTCTAGCTTGCATAATGCGTTCCTTGTTGTAAATTCCTCATCAGGGAGATAGCAAGGAAATGCTTGATTGTATTTCTTCTCTGCTGAAGGGAAGGAAATCATCCCATTTCTGATTTTTATTTGTTGATGATGTGTAACAGTACTTACAGAGTTTTGGAGCCAGATTATTTCATCAGCCAATTATCTTGGAAATGATACAAGAAATGGTCCATAAGTTATTTAAAAAAGCTAATTAGTTCCTGAGTTTTATTTTTAACATCTTATGTCTTGTATTTTTATCTGTGCTTATACTTAGCTTATGATTAGAGACAAGATATGCAATGACTACAAATTTTCTATTGCTTTTAAGCTTCAAATCTTTGCTTTCAGGGCAACAAGTTTACTTTGCTGCAAATTGCCATTTTTGTAACAGATGTACGCCTTACCATCTGCCAAATCTTATGAGCTATGCTAATGAGCCATCCTCAAAAAATTGTGATCAGAGAGCACATTGTCACTTGGGCCTATCCAAAATCTGGAAATTGCTATCAAGAACTAAGAGAACTGAGCCACAGTGACATTGAACATCTAAAGAATTCTTTGCAATTGGAAAATATGTTGAAACATGTCAGAATTATTACTTAGACCACTGCATATGTATAACCTATATAACTGACATGAATATGGAAAATAAAGCACATGCTTGATAAATCACTGTGCTGAAAAATACATAGAACCATATTGAATGCAGATAAAAAATTTTAACAAGATGTGCAGTTCATAAGGCAAATTCTAAATTTAACCCTGATGCATAATGTACATGACCTGAAAACACAGAAGTCACATGAATGTGTAAAGACTGGAGTTGAGCAGGCAAAGGAAAATTCAGAAAAGGAACTGAGAGTAATTGTGATTTATCATTACACTGTTGGTGGCTTTCAATATCAGATATGTAGTAAATCTGCTTTTTATCCAAGTAGAGGAGATGGAATATCGGGATCCCTAATCAAAAGAATATATAAGAGAAAAGATGGCCAGTTTGATGACTGTGTTTTAAAGATACCCCTTCACCGGAAAGAAGATTTTTTTCCATTTGGGCTCCTCACAACATATTAGAAATAGTCTGTCTGCTTGCAATGCTCATGCACAATGCTAGGCAGGGAGAGGGAGTTAAACACCTTCTGAAATATCACCCAAGCCAGAAGCTTTTTTTCAGGTTTTTAATTTCTAACTTATTAAACTGCAAAATGTTAAGTAAAATATATAATAAATTCAATATGGAATTGGCGTACACTTGAATATACTATTGATTATTCTCATGATCAGTATTAATCAAGGTAATGTACACACGTGACATTCTATAACTTTGCTCCATAGACCAGAGTGACCTCATGGTGCAGTGATAGCTTAATGTCTATAAACAATAAACATAATACTTCCTTCAAAATATACCTACTAAATGTTTACTACTATTAAGAAAGCTTAAAACTCGCAGATATTGCTGTTTCAAGGGGAAATAAAGAGGGGATGGGGGGGATATCTTTCTACACTGTGCTTCAAGTCGAAATCAAAAGTAAGTCGAAACCCATACAGGAAATGATGTTCATACAAAATGAACTACGTACGAAGCAAACTGCACCTCTGGAATCCAGAATACTCCCCGGCTGGCATCCATGGCTTGTCATCTTAACTACTGAAGGGAGGGAGGGGAACGTCGACTCATAGAGAGGCCTGCGTCGGGCATTTTCATGCTTTACAAGGTGCAGATTGGAAGTCTGTGTTGTCTGTGAAGTCTTACAAGGCACCACTCCTCGCACAGACACTAGAGCAATGTGTGGTTAAGTGCCTTGCTCAAGGACACAAACACGCTGCCACAGCTGAGGCTCGAACTAGTGACCTTCAGATCACTAGATGAACGCCTTAACCACTTGGCCACATGCCCAACTACTGAAGCTAACAGTCAAATGATTTCAGTAACTCTTTGGCAAAAGGACTTTCTCAGAGACTGGTCTTGAAAACAATCTAAATACACAGTCTTTAATCATTTTTGCTTTGAAATTGTTGGCCTTGATAACAGACTTGCTCATGGTAATGTCTGATGAGGAAGGCGGTGATATGAAGCTTACCCAGAATGATGACTGAGTGAAGCACATCTGAAGTGAGCTGTGCCTCTTTTAATACATCCTCCAACTCGCTGTAGCCCTTCAGAGTCAAGAAAGGGACAGAGTTCACAGAGGGAACTTTGGATTGGGAGAAGTTCCTGCTTTGTGTTGCACTGCACTTCTTCTGCAAACACCTGACTTTGAACAAGAGGGATTCTAATCTTTGCCCAATTCAGAAGCTCTGTACTAAGGGGTTGCTTACAAATGTGCCAACAATTGCAAAGGCTGTTTTTGGCTAATCCTACAATTGTTTCTTTCATATAAATACTACTTTCACAGGGTCTGAAATGACTTGGGCAGCCATTCTCCAGAATATTACTCTTAAATGCACTGGCAGTGGACTGATGAGCACCATCGAGCAGACTTCACCCACTATGACCCAATCCCAATCCAAATCCAGTCGTTGGCCACAAGGTACAGCATGCCAACGGCTCTTCATGTACCTTATGTGTTCAGATGGTGTCTCAGCCAAGCAACAGCAGAGTCAAGAGGGGGGAATCTTGTCAACTTTGTCCTTAAGGTGTAAATGACTGCATGCAGCTTCAGGAGTTAGGATTTCATTTCTGCTGGGAATATCGTTGAACTCAGTGAGGGTTGGCAGGGATAAACAGACCCTTTCTTTTAGCTCCATGACAAATCTGCTGGCTCTTCTTCCAAATGTTCCTGAATATACTTTTAGATGTATAAGGAAGTTGCTACATCTGATGGACGCTCAGCTGGCTGCTCATCGTTCTCTGCTGTGGGTGTGCTAAAAACAGTAATAGCTGGCATTGAATTTACAATTGTAACTGGGTCTAATTCTTCTGAAGAGTCAACAGGCTCTTGGCTCAGTTTCCTGGAGTCCACTGGTGTATGCTGCACTGTGTCCATCAGTGTTCTGCAATATATTGTTACTGTTTCTTCAGTTCTCCTTGCTACCCTCCCTGGATTCTCCACCACTCTGTGGATGACTTCTCTGGCCAGTCTCAGCAGCTCACTCAAGCTGTTTCCAATGGTGATTTATCACCACAGCCTGGTGCAGCGATCGAGAGCCGTGCAGTTTTTTTGTGTTAGCTTCTGTTGAAAGGTGAGCCACTGATTCACTTGGTGTACTGCTCAGCCCTTGTGTGCTCTTAAGTTGTGAACACCCATGTTGTTTCCAAGTTGGACACCCTTGGGCACTTCTCAATATCTGCTTCTAATGAGGATTCATCTTTCTTTGGGTTTGAATCTGAAGCAGAGGATGCAAGTTCTGGAGGAGGACTAGGTAAAAAAAATTGGGGTGAAGCATTTCAGGAAGCTGGTTCCTGTCTTTGTCTTCTGCTTGGATTTCAGCTCTATTGAGCAACCATTTCATATCACAGGGCTTGCACCAATGGTCAATTCTTCAGTCAGCTTGTCACAGAGACAACCACCACTGTCTTAAGTCAGCTGCTGCTGCGTGCACTTTTGCCGGTTATTGACTTCTGGAAGAGGAAACTGGAAGTCCATGAACCAGTCCTCGAAGGGGATCAATGATGGAGAAGGTCCACAACTTTAAATTCCTCAGTATTATTTTGAAGGATATGTCCTGTGCCCAGCATGTGATTGCAATTCCGAAGGAAGCACAGGAGTGCCTCTACTTCCTTAGAAGTTTGTGAAGATTTGGCATGATATCTAAAGCTTAGACAAACTTTGATAGATGTGTGGTGGAGAGTATATTAACCGGCTGCATTACAGCCTGCTGTAGAAACACCAATGCCCTTGAATGGAAAATCCTACAAAAGGTAGTGGATACAGCCTAATCCATCATGGATGAAGCTCTTCCCACCATTGAGCACATCTACATGAGCGCTGTTGCAGGAAAACAGCATTCATCAAGGACGCCCGCCATCCAGGTCATGCTCTCTTCTCTCTGCTGGCACCAGGGAGAAGGTACAGGAGTCTCAGGATGCACACCACCAAGTTCAGAAACACCTATTACCCCTGAACCATCAAATCTTGGGTCAGTGAGGATAACTTCAATCAATTTCATCACTGAACTGTTCCCACAGCCCACAAATTCATTTTCAAGGAGTCTTCATTTCATGTTCTTGATATATATTGCTTATTTATTTATTTGTTTGTTTGTTTGTTATTTTTCTTCTTTTGTATCCACAGAGTTTTTTGTCTGTTTCACGTTGGTTGTTTTCTGTCCTGTTGGGTCCAGTCTTTCGTTGATTTTGTTGTTTCATGGATTTATTGAGCATGCCCGCAAGAAAATGAATTTCAGGATGTTTATGTTGACATATACAGTGTATGTACTTCCACAATAAATTTACTTTCAACTTTGAAGTAAAGAGGGGATGAGGACAGACGTCTTTCTACACTGTGTGTTTTAAGTCGAAATCAAATTAACCTGTGCAGGAAATAATGTAAAAATCAACTTGTGTACAGGAAGTGATGTTCATACAAAATGAACTGTGCCTCTGAAGGTCAGAACAATTTACGTGTTTCACATGATAGCACAACAGAAATCGAAAATTTAAGAAAAGCTGAGGGATTTTATGAAAACTGTATTTGAGACTTGAGAATAATGTGAAAGACAGCAGGTACTGTAATTTGGAGAGAGAATTTCTAGTTGCAAAAGCATATGACTGAATGGTTTTTGACAGTGCACTAGAGGAAAAACAGTAACAAGTGATTATGGTGTTCAAAGGAACCAGAGATGAATGTTTAAGGTGTTAGGCAATTGCATTTTCATTCACAGTGTTTAAGTATAATCTTGCCAATGCTGACGCAGTTTAGACTCAACGGATTGTTGGTATGCTGGCAATTTTATTTTATTTTTATGCAGGTGACCTGGCATGAAATTGCACGACCACAAATACATGGATATGACATGCAGTGCATAACCATGATTGGTCGTTTTCAATTTGTCTCTGGTGCTGATGAGAAAGTGCTTCGAGTCTTCACTGCCACTAAAAATTTTATAGAAAACTTCAGTTCCATTACCTGCTCGCCACTTGAGGACGTTCTTTCTGCAAAAGTAAGTACACTGAAATTGTAATTAATAGTTAAATAACTTAGTTGTTTTTTGGTCATAGAAGGTGACCATTTGTGATTTTGATTAAAATTTCTTAATCTAGAAGATTAGTTTGCATTCCTTGATTTTATTGTACAAATGTTATAATCTTCAGCATTTTTTTGTAGACTTATTCATGGTCATATTGAAATATGCTTTTTATCTGTATACTTTGATCTGTTTCCTTATATTATGGAATATGGCTCTATAAAACAGACTTCTGGTTCCTTCAGATTTCTTGATCCTGTGGAATAAAACCTGCATTCGGTTTAATCTTCCTCATTGCCAAATTCATTTCTTTTACCAGATACTCTAAATCTTATGGAAAAGATTGTTGTCGAGTCAAGTTTATTGTCATATGCACAAATAGAGTGAGGTGCATTTACAATGAAAAACTTGCTTATAGCAGCATTGCAGGCACATAAATTCAGACAACACGCAAAACATAAATTATACAAGACCATGAAGAAAAAGACTGCAAAACGAAACCAGTGCAAAAACATGATTAGAAAGCAGTCCATCACAGTGCAAGGGATGGTTTGCAGTATTCTGTTGTTGAGCCAGTGATTATGATTGTGCAGGTTGGTTCAAGAACTTTATGATTGTCAGAGTAGATGTTCCTGTACCTGGTGCTGTGCGATTTCAGGCTTCTGTACCTCCTATCATGGCCAGGATGCTGGGAGTCCTTGATGATAGATGCCACCTTCTTGAGACATTGTCTCATGTAGATGCTTTCCTGGTGAGCGCTGTTCCTTTCTTTACCAGGCTGTGTCCACAGGTCTCTGCAGCCTCTTCTGTTCCTGTGCCTTGGAATTACCATACCAGGCCATGATGCAACTAATCAGGATATTGCCTACAGGTGCATCTGTTGAAGTTTGTTAGAGTGTTTGGTGAGATGCCAAAATCTCCTCAAGCTTCTAAAAAGTAGTGGTGTTGATGCGGCTTCTTCAGGATTGCATCTATTATCGGTTTAGTTTGATTAGTTAGATTTACACATTCACCTCCTCTCTCCCCTCCTTTCAGGGCCCCAAACAGTCCTTCCAGTTGAGGCAACACTTTACCTGCGAATCGGCTGGGATTATCTATTGTGTCCGGTGCTCCCGATGCAGCCTCCTCTACATTAGTGAGCCCCTTTGTAAATAGGGGGGGAACCGCTTTTTCATGCACCTCCTCTACATCTGCCAAAAGCAGAACTTCCGGGTGATGGCATGAATATCGATGTCTCCTTCTGGTTAAAAAAAATTCCCTCACACTCCCCTCTTCTTCTATTCCCCAATCTGGCCTTTTACCTCTTCTCACCTGCTTATCACTTCCCTGTTAGTTCCCTTCTCCCATTGTCTATTCTCCTGTCTTATCTGATTCCTTCTTCTCCTGCCCTTTATCTTTCCCAGCCACCTGGCTTCACCTATCACTTTCCAGCGAGCCTCCTACCAACCCCCCCCCCCCACCCCATCTGTTTATTTTGGTGTCTTCCCCTTCCTTTTTAGTCCTGATGAAGGGCCTTGGCCTGAAATGTTAACTATTCATTTCCATAGATGCTTCCTGCCCTGCTTGCTGAGTTCCCCCAGAATTTTGTAGGTGTTGATTATTGTACAACCCCTTTGCTTTATCCATTTATTTCAGATTCATTTATTTGCTACATGCACACAGCCCTGGAACATCTAGGCAGCAAAGATGCATGTATCAGGATGCTCTTTATTAATTATAGCTCAGCATTTAACACCATCATCCCCTCTAAACTAATCAATAAGCTCCAAGACCTGGGCCTCAATACCGCTCGTGCAATTGGATCCTGTATTTCCTCATGTAGACCCCAGTCAGTTCAGATTTCTCCACCAGCACAGGAGCAGTCGGGTATGTGCATTCAGCACGTCGTCAAAAACCTTGGCAAACTTCTATAGATGTGTGGTGGAAACTGTGCTGACTGGCTGCATTACAGACTGATATGGGAACACCAGTGCCTTTCAGTGGAAAATCCTACAAAAGGTATTGGATTTAGCCTAGTACGTTGAACACATTTACATGAAACGTTACCGTAGAAAAGCAGCATGCATTTATCAAAAATCCTCACCACCCAGGCCATGCTCTTTTCTCGCTGTTGCCATCAGGTAGAAGGTACAGGTGCCTCAGGACTTGCACCACCAGGTTCAAGAATAGTTACTACCCCTCAGCCATCAGGCTCTTGAACAAAAGGAGACATCTACCCTCGTTTAGGACTCCTTTATCTTGTTATTTCATGCTTGTTGTTTATTGCTATTTAATTATGATCTGCATTTGCACAGTTTAAGTTTACAGATCCTGTTTACAGTTTATATTCTATAGATTTGCTAAGTATGCCCACATAAAACGAATCTCAGGGTTGTATATGGTGACCTGTATATACTGTGATAATAAATTTTACCTTGAACTTTGAACAGTGAAATGTGTTATTGTCATTAACAACCTAAGGATGTGCTGAGGACAACCGGCAAGTGTCACCACACATTCCGTTGACAACATAGCACATCTGTAGTGTTCAGCAGAACAATGAAAGCAACATTAACAACACAAGAACTGCAAAAAAAAAACAAAACAGCAGCAGCAAAATAAGTCCCTTTTCTCCCTCTCATCGACCCACCCACTCCACAAACAGGCAGGCCTACAATCCTAGGACAGGCCACCTCCAGGCCTTCAGCTGCTACTCCCTGGCCAGTACTCGAAGAATCAGAGACATCTTTCTGTCTGGCTGACCCAGGGGCCTCAACGTGGATTCTCTGACTTTGGTCTTTGACCTTCGGTATTTACTGCAGGACTTACTGGTCAGGGGACTTTGAATTCTGGGCCTTGAACTCCGCTTTTGCATGGCCTTCCAGCCCTGAGTCTTGCCGGCTGGTAGGGTTGTCCCTGGCTTGGACTCGTAGGGTTGTCCCTGGCTTGGACTCGTAGAGTTGCAGGCGTTGGGCCTCTGACACCCAGACTTGTCGAAATCAGGCCTCAACTTCAAAGCTCACTGACTTAAGTTTTCAGCTTTCAGGTTTTGACCCCAGGATCTGGTGATCATTGGACTTTGGGGTTGCATGGACCTCCACCTCAGGGTCTTGCTGATCTGGAGAGTCAGTTGCTCTCATGCTCCTGACCGCACAGGGCTTCGGTCCTGGGGGTGGAGGGAGTCATCTGCCCTCATCCACGGAGTCTACTGGACTTTGTCTCAGGGCCTGCCGACCCAGCATGGTGATCACTGGCCTTTGACTGTGGAGTGCTCTGATCTGGACTCTGGCTCCTGCCCCTGACTCTTAAATCCCTGTCACTGGTTCTTAAACTGTCCTCTAACTCCCCGTGCTGCCCCAAAACCATCCTTACATACCTAAAAATCAACTGAGTCTGAACCACAACCTCAGCTTCCCTTCCACTGAGTCTGTGATCATCTTAAATTAACACTCGCTTCTTAATGCCATTGAAGTTTTTAACTCCACATGCTTTTTTATTGTCGTTTTTGATAACAGATTGGACCGAGAAGTTGCTTCTTTTCCCAGCATTTAGCTGCAGGCTTGCTCATTCAGTGGGTGCCTCAGTACTGACACTGTTGGCAGCATGGGAGCTTTGAACTTAGCAGAGGAAAGTCAGTCATGTGACTGTTGGTGTGGTGGGAGGGGGCATTGGTGGTGGATGGTGGTTAAGGACTGCAGCGCAGGAGGCAAAAGTAGAGGATATACACACATTGATCTTTGAAGAGCTGTATTTTCACATGCTCGTGTTTTGGAAGGCCGTCATCACAAAACATACATGGCATCCTATGGGATACCTCCAGTCACTCCCTTGACTCTGGCCTGCTCTCCATGTTCAGCTATAGATGACAATGATTCTCAAATTCCTAGCCATTGAATTTTTTCCAAGTGACAACTTCAGGTTCTGTACTATATTTTTCAATTTGCTGTTCACTGCAGCATAAGGCAAGTCAGCAAGGCATTCTACTTGCAAGGGAGTTACTTTGCCTTTCTTAATTTCCATGGAGACGAAGTGATACTGCCGACATTGTGACTTGCCAGCACTGCTGCCATTCCATCAATGCAGACAGGCACTGACTGAGCTCCTGACCACATAGACTCTGCCTTATGATCAGAGATGCAAGGGCCTATTGAAACAATTTTAAAAAGTGGAAAATGGAGGGAAAAGCCATTTAATAACATACATAAGTTGTATAAAGCAATTAAAATCAATAATTTTTAAAGTAAAGTAACAAAGACACAGCTTCATTTACCTTTTTGAGCATCTGTGATTATGGTCTAATGAATGTTATGGCTAATACACTAGGCATAACTTGAAGCCTAGGGACCAGATATGGACTGTATCTCAGTACTTTATGTAATTCTCTTGAACTCATGGTTGCCAGTGCTGAGTGATGGTCAGATCTGGAATCCTTTGATTCGTAGTGTCCAGTATTCGTAGTGGCCATTTGATATGTAGCAACTTAAAGTAATGTACATAACTGAATATTCAACAGTTTGGTGCAGAATAGATAGAAATGGTAGGCTCACATTTCAGCTGATGAGTTCTGTACTATTTAATGATGAAAACCCCTCATGAATTTCTACTTGCGATTCATTTTATCAGAATTAGGTTTAATATCACTGACATATGTTGTAAACTCAGCAGGTCGGGCAGCATCCGTGGAAACGATCAGTTGACGTTTCGGGCCGGAACCCTTCATCAGGACTGAAGAAGGAAGGGGCAGAGGCCCTATAAAGAAGGTGGGGGGAGGGTGGGAAGGAGAAGGCTGGTAGGTGCCAGGTGGAAAACCAGTAAGGGGGTGAGGGAGGGGAAGCAGGGAGGGAGGTAGTGTTCATGGGTTCAATGTCCATTTAGAAATCAGATGGCAGAGAGGAAGAAGTTCTTCTTGAATCGCTGTGTGTGTGCCTTCAGGCTTCTGTACCTCCTTCCTGGTGGTAGCAATGAGAGGAAGGCACGTCCTGGGTGGTGGGGGTCCTTAATGATGGGTACCGCCTTCCTAAGGCATCTCTCCTTGGAATTGTCTTGGATACTACGAAGTTGAGTACCCATGATGGAACTAATTAATTTTACAAATTTCTGCGATTTACTTTGATCTTGTGCAGTAGGCCACACCCCCCACATAACACACAGTGATGCAGCCAGTCAGAATACTCTCCATGGTACCATGGTACATTTGTAGAGGTCTTTGAGTGTGTTAGTTGACAAACCAAATCTCCTCAACTCCTAATGAACTGTAGCCACTGTCTTGCCTTCTTTATAGCTTTATCAATATGTTGCATCCAGGTTAAGTCCTCAGAGATATTGACAGTACCATTTGTCCATTTCAAGGCATACATTGGGAGACAACAGATGAATGGATTATAGGTAGAACCACCTGGTTTTGCTCAGCTCACAGAAATTGGAAAGAATTTATGTGTCATAGCTGTCTGCAGAAATGATCACTTCTCACTAATGCAATCTCACCTATTTCTGTCTTATGTATTGTGGACGATTTGTCAGAATGCATGGAGAGGAGTAGGTGTTTCATTTCACTACCTGGCCTTCCTCAGACTTCGCACTCTTTTAAAGGAGTCCCCACATTATCAGAATAAGAATTGTAAGTGTAGGCAAAACAAGGAATGATCATCGTGAGATAGTGATCAGCTTCACAATGGAACGTGTGTGCTCTCATGGCTGTTGAAGTATTTCACCAGGTGGTCTGTTGCAGTGACCTTATAAGGGGAAACTTCACTTAGTTTTAAGAATCAGAATCAGTTTTATCATCACTGACGTATGTCGTGAAATTTGTCATTTTGCGGCACTAAAACATAAAATTGCTATAAGTTACAGAAATGAATAAGCACAAAAGAAGAGTAATGAGTTAGTGTTCATGGGCTGTTCAGAAACCTGATGGCAGAGGGGAAGAAGCTGTTCCTAAAATGTTGGGTGTTAGTCTCCTGGCTCCTGTCCCTCCTTCCCAATGGTCGTAAGGAGGACATGTCTCAGATGGTGGGGGCGGGGGGGGGGCCTCTTTTTAAGGAACAATACTGCCTTCTTGTGGCAGCACCTCTTGAAGATGTTCCTGATGGTGAGAAGGGCTTTGTCTTGTGATTCTGTGTATTGAAGGTTCCATAACAAGCAATTATGGCTTTATTTGCATGTGTTGACTTTGCATAATTGACCGTAATCACCTTTCTAAGTAAAATGTCACTGTCCCAAAGTAGCAACTGCCATAGCAGTGTGACTTACCTCTGTAATGTAAGCTGTGTTATTTGCCTGAACTAAGAAAACATTTGAATATTTCTTGAGTTTTGTGAATCATTTGTAAGACAGTGGTATCAAATAATACATAAATGGAAAATGTTGTTTTTTGTCTCTTAAGTTATATTCCCAAGAATTTAAAATGCTAACAACATTGGAAGTCGGTTTTCATGTCCACATGCTACATTGAAGTATCCTCTTTGGGGTTGCTGGAGGTTTGCCTACCACCCCTCCCCTTCTCTCTGAGTTCGCTTAGTGCACTAAATGTAAGAATCATCTCAATACTGTTGAAGGGGTCTTTTGGGACTGTTGGCTCTTGTGCTTGTGTGACGTATGTACCTGAGAGGCTGTAGTTCAAATTGAATTGGTGCTTTTGTGACTTCTGTGTACTCTGTTGCAGTGAAAGTCAAGGCACATTGAGTGGACAGTGATATGCTGACAGTCAGACTGCAAACCCAGTGTTTCAGTTCCAGAGCAGGAGTTGAGCCAGTTGGCAGACTTGGATTGACAGGGCCCTGCTGTTTCCACTTTTCCCTGTGATGTCAGTTCTCAGCATAATCCATGCAGGATTCAGCTGTCAGTGAAGATGTGTGAGTGGAGAAAGTAAGCCTCCAATTTTGCAAAAAGTGATGAGTTCCATTTTCCAAATCTCTGTTCTTGTACGAAACCAATCTGTGCTTTAGAGTTACCTCGCTGCTCATGCAAAAGAGCATCTGCTAATGTGCAGCATCACTCTGTTGTGGAAAAACAGCCCACTGCTTGAAAGAAGGCATCCCATTGCTGTTGATCAGTTCCTCTTCTGTGTTCATTGAACATTCAATCTGCTGACAGCAATTTGACTGTTGCTATATGGCAGACCTTGGCCCTCTACCTGAATTTAGGAAAGAGCATATAAAGGTAGATAGACTTTGCATGGCCCCTATCTTTGCCTGCCTCTATCCTTCGAAACCTTGTAGTGTCTCTTGTGTCTCCCCCTCCCCCCACCTCTCTCCCCCCACCCCTCTCTCTCCCCCTCCCCTCTCCCCTCTCTCTCCCCCTCCCCTCTCCCCTCTCTCTCCCTCTCCCCCTCACCCCTCTCCCCCACTCTCCCTCTCCCCTTTGTTCTAGCAGCCCTTCAACACCCTTAGTATGTATAACTTCTGTCTAGTTGCTATACACATGTACCTTTAAGAGATGTTGACTTTTTGTTACTCTTGAACACCAGTTTGCCCAGAGTTGTTCTGAATTGAGTGTAGGCTTCTTAAAAACTGCTCAGTAAATGTGTTAAACTTCTTTGTTGGTGTAACCACCTCTATCATGTTTCAAACATGTCTTTGATCATTTTTTTTTTCTTTGACAGGTTCTGATTTACCACTGGACCTAAATTCTGTTATGTTTTGATACACCAAAAATAGGTGCATCCAATTTCTGGCTTAGTATTTATTCATCACGAGACTGCAGGGATTCAAAGGAAATCCAGGAAAAATTAATTGCTTGAGAGAAAGTAAATGAGATGGCACGTTTGAAGAATTATGCTAGGGAGAAAGGATTTAATAATGTATCCTGTGAATTAGCAGTGGGGCTGTTAGAAATTTCTAATCCGCTTCAAAAACTTTGATTCTTCCACATGACACATCTTTCATATTTACAGATAATACAGAGGCAGGAGAGACAGTTGTATGTGGGAGGCTGATTTGGGAAGTAGAAAGTAGGACAAATGTTAGTGGGCAGAACAATAGCATTGAAATTTGGCATGTAAAGTAATGCCTACTGATGGAAAAACAGAATTTAGATAGCCATGAGTGAAATTCAGACAGATTCAGGAGTCTCCCTAAACATCAGAACCAGTAACAGGTTTAATATCACTGACATATGTTGTCAAATTTGCTGTTTTGCAGCAGCAGTGCAATACATTAATAAACTATAAATTACAATAAGAAGAGGAAGTCGCCATACCTAAAATGTTGAGTGTGTGTCTTCAGGCTCCTGTACCTCCTCTGTACACAAAATACTCTGCAGATGCTGGGGTCAAAGCAGCACTCACAACACGGTGGAGGAACTCAGCAGGTCAGGCAGCATCCGTGGAAACGTCAGGGTGAAGGGTTCCAGCCCGAAACATTGACTGATCGTTTCCACGGATGCTGCCCGACCTGCTGAGTTCCTCCAGCGTGTTGTGAGTGTTGCTCTGTACCTCCTCTATGATGGTAGTAGCAAGAAGAGAGCATGTCCTGGGTGATGGGGGTCCTTAATGATGGATGCCACCTTCTTTGAGACATCACCTTTTGAAGATATCCTCGTTGCTGGGGAGGCTAGTGCCCATTGCAGCTTGCTGGGTATGCACCTGCCTACAGCTTTTTCTGATCCTTTATCCCAGATGGTGGTGAAACCAGTTAGAATGCTCTTCATGGTACATCTATAGAACTTTGCTAGGGTCTTTGGTGACAAACTAACTCACCTCAAATACCTAATGAATTATAGCCACTGACGTACCTTTTTTGTAATTACATCCGTATGCTTGATATATTTCTCTGACCCATGAGGCTATTGGTGGAGCAAGTTAATCTTACAGTTATCCCCAGGTCTAAAACCTCCCAGTGGGCTCAGTTCAGCCTTTCCTTGAACATTTTGCGGAAGACTATTGTAGAATCCAGTTTTTTTTTCAGAAACCCATTGCACTGGACAACAAATTTTTTTGAAAATGTTGCTTCCTCAAATATTTTCTTTGTTTATGATAGACCACTTGAAGCTGAACACAAATACAATTTCAGACTACTTGTATCACAGAGGAATTTGGAGAAATAAAAAAAATTAACTTTTATTGAAATATAATGTATTTAATTGCAAAGCAGTGCTGAGGTTTGCCAAAGTCCAACTAATCTAAAATGTTTTGTTGATGATTTTCATTTGCACTCGATGTCTGAGGCTTCTTGCTTAAGTGTTCAACAATAATCAACCAACACTGATGGATTCCAGTTGCCCTGATACTGTTTCTCCATGACTGCAATGTCCTGATGAAACCCTTCACCATACTAGTCATTGACAGCACCAGGATTGGCAGGGAAGAAGTCTAAATGGGAATGCAGAAAATGAATCTTTAGTGACATGTTGCACTTAATGGTTTTGTATTCTTGAAGCATGCTGTCAACCAGCTGCATGTAGTTTGGTGCTCTGTAGTTGCCAAGAAAATTTTCAGCAACATCCTTGAATGCCTTCCATGCGATATTCTCCGGACCTACTAGAAGCTCTTCGAATTGCCATCATTGATGACCAACAAATATGCTTTCCTTAATCTTGGCATCAGTTATTCTGACTTGAATTATGAATTGAAATAAGAAATATAGGCGATTTCAAAAAATAGTGCATGATAGGGAAAGTTCATGGTGGTTTTCATAAACCGCAGCCCAAACTCCATAAGTAACACTCAGAAGTATTCAGGAAGCAAAATCTTTGTTGTTCAATGTAATCTTTCCTCAACTGAGGAATTTGTTTTTCTCAATTGAGGAAAACACACTGTGCTAAGTCATTTGTAACAATGTCATGATATTTATGCTCATAAGGGGTAAGGATATGTTTGGCCAATTTTCCACCAAGCCTGAATAAATTTACGAGTACCTCAATTTAATGCCACTTGTCAGTCAACTGATCATCTCTCTCTTTTAAGCAGAATAGATGTTATCCTTCTAAGAAATTTCATGGGAAATCCAAATTTCCCACTTATTCCATTGGTATCAAAAAACATTATTTGAGAATGAAAGGGGCTTTTTTAAATTGGAATTTTTTGTTTGAATGTTTTATGTTTTGTGCACTAAAAAGTGAGAATTGAAGCTTGCTCTGACCTGCCTGACTTCTATTTGATGGTTAGGATTTTGCATTATAGTAACCCGTTATATCTGACTGATTGATTATAGTACATCTGAATAGTTCATAGATTATCTGTGAAGCTTTAATTTCTGATAAGTCAGAAAGTGATTTGTTTAATTGAAATCTTACATCTTTTGTTATTCTGTAAATGATGATTATAATCAGTTTGTCTTAAATCATTGTGTAGGAAGGGAGCTATTCAATCCCTCTTGCCATTTTACTGTTGAAGACTGCAATTTTTCCCTATTCCAGTGCCCAGTTAACTGGTTTCTAGAATTGTTTCTGTTGTCCTACCCTGAAAATCTTGTTGGGTATTGATCACATTGTTCTTTGTGGGGATGCCTCCTAACATAAGCCTGAAGATTTCAATTGTACCTATACTGTAGTCATGTATTAAGAAAATAATATTCCATTTTTTCCATTTTTTTTTACTTGGGGCAATTTTAAACAGAATATGTCAGCAAACTTTTAAAATATTTCTACTTAGAGATTGAATATAATCCATTGGTTGAGTTACTTACCTATGGGGTTAAAGTTCAGTTTCAGTTTTTAAGTCAGGTCGGATAAGTCAAAATTTATTGAAGTATTTTTAAAAAATGTGTTAATAAACTAATTAACAAGACAATGTGCATTCTCTACCTTCAGATAAGCAAAATACTGATCATCTTGTGAGATCTAATTTAAAAGCCAAACTTAGCTATTAGCTATAATGCGAGCTAAAATTATCAAGGATATATAATCAGAAAATGCTGGAAACATAGCAAGCTGGCTCTGACGAAGGATCTTGGACCTGAAACATGAACTGTTTCTCCTTCCACAGAGGCTGTCTGACCTGCTGAATGTTTTTAACTTCTGTTTTTTTATGCTAGCTGTAAATCCTGAAAACTGCCTGAGGGGTATTGGGTTTTCAAAGCAATTAAAGATGTGTGGGTAGGCCACTTTCAGTTGCCCCGGTGTGTAGGTGAGTGGAAAATCCGAGGAGGTTGAAAAGATAATGAGGAAAATTTTTTAGAAATTGTGATTTATGTAGGATTGATTGGTTTAAAATGGGTGGTTCATAATTGGTGTAGACTAAGTGGGCCAGAGGACCCATTACTGTGCTGTATCCTGGTGATTTTATGATTATCCTCCATTTATTTTACTTTGTAATACAACATTGCATTCATTGTGAGCAATTGCTGACTTTTATCTCTATGATTTTTGTGCCAGTTAGGTAATGAAATCCCTGAAGGTGCCAGTGTACCTGCTTTAGGCTTGTCAAACAAAGCGGTTTTTCAAGGTACTTTTAAGTATTCAATTTTTCTACTTTGAGCTATATGTTTCAATTGAATGTGTTTCTTTGTCGCTGAGTGTGTATTATGTTGGTGTTAGTTGGAGGGGGTGTGGCGGGAGGTCGTTAGGGCATCCTGATTTCAATGGTACAGTTTATTTGGAGTAGGTAAACTGAAGATATTGAATCAGCCTTGTTTTTTTATTTTACATTCATCGTATTTAATAAATTATGACATCATGGTTTTTTTCGTTTGCATGTATTTCATTAATCTCTGCCGCTTAGATTATGGGGCCCAATGGTGTACTTGTTTCAATGCAGCATAACGTGTGTCTGCTCATTTATGTTACATCAAAAGCTCTGTCAATACTTTCATGACACTGTGATTCTAAAGCTTCACTACTCTTTATACTTTCTAGATGGCTTTACAGTATCCTTACGTACCATGCTTTTTTTCCTCTTTAGTCTCAGCACTAGCCTCTATTGGCTCACAAAGCTCCAATACATCTTGTTAGCAAATGAGGTTTTGAATTAAATAGTTGGGGAAGACCTCTGGAAAGTGTGTCTAAGTTAAAGTATAATAATAGGCATCTGTTAGTCTCGTGAGACCATGGATTTATGCCTTGGAAGGTTTCCAGGGCGCAGGTCTGGGCAAGGTTGTATGGAAGACCAGCTGTTGCCCATGCTGCAAGTCTCCCCTCTCCACGCCACCGATGTTGTCCAAGGGAAGGGCACTAGGGCCGATACAGCTTGGCACCGGTGTCGTCGCAGAGCAATGTGTGGTTAAGTGCCTTGCTCAAGGAGACAACACACTGCCTCAGCTGGGGCTCGAACTAGCGACCTTCAAATCACTAGACCAACGTCTTAACTACTTGGCCACGTGCCAACACAGTTAAAGTATAAGGGATGAAAGAATAATGCAGAATAGCAAAATGGGTAGTGATCAGCAGGTCTGTCAGGACCAAGGACAGCGTAGGATATTCCATTTTCAGAAGAGATATGCAAAATGGGAAAGGAGCAAAGGTTGCCCTGATAATAAAGAACAGGGTAAGGGTAGCAGAGGAAAAGTATCTTAACACACACGTACAAGAAGTAAAATCAATTTGGGTAGAAAATATGGATGGAAGTTGTCCATGACCCCCAAGCAGAGGTGTGAATGAAGAGAAGAGAACTCCGGAAATTACATGAACAGATATCATGCACAATAGAGTGATCACTGAGGACTTGAGTCTAAATGTAGCATTGACAAACTATTTTAGCAGTAGTGTGAATGTTGAATCCATAAAACAATATATTAGAGTTCATTTTCCCATAAGGTATGTTGAGAAAACACAACACAGGCTATTTTAAATATAGTATTGTGCAATAAGGAATGGTTAATTTTTATATTAGCTGACAGAAAGGTGACTGTAACTCAAATAACCATGCGCTATAACAGGTGTACAGAAGAGCATCTACAAATGCAAAACACGTCAAAACTTGAAGCCGATGGTTTACAGCAACAGAAGACCACACCAGGTTCCACTCCTGTTCCTAATAAAGTGGCAAATGAGTGTAAATAGGCTAAATAAATGGATGAGATTATGGCAGATAGAAGATGATGTGGAACAGGTGTCATACAATTTGATTGAAAAATTTTAAAATGCAGAGTTTGTTTTTTTTTAAATAGTGAGAAATTGAAAGGTGGTAGTGTTCAGATGGACTTGTATACAAGTTATTGGAAGTTAACAAGCAGGTACATCATGTTATTATGAAGATCAATGGTATGTTGGCCTTTGTTACAGAATGGATTTGAATACAAAAGTGTTATCAGTGGCTATATTACATTTGGTCAGCACCTCATTTATATCATTAATGTAGCCTGAACAGCATAGATCATTCTGGAACCTCATCAGCTAGAGCCTCTCAGTCTCACTTATTCCTACTCTCTGTTTCCTGTCTGTTAACCATTCCTCATTTTATACCAGTATAATATCACCAGTCTCTGGGGTTCCATTTTTGTTTCATAAACTTTTGTATAGCACATTGTTGAAGACTTCCTGAAATCCCACACCCATTGGTTCAACCAAATACATTACGCTCATTACATCAAAAAACAATTTCTCTTTCATAAACTCATGCTGATTCTGCTTAATGCTGTTATTATACCATTTTCCAAAAAAAACTGACAGATGCAAGAATTTTTTTTTGCACAGTGCATCTAATTTCTTTCTCTCTGCTTTTTCACATTATAATTTCTCTTCCTTGGCTTCAAAATGCCAGTGAAGTATTCGAGTCAATATTGCATCTAAAGACGACTTTACAAAATGCCTGAGTACAAATCATGCTAAGCAATAACATTCAAAATAAATTTTATTATGTAAGTACATATATATCAACCACATTCAACCGTGAGGTTCATTTTCACATGGGCACACTCAGCAAATCTGTAAGTACATCAACTGCTCAATAGTTGGGAGGGCTTTATCTGAGATGCACTGCGCTGAATCCATTTCTCTTTGAAGGATTTCCCATTCAGGGGTATTGGTGTTTCCATACCAGGCTGTGATGCAGCAAGACAATATACTCTCCACTACACATCTATAGAAATTTGTCAAAGTTTTAGATGTCATGTTGAATCTCCGCAGACTCCTAAGGAAGCTGAAGTGCTGCCGTGCTTTCTTTGCAATTGCAGTTTTGTGCTGGGTCCAGGACAGGTCCTCTGAAATAGTATGAAATGGCACAAATCACAGCGATGCCAGTCTCATGCCCACTCTGTCCCATTGTGTTCATGGAGAATGATCATGATTAGGAACCATGCAAAATCCCTATCCTCTCATTTCTCAGCTTTAACTCATTTTCATTAGCAACCAATCCCTGCCATCTTTGGAAACCAACTAGTGCTAATGGCATCATTGACCTGAGAGCATCAGCTAAATCAGTAGGAATTTGCTGTTAGACTAACCTTTGTGGCTAACTGCAGCATTAAATGCTCTAAAAAAAAAACATTGCTTGATTATTGTTGCACTTTCTAAATCTTTGTGCAAAGTATCTACACATGTAGCAGCTGTTTGATTGCTACTCGAGTAAATAAGTGTTTGTACTATCCTAGATTTCTCTACCAATAAATTCTCAAATTAATATGATCCTGTCAGGCATCTTCATTTTCACTATGCAAAATTAGTATATAAAATTATGCGATTGTAATGAAAATACTTATGCATAATCTTAGAAGGGAATATTTTCTAAACTAAATATGATTTAATTTAAATCAATTTTTAAAGTTTTTATCTTGTATGTATTGAAGGTGGTGAAATACAGTTTTAAAAAACTTGCAGTTTAAATAAAATATTGCTAATACATATGAGTCATCTGATTTTTCTTTAAAATAATATGAATTTCTTTGGAACAGGAGAAATAACTGCAAATGCAAGTAAAAGGGATCCAAGTGCATTGCCTCTCAGTGCTGCCGACCAGTATCCCCAGGCTTATTTTCAACCAATCAGTCTTACAGGTATGTGATTCTAGTAGCTCAAGAAAGTTATTCTGAAAATTTATGGCAAGTTTTAAATTCAAAATTAAAATGGAATTTACGAACGGTGGAAGGTGTTGCATGAACCCTTTTTAAACAACCAAGATATTTACTGCATCCTTGTAAGATTATTAATAGATTATCTAATTTAAAGATTCACATTTAACCACAAGTAGTTGTACTTAACAGTTCTTTTCTGAATGATGTACAGTACATTTGGAATCAAAGTAAACTATTTTTATCTTTCAAATTTTCTTTGCTGAAATTCCAATGAATTGTTAAAGTGAATATTTATGTTAAAGTGACAATATGTATATTGTCAAAAATATTATGGTAAGATTGAAAAATATGGCTATGTTTTAATATCTGTACAACATGAAGTTGTTTCGTATGGTTATAGAAAAATGTCCTAAATGGTGAGGTAGTAATGGGGGACAAATAAATGCCAGATGAACTTAATAGGTCAAAGTCAGCATGGTTTCTGTCAAGGGAAACCTTGCCTGACAAATCGATTAGAGTTCTTCGAGGAAGTAACCAGCAGGGTGGACAAACCCGAGGCAGTGATGTCATTTATTGGGATTTTCAGAAGGCATTTGATAAGTTGCCACACATGAAGCTGCTTAACAGCATAAAATCCTATGGCATTGCAGGAAAGATACTGGCATGGATAGCGGAATGGCTGACAAGCAGGAGGCAGCGAGTAGGAATAAAAGGGGCCTTGTCTGGTTGGCTGTCGGTGACTAGAGTTGTTCCTCAGGGGTCAGTATTGGGACTGCTACTTTTCACATTGTTTGTCACTGGTTTAGATAATGGAATTGATGGCTTTATGGCAATGTTTGTGGGTGATATGAAGTTAGGTGGAGGAGTTGTTCATGCCGAGGAAGCATGCAATTGCTGCAGGACTTAGACAAATTGGAAGAATAGGCAAAAAAGTGGCAGATGGAATACAGTATTGAGAAATGTATGATAATGCATTTTGGTAAAAGGAACAATCGTGTGGCTATTATCTAAATGGGGAGAAGGTTCAAACGTCAGATATGCAGAAGGACTTGGGAGTCCTCGTGCAAGACTCAGAAGGTTAATTTACGGGTTGAGTCTGTGGTAAAGAAGGCAGATGAAATGTTGGCATTTATTTCAAAGGGATTGGAATATAAAAGCAAGAAGATAATACTGAAGCTTTATAAGACAGTAGTCAGGCCACACTTGGAATATTGTCAACAGTTTGGGGCCCCATATCTCAGAAAGGATGTGTTGTCAGTGGAGAGTCCAGAGGAGGTTCATGAGGATGATTCTGGGAGTGATGGGGTTATCCTATGAGGAGTGTTTGGCAGCTTTGGACCTGTACTCACTGGAATTTAGAAGAATGTGTGTTGGGGGGGGGGGATCTCATTGAAACCTACTGAATGTTAAAAAGACTAGATAGGGTCGATGTGGAGATGAAATTTCCTGTGGTGGGCTATCTAGAGCTAGAGGGCAAAGTCTCAAAATTGAGGGGTGACCTTTTAGAACAGAAGTAAGGAGGAATTTATTTAGTTGGGGAGTAGTGAATCTGTGGAATGCTCTGCCACAGACTGTGGTGGAGGCCAAGTCCGTAAGTATATTTAAGGCGGAAATTGCTTGTTTCCTGATTGGTCAGGGTATCAAAGGATATGGTGAGAAGGCATGTGGATGGGGTTGAGTGAGATCCGGGATCAGCCATTATGGAATGGTAGAGCAGACTTGATGGGCTGAATGGACTAATTCTGTTCCGGTGTCTTCGGGTCTTCTGGTCTTATGGATACTTCCAAAGTACTCTGAGAGTGCACTTAAAATTGAAGCAAAGGGGTGTTTTGAGGGAATAAATTGGTTAGGCTGGAAAAAGTTATGAGTCAGGATACAGGAAAGAGTTTAAACAGAAGGATCAGAATTTTTAAAATGAATTAATGAGCAACTGAGAGGTAACGAAAATTTGCCCCAAATGGAAGAGGAGAACCTGTTGTGTGATTGGAAATGGACAGCAGAATATTTCATGTGTTGAATTTTATAGAGACTAAAGGACAAAATGTTAATGAATGCTGTGACATTTGGGGACTTTGCTGATTATGAAGAGGAGAAGACCAGAACGTGTTCTCACAGAGTCTTGGGGTAACTGCTGGGCAGGATGTGTAGCTCAGCTGGAGGTGTTCCAGTACAAAAATAGAAAATAGAAAACAAAACCTTAATAAAACTCTGGACTGACCACACTTGGAATATTGTGCCTAATACTGGGTGCCACATTTAAAAGACTTTGGAGAGGATAAAGACTTATTAAAATGATAGCAGTTTGGGTAGTTTGCATAAGTCTTTCTGTTAATTTGCCATGTTTTGAGTTGCAATGGTAATTAGTTTGTCACATTCTAAATTAAGGTGAGAAAGTTGTGTAAAGAACACTCTTTGTAAACTTACAGGTCTGCAGAGTTCTAATACAAGCAGTCAGTGAGGGAAAAAATATATTCGGTCCATCTTATAGTTTGATCCTCATGATGTAATTTCCTTAGTTTCATTTGACTCATTGTGTTCCACTAACTTCCTGCAGAGCCCCCATCAGAAGATCACCTTCTGCAGAACACACTCTGGGCTGAAGTTCAGAAGCTGTAAGTTGTTTATCACTAACACTTAAGATATGACATTTCGTTACTAAGTGACTCGCATACAGGGCATTGAAAAAGTATTCAACCCCAACAATCATTTTCACATTTTACTGTCTCATTTTCTAAATGGAAGCCCTCTAATAAAATGTAGTTGCTCAGCAGAGGATGAAATCAAAGCAGCAGACAAAGATAGGAACCAGCTTCTTGTCAAGTTTTGCACCAGATTTTTTTTACCCAGTCCTCATGAACTTATGCCCTCTGCTTCACATTCAAGCCCAAAGAAAGATGAACTCTCATTTAAGGTGAGAGTGCTCAAAGGTGACCTAACTTGGAAACACATGTGTGTTTACCATTTAATAGGAGCACACAAGGACTGAGCAGTGCACCAAATGCATCAGTGGCTCACCTTTCAACAGAAGCTGCTGCACAACCCTCTCTCTCTGTACCAGGCTGTGGTGACATATCACCATTGAGTGACATGCTGAGTCTGGCCAGAGAAGCCCTGAGGCAGAGTCAGTCCAAATGTGGACAAGACGGTCATCCACAGAGTGATGGAGAATCTAGGGAGGGTAGCAAGGAGAACTGGAGATACAGTAACAGTATATTGTGGAACACAAATGGACACACCCCACAGCAAGCACCAGTGGACTCCAGGAAACCTGATCAAGAACCTGTTGCGACTTCAGAAGAATTAGACCCAGATACAGCTGCAAATTCAGGGCCAGCACCTTGGGCTCCTACTGGTTCTAGCACGATGAGGAGCCAGCTAAGCATCCATCAGATGTAGCTACTTCCTTATACACTTAAAGATACAGTGCCTTGAAAAAGTATTCAGCCTCCCCCCCAACTATTTTTGCATTTTACTATCTCGTTTTCTAAATTTAAAATATATTGAAGTAGGATTTTTTGAGCTAATCTACAAAACATTGTGCATCATGTCAAATCAAAAGAAACATTTTGTCAACAACTTACTGAAAATTAACCAAAATTATGAGGCTGAAAAAGTATTCATCCACTCAGGTGCAGTATGATATTACCTTAGCAACTCACCCAACTTTTTAAAGTAGAAAACGGGAGGATCACCTGTTTCCAATGAATTCATAAGAGTAAGTTCTCCCTCTGTAAGGATGAGCAGCGTGTTAGGTTTTTCAACTGCCCAAACCAAAATGAAGGTGAAAGAGCATTCAAGACAAGTCAGGGAAATGATAATAGAGAAGCACACATCTGGTGAAAGGTGCAAGACCTTCTCAAAAGCACTGAATATACCCCGGAGCTCAGTGTTGTATTGCCATCAGGAGAGTTTCTTCACTGATTGTGTGCATTCATTACAGGGGTGGTGTGATAGTATAGTATAGAACAGGGGTAGGCAACCTACAGCCCATGAACAAATATTGGGATACTATGCTTATCCGGCCCGCAAGCAATTTTTCCTTATTCTGAGTGTTTCACGCGACCACACTGATGGACATGTATGGCATCTTGTTACACTGGCCCCAGGTTCCGTTTATTTCCAAACCAAACACTGGTATATACGAATGACGGGAAGGCAGACTACCTTATTAATATGTATTAGATACTCTCCGTGAACACGCAGGTTTTCAGATGGGATTGTTCAAATTTGTAAACAGAAACAGCGTCACTATGTTACAACAAGAAATCCACGCTAAATATCCAGATATTTACATGTGCTATGATACTTGTTGAATAACATGCATTTTGAAATAAAATCGAAGAAAAAATTTCCAATGGCAATGAATGCAAAACGCAGGAAGGTAGACACTGAGTGCCAAAATTTCCAAGACATTTGGTTACACTAAATTACTTCTTTATATCGAGCAAGCTGGAAAACCAGTTTGTCTCATTTGCCTAGATTTTGCTGATTTTCGTTTACATGCAAATTAGTTCAAGCTGTTTGCTACTCCATTTGATGTGGAAGTGGACACTGCATCAGAAATTTTTCGAATGGAATTGATCAAGATGCAGTGTGACAACATTTTGAGATCGAAATTTCATTCTGAAGATGTGTTAGTGCTTGACTTCTATAGAAAATATGTTCATCCAAGTGGGAAGTATCCTAACTTAGTGGACCATGCAGAAAAGATGGCATCATTGTTTGGCAGCGCTTATCTGTGTGAGCAATTATTTTCAAAAATGAAACACACCAAGAACCATTTGAGAACAAGATTGACTGATGCCCATCTGGATAATATCTTGCTCTTGGCATCAACAAGTCTGACACCCAATATTGAGAAGCTTTCAAGCAACAAACAGCATCAAGTTTCACGTTGATTTATCAACTGTTTGCATTAAAATTTTCTTTTTTATTATACTTAATTTATCACCATTCAATGCATCATGTTCATACGATTTATGTTTAAAGATTCTTTGTGTCCTTTTAATAGATTCAAAAGATGCCTTGATTGAAATAAATTGTACTAAACTGAGTTCCTTGATTACTAATTGGCATCCTTGGTTAAGCACAAATGATTTTCTAGCATGTGTTATTCATTAATTTGAGGCAAAACATAACTAGATGTATTTAAATGGATAATTACCATATTTCAAATTTTTTATGGCATTTATCTAGCCCACCGTCTGTTCATTCATACACGGTCCGGCCCACAGAGGCAAAAAGGTTGCCGACCCCTGGTATAGAAGTTAGTGTGCTACTTTACAGTGCCAGCTATCACTGATTGAGGATCAATTCCTTCAGTTGCCTTTGGGGAGTTTGTACATTTTCCCAGTGACCACATGGGTTTCCTCTGGGTGCTCGCTTTCTTTCCACATTCCAAAGATATTTGAGTTAGTGAGTGTGGATATGCTATGTTGGTGCCAAAATCGTGGTAACACTTGAACTGCCCAGCACAATCCTCACTGATTTCATTTGATACAAACAAGGCATTTCACCATGTGTTTGATGTACATGTGACAAATAAAGCTCATCTTTTTACTCCATAATTTTGAATAAAACATCTCATTTTTAATAATCATCATGTCATCTCAGATTATTAAATTACTAATCCTATGTAACATTATGATAATTGAAGATGCAAGGTCCAACTGAAAGAAGGAAGTTAAAATGCTTGTGATAAATGTTAGATCTTGCAATAGAGTTTATTTTCAGGATGGATTAGCAGCTGGTTCTAATGACAGAACTAGGTTAATTAGTTGCAGTGGAGGCAGCATTTCAGAGTTTTACCTTCAGTAGGTTCAATCAAAATATATGTTGGTTACTGTAGGGTTCTCTGCTTAAAATATAATATTGAAGCTAGTTAAACGTGTCTTAGAATTGTGAAGATTTAAATCAGTATTTTTCGTATCAGTAACGAAGGTTACAATTTCTGAATATTTTTACACATTGTAATGCACTATTATGTATATTGAAAAGCAACACACACAAAAAGGCAGTGAATTTCCTATGGGGATTTTGCTCAGCAACAGGCAGTTGTATGTGTTCGTAAAGTGATTTAAAATGTACTTAAGCACACGTAGACCTTGGCTGTGAATGATCAAGTTATTGATGCTGCAGCTTTTACTACACCAGTTTACTTCCTGAGAGGGCTGTGTTTAACTAAAAGAAAATACTTTTTATCTACTACTGTATTCTGATATTTACCTAAGGATTTATGTTTAGTTCAGATGACTAGTTCTGGTATCTTAACTGTAATGTTGTGATGCTGAATAAGCATTCAGAGTCATCATATATCAGGAAGAAAGCTCAAGTTGAGTTTATTCTAATGGGTACTGTCTGGTAACTTCACTGCCAGCTATTATGCATTATTAGTTCAACACTACTTTTATTTACTCTTTTGATCTACAACTGAAAGCTAATGCCTGATGAGTTAATAAAAATATCTTCTCAGTGAGGTACAGATCTGAATGTTGTAATTTGACTTGTCGCATCAAAGTATGTGAGGCAAAGGCCCAAATCAGCCCGAACTCCTGAAAGCTGAGTACTGTAGTGAGCTTCACGAACAGCAGCTCAGCAATCAATAGCACAAAGATCCATTAATTCACTCCCGTTTGTTCTACACCATCTTATCTGCACTGATTTTCTTATACTGCACGGATTTAACTTCAAACTTAGCATGTGAATTGATGATCTAAGGACGAGCTTTGTGAGATGTTGGTGGAAGTAATTAATCTTTTACCATTGCTGTCAGTAACTGATGCCTTTAAATCTTGATTGCTGCAGTACAGTGATACTTTGAACATCAATTTTCTTGAGGCATTATGCATTGTGGAAGGAAAATTGTATTACAGATTAAATAGAGGAATTAGAATTCCAAAATATTTAAGCATGTTATTTGTGAATATTTTCAAAAATGTTTTGTGCTTTAAATTGGCACTGTTGCTACAGGTGATATTTTCTCAATTGTTCTTTTCTTTCTCCATTTGGTGCTTTTTTTTCCCCCTTTGAGAGAAAGAAAGCTTTCAAAAAATAGATTATCTGCTTTTGCAAGCTTATTTTGTAAACTTAATTTCTTGTAGATTATGATTGCATGCATTCACTTCATCATGAAGATAAACTGTATTGAGAAAATTTCTGTCTCGCACATCTCACTAGCAAAAGTTCAGTTTAAAAAATACAACTACTTATGCTGGAAATTTGAAACAAAAACCAAAAATGCGGGAAGATTTCAACAGGTCAGTTATCATTCTTTGGAAAGAACGGCAGAGTCAGTGTTTCAGGTCACAGAACTTTCATCAGTACCTCCAGAAGCAAAGTTACTCCTCAAAGTGAGAAGATAATAAGAAAAAGGAGAAAACGTCTAGTTAGTAATTTTTCCCCATGACTGCTTGTTAGCAAATGTACTTGCATGAAGATTAACTAGTTGACACTTCAGGAAGTCTAATCAGAGAATCAGAACCCGTTTCCCACAGCCTTCTGACCAGAAACTGTGCTTGCATGTAATGAGTTGTTTTGCCCTTAAATATAAATGTACGTCTTATTTTTTTTTGCATAGTGAAGCCAAAACTATGGATTGGCTGTCTTGTTTATATTTGTGCTTTACAGCAATGGGATAATAACAAGGTAAATATGGAATACTATTCACAAAAGTACAATTTATGAAGTTTTGTAATAATGTCATTGACTCGTTCAGGAATGATGTTTGATTTACAATTTTGTATTGATGTGTAGTATTACATTGTCCCAATATTCTCATAATGCATTTTGCTCAGGTTTTCTGATTTTTAGAGTTTCATTTTAAATTTTATTTCCTATCTTTTTTTCCCTAGGAGCACATCCATCAATCTGTTCAGTAGCAACACTGTCATTTCTTTTACATGATGTTTGTTCATCAACAAAGAGAAATAGCTTGCCTTTTATGAATACTTTAGTTTAAGCGGCCTGTATTTTCATTCTCCTGCACTTTCATTTTTAAATTTGCTGCATTCAGCAGCAGTTTGTGTTTAAGTTGTTGGTCTGTCATTGAAAACTATAGTTATCTCTAAACTACTGTTTTGGTACAGAAAATGTGCCATCTAACATCAGAGATTTGCTACCAAATAGCCAAATGCAGCAAGTCCAGCTGAGTAGGCATCATGGTTGAGAGTTGAGAACAGTAGGGATGTGGGGGGTGCTGAATAAACTAAATGTTTGGATGAAGGCGATTCAGCCCAATTGTTCAGATGATTAGACCGCAGAAGGAAGGGATAAGAATTTAGACAATGGTAGTATTGGGTGTCTAAAAGGAATCAAATTGGAGCCTGGGACCTGGGCAATCATAGAGTCAGCCATTTGGTGTTATGGCTTGAGCAACTGCAGAATCAGGAGTTTGGCACAACTTTGCAAAGTGCTGACGAGGGGTTTGTTGAAGTGTGATGGCAGGAGAGGCCTGAAATGTTACCATACACATCTCAAATGTCTTCTTTCCCTCAACAGATACGGGCATGGCTATGAAGTGTTCTGTGTTGCTTGCAATTCCTCGTTGACTGTGGTGGCTTCAGCATGTAAGGTATCAAGCAATTATATTAGAAAAATAATAATTACATACTGAAAATATTAATTCCACATTGTTAGGTAAATCGACTTAATACTCAGAGTTTACTTCATGATGTCTTTCACTGTGAATAGATGTGTTCCTTTAGCTTCAGCGGTAGTTAGCGATTTCCCTCAGGAATAATTTCTCTGGCTGAAGATTGAGCAACTCTAATTAAATATAAATGGAAAATCCTGTACCACCATTGATGTTGTTTTTCCATTATGAGGCTCTACTGTTTTACCTGTGTTTTATAATTGTCATGGACTTCTATCTGAACCTACAATTACTTGGTAAATTACTTTTGCATGTTTTTAAAGCCATTCTTCAACCAGAAATGTAGCGTTTACAAATCACAAACTAATATTTAAGGGCCGCGCTCTCGTGTTCCATTTCGTGGTAACTTATCACAGAAGAGCTCTGTTGGTGTAACTGGCTGGTGTGTAAGTGTTCATAGTTAACATGGTCAAATCTAATGACTGTACAAGTGAAGAAGAAGAATAGACTAGTGGAAATGTAATGGAGATAGGCAGAATTTTTACTACAAAAAGCTGTTGTTTGTGAGTAGTGTTATGATATGAAACCTTTATGCTCAATAGCAGAGGATAATCCACCTAACTGGCTGTTCCTGGATTCCATGGCGCCAACCCTGGCAGCTCAGCCTACCGTGCAGTACTTTGTCAAAGGCTTTGCTAAAGTCCAACTTCATCTACCGTTTTGGTTACTTAGTCGAAAAACCAAAAAGATTCATAAAGCATGACTTCCTACGCAGGAAGCTATGTTGACTCCTAATCAGATTGACTATCCAAATGCTGGCAGATCATGTCCCTCAGAATTCCCTCTGATAACTAGCCCACATCTGATGTCAGAATGACCACCCTTTGCCCTTGCTACCCTTTATAAACAATATAACAACATTACCCATAATCCAGCCTTTGGGAACTTTTCCAATGGCTAAAGATGAAGCAAAGTATCTCCATATGGGCCTCTGCAGTTTTGTCCTCTCTTCACAGAAGTTTTTGTTCTAATTTGATTGGAAGTTTATTGACCTGGAATGTTTTGGAACCTCTGAGCAGTGATGAACTGATGGCACTGAGCACTGACTTCGGTATCTAAAGGTTGCCTTCTCTTTTATAATCGATCAACTGGAGGATTCTTAATAATGAGGCATTCTCTGTCTTAATGAGCATTACATAACCAAAACTTACTACATTCATAATAGGGGGAAGTACTTATTGTCATCTAAGATACTTCACAAGAACTAGAACTATCAAAGTGTAAGAACACGGTGAATGCTTAAGGGTATCAAAAGGTTCTTTAACAGTTAAAAATTAAAACAGTTCTTCGTTCTGTTTTCTATAAATAAACTTGGTGAAAGGAAGGAATTTAAAAAAAAAGTCTTGTAGGGGACTTAGGTGTGTTTATGAATTAATAATGTATCAGAAGATCTTGGATTAAAGCATAAACATGGTGGGTTACCTGGACAAGAGAAAATCTGCAGATGCTAGAAATCCAAGCAACACACACAAAATGCTGAAGGAACTGTGCGGGCCAGGTAGCATCTATGGAAAAGAGTGCATATGACATTTTGGGCAAAACTGAAGAAAAAAGTTGATAGGTGAAAGAGATACAGGGCTGAAAAAGGCAGAAGGCCATGGAAAAAAGAAAGGGGAGGAGCACCAGAGGGAGGCAATGGGCAGACAAAATAAGGTGAGAGAGAGAAAAGGGGATGGGGAATGGTGAAGGGGTGGGGGGTATTACCAGAAGTTCGAGAAATTGATGTTCATGTTATCAGGTTGGAGGCTACCCAGATGGAATATAAGGTGGCCACCTATTTTAATTCCACTTTCATTCCCATTCTGATATGTCAATCCATGGCCTTCTGTACTGTCACAGTGAGGCCACACTCGAGTTGGAGGACCAGCACCTTATAACAACACACATCAAAGTTGCTGGTGAACGCAGCAGGCCAGGCAGCATCTCTAGGAAGAGGTACAGTTGACGTTTCAGGCCGAGACCCTTCATCAGGACTAATTGAAGGAAGAGTTAGTAAGAGATTTGAAAGTGGGAGGGGGAGGGGGAGATCCAAAATGATAGGAGAAGACAGGAGGGGGAGGGATGGAGCCGAGAGCTGGACAGGTGATTGGCAAAGGGGATATGAGAGGATCATGGGACAGGAGGTCCGGGGAGAAAGACGAGCGGGGGGGGAACCAGAGGATGGGCAAGGGGTATAGTCAGAGGGACAGAGGGAGAAAAAGGAGAGTGAGAGAAAGAATGTGTGTATAAAAATAAATAACGGATGGGGTACGAGGGGGAGGTGGGGCATTAGCAGAAGTTAGAGAAGTCGATGTTCATGCCGTCAGGTTGGAGGCTACCCTGACGGAATATAAGGTGTTGTTCCTCCAACCTGAGTGTGGCTTCATCTTTACAGTAGAGGAGGCTGTGGATAGACATGTCAGGATGGGAATGGGATGTGGAATTAAAATGTGTGGCCACTGGGAGATCCTGCTTTCTCTGGTGGACAGAGCGTAGGTATTCAGCAAAGCGGTCTCCCAGTCTGCGTTGGGTCTCGCCAATGTAACCTTATAACAACACCAGTTTCACCTATCACCTTTTGTTTCTCTCTTCCCCTCCCCCACCTTTTAAATTTACTCGCCTTTTTTTCTCCAGTCCTGCTGAAGGGTCTCGGCCCAAAACATTGACTGTACTCTTTTCCATTGATGCTCCCTGGCCTACTGAGTTCCTCCAGCATTTTGTGTGCGTTACCTGGAGTAACTGCTGTATTATTGACCTTGGCCACAATGGAAAATAGATATTTTCATATTATTTGGAAATTTTGTAGAAGTGTAAAGGTTAAGTTAAACTCGTGTCTGATGGGAGACAGTTATTTCAAGTAAAGTCTCAGTTGAAACTTTATAATTTTGGCCGTCAGCTGATTGGAACTTTGCTAGAGTGCTGTATGATTGGAGGTGCTGACTTTTGGGTAAGATTCTCTATTCTATCCTGTTGGAAAATCTGTAGTGTTTTCCCTATGGCCTTTGTGTATATTTATTATTCAAACTGCATCACTAAAGCAGATTGATTATCATATTGTTTAAAAATCCCAATTGTTTACCACTTGGTTCACCCATTTCTTTTCCACAGATAATTTTCTTTTAACATTACATGCTCCTTTCAAATTTACTGAGCCCTGTTTCCTGTGCTTATTTTAGACTCAGCTGTTGACTGGAAAATTTATTAACCTACTGTGTAACATCTTAAAAAAAAGTCAATTAAAAATTATTGGTATATTAATAGAAGAAATACCCAGTAGTCCTGAAAATCTGTGAGTCCAGCATCATCAAATCCCTTGGATGCCAAATTACCAGTATCTTGCTATATCTGATCATTTATCTCTTTCAAGAACAATGCATCATCTCATTTGGTACAATGTTGACATCATTTCCAAAATGTATCATTAGCTGCAAAGAGTAGTTGAGAGGAAAACTGATATCTACTCTGTTAACGATTTATGCATTGATCTCTCAAGTAAATGGCTTCCAAACCATTTTCATTGGGGGGAAAAAACTTCTGGACTCCCCTAAAAATAATTGTGCTCATCTTGGAGACCGGGCTTGAGACCAACCAATTAACTCACATTAAAATCAACTGTGCTATTCCACTTACTGGCCTGCCTACCTTTATGGATCAATGGCTGCTGATTTCTGTAACAAAAATATGTAGATCACTTCTTTTGAAGGTGTATTTAAATCTACCACACTCCCAATTTTTCTCTATGAAGAATAAGAGTAAAAATCTCAGGATTAACATGACCAATTTTTTTGAATAGGTGTAAAGGATTGTGGCAATATTTTTTTCTAAACTGAGGATATTGATACTCAAAGTTTTTTTATTAGAGAAGACTTGTGTTTAATCTGCTAACATTTTCATGCATGACGGAAGAGATCACACATTATTCATTTGCCTTTCTTGTAAAATAGAACTTGAAGTTCATTAATCTTCCCTAATGTTTCTGTATGTTTTTTTTTGGTTACAGGCTTCGAAAGTTGAACATGCAGCAATTATTTTGTGGAGCACCTCCAGTTGGAAACAACTACAGCATTTGCCGTTGCACAGCCTAACTATTACTCAGTTGGCATTTTCTCCAAATGATCGATTCCTGTTGGCAGTTTCACGCGACCGAACCTGGTCTCTCTGGAAACAACGTGAAATGGCTGAATCCAATACAGGTAAGGATAGAACCTTCATGAGCAGGATTTATTTGGAGGAACTATCATAGCTTTAAAGTAATTAAACCTTCAGTAATCTGAGGTCCTCTTGTTTACAGAATTGTGAATTGTATTTATGAGTACCTTTCATTGTCAGGAAAGTTTAATTTTTGATGTTCTGACACTTCTGGCTTGGGCAGATGGGCATGCTTTCAATTAGTGTTTTTTTTATCGAGTTGGGCTTGTGTCACCCTTACTAGCTACAATTTGAAGCCTTGGAAATTCCTGTTGGCATCAAGAGCTTTTTCACAAAAAACTCCAACCAGAATGCTGGCTCCTCATGTGGGATATGCATTTAGTAAAGCCAAGTTTTGTTAGATGTCCCTTTGTGACCACAGGCAGCATGTTATGGAATAAATTGTAGGTCATTTGTAGGTTAGGGGTCTGGGAATGCGTAACTGTGTATAATTCCCTGGGGCCAGGTGTGATCTACCATGGAAATCAAGGGAGGAGATTTCTGGGTCACTAACGATTTCTGTATTTTCATTAACCACAGATGAGGTGCAAGTAGACTTAGGATAGCTATTGTCATTCCCTTATTTTAAAGGGCAGCGGCAATATGCTTGGTACCTACAGGGCCAATGATCCTTACATCAGTGGTAGGGAAATTATTAGCGAAATGTCAAAATAATAGGACTTATTAACATATGGGAAGATATGAACTGATCAGGAACAGTAAGCATAGGACACGTTACAGGGAAAATCTTGCCTCGCTAATTTGATTGAGTTTTTTTTTGAGGAGGTAACAAAGGATGGCTGAAGGCAAGGTGATTTATATATGGATTGTATTACAGCAATGATGGACTGATTCAGGAGGTTTTAAAGAACATGGATTTGAGACAAGTTAGCTAATTCGATCTCAAATTGGTTTGGTGATAGGACGCAGAGGATAGTGGTGAAGAGATGATTTTCAGATTGGAGGCTGGTGTTGCACTGCAGGCATTGGTGCTGGGACCTTTGCTGCTTGTGATATATTAACAACTCAGGTGTGAGATACGATTAGCTAGATTGTGAATAGCAAGGCTTCAAAGTTACCTGAGGCAACAGTAGGATATCGATCAGATGGCAAGTTGGGTGGAACATTAGCAGACTGAACTTATTCCTGACAGGTATGAGGTGGTGCATTTGTGAAGTCAATAAGGATAGGGCATTGACTGTGAATGGTAGAGCACAAACAAACGTTGATGAACACAGAGTCCATAGTTCTCTGAAAGTGGCAGCATGAGTAAATAGGCTGGTGAAGAAGGGTATGGTATTCTTGCCTTCATATGTAAGGCATAGAATATCAATTGGAGAAAGTGCAGTGCAAACGACATTCATCAGGATGATGACCATACTTGAAGAACTTCGGTTGTATAGAGAGATTGGCTAGCCTTGTTTTTATTTTTGGAAAGAAGGAGGCTGTGAGGTGACTTGATAGATTTATATCAAATTTCAACTTTGGCCCAGATAGACTAGAAAGGCAGGGTGTTTTGAGTTGGGCGAGGTTGTATCACTCTGAGCACCAAGCCAATTTAAAGAGGTGGAGCAACACATGCAAAATGCTGGAGGAACTCAGCAGGCCAGGCAGTGTCTATGGAAAAGAGTATAGACGATGTTTAGAGCCAAGACCTTTCAGCAAGACTAGAAGAAAAAATAGAGTCATAGTTAGAAGTTGGGGGAGGGGAGGGAGAAACACAGAGTGATAGGTTAAACTGGGTGAGGGAGGGTGAAGTAAAGAGTTGGGAAGTTGATTGGTGAAAGAGATACAGGGCTGGAGAAGGGGGAGAGAATCTGTGGGAGAGGAAGAAGGCCATGGAAGAAAGAAAAGGGGAAGTGCACCAGAGGAAGGTGATGGACATGCAAGGAAATAAGGTGAGAGAGGGAAAAGGGGATGGGGAATGGTGAAGAGTGGAGGGGGGGCCATGACTGGAAGTTCAAGAAGTCGATGTTCATGCCATCAAGTTGGAGGCTACCCAGACGGAAATATAAGGTGTTGCTTCTCTGACCTGAGTGTGGCCTCATCGCAACAGTAGAGCTGAGTTCCTTCAGCATTTTGTGTGTGCTGCTTAGATTTCCAGCACCTGCAAATATTCTATTGTTTGTGATTGGAGAGATCGAGAATGGCTGCTCTGGCAGTGAACTCTAGACCTGGAGCGATTTGCCTCAGTGAATCCTAACGCGAGGTTTGGACAACTTAAACGCCAGCTCAGTTAGTCTGGGAGTTCCTCTTTCACCCCGACAATAAGGCTTTGATACTGCCCTCGGCAGCTGTGTTTCGTGTCTGTGAACTTTGTGGTGTTTTGCCTCGCTAATATAATGAACTGAATACCGAGGCTTTGGGCCTACTCTGAGCTGCTCCGGGAACTTGGATCTAAGGACTCAGTTTGCTCGGAATGCTGTTGTTGTTGCTCACTTCCATTGTTTGCATGGTTTGTTTTGTTTGTTTCTTTTTTCTTTTCTCTATGGGTTGGTCTACACTTTTCAAAATTGAGTTCTTTAGAGTCCCTTGCTTTACAACTGCCTGTCAGCAGACAAACCTCAAAGTTGTATAATTTATACATTCTTTGATAATAAATGCATTTTTAATCTTTGAAAAATTATAAGGTATAGATAGGAAAAAGATTAACTAGCAGGGATATCAAAAACAAGAGCGTGTTGGTTAAAAATGAGAGGAAGGAGTTTTAAAGGAGATCTGAGGGGAACTTTTCTTTTACACAGAAAGTGGTTGATAGCCGGAACACATCCCAGAGCAGATGGTTGAATCAAATGCAGTCACTCCATTTAGATGTCCATAGACCCTTCGGTTAATGGTAGGGGAACCCCTGATTTAGACAAATCTTAAATAGGCAGGGTACAAGAGGATAGGTGTTTGATACTGACATGAGTGTGATAGGGTGATTGTTTCCTGTATGTCTATTACTCCAGTACTACTTGTAATGCTGGTTGAAGGATTGAGTTTTCATATTTCAGGGAAGTGGATTACACCCACAACTTGAAAATTTTATCGTACCCATGCTGTGACATGTCCATTATGTTTCCTCCTGTAGTTCTAAGTTCCCCAAATCCAGAATCAGAATTAGATTCAGGTTTAATATCACTGGCATATGTTGTGAAATGTGTTGGCTTGTAGCAACAGTACATTGCAATACATAATACTAAAAAATCTATAAATTACAATATAAAATATATATAAAAATGAAATTAAATAGTGCAAAAGGAGAGCAAAAGATTATGTGGTAGTGTTCATTATCCATTCCGAAATCTGATGGCGGAGGGGAAGAAGCTGTTCCTGAATCATTGAGTATGTGCCTTCAGGCTCCTGTACCTCCTCCCTAGTGATAACAATGAGAAGAGGACATGTCCTGGGCTCCTTATTGATGGATTCAACGTTTCTGAAGCATCGCTTTTTGAAGGTGTTTTCGATGCAGGTGAGGCTAGAGCCCATAATGGAGCTAGCTAGGTTTACAACTTTCTGCAGCTTTTTCTAATCCTGGGCATTGGCCCCTCTATGCAAGATGGTGAAGCAATCAGTTAGAATGCTCTTCTTGGTACATCTGTAAAAATTTGCAAGAGTCTTTGGTGGCATACCAACTCTCCTCAAACTCCTATTGAAATATAGCCACGGTTGTGCCTTCTTCGTAATTGCATCAGTATGTTGGACCTAGGATAGATCTTTAGAGATGTTGACACTGCAGGAATTTGAAACTGCTCACCCTTTCTACTACTGATCGCTCGATGAGGGCTGGTGTATGTTTGCTCAACTTCCCCTTCCTGAAGTCCACAATCAGTTAGTTGGCTTTATTGATGTTGAGTGCAAAGTTGGTGTTGTGATACCACTTAATCAGTTGATATATCTCACTCATGTATGCCTCTACGTCACAATCTGAAATTCTGTCGACAATAGTTGAGTCATCAGCAAATTTATAGGTGGCATTTGAGCTGTGCCAGGCTACATGGTCAAGAGAGTAGAGCAGTGGGCTAAGTACTCACCCTTAAGGTGCGCCAATGTTGATTATCAGCAAGGAGATGTTATTTCTGATGCGCACTGACTGTCGTCTCCTGGTAAGGATGTCAGTTGCAGAGGGGGGTACAGAGGCCTAGGTTTTGAAGCTTGTTGATTAGAACTGAGGGTATGATTGTATTGAATGCTCAGCTGTAATCACTAAACAGCAGCCTGAGTTGGACATTGCTATTGTCCAGATGATCCAAGGCCAAGTGGGCAACCAGTCAGATTGCATCCAATGTAGACCAATTGTGGCGATAGACGAATTGTAGCAGGTACAGGTCCTTCCTCAGGCAGAAGTTGGTTCTGGCCATGACCAACCTCTCAGAGCACCTCATCACAGTAGATGTGGGTGCAATTGGGCGTTAGTAGTAGAGGCAACTCACCCTGCTCTTCTTGGGCATTGGTGTCATTGTTGTCCTTTTGAATCAAGTGAGAACCTTCAACTGCAGCAGTGAGAGATTGAGGTTGTCCTTGGAACATTCCTGCCAGTTGGTTGGCGCTACCCTACCAGGTACAGCATCAGAGTATGACAATTTGCAAGGGTTCTTTGGCCTTCGATTCAGAAATCACAGGGTTATCAGATGCTTTAGGGATTTGCACAGGTGTAGGTTCCCTTTCAAAGCATGCGTAAAGGACATTAGCTCATCTGTGAGTGATGCCCACAGCCATTCATGATGTTAGGTTTCACCTTGTAGGAAGTAATGACCTCCAAACCTGCCAGAGCTGATGTTCATCTCATTCTATCTCTAACTTCAATTGTAAGTGTTTTCTTACTCTTAAAATAGCCTTCCGTAGGTCATACCTGGACTTGTATAGTTCTCGATCACTGGTCTTGAATGCCATAGGTCTAGCCCTCAGCAGACTATGAATCTCCTGGCTCATTCATAGCTTTTGGTTTGGGTATGTCAATTATGTTCACAAAGGCACACACTCATCCACGCAAGTGCTGATGAAGTTGGTAACAACTGTGGCGTATTCATTCAGAATTGAAGATGAGTCCCTGAATATTGTTCAGTCCACCAACTGAAAGCAGCTCTGTTGCACTTCTCTGCCTCCCTTGAACGTACCTTTCTCATCCTCACTACTGATGCTGTAATCTTTAGTCTCTGCATATACACCAGGAGTAGAAGTATAGCGAGGTGTAGACTTATCAAAATGTGGGCGTGGGATGACATGTAATTGCTCTTGCTGGTGGTAAAACAGTGGTCAAGTGCAATGTTCCCTCTAATTTATAATGACCAGAGTGCGGAAAAATCTTATACTGTGCAATTTTTTTTGCCCAGTGCCAGCAACATGTGCATACTGAATTTTACATATAAAGGTATTCATTTTAACAACTAGCAAAACACTCTCAATAAGAACTTTGATCTTCTCTGGGTTTGATAGTTTTCCCTCTCATTCATCTGCACTCCACAAAACGTGTAGCAGGCCTGTAGTGGGTAAGGAAGGATTTTCTTGCTGGAGCTTTTGCACACTGTCTATATGTGATTTGCTTGCTAAATGCTGCTTTAAAAATTCAAGTTTCCAAATACCACACCACTTCTTCCCACTTGCAAATTTTTCAGCAACTTTTGCATAATGACAATACATGTAGGTAACATCACTGTCTGTATTGTACATAAATATTTCCCGTAGCTGCACATTCCTGACCTCATGAGCTTTCGGTGTAACAGTTTCTACTGATTCATTAAGCCATTCCACTTTAAATGAACTAGCAGTTGTTTTGTGCTTCAAGCCCTTTATTTCTTTGGAATTTGACATAGTGAATCAATAATTTGTTCAGTAAAAACAGTACAAGTGATCCAGTTCTAAAATCTGCAGACAAATCATCACAAACTCCACCTTGTCAACACCATCTGCATCAGAGAGCATGAAGGAAATATGATTGTGAACATTTTTGAAATATACTTAACATGCCAGTGAGGTAGAGGGTGACAGCATTTTGTGCGCAGTTTAAATTATCTTGTGTGCTAGGAGCAAAAGATGAATGCACACGCACACCTTAGAGGGAACATTCGTCATGTTTGTTGACTCCTCTGGCTCCACAGATGATAATGTTGATGGTAGTTGTTCAGAATTTCTTCAAGCTGACCTGGTTGAAATCCCCCGCTATGATAGGGAAGGCTTCGGGTGCACTGCTTCATGCCTGCTGATCACAGTGCTCAGCTCCTCCAGTGCCTGCTTTGTATCTGCCTAGTGTTTTGCCCTTTAACTTTTATTGCATCATCTCACAGCTTAAAGTGCTAATGAATATTAAATCAATATTTGATATAGCTAGGAAGGATGGACATTTACAACTTGGATCTTGAATGAGTAATTATCATTGTGCCATTTGGGAAAAACTTCTACGGAAATGAAATGCCCTTAAAATCTTATGCAGGGAGTCTTCCTGAAACATCAAAGTCACTGGCATTGGCTTGGGTGCATTTGTCCCACTTATCAACAATTTGAAACATCAATTGCATTGTATGCAATTTGCATGCTTGAAATAAAGAGAGAATCAGTGGTGCATTATCCCCAACTGACTAATACAGATGTATTATATTGCTGTATGAATGGGAACATATAAAAGTTGCATAATTTAAATAGATGTAGTAATTTCAGGCAAATTAGATACTTTGCTTGCAAATTAGGGCATTCTATTTTAGTATGCTTACCATATGGTGAGTTTTACTAATTCTGGTTTGAACAAGAGAATCAGTTGTGTATTTGAATTGACAGAATTCAACTGGAAGCTTAAATTCAAGGTAAAAAATAGTTTGAGGGTTGAAAATATTTAAACAATATTTCTGAATGTCACAATTATATTTATAACTGAGGGAATATGGCATTTACTAATGTTTCACGGTTCTGACTATTTGCAATTTGAGGTGTTTGAGCAGTGGCCAATCATTGAATTCTTCTGCTTTGATGCCATGGAGGATATCTTGCTTGGTGTAGCTTTTATAGCAAAGGACAGACACACACAAGTGCTGTGCACTGACAATAGGACAGAATGAGTGACAAATCGTACCAATTCTGTCAATAAGCTTTATCGCTAGACAACATTGCTCTGATTCACCAGCATTTACTTGTCAGTTTCCTCACCAGGCAGACCTGTTATAGGATCTGAATCCCTTTTTTCACGTCAATAGGGATTGTAGCTATACAAAGCAGGGGAAGATGGATGGTTTTTCTTAACTATTTTGCTTCATTTTAACGATAATTACCTATATTTTAATATTTTTAAATCATCTTTAATTTTATAGATTTTTACTTTAGTTTAAAAAGATTAAGCTTCTGGGTATAGTGTATTAAAATAACATGGCTTAAATTGAGAGGGAAGGGCTGAAGAGGGTGTTTGAGGGGATTTTTTTAAAACACAGTAGTTGGTTTCTGGAGCTTGTTGCCAAAAGATGTGATTGAATCAGATATGATCACCATGTTAAAAAATAGTTTTGACAGGTACTTAAATAGACAAGCCATGTAAGGATACAGACACAATAAAAGCAAATAAGATCAGATAGATTAAAGAGGTCGTCATGGATGTGGTGAACTGAGATGCCTATGTCTGTACTGCGGATCTCGATGACTTCATAATTTTCCACTCACGCTGTCGTCCCCTTGAGTGTTTCCCACATTTTCTCTATTTCAGATTTCCAGTATCTGAAACAACTTGTCTCAGATGACTAGAAACCTACCAGATTGTTGCAAAAAGCCCATCTGGTTAACCATTATCCTTCAGAGAAGGAAATCTGCCATGCTTACTTCTGCTGGTTGAAATGTTATTCCAGACACACAGGTCTCTGAAAAGGCCAGGCAAGTAATTCAGTTGTGACCATCACTTCCCAATTTCTCAAGGAGCATTTAGAGACAGGCAATAAGTACTAGCCTTGCAAGCAAATCCAGATCCCCAAAATGAATAAGCTTATTTGGAAGTGCTGTATATGAGCACTGACTGAGGATAGCTCAAGGACGTGTAGCTTGTTAAAAGCTCCATCTCCAACTTATTGGACACTTGGAGAGAGATGGCTGGAAGCCATGAGATTGCAACAGTGTAGTTGTCCATAGTGAGTTTATTTCAAATGAATTGGTGGCTTTTATATAATCTATGTTGTTTGTTTTCAGATCCTTTTTTCTCCCTCTTTGCGCACAGTGATAAAAATAAACCTATACACAGCCGAATTATTTGGTCCTGTGATTGGACTTTCAACAGCAAGTACTTTGTCACTGGTAGCCGTGACAAGAAGGTGAGTAGATAGAGCAAGTTTATTATGTGATATTAGTAGGAATTTTTGCAGAAGTACTACCAGAAGATTAGTAGTTTTGAATAACATTTGCCTAAGGATTATTATTGTGTGTTAGTACAAGAGTACATGGATGTGTTACTACAATTTCCGTGATACTTCTAAAATCTAGCTCTACAATATCATTGGCATAGATCCAGAATAGGTTTGTATGTCGCAGCTCAGTATTTTGGAACCAGCGAGTGAAATTAATAAATAATTGAGGTCATCAGCCTGAAATACTAACTGTACAGGTAATGCATGATATGAAGTATTTTAACTGCATTCTTGTACTTTTATTGTATGTCTTCCTTACAACACAATAGGAACTCATTCAGCCCGTTAAGTCTATGTTGGCATTCAGGGTAATCCCACCAATTCCATTCCTCCACTTATTTTCTCATAACCCATTCTCTTACACATGTCCATAAACACTTCACTGATTCTTCTTGCCTATATTAGAGACAATTTACTGTAGCCAGTTAACTTACCAACCAGCAAGTCTATGGGATGAATGAGAAAATTTAAACACCTTAGGGAAACCCACAGGGAAGAATGTACAAAAGTCACCCAGACAGTAATGGGGTTCAGTGTTCAAGTTGATAATAAATAATTAGTTTTGTGAAATGCTTTTCTTTGATGTTGAATTTTGCTAAGTTTGGTAAGAAGATGAACTAGTTTGATTAAATGAATTAGCTGATGAAATGTTGTCCAGTACACAAACAAATGGTGCAAACCCTAACATGACCAATTGTTACCTGATCCCATCTCCTCCCAAATATTAACAAGGTAATGGAATAAGTGAGTAGTACTACTATGAAGTACAAATTGCTCACCAATAGTCTTTTCAAATACAACTAAGTTTTACATAGAACATAGAACATAGAATAGTACAGCACTGTACAGGCCCTTCGGCCCACAATGTTGTGCCGACCCTCAAACCCTGCCTCCCATATAAGCCCCCACCTTAGATTCCTCCATATACCTGTCTCGTAGTCTCTTAAACTTCACTAGTGTATCTGCCTCCACCACTGACTCAGGCAGTGCATTCCACGCACCAACCACTCTCTGAGTAAAAAACCTTCCTCTAATATCCCCCTTGAACTTCCCACCCCTTACCTTAAAGCCATGTCCTCTTGTATTGAGCAGTGGTGCCCTGGGAAAGAGGCGCTGGCTATCCACTCTATCTATTCCTCTTATTATCTTGTACACCTCTATCATGTCTCCTCTCATCCTCCTTCTCTCCAAAGAGTAAAGCCCTAGCTCCCTTAATCTCTGATCATAATGCATACTTCCTAAACCAGGCAGCATCCTGGTAAATCTCCTCTGTACCCTTTCCAATGCTTCCACATCCTTCCTATAGTGAGGTGACCAGAACTGGACACAGTACTCCAAGTGTGGCCTAACCAGAGTTTTATAGAGCTGCATCATTACATCGCGACTCTTAAACTCTATCCCTCGACTTATGAAAGCTAACACCCCATAAGCTTTATTAACTACCCTATCCACCTGTGAGGCAACGTTCAGGGATCTGTGGACATGTACCCCGAGATCCTTCTGCTCCTCCACACTGCTATGTATCCTGCTAACTATTTTTAGATGAACTTCTCAATTCCCAGTTCATTATACTCTTTATCCTTCAGATGGTGATCAGTACTACATAGGGGGAAGGCAAGATCAGCTACCTCTAACAGAAAAGTGGCATTTGACAACGGACAGCAGCCTCAGATTAATCGGCATCACCAGACAACATATCATATTAATGCCGCCTTGTGATCAGCTCAAATGATTGAAGAATGTAAACCAAGACTGCTCATCTCTCCCTTATCTTCTGTGTCACCGTTATCACAAAGCTGCCCATCCCCACAATTCGTGTCTCACTTGGCTTATTGTCTAAAACTGTATGGTTAAATGAGCAAAGCAAAGGCAGGATATTCTGATTGAAAAGTCAAAAACTAAATACACCCGAAGTCTGAAATAAAAACAAGAAATGCTGGAAGTAACTGATAGATAAGAGAGGGAAGCAGAGATAACATTTCAAGTTATTTCATCGGGAGATAGTCTGATTGGTAATGACAACTCTCTAATAATCTCCACTCTTTACAAGCTTTGAATTAAGAATAAGATTGAATGCTTGATGCTCACCTGAATAGGTCAGCTGTGACTGTGCTTGAGAATGTGAACATTATCTAGGAAGAAGCAGTTTGATTGATTAGTCCCCTTTCAAGGTCACAGAGGTGGCTCATGATTTCTTTTCAGACTTGTTATCATTTTGGTGTTGGATCATGTGATATTACTACCCTTAAGTATAGTTCCAGATTCCATGCTAGAATTGAATTTACTTCTGTTTAATTTGTGTAGCAAGAACACAGATTAACAGAAAATTAGGAAAATCTCAGTTTTTAGTGGAACAGTCAGTCATGTCTACAAGTTAAACCGTTTTTTTTGCAAAGCAAATCAAAGATTAAACTTTAAATTAACACATGTTGATTATTGTTAATTCAAGAATTATTAGTAGTTAGCTGAATTTAGAGACCACCCAAACTGACAAAAATAGCTTTTTCAAGTCTTAAACAAGAGAAAATCTGCAGATGATGGAAATCCAAGCAACACATACAAAATGCTGAAGGAACTCAGCAGGTTAGGCAGCATCTATGGAAAAGAGTACAGTCGACGTTTTGGGCCGAGACCCTTCAGCAGGACCGGAGGAAAAAAAAGGATGAGGTGTAGAGTTTAAAGGTGGGGGGAGGGGAGGGAGAATCACAAGGTGATAGGTGAAACCGGGAAGTGGCGGAGGGGGGGGGTGAAGTAAAGAGTTGGGAAATCGATTGCTGAAAGAGGTACAGGCTTGGAGAAGGGATGAGTCTCATAGGAGAAGACAGAAGGCCATGGAAAAAAGTAATGTTGGTGGGGGGGGGGACACAGAAGAGCACCAGAGGGAGGCAATGGGCAGGCAAGGAGATGAGGTGAAAGAGGGAAAAGGGGATGGGGAATGGTGACGAAGCCGAGAGGCCATTACCGGAAGTTCGAGAAATCAATGTTCATGCCATCGGGTTGGAGGCTACCCAGACGGAATATAAGGTGTTGTTCTCTAACCTGAACTTGGCCTCATTGCAACAGTAGAGGAGTCAGTGGATAGAAATATGGGAATGGAAAGTGGAATTAAAATGGGTGGCCACTGGGAGATCCCACTTTTTCTGGTGGATGGAGCATAGGTGCTCAGCAAAGGGGTCTCCCAGTCTATGTTGGGACTTACAGATATACAGGAAGCCACACCAGGAGCACCGGATACAATATATTACCCCAAAATCAGTCATATACTTGTGCATTCGTCCCTTCCCACTGATCCCTCTCCTGGCATTTATCCTGGCAAGCGGAACAAATGCTACACTTGCCCTTACTCCTCCTCCCTCACAGCCATTCAGGGCCCTAAACAGTCCTTCAAGATGAGGCAACACTTCATCTGTGAGCCTGTTGGGGTCATATAGTGTGTCCAATGCTCCCGGTATGGCCTCCTGTATATCAGTGAGACCCAGCATAGATTGGGAGATTGCTTTGCCAAGCACCTATGCTCCATCCACCAGAACAAGCGGTGTCTACCAGTGGCCACCCATTTGAATTCCACTTCTCATTTCCATTCCGATATATCTATCCATGGCCTCCTCCACTGTCGTTGGAGGAACACTCAGGTTGGAAGAACAACACCTTGTATTCTGCCTGAGTAGCCTCCAACCTGATGGCATGAATATTGATTTCTCGAACTTCTGGTAATGCCACTCCCAGCTCCCTCACTATCCCCCATATCCTTTTCCCTCTCTCACCTTATCTCCTAGCCTGCCCATCACCTCCCTCTGGTGCTCCTCCCCACCTTTCTTTCTTTCGTGGTCTTCTGTCCTCTCCTATCAAATTCTCCCTTCTCCAGCCCTGTATCTCTTTTGCCAATCAACTGCCCAGATCTTTACTTCACCGACCCTCTCCTGGTTCCACCTATCACCTTGTGTTTTTCCCTCTACTAACCCCCTCTCCCCCCAACTTTTAACTCTACCCCTCATCTTTTTTTCTCCAGTCCTGCCGAAGAGTCTCAACTCGAAACATTGATTGTTCTCTTTTCCATAGATGGGAGGAGAAGATGGCAATGCGACACAGTTCGCAGCAGCCACTCCGGTGATGTCTGTTATTTGTCAAGTAGGGTGCCATGCACAATCATGATTTGATGGAGATGGACGTGAGAGCACGGAGGAACATCTGGAGAAACTTCTGAAATGCCCGCTTCGCTGCTGCTGCTACTGTGTGGTTCGGAATCTCTGGAGGAGAAGGCCCCAAGTCCTCAGCTTTGCTTGTTGCTCAGCGGCCGGGGCAGGGTTGAAGCGCTCAGCAGAGGATGGCGCTCGGAGAGGCTGTATTGGAGGGGCTGGTCAGAGGCTCTAAGTTTTCAGACGGACTCAGAGTCAGCTGCGGTCGGGTGCTTCCAATGCATCAGCAAGTTGTTGGCGCTTGGAGGTTGATTACAGGGAGAGTTTCTCCCTTTTGCCACCTGCGTTAGATGATGAGTCGATCGGGACTTTGAGACTTTTTTTTTTACCGTGCCCATGGTCTGCTCTTTATCAAATTATGGCATTGCTTTGCATTGTTGCAACTGTATGTTATAATTATGTGGTTTTGTCAGTTTTAGTCTTGGTTTGTCCTTTTATTTTGTGATATCATTCTGGAGGAATATTGTATTATTTTTTAATGCATGCATTTCTAAATGACAGTAAACGAGGACTGAGTGTCCTCATAATCTAATCTAACCTAATCTATTGTTGCCTAGGCTGCTGAGTCCCTCAATATTTTGTGCGTATTGCTTTTTCAAGTCTTTGTATTTTTTGTACTTCTGCGTAGTTTTACCTAATGTACTCAATTTAGCAAATATTACTGAAGGCAAAGTTCAGTAAATGTTGATTTATCATTGCCCTAAATGTTAGTTTACTAATATTAAGAATCTTTTTCTGTCCTACACACTTTAAAATTGTTAGTTATTATTGAAATGTTCTCATGGTCCTTTCAGTAATTATTTTGGTTTCCACTTTACTTGCTAGTTGGTTGTATGGGGTGACGTGGATTTAGTTGGAAGAATTGAAGGAAGCCCTGGTATTGTAAAACCCTGTTCATCAGTGTTGGATGCAGGGGATGCAGTGACAGCTGTCAGCTTCAGCCCTGTTACAAGTCTAGATGGGAGGTATGTATTAAGTTGAGGTGATTTTACACCTCAAACAGTCACTGCAAGTCAACAGTTATGAAGAAAAAGTACAATTGTGATTGTCATTCAGAAGTTTATTTGGAGCATAACTGTCTTTGACTTTCGTATCAGGGTTACATATAAATTTCTTCTTTAACTGCTAAAGGAATACAAAGGCTATTTTTATTTCATGAATCCAGCATTTTTTTATTTAATTAAATTCTGTCTGCTCAAAAAATTATGGAACATGCACTTGTTTTGTCTTGAGTGCTCTGTATCAGATTCATCTCAAATTTCCCTGAAAGATTACCCCCCTTTCAGAGCACATTTCATATGATCTTTCAGTTTACAAATCAGGTTGATTTTTTATTGACAAGTTAATCATTTGCACAAGTTCTTTAACAATTCCAAGGAATTAAATGCAATAAGTGTACTTCTACTGTGGCATAACAGGAGGAATTGAAAATTTGCAAAATTTTCATCTTGCGTCTGGTGCTTAAAATATTTTCACTGTGTTGGATGTTCACCTTCATGGTAGAAAACAGGAAAGCACCTTCAGGATGACAAGGTTATTGACTGTCATTGTAAAGTCTTATAATTGCGGGGACTGACTTTCGAAACAGGGCACCACAATGTTTAGTGCAGCCAAGATTTTAATTAATAACAACTTCTGGTTCAACTGATAACAGTGTGAAAAAGTGTGGGAATATTCAGCTTGGCTTCAAATGTTGTTCCCTTTTGTTCTCTCAGTTAGATTCTGTTTTTACTAGTGAAAATAAGTGTCTAATCCTGCTGAGTGGCAATACATTTTGCAGTGATTTATACTAAACATGCATGCCTGAGCAGTAAGACAGAAGACTATATTCTAAGCATGTTAATTGTTTGTTCATTAAGGCAAGAAGTTATTTGACTTTGATCTGATTTCCAAAGAATTCTGATTAAGTTATTAAATTACTTTATCATTGTCAGATATACTGAGGTACAGTGGAAAAACTTTGTTTGCATACCATCAATTTATTTCATTACAATTAATAACAATGAGTTGGAGTAAAGAAAATGAGTCTAGAGACATGGTGTTACAACAATCGCCTTTCCTTCAGTGTAGAAGTATTCACCCCCCTACCCCCTGGATGGTTTCATGTTTTATTGTTTTAATTTGGCTTTTCTTGAAACTGATCAACAGAAAATTACTCTTGTGTCCAAGTGAAAGCAGATCTCTACAAAATGATCCAAATTAACTACAAATATAAAACAAAATAATTGATTGCATAAGTATTCACCCTCCTTTAATATGACACAGCAAATCATCACTGGTGCAGCCAGCTGGTTTTAGAAGTCAATAATTAGTTAAATAGAGATCTGATTTTGGAAACCTGTGTGCGGTCAAGGTGGTTCAATTGATTATAGTAAAAATACACCTGTATCTGGAAGGTGCAACTGCTGGGGAGTCAGTATCCTGGCAGAAACTACACCATGAAGAGAAAAGAACACTCCAAACAACTCTGCGAAAAGGTTGTTGTAAAGCTCAAGTCAGGAGATGGATACAAGAAAATTTCCAAGTCACTGAATATCCCCTGGAGTACCGTTAAGTCAATCATCATGAAATGGAAAGAATATGGCCAAATTAAATGCACTGTGATTCAATGTTGTAAAACAATAAGACATGAAATAGAAACATAGAAAGTTAGAAAACCTACAGCACAATCCAGGCCCTTTGGCCCACAAAGCTGTGCCAAACATGTCCTTACCTTAGAAATATTGTGACAATGATAAACCAATTTAACGGTTTTCCAGGTAGGTTGAATACTTCTTAAAGGCATTGACTTCAGGAAGTTGGGGGGGTTGTGGGTTTGCGGTTGATGTACATACTTCTGTGTACGTCATTAGTGCTGATGTTAAGAAGTTTGATAGCTTTAAGTTCCTAGGTGAGAACATTACCAATAGCCTGTCCTGGTAAAACCACATAGATGCCATGGGAAAGAAATTTCACCAGCATCTCTACTTCCTCCTGAAGCTAAAGAAATATGGCACATTCCCTTTGACCCTCACTTATTTTTATCAATGCACCTTAGAAAATATTCTCTTTAGATGCAATACAACTTGGTATGGCAACTACCATGTCCATGATTGCAAAAAATTTGCAGAGAGCTGTGGACAGAGCTCAGCATGTCACAGAAACTGGCCTCGCCTCTGTACTTGATTCTGCTTTCTGTTATTGTTTTTTCCTTGAACTCCTTCAATGCAATGTTGTGAAATTATCTGTATGGACGGTATGCAAGACAAGTTTTTCACTGAACCTCAGTACATGTGGGAATAATAAACTAATTCAATGCATTTCAATTCATCAGTACTAGAGAAAAGTGCAGAATGCAGTGTTACAGTTATAGAGAAGGCTCAATAAGGTCCAAGGCCATAATGAGGTAGATTGTGAAGTCAAGAGTCCATCTTATTATACTAGAAGGCCATTCAGAAGTCTTCTACAGCAGGATAGAAGCTGTCCTTGAGCCTGGTGGTACGTGATTTCAGGCCTTCCTTTCTTTTGCCCCATGGGAGTAGGGAAAAGAGAGAATGTCATGTTTGGGCAGCGTCCTTGATAATATTGACTGCTTTGCTGAGGCAGTGAGCAGTGTAGACAAGAGTCCTTGAAGGGGAAGTTGGTTTCTCTGGTGTGATGTGCACAACTTTTACATCTCCTAATCAATCATATTCACATTATGACAGCTTGTTTTAATTGTGCAATATACAAATGTGTAGTAGAGGCAGATAATTGATCATTTTTGGGTCAGTATCATTGGTTTTTCATTATACCTTTTGGTAAATATTTTTGAATTAGCATGTTTTAATAATGTTTGATGAAAGTAGAATTGACATCATTTTCATTGCCTATTGTAAAATCAGATTTTCTTTTCTCTCTGGCAGCTATGTTCTTGCAGTAGGTTTGGACTGTGGAAACATATCATTATATAAGTGGAAGCCAAATGCAAATCCATCGGCAAATGCTGACTGGGCTAAATGTGTGAAACTCGACAAATCGTATCCTTTGTGTGAAATAATACTATAGTTAACCTAGCTATAAATACTTAATGCTATTGTTCCATTCCAATGAAAAGAACTTGAAAATACTTGGTTTAATTGGAAATCTATGATTGAAACTAGATTGATATGAACTAAACTCTAAGTATCCTATTGAAAATAACTGCTGCTTTAAAGTTAATTTTACTATTATATCTATAGACTTAAGTCAATAATTTAACTGCTGTTTGCTGATACAACTGTGCAACGAAACTGTTTTGAAATAAGTTACATGAAAGTCCTCAGTGTTAACCATCAGCATAAATAGCTTGACAAACTGTTTCATTATGTTTTAAACAAGTTCACTTTGAGAATTCTCAGTTTTAATATCAGAGTCCATTTAAGAAATTACATGCTTGGAATTATATTTGTGGATTTGTGGGTAATGCTAATTACAGTTCTCCTGTTTCAGTAACTTGTTAATATTGATTATATTTTAAACAAATTTTCTATCTTTTCTTTAGAAACAATCAACAACTGTATCAGCCAGGTAATGGATAAATCTTCCAAAGAATCATAGGGTTATACAGCATGGAAACAGGCCTTGCCTTCCAATTTGTCCATGCTGATTAAGACATATTTGCCGGAACAAGACTCTTGTCCAATTTAAATTTCATCTGCCAATCCTTAGCCAACTTGCCAAGTTGGTCTGGATCCTATTGTGATCTCAATAACCTTCTTCACTGTCAACTATGCTATAAATGTTGGTGTTTTGGCGTCTTCTGCAAACTTACTAACAATGCTTTTCTCCAAATTGTACTCTAAATCAAATTTAAGCCAGTTTTCTCTTTTATGATGGCAGGATTTTATATTTTTTGCAATGAAAGCTCTTGAGTGGATCATTACCAAAATGATTTTAACTAGTGCCAAGAGTTGTTCTAGACTGTGGGTAGCAAAGGAGAATTTTCCTGAATAATATGATTGAAGGATAGCAGTTCTATGAATTCTTGATTCTTTTAATAACAGTGAAGATAACAGAATGATGGAAGAGACTGACAAAGTTGATTCCTGTCATGGTAGATTTGTTCTCTGAGAGGAGATTAAGCAAATCTTTCTATACTACCTGGAATTTCAGGGAATGAGAAAGTGATACCATTGAAATATATAAGACAAAATTATGAGGCTTTTCAGTGTAAATGAAGAGGTGATTCTTCCCCTGGCTTGGTGGTCTGGAGCCAAGATTCACTGCTTGGTTTGACAATAAAGACCATAAACTTAGGAGTGGAATTAAGCCATTCAGCCCATCAAGTCTGCTCCACTATTCCATTATGGCTAAATTATTATCCCTCTCACCGCCATTCTTCTGCCTTCTCCCAGTAACCCTTGATGCTCTTACTAATCAATTGGTCATTCAGCGGTCAGATAAGATGAGCTTTTTTTCAAGCAGAGTGTGGTGACCCTTTGAATTACAGATGCCAGTGACTCGGATGATTAGTATATTTAATCCAGATTAGTGAATTTTTTGGTTAATACTAAAATTGAAAAGCTGAATGATCCATTGTTTCTGTTTGTAATATTTCCTTCCTTCCTTAAGTGGAATAATTTTTGGAGGAACCAGTTGTTGAATTAGTCTTGTCTAAATAAAATATGTGTACCATAACCCAAGTTCAGTCCTGATCTCCAGTGCCGTCTTTGTGGAGCGTGCATGTGACAGTGTATGTTCTTGCGGCATACCCAGCATTTTCTCCTGACATGCAGTTGGTATATAATTGATTACTGTAAATTTCCCTAGTGCAAATTAGGCAGTTGTGGAATCTGGAGCGGTTGATGGAAATGTGGCAAAAATTTAAAAATTGATCTATTAATTTTGGTTAATATGCACTGGTGCTCAGTGGGCCAAAGCATCTGCTTGTTCTGCATGATTCCATAGCTCCAGTGGTGTACAGAATAACTGAACTTGCTTTTTAAAGCTTGTAGTTTGCACTGTTACTTAATGTGCAGAGTGCATACAGCCAAATCCAGCTTGTGAAAATAGATTGTAGCTCATTAAACATGTAATGATATTCCTACTACTCTCACCTTTCCTCTTTCCAACTCAGATTGTTGACGAAAATCTGAAATAAGCCACAGAAATGCAAAAGAGAGGGTTATGGCTTTGTGGCCAGGTTTGCGGACAATACAAAGACAAATAGTGTTGAGGAAGCAGGGCGTCTGCGGAAGGACGTCGAAAGATAAGGAGAATTGTTAAAGAAGTGGTAGAAAGAATAAAGGTGTAAGTGAGGAGAAAATTCAGAAATCAGGGGTGTAGGGTGTACCCCTGAGGGTTAACTTGCAGATTGAATCAGTGGTAAGAAAAACAAATGTATTCATTTTGACTAGAATATAAAAGCAAGGATGTCATGCTGAGGCTTTTTAAGTCTCAGTTCGCACTTGGAGTATTGTGTGCAGTTTGGGCCCCTTATCAGAGAAAAGATATGCTGGCATTGGAGAGGGTTTAGAGAATGATCCTGGGAATGAAAGGGTTAACAGAGGTGCATTTGATGGCTCTGGGCCTATACTTACTGGAGTTTAGACAAATGGTGGGCGTGGAGGGGGAGTATCTCGTTGAATTTTGATGTGCCTAGGTAGAGTGGATGTTGAGAGGTTGTTTCCTACAGTGTGAGAGTCTAGGACCAGATGGTACAACCTCAGAATAGAAGGATGTCCCTAGAGAAAAGAGATCATGAGGAATTTCTTTAGCCAGAGGGTCATGAGTCTGTGCTAATGAACACTTGCCAGATCCTTTCTGATAATATCAAAATTGCCCTTCCTCCAATTTCGTAACTCAACCCATGGATCAGACCTACCTTTTTCCATATTTAGATTGAAACTAATGGCATTATGATCACTTGATGCAAAGTGTTCCCCCACCCTAACTTGTGTCACCTACTCTGTCTCATTCTCTAATAGGAGGACAAGTATATCACACTCTCTCATTTATACTTCTATGTACTGAATATGGATACTTTCGTGAATGCATTTGACAATCTCTATCCCATCAAGTCCTTTTACAGGCAGTCTCTGTCAAAGTGTAGAAAGTTAAAATCACCTATTATAATAACCTTACATTTCTTGCAATGGTCTGCAATCTCTCTACAGATTTGTTCCTCTAAATCCTGTGAACTGTTGGGTGGTCTACAATATAGCCCCATTAACTTGGTCATACCATTTCTTATTGTCGGTTCCATCCATAACACCACACTAGATGAGTTCTCCAGTCTATTCTGAGTGAGCATTGTTGTAACGTTTTCCCTGACTAGTAACGCCACTCTTCGCTCTTTAATCCCTCCTGCTTTGTCGTGTCTACAACAAAACTCTGGAATATTGTTAGTCCTGTCCTCCCTGTAACCAAGTCTCACCGATGGCCACACTACCAATATTCCATGTGTTGATCCGTGCCCTGAGCTCATCTTCCTTTCTTACAATACCTCTTGTATTGAAATATACACAACTCAGAACATTAGTTGCACTATGCTCAACATTTTGATTCCTGACTTTGTCTGAGGTCCTAACAACATCTGCCTCCACAACCTCTCCACTAACTGTTCTGGCATTCTGGTTTCCATCCCCCTGCGACTCTAGGTTATACCCCCTGTGCTGCACTAGCAAACCTTCTCACTAGGATGTTAGTCCCCCTCTAGTTCAGCTACAAACAGTCTCTTCTGTACTGGTCTCACCTTCTCTGGAAGAGAGCTCAACGATCCAATATTCTGACGCCCTCCTTCCTATCCCAACTTCTCAGCTATGTGTTAAACTATGATCTTCCTAGTCCTGGCCTCACTAGCACGTGGCATGGATAGCAATCCAGAGATCACAAGCCTGGAGGTTCTGTTCTTTAACTAACACTCTGAACACTGTGTGCAGAACCTTGTCAATCTTCTTTCCTATGTCATTGGTAGCTACATGGATCATTCTGAAGTCCCACTTAAGAATTCTGAGGACTCAATCCGGTAAGCAACTTACCGTCCAGGAATCTCGTTCTCATCCATGGAATCTCCTTTGGTGTTTCTCTGACTAATGAACTCCCTATCACCACAGCGCCTCCCCTTCCCTTCCGAGACACAGTGCCAGAAACCTAATCACTGTGACTTTTCTCTGCTAAGTCGTACCCCCCAACAGTATCCTGTTGTTGAGAGAGATGGCCACAGGGGTACTCTGCACTGACTGTTTAACCAAATGATCCTGAGTTCATCCAGTTCCAGCTCCAACTCCTTAACACAAAGAGTTAGATGCTACAAATGGATGCAGTTCTTGCAGATGTAGTCGTCAGGGTCACTGGAGGGCTCCCTGCCTTCCCACATCCCACAAGGGGAGCATTCAGATACCCTGCCTGACATCCCTACTCTTCTAACTGCAAATATAAAGAAGAAAACAAACTGGAAAAATATCTACCTACAGCTTTTTCACCTTTTCTCAGACCAGCCTCTCCTTGCTGAAGCCTCGAAGAACTAAAGCCTCAAATAATCACTATCACACTGTCCACTCCAGCAGTGGCGGCTGCACTTGGCCCTGCCTTATTTTTATTTGTTCTTGCCAATCAATCCCAATCGCTAATTAGCCGCTGTTTGAGAACCAAACTGCTGCACACACAATCGGTGAACCTAAGTGAGCTGCTCATGATTCCGATTGCTGATTGGCCTCTATTCAACACAAATACTTAGAATATATTACTGGGAATATAATGAAGGTAAATAAATCAATTCTCCTGTCATTTCTGGAGTTCTGATTCTTCAAAAAGTAATGTAACATTGTACAACTGCCATAGTTTTGTGGGAATTGATAATGTATTCAAGCTGAGGTTTGATATGGAGTAACTTGCAAAATGGAATTATAAATTGTCACACTGTTAAAGACTGATTACTCTATTCTTGCCAAGTCTGTCTTTCACAGTTGACACCACTGAATCGAAGCGTCCTGACTTGGTGTGAATAGGGAAAGTTACTCATAATTCTAAGAACCTTACAGACTTCATTAACTTGTTTTCTTATTCCTTATATTCCTTAACTGCCATGGTATCAGACAATGCCACACTCTAACAGTGAAGCGACTGCGTTGGAGACAATGTGTGGGGCGAGCAGGTTATAAAGATGAAGATAACAGTGACTGGTTACAGCTAGCAAGTTGTGGTGCTGATCATGGTCTCAATATTTTCAATATTAATAGATCATCACTTTAGCAAACCTTAATAAAGATTTCTTGCATTCCCATTAGCTAAGTGGGAAAATGCCATCAAATAATGAAAATATGTTCTAATGTCTGGAAACCTGTATCTGGTGCCCAAGTGAAAGAACATTTATTTAACTTGCAACTATTTAAATGAACGTATGGAAAAGTATTGTACAAATTTTTGGACACCATTTGCTTACAACTTGTATGACTCAAAAACATTACACAGTTTTGCCACTGTAGGACGTCCTTCCATGGATTTTGTGGAAGAGAGCAGAAACTATGTACCATTACTTGGTTCCATCTGCCTATCAGCCCCTTGCCCTCACCTCTATATGCTAGCTATCTCCTATTTACACTCCTCAGTTGTGGCGTAGGGTCTCAGCCCAAAAGGCTGACCTCCACAGGTAATGCTCGACCTGGTGAGTTCAGTAAATCAATTGAGTAAAGATTTGATATTTCCAGGTATTTATTGACAATAGTATTTTAATACCAAAAATAGAGAGGACCCAAGATAACTTTCTCAGACAGCTGGTTCAGATTTTAGTACCATCAGCAAATTAGATTTTCTATCTGCAGTACTTTTCCCTTCTTGTGCCTTGTTTATTTGTGTGATAGGAAATCTTATTTACAGCAACAGTTTGAGAAGGCATTACCAGTCTGTACACTGACAAGAAAATAATTCAGCTTTACCCTTTCCTTTAGCCACTAGTGCTGAAGGTTGCTTCAAACGAGCTGTGGAATTCAGTTCAGCTGATCATGAACTTAGGAGTGGGTGGTTCAGCACAGAATGCAGTGGACCAGTCTGTCTAGTGCTGGATGTGTTTAAAATCCAGAATTGGCTGCTGGAAAAACTGAGACACCATTAGCGTGAATGGGGTTACCAATGTTGAAAATTAGTATACAAGGAGTTTTTAAAAAAAATTTGTTGTCATCATAAGATGTTTTCTAAAATTGAGTAAAATAGTGTTCCTAAACTTAACTCGTCTCGAATAAAGCATTTGAAATAATAAAAACAAAGAGTTTCCCTTGTGCAAAAAGTGTGATGTGTAGGGGTATCCACACAATAGGGATATAAATTGACAGTGAATGAAGAATCGAAGAGATGTCCTCCTTTTTTCAAAGAAAGGGGCTTCTCTTTCTCTACCATCAAAGCTGCCCTCAACTGCTTCCCTTCCATTTCATACACGTCTGCTCTTACCCCATCCTCCTGCTACCCTACCAGGCACAGGGTTTCTCTTGCCCTCACCTACCACCCCACTACCCTCCGCAACCAGCACATAATTATCCGAAACTTCCGCCACCAAGCACACCTTTCCTTCTTTACCACTTTCTGCTTTCAGCAGGGATCACTCACTACACAACTCCCTTGTCCATTTGTCCCTCCCCACTGATCTCTCTCCTGGCATTTATCCTTGCAAGAGAACAAGTGCTACATCTGCCCCTACACCTCTTCCCTCACTACCATCCAGGGCCCTAAACAGTCCTTCCAGGTGAGGTGACACTTCACCTATGAGTCTGTTGGGGTCATTTACTGTGTTCAGTGCTTCCGGTGTGTCCTCAGTGAAACTTGATGTAGATTGGGAGACTGTTTCGCTGAGCATCTGCGTTCCATCCACCAGAACAAGTGGGATCTCCCACTGGCAACCCTTTTTAATTCCACTTCCCATTCCCATTCTGATATGTCCATCCCTGGCCTCCTCCACTGTCGTGATGAGGCCACACTTAGGTTGGAGGAGGGTAGCCTCCAACCTGATGGCATGAACATTGATTTTCAAACTTCCGGTAATGACCCCCCAACCGACCCCGCCCTTCTCTATTTCCCATCCCCTTTACCCTATCTCACCCCATCTCACCAATCAACTTGCCAGCTCTTTAGCTTTCAGGTTTTTCTCCAGTCCTCCTGAAAGGTTTTGGCCCAAAACGTCAACTACTTTTTTCCATAGATACTGCCTGTCCTGCTAAGTTCCTCTAGCATTTTGTCTGTGTTGCTCTCTTTCTAGCTCCCTATTTGCCCTGTTTCCATGTCCATCACACTGTTTCTGTCTCTACCTCTTTCTATCTATATGCCTCTATGTAGCTTATTGTTTCTCTCTCTTACCTCCCTCTCTCTATCTACATTTATCATTCTCTTTTACCTCCTCCTATCTCTGTATTCTTACTTCCACTCTGTGTGTCTCTCTGTCTACCTTTCTAATTACACCCATTCTACCCATCTCTGTATTCTCTATCTTACCCCACTCTGTCTCTCATTCACACATTTTTGACATCTGTAGCCTGGGGTTGACTACTCATCCAGGCACATAGGTTCTAAGGATATAATCAATAAGTCTGGCTGGCTTACAATGCCAGAACCAGAAGGTGCATTTAAATTGGAAATCTTTGCCTGCCTGCTTCTCATATACAGATGCACAATTACAAATCGTATTTTAAACAATGTCATGTTAGTACTTAAAGATGAATCATTTTCCTTTGCAACATTCAAAATAATTGATCATGATGTTTCTCTACACGATGGAGCCAGGTGCAATAGGTAGTCTAAAAAAGAAAATCCACTATAACATAGAATAAAATATCACTAATTTTCTTGATTTTTGATCTTGAACATCTCTAGTTTCACTTGCACTCATATGCAGCAAAATGGGACACATACAGAGAAGTACATGTCTATTTAAAGGAGGCCAAGAAAATGTCTTTTGAAAACTATGTCTGCAGTGTAAATAAAACTCTGAAATTCATCAAGCAACTGGATAATGATCCAGAATCACTGTAGTTGTTACCAGCAATTTGGTTGTTTTCATGCAGTAGAATTGCTGCCATCAGAGTCCCACATTTCCATCACGTTCTAATTATTTAACAGTTTACTGTGCAAATAATTACATTTGAACAACAGGTACTTTTTTTTTCACATTGCTTGCTCTTTGCAATCAAGCATCTGGCATATTACACAGCAATAGGAACGTTTTCTGAGGTATACGTAATCAAGTAAATTTCTCCACGCAGAATAAAAATAAATTACTGGGTTCTGTATAAAATTACAGTGCTAGTAAAAGAAATATACAGTTGCCTTGTTATTAAGCATAATAAGGCAGATTAGACTTGGAACAATATTTATTCTCTGCACTTTATGGTACACAGCTTGTTCTGTGTACAGTATATTTTATTCCTTCTCTTTCATTACCCTCAGCCTGTATACTGCTTGTTTCCACATTTCTTTCTCTCAATCAGTTCATCTTGAAAGTATAACTGATATCCTCTTACCCCATCTGTACTATAAAGGTTAATGAATTATGTGTGACTTACTTGACAAAGCTCATTCATGTTTTTGGTTTGCAAATTTGATACGTTGCCAACACTGACGAATTTTGATTTTATTTCTGTAGTGCAATTCTAGTTTTAGAGTGGAAAATGTACTAATTCACAAAACAACATTTTGTTTTTAATAGAAGCTTTTTTTGGTAAAAGCTGCTGTTTAAGTGGCCTACAGAATAAACTAGCTGGAGCTCGACAGCAATCATTGTAAACCAAGAGAGGGTGCTGCTTGATCATTTTAGCATCAATGACATGTTTGTGTTCAAATAAAAATAGAATATATTTAAATTTGTATCAAAACCTTTCAGTCATTCTCAGATTTCTTTAACTTGCTGACAGTCATTCCAGATGCACATGACCATTGACTTTGAATACAACTTGATTTGCCAATGACTTGACACAGATAATTCAGAATTGCATTCATACAGTTCTCTAATATCATTAATTTCACCAAGCTTTTGGCTAAGACATGGAATATAGGAGAGCGGAAGTCAGGCTCAAACAGTCTAAACCCCTCATTTAGGGCACAACTACAGATCAGTGTACATTCCTGGACAATACACTGCAGGGAAGACACAATAGGACTGGCAAGGGTGCAGAGGGGCTTTATGATGTTGTTGCCAGGACTGGAAAATCCCAGGTATGAGTGTAGATTTGGAGGGGCCAATGTACTAGAAGATATGAAAAGATAGCCGATTTACTGGGGATCAATTTACTGACTAAAAGGGTAGTGGAGGTAAAATCCTCTTACCAATTTAAGTGCTGTCTGGCACTTTCTAAGAATCAACAACTGTATGGTAGAAAAATAGGACTATTTAGAATAAATCCTCATTTAGCCACAGTAGGCCGAATTTCTTCCTTTCGCCTTCACAATCAGTTGAGATGCCATCATAGATCCTGCTATAATATTCAATGTCTCCTTAGTTTAACCTGTTTGTGATACTTATAGATAGTCTAGCCAAATGTGTCCTACCTTTTGGCCTGCACAACAAGACTTCAGTTCTGCTAGTGGATTGACAAGACATTTTATCCAGAGTAGAAACGGCTGAAAACCCACTAACAGGAGAACAAAGATTGGTGATAGGATCATTGTGGCCACCAACTGGTGGCAGTAAACAGCTGTTCCTGCTCAGGTGTCATCTCTGTTATGTCATGGTATGGCTATCTCAACCAGGAAAGACAACATCATGGAAATAAGGGGGCTGAAAAACTTGTTGAGTGGGCATCTTACATTCCCTTCTTCTCGGGATTCATAGCAGGACCATGGGACTGGACTGGAAGAGGGTGTGAATGACCGTTTGTTATCCTTCATGAATCTGGAAGATTTTACAGAGATGTTGTGGTATCTTTCCATTGCCTTGAGATGTTAGGTACTTGATTTTTTTTTTTAACCACCTTCTTTGTAAAAAGCTGAGCAGCAATGAATCCACGTTCTGACTGTCCAGACTGTCAATATCCTGTTCACTCTAGGAAAAGTACTGAATGCCCAGCTAAATCAAATTCAAGATGTTCACACTTGAAGGATCTTGACAAGCCCACTTCCAGTTACTGTCATAAATCAAACTTAGCAAATCTGACACATTGGTTATTCGTGGCAAATATGGAATGTTTTAATCTTTAAGTTACAAATAGTAGATACCAAGAAACCGTGTAAAAGTCTGCACTTTTGTGACCACCGGAAAACTGTTACTTGTGAGAACCTTAAGGATCACGTTTCCTGATGTGATGAGCTTCTCAATGGTATTGTATATTGCTTGACAAGTACACTACTGGATTGCCAATTTTGTCATTTCTTTTTCAAATGTCATTAAATCATTTTTAAGTAATTAGTTTTTATTAGACTTCCCCATTTGCTGATGTTATTTAAAATATTTCTTCACAATTAAATTTCAAAAGTCTTTAAAAATGATCTTTTTCCTTGGGAGAGGCTGGGTATTATTTCTGCAACAATTTCTCAACGTTCCATTGAATTCAGATCTAACATAGATGCCTACAAACTGACAGTAGCTGTATCCCAGGCTATGCATGTCCTGCAGAGGAATGATGTCATTACCAGAATCTCTCTGATGGCCAGCCAGACTGATCAACCAAATGAAAACAGATGGTAATGATCTGCATAAACAAATACCAAATATTAAACTCCCAGCTACATAACAGATTGTTCTACCTCTATTACTTTAGGAGGTCTTTAATTTTGAGCATGTTTCTGTAAATAAAAAACTAATATGCATTGAAAGGCAGCTTAGCAATAAAAGAGATGTTGGAATTATTGGCACTTTATAATGGAGGAAAGCTAACTGGGAGCATATATTAATAGCTCTTGCATATCACCATGGATACTGTTTGTATTGTATGTGCTGCCAGATATACTAGAGAAAATCACACCTTACACTTTGGGGAATAAAAGCAGCAATGAGTAAAACACATCAGTTTGATAAGAAACTGCCTGCACAGAAAAGGCAACTAGTACACCTCTACCAAAATGTTTTTCTTTACACTAAATGTCCAAGCAAAATCGAATTTCGGGCCAAAGCCAGAGAGGGAAAATGCAATTAAAAGCATGATTGTAATTTCTAGGGCTGGCACACAAATTGTTTAACTTAAGCATGTATCCTATGCATTTACTGTATAAAATGCCAGTCAGCTTAAATACTATACAGGAATGCCAATCTAGTTAGCAGTCCTCCTGAATAGTTTTCACGTGGATTGACTACATGACATCACCACATATTGTTATTCGTCTCTCCCTATCTCTCTTAGATTTGAATTCTAGGAGAAAGTGGTAATTCTGAACTGCAAGGGTGATGTGAACTTTGGTTTCACACATCGACACTGAGGGCACACTGAACTGAACCAACACAAGGGATCATGGGAAAGGGCAACACATTTAGCTTAGTGCTGAATTGTCTAAAGAAATTCGCCTAATAAAGGATATTTTTCAATGGTAAAGGGAACTTCATCTTGGTGAGGAACATTGCCTCTTAGCCACTGCAAATACAATTCTTATTCAATTCACTTCTGCCCATCGCACACTCAGTTGAAGTCCATTCTCGCGACATTTCCTCACTTTCATCATCCTCTGATTTAAACACCCATGCACATTTTACTCTTTCCCACAAATTTCCACCACAGCACACTTCAAACTGAGCTTCAATTGATCCTTTGACTCCATCCTAAACAGTCCAAACCTCCCTGCCCCTTTATCCCCTGTACCTGCAGCCTTCCCATCCTTTCTGACAAGCCTTGCATCCTGCCCTTTTAAGTTTGCTTGGCAAAAGTTGAGGGAGAAATAGCAGCAATACTTTGCTAGGAGTTAGAAAATTGTGAATAATCCTTATTTTGCATTCTACATGTATGACTCCTGGTGGCATTGTAATCTGCCAGGAGGATGCACAGACAAGGGTTTGTGGGAGGTGGTCAGGACAATGGGAGAGTGGAGGTGTAGACAAAGAGGAATAAACAAGGATATGACAGAAGGAATACAATGTGGGAAAATGTGAATCTATCCACTTTGATAGACACAAGTTGAAAGGATTATTTTATCACAAACACAAGAAAATCTGCAGATACTGGAAATCCAAAGCAATAAACACAAATTGCTGGTGGAACTCAGCGGGCCAGGCAGCTTGTATGGAAAAGAGTAGATGGTCTCTTTTGAGCCAAGACCCTTTGTCAGGACTGGAAATAAAGAGAAGTCAGAGTAAGAAGGTGGGGCGGGGAGGGGAGGAAGAAGTACAAAGTGGTAGACAACAGAGAGGGAATGTGAGAGAAAGAGTATCATTAACTCTCTTCGAAGGGAAGATTTAAACTTCTATAGGGTAGGCATCCCTTGTGCTGATTGACCTACTGAGTTCCTCCAGCAGTTTGCTTTCCATGTTCCAGTAGCCGCAGTCTCTCATGTTTCAATACATTTTTAATGGCAATCAAAGGGACTTTAGTGTACCGGAAAAGTTAAATGTGCAGGTAGAAGTAATTAGCAAGGCAAATAGTATGTTGACTTTTAATTTAATAAAAGAGTAAAGGTAATTTACTCCAATTATATAGGGTCCAGGAGAGACAACATTTGGAATTTTCTGTTCTGGACTGATCTTCCTCAGGAAGGATATACTTGCATTAGAAATAGTTCACCAAATTAATTCCTAGAAATGGGCAGTTGGAATATAAGTAGATTGAGCCATTTTCCTTACAAGATTGGGGGCTTAGAGACAAAATCTTCATGCAGCTTGATAGGGATCATACGGAGTGAAGTGTCTGAGAAATGGGATTCACCATTCAGGACAAATGAGAAGAAATTTCTTCACTGAGAAAATAAGAACCCTTCCTTACTCAAGAGGACGGTGGGGACTTGGATGTATTCAAGCAGATTAATAAATTTTTTAGACATCCTTTCCAGAAAGAATTGCTGAGATAAATGACAAGTGACACCCATAGTGAATGGATGAGCAGACACAAAGGCCACACCCCTACTTCAGCTTTTAGTCCAAAACTAAACAGAAATAATCAGAAGCTTTTTCCCAGGGCTAAAATGGCTAGGACGAGAGGGCACAGTTTTAAGGTGTCAGGGGTAAGTTTTTTACGCAGAGAGTGGTGGGTGCATGGAATAGGCTACCGGCGACGGTGGTGGAGGCGGATCTTTGAAGAGACTCCTGGACAGGTACAAGGAGATCAGAAAAATAGAGGGCTGTGAGTAACCCTATGTAATTTCTAAGGTAAGGACATATGCGGCACAGCTTTATATTGCTGTTGCCCTGAAGGGCCTGTATTGTGCCGTAGATTTTCTGTGTTTCTAGAAATATCCTAGATTTGGGCACTGACCTGGCACTCTGCACCCGGGATTACCAACTCCAGTTTGATTGAGGTTTGGCAGAGATTAGGGGCTGGTTTCTCTACTGTCCACATTCCAGCTGGTTTCTGAGAAAATAATGCAAATACCTTTTTTTTCACTTTACCTGACTACCATTATTTCCCTTGGAAACTCAGCACAACACATTAACTCAAAGTTCAAAAGTTCAAAGCAAATTTTATTTTTAAACTATATATATGTCACCACATACAACCCTGAGATTCAATTTCCTGTGGGTATACTCAGCAAATCTATAGAACAGTAACTATAACAGGATCAATGAAAGATCAACCAGCGTGCAGAAGACCACAATTGCAGATATAAATAAATAGCAATAAATAGCAGAAGCATGAGTTAAAGAGTCCGTAAGGTGAGATAATTAGATGTGGGAAAAATCTCAATAATGGGGCAGGTTTTATTCAAGAGCCGGATTGTTGAGGGGTAGTAACTGTTCCTGTAGTAATTCCTAAGTGAATTTAGTCATGGAGGTAGCAGAGTAGGGGTCATGAAATATAGTTTCCAGAACAAGCTCTGTCCATGTGAGTGTTGAAGGCCACACTTTTGGCATTTAGAAGAAATTAAAAATATTCCAGCATGATTAAAAAAATCACTTAACAAGAAATGTAAAAAATGATAGAAAAATTAAAGAATAGGGCAGACAATTAAATATTTTAAAGTACCAGCACCTGCCTAAAGACTATTCTTCCATTGAACTCATGTTAATTCCCCAGTGTTACTCCTGGGGAATTGCATCTACTTGGTTCTTCGTTGCTAAGCTCTAGCAACTGAAGGTAGGTGAGTAATCACTAGCCTTTGCTGCTGACTACTGAAAGCACTAGCTAGCTGGAATGCATAAGCAGAGCTGCCCTGAAGTGTAGGAATCAGCACTGGAGGGGCTTATTCACCTCAATACCAGTGTTCCTTCTTGGATAAGCTCTCTCTTTCTTGTCGTCTGCCACCAACCGCTCCTCAAAGCACCACACTGACTCAAATCTCACTCTGCAGACTGCTTGAAGATGTCAACACTACCTGCATCTTTCCTTTTGTTCCTGATTTTGTGCTTTGGAATTTTAGTAAAAAGCCTTGGATTTACATTGATGTACCGATAATATGGTGGAGACAAGATCCATAGCACACATTTTTGGGTTGATAAATAACCTGTTTCAATCATTAAAGACTTCATGTACTTCTTCTAAGTCATGTTCAAATAAAGTGAGCTGTTGCTTCTTTCCTCTCCACCCCATGCAAATCACTCCTACACCAGCAGCGATCTCCCCAAATGTGAATTCCACTGACCTGGTCACAGATTACTTTCCATTGGTTTCAATGTAGCTTAACTGCCTCAGGGGAGATGAAGCACCCAATACTGACCAATAACCCAATACTGACAGAGCATTTGCTTACCATTCAGGTACAGGTATATTTGAAACTGGAATACTGCGAGTTAATGGAAATAATTGAACTGCTTTTGTCGATCAGATTTTTTTTACATTAGACATAGCCATTACACAGACCTCAGGTGCCAAAGTGACTTTTGCTGTAACTGCTTTTTTTTGGCAGGCATGTATCAGGGGATGTGTTACAAAATACAACATACTAGTTTCAAATCCGTAAGAGTGAAGTTACTTCACAGGAATGAAGAATGCAAGAAATACCAGTTTTTTGTGTTTTATTCATAAAAACAGATTTGCAACATTTTATTAAAAATTTATTCATGCAGTATAAGGGTACAAGAAACCTTCTATCCATTTCCAGGTTGCCCTGGCAGTTCTTACTTAAAGCATTTGTGCACTAATATGATTTGGAGAATGCCACCAGAGGCACCACCTTTCCATAAATCTACCCTTTTTTGCTGCTGTATAAAAGAACAGAAACATTAAATAACTATATTACTTTGTGGGTCTTTGATATTAGCAGGAAATTAAAAATGTTTCCTTATGGGAAAAATCTACATAATTATTAAGACGGAAATGTACTGCATGGTTTAAACCTAATAAATTGCACACAGTCAGTATTCACAGACAGTCACAGATATACACGCTCACCTCCAACAGCCCAATACTTTAGTTTGTTTCCTGCTATATTAAGAATAATATTTCTATAGAGAACTTGTGTATACATTATATACAGTATTCAGTCCTCCCTCCATATGATGAACTGTCTTCAAAAATAAACCTGGTTATTAGTTGAATTAAGGAGGCAGGGAAATACGTTAATAGCCAGTATTACCATTCAGAATACCAGAAAACAGCATTTCTTCACAATGTTAACTAAAAGCTTATTAGGACGTGTTTATCAGTGCACTAAGCATGCTCCTTTGACATTGATGAACATGGAATTGTGCAACCTTGACAGAATACAAATCTGGCTTGGGACAGTGCATACCTAAGCTTCAGTGGGGCTTTTGGACATGATCAGAATCTAAGTTATGACATACATCTATTAACTGCAATGGTAGCTGTTGAGGAATACAGATCTCCTCTTTAGACCCTTCACTCTGTTGGGAGTAGTCTGTGAGCAGTGGCTCAAAACCTCACTCAGCCCAACTAGGAACTATTCTTCATGTAGAGCACGGGAAGCACTTTAATCGGATTTATTTTGGCTCCAGGTTAATGTACGTATAGCTAAGAGTCAATCGTTTAAAACATACTCCGAGCACACCTGGGCTAGTAGCCCACAGTACTGTAAAATGCTGTAAATTGTTCATCAGCTCCATTGGCTCTCAGAGGGGTAGGGATTCTTCGAGCTTGCTGCTGGATAACCCTGTAAGTAGATAGTCCATAGCTGACAAGCAACAAAGCTTACCAATACTCAGCTTTATCCAGCAGAAGACCAGCACTACCCCGATACACGTTTGGAGATCTCTAAGCCATTGCTATTTCTTTTCTGCTCTTAAACTCTGTAGGTGTAGGCAGATGCAGTTTCCCTACAACGTGGAGAGAATATACTCCGCATATCAGCTTCTTATATGGAATTCTGTTATTTGAATTGGAGAGTTTTTAAACACGATGATCGTTCTCACATATACAAATTAGCCAGCTGACCACAAAGAAAGGTCCAGAGTTATACACCAGCTCACTTTGCACTCAAACATTTTTGTCTTATTATACCCTTGGCCTCAAGTTCAATTTCAAAGTAGGTTTTGTTTCATATCCTTTTGCACTGCTGAAAAGTGCACCTTGTCACAACAGCACAATAATCGCTTGTCAGGTGACATGATATACAGAAGTATCTTTGCTGTTGATATCAGTTAAGGGGAAATAATGGAGGCAATTTATTCACATGTGAAAGCCCTTCAACCAGTGATATGCAACGCTTTGCCCAAGGATATAATAAGTATGTACACATCAAAACTGATTATCTCTTGCTTTCAAAGAGTAAGGAAGCTAATCACTGGCTATTTATTTTGTTCATTCAGAAATCGACTGCATTCATGTTCATCAGTTTCTAATTTAGTAAACGCGCACCAGTTTCAGTCTGTAGTACTGAAAAATACGAGCACCAAAAACCAGAATCAGTAATTAGCAAGCAAGAGATAACAGATTTTTCATCAGACTTAAATATTTGGGAAGTAACATTTTAGCTCACAAATCTCACTATCAAATTAGTAAAAAGATAAATTCTACACTGTTCACTTACCATGTTCAAAATCCCTCTGAATGTGTCTTCCAAAATCAGTTGTATGTTTCTCTGCTAGAAACATATTCCTATATCAGACATATTGATTATAAAGCTTCATTCTCCATAGCAAAATTTATTTAGGGGTCTAGTACAGGTTGCTTCTTTTGTGCATTTGTGTGCAGAAGTAGTGGTACTTATTTTATGCTACAAATAAATTTTTCAATTTAATAGTTGAATTTTGTTTGAAGTGTGAACCATTAGTGTATATCAAATTTTGCATAGCAGCTCATTATTCTCCCTTCACGATTGTGGCATTTATAAAACAACTGTTCAGTTTTGATAAAATTTCACTCCCTGCATCCTTAAGAAAACCTGTCACTCTTTCTGGGAAGGAAAGCACATCCAGTTTATGCAGAAACAAAAACTTCACAGATAAGGCTACAGGTCAGATTCTGGACATCTCCCCATGACCACACAACCTTGCTCAGGAGCCCAGCAGTGTCTGTTTCAAATGCTCATTCCTCTGTGGAAAGGGGAGTGTGCGTTGTGTACGTAGCAGAGAACTAGGTGGAGTACGCAATCCAGATGCTGAGTACTCATCAGTTCGGGCTACAAAGCCTCTCTACAGGCCGGAAACCATGACTCGAAATGATGGCTGCACATGTCTGTGCCGAGGGCTGGCACTGGGACTCACACATGGACTGGCACAACTAGCGTCAACTCCACCTATTGATGGCAAGTAGGCATGATGAAGGATGGGTAGCTGCAAAGACAGTCTACGCTGTATACTGCAAAAGAGAATAAAAGGAGTTAAGCGTCTCTTAAGTGACACACTAAAATTTAGTCATAATGAAACATACACCAGTTCCAAGGGCAAAATCTATTTGATTAATTGCTTACTATTTTCACAAAAACTGACATATTTCTTTGAATCATGCAGTGATATTAATCACCAATACTATCAAAGCCATTTGCCTGTGCATTCTCACTATTTTAAGAACATATCCCACTTTCTTTCTCGGTGAATATCCATCTGCTTATCATTTGTGCTCTATTTTTCATTGCTTCCCCCTTAAAACTGCAACCCCTCTATCTGTTAAATATGACCTACATGAGTTTAACTGCTCTTTGCTCGTTATCTAGGATACAGAAGGGCAGAGGTTTCTAACCTAGGATCCACCAGCCCCTTGCTTAATGGCATTGGTGCATGGCATAAAAAAAGGCTGGGAACCCCGGCAGTAGGATGAATCAGAAATACCGAGGCAGTAGAGAGATAGATTTGTAACAGTGTGTGAGCATCACTAGTTGTCAATGTAGTGCAGTGGTGGGGACTATCGTTCACTTACTCTGATAGGTTGCTGACAATATATTTACCATAGTCCACTAATTGTGCATCAAATTCCCCCAAAAAATGCACTCTATTTTGTTTACTCCATTTGCCAACTTCTTTCTCAGAGACAGAAACTCCAGGAGAACATTTTCCTCAGTTGAGATGGTAGGAAGTTGCTCCCACCTGTACAAATGCCACTGGCATTTGGTGTTGGGGAAGACAGGTCTGCAAGGTGACTGCCAGCAAATCACAGTGGTTCTGTGGAACTTGGGAGAGCACATGTCCCCACAAAAATTCTTCCCAACTAAAATCATTTGGATGACTCCTTTGTAATGTGGAACTTGTTCAAAGTGGCTCTCCTGATATACCAGTTAGTAAGAGAACTGAGGATTTAAATGCAAATTTGTTGAATTCCTTCAACATTACTTTTCTGTGAACTCATGTACAGTGGAGAAATTAAGTTTTCCTATATCATGTTTTGTAACATTCGTCCACCAATAGAATTGTCAAATGGTTACAGGGAACATTATATTGCTCATCTTACTAATGCACTAATCCCATCATTGCCACTCTAGTCAAGGAAACCAGTGTTATCAAAAGCTTGTATTATACCTCAAATACATAAAAATCAGTGCATACCGAACAATCTCAAGCCAAGTACATGGTCATCATCCCTTCTTACAGTGGCAAGTGGTTAAGCTGGCTGGATGGGAGAATTCAAGGTCATCAACACATAGGGCATTACGTGAAAAAAACTATTTCACTGTTTTGAAACTATTGGTTTCTTACATCCAAGGTGAAATTGCATCAAATTATTGTAAACCTCTGATTTTATTCTAGTCTGGAGAATCAGATAGCAAAATCAGCTATCAAGGATTCCTTTGAAAAGTCATTCCAATTTCAGTTAATGTACAATAACATAAAAGATGGAATGCCCAGTGAATTTCATGCTGCAACATTAAGATGTGTTGACAACTGAGACAACTTTGAAAAAATTGGACCAAATAATAGTCTAAATTATTGGAGACTTAAAGGCAATTTTTGTCATGAAGATTTAGTCTTGATATTATTCTGCAAGATTCCAGTAATATTGGCCAAGATTGCCTCTAAATTTTGATAATATTGTTGTGCCATTACTTACTGTTCTGGAGAATTGATATCTTCTATGACATCTTTGTTTGTTCTTGAAGACTCCAATGTGGTTCCCCAAGGAACCTGTGCTCGCGAATCATGTTGGTTTTTCATTAGAGGCTTGTCACTATCTGCAAAATACAGTGATTATGTGAGTTTTGTGCCCTGCAGGACTTCATCCTATTTGACTACTGAGTGTAAATGCAATAAAAAAGGGCTGTAAGTATAATGAAACCACAGTGAATAATATTGCGATACAGAGGACTTTCAGCCCGTTACAAAAAAATCTTATTCTTTGAAAATATAATGCTACTAGTTCTATTCCCTTGCTCTTTTCTAGGACTTTGCAAGTTTTCCATTTAGCAATTTCATTTTTTAAAGATAATGCCAGGTTAGTGTCCATTACTCTTTCAATTTCTGAATAAACAGTCTGAATGTAATCTAGTGTTATTGAAGCAGGAAACACCAAAAGTTGAATATAGTTGCAATTGGTTGTTTGTGAAGCCATACCTGGAGTACTACACTCAGTTTTGCTCTGCTTACTTATGAAACAAAACACTACTATTGGAATCATTGCAAAATAGTTTCACTTGACTGATTCCTTGGATGACGGTGGTCCTAATCACAAATGGCTAAAAAAATTGTTAGATTAGATTAGATTCAACTTTATTGTCATTGTGCTGAGTACAGATACAAAGCCAATGAAATGCAGTTAGCATCTAATCAGAAATGCAAAGAATAGTGTTATTTACAAAATAACTGTGAATAAAAAGTAAGTGCTACAGCACACAAATAAAAAAAACTGAGACAGTACAATATGGGTGCAATACTGCTTAGTGCTGTGATGTGAGGTTCAGCAGGGTCACAGCCTCAGGGAAGAAGCTCTTCCTGTGCCTGCAGGTGCGGGAGCGGACGCTCCTGTAGTGCCTACCAGATGGGAGGAGAGTAAAAAGTCCATGGTTAGGGTGAGATGAATCCTTGATAATGTTTTTCGCCCTGAGATGCAGTTGGTGAGTATGCTCTAAATGGTACAGCAGTAAAAGTCGTCAGTATCCTGGGACAGAGTTGAGCTTTCTTGATGATCCGCAGGAAATAAAGGCGCTGTTGCACCTTTTTGATCGGGATGGAGGAGTTCAGGGACCAGGTGAGATCCTCAGAAATGTGGACACCAAGGAATTTGAAGCTTGATACACGCTCCACTACAACCCTGTTGATGTAGATGGGAACGTGAGTGTAGCTCCTAGCATACCTGAAGTCCACAATGATCTCCTAACCCTTCTCCCCTACATAGCTCTCCATTTTTCTATCATCCATGAGCCTATCTAAGAGTTTCTTAAATGGTCCTAATGTATCTTCCCCTACCACCATCCTTTGTGGCGTATTCCATGCACCTACCACTCTCTGTTAAAAAAATCTCTGACATCCCCTTATACTTGTCTACAATCACCTTAAAATTATGCCCCCCTGTAGGAGCTATTTCTGTCCCTGCTTATCCATTCTATCTATGCCACCTAGCTTCTTGTACAACTCTATCAACCTTCCTCCCATCCTGTTTCACTCCAAACTTCTTACAGAATCTAGAGAATCCCTAAGTTTATCTGGAAACACACAAAGGGTTATGGAGGATATATCATTTTGAGTTCTTAAAAGGGAACTAGATGAGTTTCTGAAAGATCAGTGAACTGAGGTCAATCTAGAGCTGAGACGGGTTCGCAGTCGAGACTCGACAGAGATCATCAAAACCATACGGAAGGGAGACGCAAGAGACTGCAGGTGCTGGGGTCCGGAGAGATTAAATGAAGCCATTGGAGGAACTCAGCAGGTCAGGTAGCAACTGTGGAGACAGAGGGATTGAGAGCCTGCATCAAAAAAATCACAATGAATGAAGGGACAGACTTCAAGGGTTAGCTGGCTTACTCCTGCTCTGAATATATCCTGTTCTTGTGCAACATTTTCATATGTAAATACTTTGTACAGCTAATTCAATGGTTAGATTCAAGTCCTATTTGATAGCAATTGCTGGTAATGCTTGATGGGATATAGGGAAATGGACAAGAGAGGTTTATTTGTCTATCTGCACTTCAATCTCTCTGTAAATGTAACACCATAATATGCATTCTGTTTTCCTTTTTACTACCTAAATATACTTATGTATGGATTGATCTATTTGGAAGGCACACAAACAAAAAGTTTCTTGCTCTAGTTCAGTAAATATGATAATAATAAACCAATACCAGTAGGTGGGAAATGTCTGTTGAATTTGTATTCTGCCACCCTGACTATTGAGTTAACTGGGTTTTTGGCAGTAGTGCATTCTAGTGCTCAGGTCACGAGCTCTGGCATTGTCTGTTGAGTTTGCATTTTGTCACCCTGATGACTTGAGTTCATCGGCCTTTTCTGGCAGTAGTTCATTCTATTCTGCAGAGCATGATTCCTGACATTGGCTGTCATAGCATCAGTGTCCTACTGACCAGGGAGCCTGCTGAGCACATCTCCCACTTTGCACCTCCTCCACCGGGGGTCCAGGGTAACATCCACAAGCTCTTGACACCAGCATCCCCACTTCAAAGAACTGTACTCCATAGCTGCAAGTTAACTTCTACTGTACAGCTTCTGGCATCCCCTTGGACAACCACATTGGCTTGGTCTTGTGAGTAAACATTAACATCCCCTGGGGCCTATATCCCCAGGTCCAGATGATTCACAAATATCAAAAAGAGTAACAGTTCCAGCACCAACAGGAGGTTTTCACCATTGGAATCTTTGCTCCACACAAATAATAATCTGCTTCAACTTTTTACTTCCTCCCTCAAAGTCAATTTTTGTAGTCACTCTTCCTTTATTCCCAAAGGCTTCAATTTATGAACAATTTGTACCATAACACATTGTCAGCCTGTTAAACGTTCAAAAAGAGCACCATCCACAACATTGCCAACACTAATCCACCCTGTTACATCACTAAAATCTGAATCACGATGGTTCTATGAATTAGTCATAGTCATAGAAACGTACATCACAGAAACAGGCCCTTCAGCCCATCTTCTCCATGCCAAACCACTTAACCAGCCCAGTCCCATTGACCTACACCTGGACCATAGCCGTCCATGTACTTACCCAAAGCTTCACTTAACCACTGAAATCTAGCTCACATGCACCACTTGTGCTGGCAGCTCGTTCCACACTCTCATGACCCTCTGAGTGAATAAGCTCCCCTTCATGTTCCCATTAAACATTTTACCTTCCACCCTGAACACATGGTCTTTAGTTGATCCCCCAACCTCAGTGGAAAAAGGCCTGCCTGCACTTACCCTATCTATACCGCTCATAATTTTGTATACTTCTATGAAATCACCTCTTCAATTTTCTAGGTCCCAAGGAATAAAGTTCTGACCTATTCAATCTTTCCTTATACACCAATCCCAGAAACATCCTTGTAAATTTTCTCTGCACTTTTTCAAACTTACTTACATATTTCCTGTAGGTAGGTGACTAAAACTGCACACAATACTCTGAATTAGGCTTCACAACGTCTTACACAATTTTAACATAACATCCCATCTCCTGTACACAATACTTTAATTTATGAAGGCCAATGTGGCAAAAGCTTTTTTTACAATCCTATCTATCCGTGCTGCCACTTTGAATTAATTTTGGACCTTTCTACCACACTCCTCAGTGCCCTACCGCTCACCGTGTAAGACCTACCCTGGTTGGTTCTGCCGAAGTGCAACATCTCACACTCATCTGCATTAAATTCCATTGGTCATTTTTCAGCCCGTTTTTCCAGCTGGTTCAAATCCCATTGCAAGCTTTGATCGTCTTCCCCACCATCTACTACAGCCCCAATCTTGGTGTCATCTGCAAATCTGCTGACCCGGTTAACCACATTATCATCCAGATCTTTGACATAGATGACAGATATCAACTGACCCAGCACTGATCCCTGCGGCACTCCACTAGTCACAGGCCTCCAGTCAGAGAGGCAACCATCTACTACCGCTCTCTGGCTTCTCCCTCAAAGCCAATGTCAAATACAATTTACTACCTCGTTTTGAATGCCAAGCGAGGTAGTAAATATTGTGCAACCAATTCCTTCTGGCTTTTGTTTACAACTATATTTCTGGAAGTAGCAATTATTTTTACTCTGTCCTAAGATTTTTGGCAGGAGGCCGATCAGTTTTTGTTTTGGATAGGAATGCAATTTTTGAAATTGTCACTCTTCTGTAACAAGTCTTAAATCTGAATTATTGTCTATGTTCAAAAAGCTCCAGCCATCGTTCTTTGGTTTGCTCTGAGAATGCAGTTTCCAAAACTGACCACTCCCAGCAGGCTAGTTTCCATATGATAATGTTACTGGAAATCATGGCAACAATAATTAGCTTTAGGATTCTTCTGAAGTAAACGAATTCAAAGTTCAAAGTTCCAAATTCAAAGTATGTTTCTTTTATCAAAGTATGTTGCAGTACACAACCCTGAGATTTGTCCTCCCGCAGACAGCCAGGAAACAAAGAAAACCCGTTCGGAGAAAAACATCAAACACCCTGCAGCGCATAAAAAATCACGCAAGTGGGGCAAAAAAGAACAAGCAGAAAACACAATATAAAAACACAGAAACGATCGAGTCAATGTATATTCCGTTCAGCTTATTTCAGCTCAATCTGGCACTGTGTCAGTCACCATCCTCAGGCCGCCCCGATCCAAGTCACCTAAAATAGCAACAAAAAAAGGAGCGAACAGAAACCAGAAACAAATCATAACATAGAAACATAGAAACATAGAAAATAGGTGCAGGAGTAGGCCATTCGGCCTTTCGAGCCTGCACCGCCATTTATCATGATCATGGCTGATCATTCAACTCAGAACCCCGCCCCAGCCTTCCCTCCATACCCCCTGACCCCCGTAGCCACAAGGGCCACAACTAACTCCCTCTTAAATATAGCCAATGAACTGGCCTCAACTGTTTCCTGTGGCAGAGAATCCCACAGATTCACCACTCTCTGTGTGAAGAAGTTTTTCCTAATCTCGGTCCTAAAAGGCTTCCCCTTTATCCTCAAACTGTGGCCCCTCGTTCTGGACTTCCCCAACATGGGGAACAATCTTCCTGTATCTAGCCTGTCCAATCCCTTTAGGATTTTATACGTTTCAATCAGATCCCCCCTCAATCTTCTAAATTCCAACGAGTACAAGCCCAGTTCATCCAGTCTTTCTTCATATGAAAGTCCTGCCATCCCAGGAATCAATCTGGTGAACCTTCTTTGTACTCCCTCTATGGCAAGGATGTCTTTCCTCAGAATAGGGGACCAAAACTGCACACAATACTCCAGGTGTGGTCTCACCAAGGCCTTGTACAACTGCAGTAGTACCTCCCTGCTCCTGTACTCGAATCCTCTCGCTATAAATGCCAGCATACCATTCGCCTTTTTCACCGCCTGCTGTACCTGCATGCCCACTTTCAATGACTGGTGTATAATGACACCCAGGTCTCGTTGCACCTCCCCTTTTCTTAATGGGCCACCATTCAGATAATAATCTGTTTTCCTATTTTTGCCACCAAAGTGGATAATTTCACATTTATCCACATTAAATTGCATCTGTCATGAATTTGCCCACTCACCCAACCTATCCAAGACACCCTGCATCCTCTTAGCATCCTCCTCACAGCTAACACTGCCACCCAGCTTCGTGTCATCCGCAAACTTTGAGATGCTGCATTTAATTCCCTCATCCAAGTCATTAATATATATTGTAAACAACTGGGGTCCCAGCACTGAGCCTTGCGGTACCCCACTAGTCACCGCCTGTCATTCTGAAAAGGTCCCGTTTATTCCCACTCTTTGCTTCCTGTCTGCTAACCAATTCTCCACCCACACCAATACCTTACCCCCAATACCATGTGCTTTAAGTTTGCACACTAATCTCCTGTGTGGGACCTTGTCAAAAGCCTTTTGAAAATCCAAATATACCACATCCACTGGTTCTCCCCTATCCACTCTACTAGTTACGTGAACTACAGAGTCCTATCCACAAACCACGTCATCTAAACCTTGCCCAAGTCCCAAGATTCTGGCATAATCCTCCAGCAGCATTGAGCGAGAATGAGAGGGAGACTATTCAAAAGCAGCGGCCTTCTCCCGGGAGCTGTGAGGTCCCTGTGTTCAAGTGGTCTATCTCTCCATCTTGCTTGATGAGGGTCACAAGACAAAGGAGCAAAATTAGGGCATTTGGCCCATCAAGTCTGCTCCACCATTCAATCATGGCTGATTCTTTCCTCCCCTCTTCAGCCCTGCCATTCAGCACGCTAGTCTTGAAAGAACTTGCTGACTGCTCTTGCCACTGCACTGGATAATATCCACACCATAGGAGTGATAGATTTGAAATCAACCCCATTGCTTTCTTATTGCGCACTGCTTTCTCTCAAATCTGCTATTCCAGTTAAGCAACATGGTGAGGGGAGTGGCTAAGTAATTCTGATGGTGGTTCAATCTTCAGTTTGCTAGCGATAGCTGATCTCCACTGAAGTTCCACGTGGGAAATAAAACTGGCATCAGCATCCTTAGGAAATCTGGTGGCAGGGATAGGTGGTAACTCTAGCTATCGTTTTCCACCATGATTGATTTGTTGCGGTGTCTCGTGCAGTTGACAATGCTACTCACATAGGGGTATAAATCTGACAGCAATGTGTTCATTTTAGGGCCAATTTTGTGAATCAAAATTAATCCAGAAAAGCATCCAACTTGATATTGGGTGTTCACCCATCACAGATAGCCGATGCTGTGTTCAGGCTTTTTGCCTGTGTCGTTGTTGACTAGACTCTGAATATCATGCTTTGTTTTTTTACAATTATTCCCCAAGGGAGCATATACACATTAATCGTTAAACACGAGGCCAGTATGCATAAATCAGCAGTGACCACTCATGCTCACAGCTGAGTTCTGAAGCACATACTTTGGTTTGGTAAGCTAAGTTTACTCAAGCAGGAACCTATGGCTAAAGCTGTCTCATCTATTACAGGTATGCCTTTTACAATCTAATGAGATCAGGTGGAGAGAATTGGGTGGAAGGGTATACGGATGAGAGCCACACCCAAAACAACAAGCAAAGTTTGAGAGTTGTCCATGCTGCTTTCCTCGCTTAAACCATGGTCTAAATCACTATGAAGCCAAACGGTTCCAATATCTGGGAGCTATTGAAAACTCTCCAAATTACTAACATATATATCATAAAACAGAACAGCCCAGGAACAGCCCCTTGGCCCAAGGTGTCTCTGGCGAATACAATGCCAAAATAAACTAATGTCTTCTACTTACACATGATCTAAATTCCTCTCATATAGAGTATGAAAAACTTGAAGAATTTACTCACTAGAAATACTTAAAATACTTAAATAACTTCAAATAATATAAAAGCTGAGATCGGTAACTACATTGTTCTTGTACTATTCCCCCCATTAAAATCAATTTCAACCTAGTGCAGGTGTTTATGTAGATTTTCCAAGGCATATAATGAATTAGTCACAACTGCAAACTGCTTTACTAAATAGTATGTGAAAATAACAAAATGAACAGCTCAGGTTCCCAAGCTGGTGGCAGTTTCTCCAGAAAATCTCAGCAGCTGTGCAGAGTACTGCCAGTGGTGCTACTGTTGTGAGTTTTATGGTATATTGTGCAGCACTGTATTCCTTGTCTGCTTGAACAAGTCTGGGGGTGTAAGATCAGGTTAGATGTTGAGAAATAGAAGCACAAATTAGTCATTCAGCTCCTCCAGTCTGCTCCGCCACTCAATAAGAACAAAGCCAATCTTTTACCTTAGCATCAATCTCTTACACTTTCCTTTAATCTTTTCATAGCTAGAAACTGAAAATCCCCATGCTTTGAGTGTACTCAATGATGGACCTTCACAGTCTTCCTGAATTGAGAATCCCAAAGTTCAGTTGGTCTCCAGATGAAGATATTTCTACCCAATTCATTTTGACCTGGTTCCAGGGCATAAGGCGACTCTGCCCCTGTTTTGTAAAGACTTGTAAATTTTATGCCTGCTTCATTCTCCCGTTCATCTAAATTCAAAGGAATACAGAACCTGGTAAATAGGGACCAAAGATCGAAAGGCAAAATTGTAGTAGAACAATGGGTTTTAAGAAAGGGAAAGTTCAGATTCAATTTAAGCATAGTCCTGAAATGGGAAAAGGGAAGAACAATCAAATCTAGAGTTCTCTGAATAATAGAAGAGACACAGAGGACAATAAAGCAAAAAAAAAGTCTCCAGTACAATTAAGTCCTTCTGATGGTGGAGGCATTGGAGAGAATCCACTGCCTTCTGGGGAAATGGAGTCAGGTTCTATTTTGCCTTCACGAGTGAATTGGATAAATAGATGGTGCCGATATTAATTGCAAAGCTATAGAGGAGGCTGTAGGCTGAAGCTAGAATGTTGCTCCAGGAGAGAGCTTGTTTGGATCTGAATGGTCTTCCCCTATGTTGTAACAATTCGGTGATTCTACGATAAATAGAATTGTGCAAGATCTATTTTTCAAAGTCAGTTGTTGAAATATATATTCTGACACTGTAATATTCTCATCTTCATTTATTATTGACATTGATTATTTCTGCAAATACAAATGCGATTTTGAAAAATAAGCAGCCAGGGCACACAGCATCATTCAAATATTTCATGTAAAAGCAGTACCATGTTCAGTTAATCAATCCATTCGGGCAACATCAGTTCCCAATGAACAAGATAAACTAAGAGTGCTGCAATTACAGTGCTTAAGGAGCTAATTTGAAGCTTTAAACAACAAAAATTACCTCAGCGTTAGAAGGATAGCTTAATATCTAATAGCAGATTGCTAAATCAATGCTGAATGTTTCAAAGACAAGCTTATCCCAGTGGGGGGAGGATTGAGATGCTTATATAGTGGAATTCAATGAATGAATGTGGATGGGAATAAACTGTTGTCAAGTTCATCAAATATTTACATTAAGTAGGGTTGAGGATTTGGATTCGGCAAATACTTATTGAGATAATCACAGTTTGAATTTCAGTCAGAAAACTAGGTGCTTGAAATTTCTGGTTCAGGAAATTATGTTCCTCTGTGCCTTCTGTCCAGGAATGTCTGCTAGGGAAATTCACAGCAAAATAATGATAAGGAGAGTTGTAACATGTAGAGTATAACAATAGAAAGTTCTGAGGATCATGTTGCTTTTTCATAGAAACATAGAAATATAGAAAACCTACAGCACAAATCAGGCCCTTCAGCCCACAATGCTGTGCCGAACATGTACTTACTTTAAAATTACATAGGGTTACCCATAGCCCTTTATTTTTCTAAGCTCCATGTATCTATCCAGGAGTCTCTTGAAAAAACCTATTGCAATTGCCTCCAAGACCCTATCATATCCGCCTTATGTTTTATCTCTTCTCTCCTTAAGGCTTTTTCAGTTGCTTTCTGTTGGTTTTTACAAGCTTCCCAATCCTCCAGCTTCCACTATTTTTTGCTATATTTTATGCTTTTTTTTTTGCTTTTATGCTGTCTTTGACTTCTCTTGTCAGTCACAGTTGCCTCATCATTCCTTTAGAATACTTTTTTGATCTTTGGCATGTATCTATCTCGTGCCTTCCCAATTGCTTCCAGAAACTCCAGCCATTACTGTTCTGCCTTCATCCCTGCTCATGTCCCCTTCCAATCAACTTTGGCCACCTCCTCTCTCATGCCTCTGTAAAGCTGTATCTCTTTACACAAGTTATTTACATGCAGGCTAATCAATCCCCTATGATGGTAATATTCAACGTTTGAGTTCCCTGATTCTCAGCATTTCATTGACACGTTGCGTTGTTACAGGTCACTGATTTATGACTGATTGTAACTCTTATCAAATGCAGTGCATTTATCAGATGTACATGTAATCTTTGCCATCAAGGGGGGAGGGGCACTACCAGTTGCAGGTTCTGAAAGTGGCACATTATTCTTACATTGCTGAGTCTGTCTGCCAAAGCTTCTAATCTAATCGGAATTCTAGGAGTAGGACAGCCATGCCAAAAGATCATAGTCACCAGCTCCTACTCACCCTCTATGGCCATTTCAATACAGTGCATTAATAATTGTAACTCAGTATCTCAAATCCTTCCTTCTAGAGCCATCAGATAAAGAACAGAAGCCCCTGCACCAACAAGTTGAAGATGGATAAAAGATCCCTTTTGCTTTTTGCTTGCTTAGCACTGATCATGGAGAGCTGTGTTCCCTTGCCTGCTCATTATATATGCTCAGTGGCCACACTGTTGGGCATCTTCTGTACCTAGTAGATTGGCCACTGGGTGTAGGTTCATGGTTTTCTGCAGCTGCAGCCGATCCACTTCAATGTTCGACATATTTGTGTGTTCCAAGATGCTCTTCTGAGCACCACTGTTGCAACGTGTGATGATTTGAGTTACTTCACCTTCCTGTCAGCTTGAACCGGTTTGGCCATTCTCCTCTGACTCTCTAATTAACAGGGGCTTTTTGCCCACAGAACTGCCGCTCACTGGATGGTTTTATTTTTGTTTTTCACACCATTCTCTGTAACGTCCAGTGCAGGGGTTCCCAACCTGGGTCCACGGACCCCTTGGTTAATGGTAAGGGTTCATGGCATTTAAAAGGTTGGGAGCCCTTGGTCTAAAGACTGTGTGTGAAACCCTCAGGAGTTCAGCAGTTTCTGAGATACTTAAACCACCCCGTCTGGCACCAACAAACATTCCATAGTAAAAGGCACTTAGATCACATATGCTCCCTGTTCTATCTCTACCTCGTCTACTCTAAGAACCAACAATCCCCACCCCTGCTCAACAAAATTGCTGTTGTAGTCAAAGCTAATACTGCACATCGCATGAAGAACATGGTGAGAAAATCTGGAGATAACCGAAGAGTCTGAAAGGTTATTCTAATGATTCAGTTCTATGTAATGCCTCATGTAACAGATTCAAGTAGTTGAAATATAACTTACTTTTCTCATAAAGTAACACACTTTAATCATGTTGTTTCACCCTTCACAATACTCAACTCCTATGCAGAGATATATTTTCATTTAACTTTGCCCTCAGGGTCTCTCATTTCAGACCCCTCAATGATTAAATGCATCTGGTTCTGTCATTCTTCTTTAAATTAGAATATTTCTATTATAGAGCCACAAAGGCCACTCATCCCATTGAACCAGTGCCAACCATCAGGCACCAGTTCATACTAATTCCATTGTTTAAAATTCTCCACACATTTTCTTCACTCTCCTGTCCGACTGGATTCCACCATTTACTGACTATGGGCAATTTACAGAAGGTAATTAACCTTCCAACCCAGACATTTTTGGGGTTGTGGAAAGAAACCAGAACCCCTGGATGGTACTCGGGTAAATGACCAAATTCCACTCACATGATTATTGAAGGTAAGGGTTGAAGCCAGACTGCTGGAGTGGTGAAACAGCAGCTCTGCACACTGTTTAAATGTTTGGCCAAGTAATCTGCACTATCCACAGAAAAACAGCATTCTTTCAGATTATTGTTGCAGGTACTAAACTTCACTTCAGGATTCTTATTATTTGATCTAGAATTTTGAAGCACATCTCTTGTGCCAAAATCACTGAAAATTTGACGTGAGGGACAATGAAGTCATGGGAGGCAATATTCAATTATGCACATCAAATGCTAAACACAATTGTATTGGGAGAACAATTACAATTTTGTACATGCACATCAATTTATTGACTGTGCACTACCATTTGTAGTCGTTACTCAAGTAAAAAATGCTCAGTGATGGATCTTTTCTCACCCTTCCCCAATGCATGCTTTGTCACTAACAAATCTCCTTCTGTTTCTGTAAAGTAAGGAGGCTGTATGAGTTCAAAATACATAAAAGTTTTTTTTCCCCATCAGTCATAAGCTTCATGGAGATCAGCAAATATTAAAGGGATTATTAAAGTTCACAGTACCCCTGTAACCTCTGTGACTAAATTCCAGCCTTAGTTAAAACTAATTAAAATTGGCAGCACTGGTCTGAATGTGTTCTGCTGACTGTCATTTACCCAAAAAACATCTTCAATGGTCCCCATCCTCATTATTCCTATCCATTTCCACTGCACCCTCGTGCAGGTATATTGATTTTAAACTTCATAAATCACTCCTGTTACATTATTATGCTTCAAGATCTCCACCTGAATAGTCCCTCGGTCCTCCACCTGCTCCTAAAACACAACACTACTTTTGGTTCTTTTATTTCCATTCAGTCACAACATCCTATTAACCCTCAAGTCTTTTTAAACTGTGCCTTAAATTCCCCAGCCCAGTCCCTCCATTTTATATCAGGGAGAGGGAACAGCACAGAAACAGGGCCTTCAACCCTCCTAATCCAGAGCAACCATTAATTACTCATTTACACTAATCCTATATTGACCCCAGTTTTTATGTTTTATTCTACCCTCATTCAAATCAACTGTCCCCCCACCCCAGCTTCTACCATAACTTTATCCTAATGGGCAACTTTCAGATGCCAATTTATTTTAAAATTGAGATTCTTAAAGAATTTCAATGTCCTTTCACTCATCTGCAATTTGAAAGACAAATGTCAGCATGCACACAGCTAAGTAAGGTCTAATTAAAAAAAGAGGTAGATCCAAGAGAGCTAGAACATAGAGAAAGAAAATGTACATGGCAGTTGCATCCCTACCTGTTCATTTCTGGGCACCACACAACAGAAAGAACATATGCCTGGAAGTTGCATTTCAATATCCCACATTTTTAAGATCCTAAGACCATAAGATATAGGAGCAGAAGCTGGTCACTAGGCCCAACAAGTCCACTCTGCCATTCTATCATGGCTGATTTATTATCCTTCTCAACCCTATTCTCCTGCCTTCTCCCCGTAACCTTTGACACCCCGATTAAACAAAAATCTATCAACCTCTGCCTTATATATATCCAGTCACTTGGTCTGCACAGCCGTCTGTGGCAATGAATTCCACAGATTTGTCATCCTCTAGCTAAAGAAATTTTTCCTCATCGCTGTTCTAAATGGACGTCCTTCTATTCTGAGGCTGTGGCTTCTGATCCTCGACTCACCCACTATGGGAAACATCCTCTCCACAGTCACTCTATCTAGGCCTTTTAATATTCAATATGTTTCAATGAGATCCCCCTCATTCTTCTAAACTACAGCAAGTACAGGCCCAGAGCCATCAAACGCTCCTCATATGTTAACCCTTTCCTTCCTGGGATCATTCTCGTGAATCTCTTCTGGACCCTCTCCAATTTTAGCACATCTTTTTTTAGATAAGGAATCCAAAACTGCTCATAAAACTCCAAGTTTGGTCTGACCATTGGCTTATAAAGCATCAGCAATACATCTTTGCTTTTGTATTCTAGTTCTTTTGAAATGAATGCTAACATTGCATTTGCCTTCCTTACCACCAACTCAACCTGCAAGGTAACCTTTAAGGAACCCTGCACGAGGACTCCCAAGTCCCTTTGCACCTCTGATTTTTGAAGTTTCTCCCCATTTAGAAAATAGTCCATGCTTTTACTCCTCCTGCCAAAGTACATGACTATGCACTTCCCTACAGTATATTCTATCTGGGACTTCTTTGCCCATTCCCCTATCTGTTTAAGTCCTTCTGCAGATACTCTGCTTTCCCAACACTACCTACCCCTCCACCTATTTCTGTGTCATCTGCAAACTTGGCTAAATCATTGACATATAACATGAAAAGAAGTGGTCCCAACACCGACCCCTGCGGCACACCATTAGCACTGGTAGCCAACCAGAAAATGGCTCTCTTTATGCACTCTTTGTGACTGACTTTCAAAGAACAAGCACAATAGAACTGAAAATCCAAGAGCTGCATCAAGTTTACAATTTTCATTCTAGGTCCTTCAGGTATCAAATATACTGATGTACCAAAGACCGGACATGTACAATGATATACCATGGTGAGAAATGTACACCTGAAATTTTCAATTAGTCGTGCCTAGCTCACACAACCCACAGGCCATGATGGAAGCCCAGCTTTCATGTGCGTGTGAAGCCTGCTTCCATCTCATTAAAGGGTACCTGAAAAGAATCCGGCCTTGGTAGATCTCACCCAAGGTAAGTTGCCTGGAAGTCCCAATCCCCATAGAGTGAGCTCCATCCCAAATACAAGATCATGACTGCTATTACTCACAGATGTGCCAACTCAACCCCCAACAACTCATGAGAACTGACTGCACCCATTGTATTAGTCTAGCCAGTCCAAAACACTGTGTCCCAGTGACCGAAAACATCTTCCAAACTCTCAAAATAAACCCTTAAGGAATTGATCTACTATATCATTCCTCCCCTTTGAACCAATGACTTCTTCAATATGACGTGCTTAAGCACTAAACTCAGCCTTTGTCTACTAGCCCTTCAACTTTTCAATGGCATTTTTCACTAGGACTTCCTATTCTAACACCAATCCTCGCAATTCACCTCGACCATTGATGCTACCTGCTCTGTGATGCTCCTTTTCCTGATCCAACCAATATCCTAATACTGCTGAAAAAACAATCCTCCAGAGTCTGCCCAATAAATAATCCCATCTCACCACAATAATCATCCTTTTTATATCATGCTGACTCCTTCAACCAGCCCAACCATCCAAAGGTTGCCAGGCCAAAATCCTCCCCGCTATACCCCTGCCCATTGTTCTGACCCCCCCATCTATACTTCCAATCCTAAAAATCTCCAGAACAAGCCTTAGACTGCATTCTTAGTGCTGTGCAGCTAAAACCTGGGTACCAATATTAAGTAAAAAATTCAAAGTTCAAAGTACATTTATTATCAAAATAAGTATGCAGTACACAACCCTGAGATTTGTCTTCTCCAAATAGCCATGAGGCAAAGAACACCATGGAACCCATTCAAAGAAAAATATCAACCTCCCCCCATACCCACAAAAAAACAAGTTTTGTAAATGGCAACAAGATCATCAACCCTGCCCATGCGCAAAAAGAAACAAATAGCCCAAAAGGCAACAAGAAAGAACAAGTGAAAACATAGAATATAAAAACACAAAATCGAAAGAGTCCAATCCTCAAATTGCAGACCGAGAATTTCAGTAGTATCCTCTGACAGTGTCGACACAGAGAGAGAGAGACACCACTCGAATGCAAGGGCCTTCCCTGACATTTTAATCATTGAGATCGGCAAGAAATGGAGTTGATCATGGGCTCGTCTCTAAGCTTCTGGGCCTCAACTGCTGGAATCTACTCAGAGACAGCAAAGCACCAGATCGTTCAATCAGCCCGAGAACACGCCTTCAAATTGTAGATCACAGACTCCAACAGTACCAGAACCACATTTAAATGAAAAATAAAATGTAAAGTAATTGAAACAAACAGTTTGTGGACCATCCAGATGATGTTGGCCCAGGGTAGTGTTGCTTGCTGACCGGAGTAATGTCATAGATGTTCAGAGTACTATACTTGAAGCAGGTCAATGCTGCAGATAAGCAGGATATGGTAAGCAAATGATGGGAATCCTGTAGAGTAGGGCCATTTCTGAAATAACACAAGTCCAACACTTCTCATTCTAGTCTTCCTCATTGTCACAGCAAGACAGAGTTGAACACAGCAGTAAAGTTCCTTCTGCCCAATTCATCGATGCTGATGATAATGCCAATCTACACTAATCTCATTTGTCTTGTTTAGGCCCATATCATTCTTCTGTTTTCATTAGTTAAATACTTTTCAACTAAATTCCCCAGACTGGATATTCCAGTAAAGGTATACGTGTTTTACATATGTAATGTCCTGGTTAAGAAACAGTTTTATTGTATTTCTGCAAACTTTTCTGCAA